>NC_045426.1:329973373-331191873 GCF_902635505.1 Sarcophilus harrisii | reverse complement strand
CTTTATTGTGTACATATTGTAACTGTTCAGTTATCTGTTCATTCCATGAGGATAATTCTTAGTTTTTGGTTTTGAATTCTCTGTATATAGTGCAGTTCCTATGGTAAATAACAGCAATGTGATGAATTTGAAACTGGTTGAAAGCTGAAAAAATCTAACATGTTGAAATTTTTAAAAAATTCTGATGGTGTTATCTAATATGTTATCTGTCAGCTCAAGGCATGTCAAACTGGAAATATGTGGAGTATGGGCTAGTTCCTTGGAGGACCTCAGAATCAGCCAGAGTCAGGATAAATTAAAGTCCTTGGTGTTTAGGGAGAGAAGTGAAGGAGACAGACAAACTGCCATGAGGCTTGCCAATGATGTATCTTGGATTCTTGAGTCCTAAGTCACCATGGTACCTCTCTCCTCCTCTTCCTACTGCAAAGTGACTCTGGCCTGTCTCATCCCACCCTCTAATCCTTGCCTACAATTATCTTTACACCAAACATTGAGCCTGCATCAACTGTGAGAAGAGCCATTTATCCAAACATATGGTAATAGAGTCATTGTCTCATATCAAATAGGTAATTAGTCTTAAGTGCTCGGTTGTCTGATTCAAGTACACCTATTCAAAGTTTCAGCCCTCTACATCTCATGCTTTCTTTTGTTTTACAGCACAGGTGGTCACACCATCCCTGACTTCTCAGGGAGGTGAGAACCCCAAAAAGGAGGTGATCACACACCCTCCCGACTTCTCAGGAAGGGAGGTGAAATCCCTAAAAAAGGAGCTGATCATGCCCTCCTTGACTTCTCAGGAAGAGATATGAAAAACACCAAAGGGAAGTAGGGAGTCAAGCCAGATATTGTTAGCAGATTTCCGGTCTGTAGCGTCTTACTAGAGACAGGTATACACAAACACATCAGCATGGGAGGTATTACACAAGCACATAGCTATAAACCACAAGCTAGCAGTGATGACTCTCCCCACAGCTGGTGCAGGCTCAATGTGGTGTAACAAACATGAATTGTACATGCAAGTAGTGATATAACAAACAATAGGAATCAACATGGTATTATAAAAGATTTCCAGAAGTCCTAGAATGAGGGTATGTAAATAACAATCACACATACACCTATTGTCCATTACTTCATGTGTCAGGGCATCCAATGATCTCTTCAAGTTTTTGAAGTCCTACAACAGTCTCATCATGTCTCAGAGAATCCAATGATTCCTGAGGGTTTTGAAGTCCTACAACAGTCTTATCATGTCTCAGTGATTCCAATGATTCCTGGGGGTTTTAAAGTCCTGCATCAGTCTCATTAACAATTTTTGATGTCCATGAATCAATTGCCATAACTGCCATGTTCTTTCAGTAGTGGGCACAATCAGCGATGGAATCACCCGATGTTTCTTGGGTCTTCTCCTTCCTTTCAAGCATCTGCTCCGTCTCTTTCCAATGGACAAGGCAAATATGACTCATTGGCACCCATCTTATTCCTTCTCCATCTGTAGAGGTACAAGCAAACCCTCTCCCTCAAGTGGTTAACTTATCAAGTCCCTTCCATTCACCATTTTCGGGATCTCTCCACATCACATGACGATTATCTAAAGACAATGTTGCTGCTCACACTGCTCACTGCCCTTTCAGTGGATTATAAAACCTGTCTGCCAGAGTCAGTGCATCTTTGTCAAACATCAAGAAGTTAATTGTATAAAGAGTTCAATTTAGAAGTTCTCTAGGGTTACTTGTGGCTCCCCCTTTCTTTTGTTTTTGGAGGAGCGTCTTGATGTCTCTGCTTCTCCTCTCTACTATTGCCTGGCTTTGAGGATTAAAGGGTATGCCAGTGCTGTGTAAAATCTTATACTGTGAACAAAAGTGTACAAAAATGTTTAGAAGTATATGCAGGTCCATTATCTGTTTTTATTGCTTGTGGCACATCCATAATTGCAAATGCTTGTGTGAGGAATTCAGTAACCCCTCAGGCTGTCTTTTGCTGCTGATATTGCAAAAGTCAGAATCTGGGCAACTATCACCAAATGGCTTATTAGGAGTCTGTATCAGTAAACCTGATACTATTACTTCTCCTGGTTAGAAGTCACACATGGTCTACCTGTATTAGTGACTGGGATATTATCAACACATTCCCCAGTTTCCCACATGAGTATATGAATGGACACTGTTTTGTAAGTATTCTCAGGAAGTGAAATGGTCAAGCCTACTGTGCCTGGAGGCAAGGGATCCATAGACTTGAGAGGAACAGATTTCACCTCTCCAGGGGGTATCTCAGTAGTCCCAGCTGCATACAACTCTATTCTCCCCAATTCTGATCCCTTTCTCCCATGAGGTTGCTTCCTGGATGATTGATTATGTAATCCCTTTCTCCCATCAGATTGCTTCCTGGCTGATTGGTCACATCCGAGTACTGAACTTCTAAAGGCTCTCTGGGTGTAGTATTGGCTGCCATCACGCCCCAAGTAGTTTTTTTGTTTTGGGCCTTGGGTCTGGGCCCCTTATCCTATTTCCCTGAATCACTCTATATTCTGATGCCCAGTGGAAGCCTCTATTGCATTTTGGACATGGGGTTTTGAGTCTTGTTCTCCCACTCTGTTTTCTCACTCTGTCTCTATGGCAACATTGAGCTTTTAGATGCCGTACTTTACCACAATGAAAGCATTGACAAGTCTCTCTGGAAGTCCCTTGCCAAAAGGGACCCTGTCTTCCCACGTTCAGATCTTCACAATTCTGCATCATCGCCTGCATATAAAAGGTATGTATGCCCACTGTGGCACAGTGTCTCATGATCTAAAGGAGCATCCTTGTGAAGTCCTAGTATAATTCTTTTATAAACCTCATTAGCATTTTCTTTGGCAAATTGCCTTATCATAATTTCTGTTGCTGCATTTTCACCAATAGTTCATATAACAGCTGTCTGCAAACGTCCCATAAAATCAGCAAAGAGTTCATTTGGCCCTTGTACTATTTTTGTGAAGGCCTCTCCTTTGTCCTGTTTACCTGGGATAAACCCCATGCTTTGATAACAGCAGAAGCAATTTGCTCATATCCTGCTATGGGGGAAATAATCTGTGCTGAAGTGTCTGCAAAAGAACCTACACCTGTTAGTTGGTCACAGGTGATTGGAGTATTAACTCCACTATGACTATTTTGTTGGGCTTGTATCCTACAGAGTTCACTATATTCAGAAAGCCACAACAAGTTTTGTCCAGGTTCTAAGCATGTCCTTGCTATAGATTTCCAGTCACTAGAGGTTAAAATTTCATAAGCCAAATTCTGTAATAACATCTTAACATAAGATGATATAGACCCATGAAGAGTACAAGACTTTTTTAGGTATTTGACAATTTCTAGATCAAAAGGAGTGTATCTTCTCCTTTCTTGACCTGAAGGGTTAAGCTGTTCAATCACAGGATACATTGCTATTCTCAAATCAGCTGTATTCTGCCCTCCCTCTTTGTCTTTAAGTAGTGCCTTTTGTAATCAGGTCATAGGAGGAAGTGATTACTGGGGGAGAGATGCTGGTGATATCACTGCCCCTCCCACTCCTCCTCCTCCCTGTACCCAGGAAGGTGAAGTTGATGGGGGAAGGTTAAGGACCTGCATTCTAATGTATCTAAGAGTCCATCAATCTGCTCCCAAGTTACAATCAAACCTTGCATCTTAATTAGTCTAAGTATGCTACCTATAGATCTCCCTCTGAGTGGGGTTGGGAATGGGAGTGGGTGTAGGGGTAGGGGAAAATCTTTTCCTTATATCTACTCCATTTCAGCTAGAAAATGAGAGTTACTAGTTTAGCTCTTAACAAAGTAAGTTCCCTGTTTAGCTCTTAAAATACTCACCCTATTTCCTGGTCACTGGGACTTCTTCAGTGAAATTAGGGTCCTTAGCCCACATTGGGTGCCAAATGTTAAGTCCAAGCTAGCTCCCTGGAGGCCTCAGGATCAGCCAAATTCAGGATCAATTAAAGTCCTTGGTCTTTAGGGGGAGAAGTGAAGGAGTCAGACAAACTGCCATGAGGCTTGCCAGCAACTTCTCTCCTCTTAGTCCTGCTTCAAAGTGAGTTCTATCTCTCTCACCCACCCTCTAATCCTTGCCTATGATTATCTTAACACCAAACATTGAGCCCTCATCAACTGTGAAAAGAGCCATTTATCCAAACATATGCTAATAGAGCCATTGTCTCATATCAAATAGGTAATTAGTCTTAAGTGCTAGGTTGTCTCATTTAAGTACACGTATTCAAAGTTTCAGCCCTCTACAGAAATGTACCAGTGTGTCACATACACATTAAATCACTGACAAAATATTGAACAGAAAATGACCAAGTACAGAGTTGGGTAGATTTCCATTAGGGACTTCCTTCTAGGTTGTTATTAATCCATTAATCCCCACTCTTTAGGGGGTGGGGGGGGTAAGAGGTGAAAAATTGGAACAAGAGGTTTGGCAATTGTTAATGCTGTAAAGTTACCCATGTATATATCCTGTAAATAAAAGGCTATTAAATAAAAAAAAAAAATCCCCACTCTTTGGATGTGGTCATTCAATTATTTCTCTGACCAATTAACTATGGTATCAAGCAACCCATTTCTTTCTATCTTATGCCCCAAAATATTTTCTGATGTTTTTTCAGATGCTTTGTAGAAAACCCTTATTGTAAAAATCATACAACTGGAAATGTAAGAAGAGAGTTGAAGTCAGATTTGTCAGAGGTTTCTCCAAGTTGAGGCACTTTTTCACTTTGTTTCAGCCTCTCTATAACACAATGGATAACCATATTCCATACCAATAATGCACCACTACTGCAATGAAAAAAAGAGGTGCATTTTCTCCGTTTTTCTTTATGGCCATGCTTAATTATTAGGTGCAGTGTTCAAATTCAGATTGTTTTTTTTCTTTCTGAATGTTATTTCCAGTTTCATTGTAGCCATCCTAGTGTATGTGGTTTTCTAGTTTCTACTTAACTTAATTTGCATGAGTTCATAAAAGATTTCTCACAATTTCATATTCATCTTTTATTATACTATAATAATATTTTGTTACATTCATGTAGCATATTCTGATTAGTCATCCCCAAAAACCAATCCTTTTTTTACCCATTCATTTCTACTACACAATATGCTACTCTGACCTTTCCATGTTTACAAAACTATTAATGGTCAAGTTTTTGCTTGAACCCAGAACACCAAAATTCTAGGCCCATTGTCTTCCTACTACAAGGGGTTGTTTTACATTTGCATACATTACTCTTAAATATAGATAACATAAGAGAGAAACAATAGCATTGGAGTTAGATAATGAGTTTTAAACAGTCCCAATTGACTCCATAAAATGAATTTCAAGCAAGTGGGACAAATTCAATTAAGAGAATTGGGAGTCTACATGATCATAGCTACTATATATGGTTGAAATGAATTTTTTAAAAAAAAACATGAAGTGAAAAAGTTGAAAAACTTGGAGCCAAAGTTTTTTTGTGGATTGAAGTAGAAAAAGACAACCATGAATCAGGTATTATCCATAATAAAATTTCATGAGGAAAAATGTGACTTAGAATCTCACTATTGACAGCAACAAGGACATAAACAGGGTCAAGTGAAAATTTAAAGTAAATAAAAAGTTGCTGAGTGATGTTGGAAAAGAAAGGATCTGAAAGTGGTATGAAGGAAAGGGGAAATTTAAGGAGGAAACATTGCAAGCCCTCTTTGTTTCAAGGTATGCTAGGTAGCTTAGAAAGGGAACCAAGAGAGATTTAAATTTATCCCACCTAAACAAATTCTTTTCACACTAATCAGATAGCTACAATGATCAGAAAGAGTTAATGTTCCTCCCAAAACATTATAGTAGAAAACTTGACATCTGAGATAACTAGTTTTCATAATTCTAGCTATGTATGATCTTTCTTTGAATACATAAGCTCAGAAAGCTCTGTTTCTAAGTATGGAACATTCAGTTATAACAGGAAGATTTTTTTGTCACTTTATCTTCTAAATATCTTTGATACAAAATCATGTGATAAAAATAGATGTTACTTGTTAAGATTCTCATAGGAACAAATTCTAACCACAAATAAAACCATTGGTCATAATTACTTCCATTTGCATATTAATTTTATGGATTATAAAGTATGTGTACATAAATCATCTCATTTGAGCCTCACAAGTCTTGGAGGCAAATTCTGTTTTACATAACTGTGTAAACTTGAGATTTATTTATTTTTTATTAAAGCTTTTTATTTTTCAAAACATATGCCTAAACAATTCTTCAACATTAGCCATTGCAAAACTTTGTATTCCAATTTACCCTCCATTCCCCCACACCCTCCCCTAGATGGCAAGTAGTCCAATATATGTTAAACATGGTAGAAATATGAGTTAAATCTCATGTATGCATAAATATTTATACAATTATTGTGCTGCACAAGAAAAATCATATCAAACCAGTAAAATGAAAATAAGCAAAATAAAATGAAAGCAAACAACAACAAAAAGAGGGAAAATGCTATGTTGTGAACCACATTCAGTTCCCACATTCTTCTCTCTGGGTGTAGATGGCTCTCTTCATCACTGAACAATTGGAACTGGTTTCAATCATCCTATTATTGAAGAGAGTAATGTCCATCAGAGCTAAACATCATATGATCATCTTGTTGCCATGTACAATGATCTCCAGGTACTGCTCACTTCACCTAGCATCAGCTCATGTAAGTCTCTCCAGGATTCTCTGAAATCATCCTGTTGGTCATTTCTTACAAAAAAAATTATATTCCATAAAATTCATATACCATAATTTCTTCAGCCATTCACCAACTCATGGGCATCCACTGAGTTTCCTGTTTCTAGCAACTACAAAAAGTGCTGCTATAAACGTTTTTACACATGTGGGTCCCTTTCCCTCCTTTATGATCTCATTGGGATATAAGCCCAGTAGTAATATTACTAAATCAAAGAGTATGCACAGTTTGATAAGTTTTTTGAGCATAGTTCCAAATTGTTCTTCAGCATGGTTGGATTCGTTCACAATTCTACCAACAATGTATGAGTTTCCCAGTTTTTCCACATCCCCTCCAACATTTGTCATTATCTTTTCCTATCTGTCATCTTAGCCAATCTGAGAGGTGTGTAGTGGTATCTCAGAGTTATCTTCATCTGCATTTATCTGATCAATAGTAATTGATAGCAATAGTACCTTTCCATATGAATAAAAATAGTTTCAATTTCTTCATCTGAAAACTGTTCATATACTTTGACCATTTATCAGTTAGATAATGGCTTGAATTGTTATAAATTTGAGGCAGTTCTCTATATATTTTAGAAATGAGGCCTTTATCAGAACCTTTGAATGTAAAAATATTTTCCCAGTTTATTGCTTCCCTTTTAATCTTTTCTGCATTACTTTTGTTTGTACAAAAACTTTTTAACTTAATATAATCATCATTTTCTATTTTGTGATCAATAATAATCTCTAGTTCTTCTATGGTCACAAATTCCTTCCTCCTTCACAGATCTGTGAGGTAAACTATTCTATGTTCTAATTTGTTTATAACATCACTCTTTATGTCTAAATCATGAACTCTTTTTGACATTATCTTCATATATGGTGTTAGGTGTGAGTCAATGCCTAGTTTCTAACATACTAGTTTCCAACTTTCCCTGTAATTTTTCTAGAATAGTGAATTCTTATCCCAAAAACTGCGGTCTTTGGGTTTGTCAAAGACTAGATTACAATAGTCATTGACTATTTTGTCCTGTGAACCTAACTGATTCTATTTCTTAGCCAGTACCAAGTGGTTTTGATGACGGCCGCTTTATAAAATACTTTTGACCAGGAACAGCTAGGACACGTTCATTTCCTTTTTTTTATTAATTCCATTGAAATTCTTGACTTTTTGTTCTTCCAGGTAAATTTTGTTCATCACTGTGACTTTCCCCCTAGAAATCAGTGTCACATAACAAAGAATATTTTCAGAGGTAAAAAAAAAAAAAAAACGAAAAAAGAAGAGAAAACTAATTAGCAAAAATCATCAACACAATGAAAAAATATCTGAAAATATGCAATGCTCTACATTCATGTATCTTCTACTTTTGCCATCTCTCAGTGGGAAATTGTCTGCCTTTATCTCCTCTTTGAATGCAAGCCTATTCTTTGTAATATTACAATATTCACTTTGAAGGGTTTTTTAGCACAAATGAACTTTATACTTTGTTAAAGGCTTATTCTAGATCTTATGAAATAATTATGTGATTTCAAATGTTTCTGCTTGATTTCCTAATGCTGAACCATCCTGGCCTCCCTGATATAATCCTACTTGATAGGTAATGGTTGATTTCTTGAATAAGTTGTTGGTCTATTTGACAGGATTTTATTTAAAATCTTTAAATCTGTCTGTGTTCATTAATGCTACTGGTATATAATTCTGCTTCTTTGTTCTATTATTCTCTGGTGTCTCAAACTCAAAATATAGTTTTCTCAAATAGTTTGATATAGTATTCTCAAATTTTAAAGCTATTACTAACCCAAAACATGCCTCTCTGTACTTTTTAATTTCTGGTCTTCTAAAGTCAACCAAAATTAAGCTGATCATTCTTCCATATGTGGTTCCTTCAGAATTCTAAAATGGAAATTGTAACATCTGGGCTAGGTGTCTGGTGGGCCTCAGGATCAGCCCAAGGCCTTGGACTTAGTGGGGGAGTGAAGTGAAGGAGGCAGGAGAGCAGCCACTTGGCTGGTCAAAGATGGAGTCTGGACTCTGGAGTCTGGAGCCTGAAGTCTTCTCTGTGGCAGAGAGAGAACCCTCTGTCTCTGGGAATCCCTTAAATATCCCAGCATGACTACATTACCCCAGCATGTCTACATCACCTCACCACACCACACTGGGTATGCTCAGATGTAGAACATCCCATCACATTACCCTAAGTATACACCAACTAGATTGACCACATCATTACATCAAGTACTTCTCTAAGTACCATCTTACACTAAGTAGGGACTTAACTACAAGCACCCTTCTGTCTTAGATTCAATTACACCTTTTCAGAGTTCCAGCCTACTACAGGAAATCACTCTAAAAGGGATAAAATAGATTACTTTAAGGATTAAATTCTTATGACAGAAATGGAAATTATTAAAATGGTATTATTAAAAACAGTAAGTTATCTAAAGAGAACAACATGGACACTGAGGGAATATCTATGACCAGTTTAATTTTAATTAAATTCATACAGAAGTATTTATTTAAAGCAAAATGTGATAGTCCTTTCTAAATAAATTATATAAATTTTGACAGTCATAGACTAGTTAAAGCAAAGATGAAATTAAACAAAACATAAAAACAAATGATTACATGAGGAAATATATACATAACCCACCATCATCTTGTTAGAATAATATTAACATCAATAATATATAAAAAATAATTACATGAAATGTGGTAAATTATTAAATGCTGATATGACCTGTTTAGACAAATTAGAGATGTTGAAAAAGGTAATAAAAAGTTTGTGTATCAACTCTCAATCAATGTTTGCTATACAAATTGAGCTGATGTAAACCAATTGCGCTGATATACAATTAGAAATAACTTCAGTCAGTAAACATTCATTTGCCTTACAAAGCAGAGTTCCACAGAAGTCAAAGACAATATTAATTTACAACATAAATTTGTTTTCTTTTTTAAAATATATTTTCTATCCCCATTCTCAAATTGTAATTTAGCTAGGTCACTTTTCTCCAAGATTTTCACCAATGGATAGTTCATCTATTGATAGGAAACCATCAATTATTTTTCCCATTGAAATCATAAATATTTACAGGATCCAGATGAATATAAATAAATTCTTATAGTTAATCTCATAGGAATGACAGATAGAAAATTTGTGAGGTTGATATGTACTTTAACAGATGAATCACTATATTTAATACATAAAGGGTACCTTAAAACTAAAAGATCACTACTATTTTTATAAGAAAATAATGTCATAAGGAATCTGGCATTTCATTACATGTGATAATAAGGAGATAATTGAAGGCTCTCCTACCACCAATTGCACTGTACTTCAAAAAGGGATTCAAAATTTTCTGAATTTCTGAAATTTTACACTTTCTGAAGTTTAGTAATCAAACAAAATAATAAATAAAGTTGACGTTTGTATCATTTGCCAAGTTCTAAAGTATGAATGCTCTCACAGAAAATTTTATAATTGGTTCAAATGACCCAGTACAAGCTGACTGTAGCACACATCCAGGAAAGAGGCAGATAGGTGAATATCACAGCAATGGCAAAGCAGTCCCTCTAAGAGCAAATGTAATGTTATGAGACCCTGTGAGTCCTGGACTTGTGTGACATGGACTGGTGGAGGATCATGAAGCATAGCAATGATAGGTGAAAGAATTTCTATAGAGAGCAAGTATGCCCTCCCCCCAAGCCCACCCAAGCCTGGGAGGGGGGGGGGGAAACTTGCTGTTTGGGAGCCTCATATCAGATTGCATAGTTCCAATTATGTGTCCATAGAGTCCTGACAGGAGGAAGAATTATAATCATTGATTAAGACATTGGCTTGTGCCAATATAGGTAAGGAAAGGAGCTTGATAAGATATATATGACCCACACAGATAAAGAAGCTAAGACCCATAGAGGTCTAAATAATTGGCCCATATTATTATTATTGATATTATTATTATTAATTATTCAGGTAATCAGGAATAAGTGATTTCCCAGGGTCACAAAGCTAGTAAGTGTCTGAGATCTAATTTGAATTCAGGTCCTCCTGACACTAGGGCCAATGCTCTATCCACTGCACTACTTAGCTGTTCTTCTCTGATTCTTCTAACTCTACATTATTCTCTGTCACATCATACTGCCAGGTCAATTTAGCTTTCATATGTACTTTTCTTTGAGACAAGATGGAATGACTAGCCAAGACATTAAATTCACCAGAAAGAGGAAATGTCATTGACCCCATCTCTAACTCCTCAAAGTGAATATGTTAACTGAGACAAACCCCAGGGACCTCATGCTAAGACTTTGATCCAAAAGTTAGTGAACATTACATAGTATTTCCACAATCTAAGGATTATAAAAACAAATAGTTTCTTGTTCTATAAGTTAGATTTCAATTCACAGTAGAGCAGTGACTTCCCTTTAATAGGGTATGTGGGACATTATCCCTCAGGCATCACAAAGTTTCAAGGTTTCCCCATTTCTCTTTCTATAAACTTTAAATTGCCTCAGGGATTAATACTTTTCCTTAAAGAAAAGAGAGATTTAAATTATCATTGATTCCAAAAGCTCTTCCTTTGAAGAATGGAACTGGAACTTGGAAAGGGCAGTAATTTGTTCTATAGAAACTGGCGCAATTTTAATAGAAAACTATATCAGTTGATAACTCTGTTAGGTGCTGGCGCATCCTTTCACACTGGTATGTCTTTTTTCATTCACTTACAGAGAATGAAGACAGAAGATTTATAAAACCAAGTATACTAAAATCTCAAATGGCTTCCCCTAAAGCCACATTTTCAATTTTTTAGATAAATATTCTCTCAATGTCATAAAAAAACACCAAAAAATAATTACTCACATTATGCTGAGCACTACTGTATATGCTGGCAAAAACAGGTTCTTTGACTCAGTTTTAGAGCCATTGGAAGAGAAAAAAGAAATTTGCTTTTGATCAAGAAAGAAACTATTTCTTAGACTTAGAATATAAAGAGGTAAATGGGCCTTCCTATTATACTGAATCTTCCATATTTGGACACAGACCTTTCTGAGCTTATGCATACACAACTAAAGTTATCAAAGCCAGATTATTACATATAATCTTTAATATCTAAAGAAAAACATCAACTCTTTCTGATCATTGGAGTTACCTGGTCAGTGTGAAATAGATTTTTTTAAAGTGGGACAATCATAATTCTCTAGAATGATGCGGCTAATTTTTTCCCAGTTATGTGACTGAGGCATTGGATTATAATAAGCCTTTGGAAAATAGGTCAATGTAGCTTTCATATATACCTCTCTTTGATATAAAAGAAAAACATATAAATAGATATTATTTGTAAAGATTCTCATGGGAACAGATTTTAATTATATACTAAAACATTGGTCATAATTACTTCCATTTACATATTAATTTTATGGATTATAAAGAATGTGTACAATAATGATTTCATTTGAGTCTCATAACTCTCTTGGAAGCAATTAGAATGTGTTTTACAATTTCTGTTTTATGTATAATTATTATGAGCTTGAAATTTAAAGAAGCGCTTAACTCATGCCATATGGATAATACTTAGTAGTATCCCAATTCTTCATTTAAGTCCCTGACTATATTCCTGTTGCCACTACTTATCCTGCAAGGTCAAGCATGCCACTTTATATTCTGTTTTACTGACTAAGGTCCTTTCTGTGTTTCTTTTAAAAATGGGAACATCAGTGGTGGAATGATCTCATTACTAGACATGTCCTGTCCTATTTTCAATATTTGGGAGACATTAATACTTTGGAAGCTCTTTTATGTCTTTTTAAAGGTCATAGAGTGTTTAAGATTAAATTCAACTTTCTACTTTGCAAAGAGTAAATAAGGCCCAGAAAAGTTGATTTGATTTGTCCAAAACTATATAGTAAATAACCAGATGAATCAGGATTTGGACCCCCATCCTCTCTGAACCTGATCTAAATTCTCTCTCTTGAAAACTACAGCTGGCCTGATTTGGTTAGTCTAACCTTTATTAGAGAACATGTCATCAAAATTATGATGAAAGTAAAATTTTGAATGTAAATGTGACATTTTAATTCAGCAATGGTATAGAGCTTAAATTAGCTCTAAGTTGCATCTTTTTTTAATTAACCGAAATCTATTTTCTCTTCTTTTTATCCACTAATTGATTGAAAAAAGAAAGAAAAAATACTTATTAAAGCAAAATAATTTCCTCTAGTAACTGTATACTATTTATGTGTGCATAATACAAATATACATGCACACATACATATACACGTTTCATTCTTCACACAAAATCCATGCAATAAATAGCATATTTCATCACTGACCCTCTATAATCATGAATGAGTATTGCAACAATCATAGCTCTTACAATTATCAAAGTAATTTACCTTTATATCCTTTTATTCTGCTCACATTATATTTTCTTTGTTTTATAAAAGTCCTTGGAGTTTTTCATTGTTATACTTTTGACATTATAGTATAATTTGTTCTTCTGGGTCAGTTGACTTCACTTTGCCTCACTTTATAGAACTTTCCATATCTCTTTGAAAAAATCTATTTCCTCGTTTCTTACAGCCTTAGTATGCCATGATATCCTTGCTCCTCAACTTGTTCAGTTAGTTCTCATTTGATGGGTATGCACTTAATATCTAGTCTTATGGCCCCTACAAAAAAGATTATTATAATTATTTTTTGCATAACAAACCTGTTGATATTTCTTTTATATTTGTCTGGTATATGCCTAGCAATGATATAGCTGAAACTGAGGACATACACAGGTTAGTAATTTTTCTGTAATTCAGAATGGCTTTCCCAAAGAACTGTACCGTCAACAATATACTTCAACGTACCTCCTTTCCTATAGCTTCTCCAACATTTATCATTTTCCTTTTGTCTTATTTTTGGTACTATGATCAGTATGAAGTGGAATGTCAGAATTGCTTTAATTTGAATTTCTCTAACTGATGTTGATTTGGAGCATTTTTTTCAGATGGCTATAGCCTAGTATCAATCTTGAAAACTGCTTGTTCATATTCTAAGACTTTGTATCCCAATGACTCTCATTCTTATGAATTTGAATTAATTCCTTATTTCTCTTGGAGACGAGATATTTATAAAAGTAACAGTGCAAAGAATTTTCCTATGTAACTGTTTCCCTTTTAGTTTTAGCTTTATCAAATTTATTTGTGTAAAAATATACTTTGTTACATAATCAAATTTGTGTCTTTTGTCTTCTATGGACCTTTGTGTTCCTTGCTTGGTCATGAACTTTTCTCCTCATAGATCTTGGAGGATATGTTTTTTAACTTTTCCCAATTTGTTAATGATGTGGCCTCATATGTAGAGGTCATGTACCTATTTGGAGCTTATCTTTATTATTATCATTATTATTATTATAGCTTTTTATTTATAAAACATGTGTAGAGGGCTGAAACTCCAAAAAGGTATGCTTTAATCAGACAACTGAGCACTTAAAGCTAATTACCTATTCAATGTGAGACCGACTTTATTAGTATATGTTTGGATAAATGGCTCTTCTCATGGTTGGTGCTTGCTGAATGTTTGGTGTTAAGATAATCATAGCAAGGATTGGAGGGGCAGGGGAAGAGGGGCCAAAATCACTTGGCTGCAGAAGGAGGAGAAGAAAGGCTGGTGACTCTGGATTCTAGGATCCAAGATTTTCCTTGGCTACCTCCTTCACTTCTCCGCCTAAAGACTAAGGACTTTAATTCATCCTGAATTTGGCTAACCATGAAGGCCTCCTGTGACCTAGCCCATACTCATATATATGACGGGTAGTTTTTCAACACTGACCCTTGCAAAATCTTCTGTTCCAACTTTTCCCCTCCTTCCCCTCATCCCTTCCCCTAGATGGCAGATTGTCCAACACATGTTAAATATGTTAAAGTATATGTTAAATCCAATATACGTATACATATTTATAATTATCTTGTTACACAAGAAAAATCGGATCTAGAAAGAAAGAAAAAACCTGAGAAGTAAAACAAAAATGCAAGCAAACAACAACAGAAAGAGTGGAAATGCTATGTTATGGTTCACACTCATTTCCCATAATTCTTTCTCTGAGTATAGCTGACTCTCTTCATTATTGAACAATTGGAACTGATTTAAATCATCTCATTATTGAAGAGAGCCATGACCATCAGAGTTGATTATCATATAATCTTCTTGTTGTCATGTATAAGGATCTCCTGGTTCTGCTCATTTCACTTGGCATCAGTTCATGTAAGTCTCTTCAGGCCTTTTTGAAATCATCCTGCTGGTCACTTCTTACAGAACAATAACATTCCATAGTATTCATATACCACAATTTATTCAGCCATTCTCCAATTAACGGGCATCCATTCAGTTTTCAGTTTCTTACCACTACCAAAAAGGGCTGCCACAAACATTTTTGCACATGTGGGTCCCTTTCCCTCCTTTAAGATGTCATTGGCATATAAGCCCAGTGGTAACACTGATGTATCAAAGGGTATGCACAGTTTGATAACTTTTTGAGCATAATTCCAAATTGCTCTCCAGAATGGTTGGATTCATTCACAATTCCACCAACTATGCATCAGTGTCCCAGTTTTCCCACATCCCCTCCAACATTCAGCATTATCTTTTCCTGTCATCTTAGCCAATCTGAGTTGTGTGTAGTGGTATCTCAGAGTTGTTTTAATTTGCATTTCTCAGATCAATAGTGATATAGAGCATCTTTTCATATCACGAGAAATAGTTTCAATTTCTTCATCTAAAAATTGTCTGTTTATATTTTTTGACAATTTATCAGTTGGAGAATGGTTTGATTTCTTTTTTGTATTTTTAATAGCTTTTTATTTACAAGATATATGCATGGGTAATTATTTAGCATTGACAGTTGCAAAATCTTTTGTTCCAACTTTTCCCCTCCTTCCTCCCACTCCCTCCCCCAGATGGCAGGTTGACCAATAAATGTTAAATATGTTAAAGTATAAGTTAAATACAATATAGATATACATGCCCATACAGTTATTTTGCTGTACAAAAAGAATCAGATTTTGAAGTAGTGTACAATTAGCTTGTGAAAGAAATCAAAAATGCAGGCAGACAAAAATAGAGGGATTGGGAATTCTATGTAGTGGTTCATAGTCATCTCCCAGAGTCCTTTTGCTGGATGTATCTGGTTCATTTCATTACTGCTCTATTGGAACTGATTTGTTTCATCTCATTTTGAAGAGACTCATGTTCATCAGAATTGATCATCATATAATATTGTTGTTGAATCATATAATGATTTCCTGCTCCTGCACCTTTCACTCAGCATCAGTTCATGTAAGTCCCTCCAGGCCTTTCTGAAATCATCCTGCTGGTCATTTCTTACAGAAAAATAATATCCCATAACATTCATATACCACAATTTATTCAACCATTCTCCAATTGATGGATATCCACTCAGTTTCCAGTTTCTGGCCACTACAAAGAGGGGTACCACAAACATTCTTATGGCTTGATTTCTTATAAATTTGAGTCAATTCTCTATATATTTTGGATATGAGGCCTTTATTAGAACCTTTGAATGTAAAAATGTTTTCCCAGGTTATTGCTTCCCTTCTAATCTTTTCTGCATTAGTTTTGTTTGTACAAAAACTTTTAAACTTAATATAATCAAAATTTTCTATTTTGTGATCAATAATGATCTCTAGTTCTTTGGTCACAAATTTCTTCCTCCTCCATAGGTCTGAGAGGTAAACTATCCTATGTTCTTCTAATTTATTTATAATCTCATTCTTTATGTCTCGATCATAAATCCATTTTGATCTCATCTTGGTATAAGGTGTTATGGGTGTGTCAGTGCCTAGTTTCTGCTATACTAGTTTCCAATTTTCCCAGCAGTTTTTGTAAAATAGTGAATTCTCATCCCAAAAGTTGGGATCTTTGGATTTGTCAAACATTAGATCGCTATAGTTATTGACTATTTTGTTCTGTGAACCTAACCTATTCCATTGATCAACTAGTCTATTTCTTAGCCAGTACCAAATGGTTTTGATGATCCCTGCTTTATAACATAGTTTTAGATTTTTTACAGATTGGCCACCTTTATTTCATTTTTTTTTTCATTAGTTCCCTTGAAATTATTGACCTTTTGTTCTTCCAAATGAATTTTGTGTTATTTTTTTCTAGGTCAGAAAATATTTTCTTGGGAATTTGATTGGTATAGCACTAAATAAATAGATAAGTTTAGGTAGTACTGTCATCTTTATTATATTCGTTCAACTTACTCAAGAGCACTTGATATTTTTCCAGCTGATGAAATCTGATTTTATTTGTGTGGAAAGAGTTTTGTCTTTTTGTTCATATAGTTCTTGACTTTCCCTTGGCAGATAGATTCCAAAATATTTTATACTATTGACAGTTATTTTAAATGGAATTTCTCTTTTTATCTCTTGCTATTGGATTTTTAGTGAGGTATTGTGAAGTCTGGGTTAGCACCCTAGATGCCTTAGAATCAGCCAGAGTCAGTTCCTTAGTCTTTATTCTTGGTCTTTAGGGTGATAAATGAAGGGGATGGACAATACTGCTACAAGCTCTCCACAACCTCCCTTCTCTTCATCCACTGCCAAAGTGACCCTGGCTTGTCTTATTCTACCCCCTAATCCCTCCTACAATTATCTGTATACACCAAAAGATGGAGCCAGCACAGAATAGTGAAAAAGGCCATTTTCTAAGCATATGCTAATAGAGTATTATCCAATAGGTAATTAGCCTTAAGTGCTTGGTTTTCTGATTCCAGTGCACCTATTCAGAGTTTCAGCCCTTTACAAGGTATAAAAATGCTGATGATTTATGTGGATTTATTTTGTATCCTGCTACTTTGCAAAAGTTGTGGATTATTTCTAATAGCTTTTTAATAGATTCTCTGGGGTTCTCTAAGTATACCATCATATTATCTGCAAAGAGTGATAATTTGGTTTCCTCATGACCTACTCTACTTCTTTTAATCTCTTTTTCATTGGAGCTTATCTTTTTATAAGAAGTGACATAAATCTAATTTTTTAATGCTACTATCTGCTTTTCCCAGATGATTTTGTTAAAAAGCAAGTTCTTATCCCAGTATTAAGGAGTCTGTATTTGTCAAACAATAGGATATTAGGTGTATTCTTCTTATATGATGAATAGATAATCGGTTCCACTGATAGAGCTCTCAATTTTTTTAAACAGTAGTAAATTACTTTAATAAATATTGCTTTATAATATAGTTTGAGATCTGGCAAGATAGTTCCTCTTAATACCATGTCTTTTTTATTATTTTTCGAGATTCCCAAATTTTTCATCACCCTTATGGATTGTTTTTATTCTTTTTCTTCTACTTCTTTTAAGTTAGAGATTGATTGTTTCATTGATATAGTATATAATAACAAAAATATTTTCATTTTTAAAGTATAATTCAAAATTCCTTCCAGAATGATTCATTCTTCCACCATTTGTACCCTCAAGCATTGAATATTCCCAGCTTTTATCATGTTTCACAATTTCTGGATGTTTTAGCTTGGTTTTCTTTTTTCTTCTACTTAGTCATTTAAGAAAATTTTCTATATTGTTAACAGTTTCAACATATTCCCTTAATAGCCATTCATGTCTTTTGATAACTTACTGTGGAATGGCTCTTTATCATTTTATACATTGCAATAAATTTCCATTTTCACTCATACATAGGATAATGCTTAATATATATTGAGAGAAACATCCCTACTCACACCTCTGGAATAAAAACATCTATTCTCTCTTTGCCTCAGAATCCTGGAGATTGAAAGAGAACTTCAAAAATGAATGAGACCAATCAAACCATCGTGAAAGAATTCATCCTCCTTGGCCTTTCTGGACACCCAAAGCTGGAGACTATTTTGTTTGTCCTGATCCTGTGGATGTACTTGGTAATATTGTTTGGAAATGGAGTCCTCATCACAGCAACTATCTATGATTCTCACCTACATACACCCATGTACTTTTTTCTTGGCAATCTCTCTTTCCTGGATATTTGTTACACAACTTCCTCTGTACCTCTAATTCTAGACAGTTTTCTCACTCCAAGAAAAAGTATTTCTTTTTCAAGCTGTGCAATACAGATGTCTCTGTCTTTTGCTATGGGAGCAACTGAGTGTATACTACTTAGCATGATGGCATTTGACCACTATGTGGCCATCTGCAACCCCTTGAGGTATTCTGTCATCATGAGTAAGACAGCCTATGTGTCGATGGCAGTTTGTTCTTGGACAGCAGGGTCTGCTAATTCCATACTACATACATCCCTTGCAGTTCAGTTACCATTTTGTGGTGCTAATATTATTGACCATTTTGTTTGTGAGATTCTGGCTGTTCTGAAGTTGGCCTGTGGAGATATTACTATTAATGTGCTTATTATGATGGGATCAAACCTCATTTTTCTAGTTTTTCCTCTGATATCAATTTCCATCTCTGATGTTTTTATCCTTGCCACAATCCTGAAAATCCCTTCAGTAGAGGGGAAACGTAAAGCCTTTTCTACCTGCTCAGCCCACCTGACTATGGTGATCTTTTTCTATGGGACCACCTTCTTTATGTATGCAAAACCCAAGCCAAAGATTCAGTTAATGCAAATAAAGAAGTTATTACAGACAAACTCATTTCCCTGTTCTATGGCGTAGTAATACCCATGCTCAATCCCATCATTTAAAGTCTGAGGAACAAGAATGTAAAAGGCAGCTGTAAAGAATATGTTGGGTCAAAAATGCTTTCTTGAGAAGATGTGAAAGGCAATCTATTTGGTGAAAGCTTTATTCTGAGAAAACATTTATGGAACATAATTTTTCAACTGTATTTTTTTTTGTTTTTCCTATTATTACCTTCCCCCTAGAGAGCAGTGCCATATAACCAAAGGTCTTAGAAATAAAACAAAAAAGAAGATAAAATAATTAGCAAAAATCATCAATACACTGAAAAATATCTGAAAACATGTAATGCTCTGCAGTCGTGTAACTTCTACCTTTACCATCTGTTACTGGGAAATTGTCTGCCCTTATCTCTTCTTTATGTACATGCCTGTTCTTTGTAATTTTACAACCTTCACTATGTAAGGATTTTTTTTTTTTTAGCACAAATGAACTTTATACTTTGTTAAAGGTTTGTTCTAGGTCTAATGAGATATTTATGTGATTTCAGATTTTTTTTGATTTCCTAATGCTGAATCATACTAGTCTTCCTGATATAAATTTTTACTTGATTGTTAATGATTGATTTCTTGAATAAATTGCTGGAGTCTATTTGACAGAATTTTATTTAGAAATATTTAAACCTATGTTTATTAATGATATTGGTGTATACTTTTACTTCTTTGTCCTATCATTGTACTCTGGTGTCTCAAAAAAGTTTGATTTGGTATTCTCAAATTTTGAAAATGTTTTATGTAGTATTAATATTAATTTGTTTTTAAGTTTAGTAGACCCACACACTCAACACACACATTTTGGTAATTTCTTTATTTAACAGCTCTATTGAATCTCCTGGTAGGGTTATTTTACAGTTTTTAATATTATCCTCTTATTTTTCAATGTTTTCAGTTTTGTTAACATATAACTATGTAAAGTAGGTTTTGGTTATATGTTTTATTTCCCCTTACAAATTGTTGCTTTTTTGTTGATTTTATTTTCTGTCTTTTCTCCTTCATTTTAGTTTTTCAATTACATTAGTCTTTTTGTGAAAAACCACTTAATAGTTTTATTAATCATCTCTATAATTTTTTATTCTAATTTATCAATTTACCCTCTCATTTTCAATGTCTCCTTATTTTATGTTTGCTTATTGTTAACTTTATAGCTTCATTTTTTAAGTGAATGACAACTCTGAGATATCACTTCTTATCTCTCAGATTAGCTAAAATGACCACGAAAGATAATGATAAATACTGGAGAGGATATGGGAAATCTGAAACACCAATGCAATGATGGTGGGTTGTGAAATGGAGGATCCACCTCCATTCTCCATTCTGGAAAGCAATTTGAAACTATGTCAAATGGTCTATAAACTATGCATACCCTTTGATGGAGCAATGCTACTAAGGGATCTGTATCCCAAGGAAATCTTTAAGGAAAGGAAAAGAGGTCCTGTCTGCAAAAATATTTGTAGCAGTTCTTTTTGTGATGGCAAAGATTTGGAAAATAAGTAGAAGCCCCTTAATTGGGGAATGGTGAATAAGTAATGTTATATGAAAGTAATGAAATATTATTGTTCTATGAAAAATGATGAACAAGCTGATTTTAGATAGGTTTTAAATGATTTACATGAACTGATACTGGGTGAAACAAGTAGAATTGGGACAACATTGTACACAGTAACAGCAAGATTGTCTGATGATCAGCTGTGAAAGACTTTGTACTTCTCAATAGTTCAGCAATCCAAAGCAATTCCCATAAACTTTGGATAAAAAAAAATGCTATCTGCATCCAGAGAGAGAACTATGGAGGCTCAGTGTAAATCAACACATGCTATGTTCACTTATTTTTGTTTTTTTTTCTTATGTTTTTTTCCTTTTTCCTTTTTCATCTGATTTTTCTTTTATCAACTAAACTCTATCTCTAAAGAAATGTGTAATAATAAAATTAATGTATACTTATAACCAGAGAAAAAAGAAAGCAATAAAAAAGGGAAAAAATTAAATTGTCTTTATTGAGTCCCTTGAAATCAGTCTTTGATGCTGGCTCCTTGGGGTTAAATAATGTTTTTGTTTGAAACAAAATTCTGAAAATTTGATAGTTTGTTGAATATCAATTTTTTTCTAGATATAATATTTTTGCTACAATGTTAGTTCTTTTAAAAGTCATTAGACAATCTTCCAGGAGTTGCAGTTTTTTGTTGTAGCTGCTAACAAATACTGTGCAATTCTTATTGTAGCTCCAGTATATGTGAATTGTATTTGCTGCTGTTGTTGTTTTTGCTTATAAAAGTTTTCTGTTTGACCTATGACTTTAGAAATTTAGCAATGATAGTTATATGTTTTCCCAGTGAGATCCCTTTGAGGTGGTGATCAGATTTTTTTCTCTTTCTACTTTCCCCTCTTATTCTATCACTTCAGGAAATTTTAATTTTTAAAATTATTTTCCAAAGCCCTCTCTTTCTCTTTTTGTTTGGTCATGGCTTTAACATAGTCCAATTATTCTTACTTTTTCTCTTCTTGATGTGTTCTTCCTCCACCAGATGGCAGGTAGACCAATACATGTTAAATATGTTAAAGTATATGTTAAATATAATGTATGTATACATATTTATATAATTATCTTTCTGCACAAGAAAAATCAGATTTAGAAATAAGGTAAAAATAATCTGAGAAGGAAAACAAAAATGCAAGTGGACAAAAACGGAAATGCTATTTTGTGGTCCACACTCATTTCCCATAGTTCTTTCTTTTTTTTTCTTTATTTTTTTTTTATTTAATAGCCTTTTATTTACAGGATATATGCATGGGTAACTTTACAGCATTAACAATTGCCAAACCTCTTGTTCCAATTTTTCACCTCTTACCCCCCCACCCCCTCCCCTAGATGGCAGGATGACCAGTAGATGTTAAATATATTAAAATATAAATTAGATACACAATAAGTATACATGACCAAAACGTTATTTTGCTGTACAAAAAGAATCAGACTCTGAAATATTGTACAATTAGCTTGTGAAGGAAATCAAAAATGCAGGTGTGCATAAATATAGGGATTGGGAATTCAATGTAATGGTTTTTAGTCATCTCCCAGAGTTCTTTTTCTGGGCATAGCTAGTTCAGTTCATTACTGCTCCATTAGAAATGATTTGGTTGATCTCGTTGCTGAGGATGGCCTGGTCCATCAGAACTGGTCATCATATAGTATTGTTGTTGAAGTATATAATGATCTCCTGGTCCTGCCTATTTCACTCAGCATCAATTCGTGTAAGTCTCTCCAGGCCTTTCTGAAATCATCCTGTTGGTCATTTCTTACAGAACAGTAATATTCCATAATATTCATATACCACAATTTATTCAGCCATTCTCCAACTGATGGACATCCATTCAGTTTCCAGTTTTAGCCACTACAAAAAGCGCTCACAAACATTCGTGCACATACAGGTCCTTTCCTTCTTTATAATCTCTTTGGGATATAATCCCAGTAGTAATATTGCTGGATCAAAGGGTATGCACAGTTTGATAACTTTTTGAGCATAGTTCCAAACTACTCTCAAATGGCTTGGATCATTCACAACTCCACCAACAATGCATCAATGTCCCAGTTTCCTGCATCCCTCCAACAATCATCATTATTTTTCCTGTCATCTTAGCCAATCTGACAGGTGTGTAGTGGTATCTTAGAGTTGTCTTAATTTGCATTTCTGATTAATAATGACTTGAGCATCTTTTCATATGACTAGAAATAGTTTCAATTTCTTCATCTGAGAATTGTCTGTTGTTATCCTTTGACCATTTTTCAATTGAGAATGGACTTGATTTTTATAAATTAGAGTTAATTCTCTATATATTTTGGAAATGAGGCCTTTATCAGAACCTTTGACTGTAAAAATAGTTTCCCAGTTTATTGCTTCCCTTCTAATCTTGTCTGCATTAGTTTTGTTTGTACAAAAACTTTTCAGTTTGGTATAATCGAAATTTTCTATTTTGTGATCAGTAATGATCTCTAGTTCTGCTTTTGGGATAAAGGCTTCCTTCCACAGGTCTGAGAGGTAAACTATCCTGTGTTCCTCTAATTTATTAATAACTTTCATTCTTTATGCCTAGGTCATGAACCCATTTTGACCTTATCTTTGGTGTACGTGTTAAGTATGGATCAATGCCTAGTTTCTGCATATTAGTTTCAACTTTCCTGCTAATTTTTATCAAATAGTAAGTTCTTATCCCAATAGTGGATCTTTGGGTTTGTCAAAGACTAGGTTGCTATATTTGTTGACTGTTTTATCCTTGAACTCTAATCTATCCACTGATCAACTAATCTATTCCTTAACCAATACCAAATAGTTTTGGTAACTGCTGCTCTATAATATAATATTAGATCTGGTACAGCTAAGCCACCTTCATTTGATTTTTTTTTTCATTAATTCCCTTTGAAATCTTGACCTTTGTTTTTTCCATATGAACTTTTGTTGTTTTTTTCTAGGTTGCATTAAAATAGTTTTGGATCTGATTGGTAGTAGCACTAAATAAATAGATTAGTGGTTAGGTAATATTGTCATCTTGATTATGGCTTTTGCTCTATCCAAGAGATTTAATATTTTTCATTGTTGGGATTTGACTTAATTTGTGTGAAGTTGGTCTGTAATTTTGTCATAAGTTTCTGGATTTTCTTGGCAGATAGATTCTAAAATTATATTATCAGTAGTTACTTAAATGGTTCTTGTAACTCTGACTGTTGGATGTTGTTAGTGATATATAAGAATGCTGATGACTTGTGGGTGGTATTTTATAACCAGCTACTTTAAGCAAAGTTGTGGATTATTTTAAGCAACTTTTTAGTAGATCTCTGGTTTCTGCAAGTAGCATCATGTTGGCCGTAAAGAGTGATAATTTGGTTTTTCGTTTGCTATTCTTATTCTTTTAAGTGCTGGGCGTTTCTGGGGCTTAGTGAATAGAGGTGTTGTATAAATATTAAATAGTAACGGATAGTGGGCGGCGTGTTGTTTCCTCATGATCTGTTGGGAATGGGCAGTATGCCTGGTGACAATGATTTTGGAGTGTTTTGCAGATGGAGTGCTGGGAGTGGTATTTGTAGAGGATGAGTGCGTGTTATTGGCGCTATGCCATCAAGATGTTTTCTCAGGAATTGGTTTTGGTGGACCTTTATGCTAAATGCTTGTGTGTCTGCATCTATTGAGATGATCATATGGTTTTTGTTGCATATTTTGGTGATTTAGTGTCTTGCTAGGAGGGTTTGTACATTGATAGTTTTCTATATTGAACCAGCCCTGCATTCCAGGGTATAAAGTGCTACTGTGATCTGTGTATTCTGTGAGATGATTTTCTGGTCTTTTGCTAATATCTTATGTAAGATTTTAGGTCAATGGACTTCATTAGGGAGATTGGTCTATTAATTTCTTTCTTGTTTTTAGCTACTTGTTTTGGCTATCAGTATTTCTTTCATAGAAGGGATTTGTTTCAAGTACTGGCTTTCATTCCTTAGTTTAAGTTTTTTGGAGTGTCATGCTATGCTAATGGGTCAATTGTGCTTTAAATGTTTTTGTAATTTTACATGTAAATCCATCTTGGTCTGTGGAAAGTTTTTTCAGGTGAGTTGCTACTTAATTGCCTGTTCTACTTCTTTTACTGTGGCAAAGGTTTTGGACTTTGTTCTAAGCAATTTACTTCTCTCTGTTAGTCTGGAGTCTATATTTTTGAGGTTTGTTCTCATTTCACTTAGGAGCTTATGGCAAATTTATTGGTCTTTAGTTGTGCAAATTTAACTCTTTATTATTTCTAATTTCTGTTTGCATGTGAGTGGAAAGTTGCGTTTTTGTATGTCCTTGTGTGCATTTTGAAGACTAGCTTAGATTTCTTTCCGTCCTTTTTCTAACAGATTTGCAAGATGTGCTTATCTAGTTTTTAGTTTTTCATAACTGCAAATGGGCTTAGTTTTTATTAATTTAGTGCAGTAGCATGTTTTCTTTAATGATTTTGTATTTTCCAGTGGTTCTAATTTTAGATAGTTTCAATTGCTGAGTATTTGAGTGGGTTTTAATTTGGTCTTTGTTTGCTTTTTTAGTGCATTCCAATTCATTAATGGCTTTTTTGGGCTTTTCTTGTTTTATTCATGTTTCTAAGGATATAATTCCTCTTTTACGCTTTGGCTTGATTTCCACTTGAGAGTGTGTTGGATTTTGTGTGCTGTGCATCATTGTGTTTGTCTTTTCGTGCAACTTATTAACCTCTGTGACTATAAGTTGATGCTTCACCAGGTGCATGTGCTTTAAGTATGAGATTGTTTAGTTTCAATGTACTTTTAGTCTTATTTGCCTATTACTTTTTTTTGATTTGGAGATGTGATTTTTGTGATTGCTATCGATGGTCTAGATTGTGGCTATTTACTTTGTTTCTGTTTCTGCTATTTTAAATTGTGTTTATGTCTAATATATGGTTATTTTGAATAGGTTCCATTTGAACTGTTGATGGAGAGAAAGTATATTCCTTTTCTATGGCTTCATTCAATTTTTCCATAAGATTCACATACTAATTTTTAATATTCTATTTACTGTTTTATTTTCTTTCTATTTATTTTGTGGTTTGATTATGATGTCATTTTTGAGTAATTCAGTTGAGATCTCCCACTATCAGTTTTGTTGTCTATTTCTTTCTTAATTTTTTTTTTTCTCTTGAGGGTTGAGATGCCATTTTTAACATATAGGTTGATATATTTTTTTGAGATGATTAGGATATTGCTTTGCATAGTTGTTTTATATGCATTCTTTAGGGAGTGGTGTTTTCTTCCTTATCTCTTTGTGCCAATCTTTAGTATTGCAGTAGTCTGTAATGCTGGCTTTTTTGAGTGCTGCAGATAATGGATGGCTATCTTTTTGCATTTTGAGTTTTGCCTGAATGCTTTTAGTTTAGATTTTGCTCCGTTTTACTTTGACTCAATGATCTCCTGCTTTTAAATGCTAGTTTTTCTTGTAAGACAAATGTAGTTGTGAGGGTTCTGCTTTTGATCAGTCTTGTATCTGCCTGCTTTATGGGTTTTGAGTTTTTTGTCCTTTACATGTAGCGGTTAGAATTACTGAATCGTATTTCCTGTGCTGGCTAATAACCTGCTGATTATGCTTTTCTTAATCTTGCCTCAGATTTCTGAACATGGATTTTAGCTGATGCTTAGTCTTATATCTGTTGTTGATGTTTTTGCCCTCTTCTTTTACTTTTGATTTTGTTATCCTTTCCGCCCGCGTTTTTATGAGAGTGAGTTTTTGTTAAAACGAATATAAGGATTATTTTTCTTTGGCAATTGATAGTAGAAAGTTACAATCCTCTCAGATAGTTTCTGATTTGTCCTTTTCTAAGCTCTTCGTGTGGTGATGTGGTTTCTTTTATTCTTAGTTTTTGCTTTTTTTATGTCTGACTTGATTTTGTGTCTTCAGAAATGCTAAGTTTTCATTGTTCAGTTTGTATTTCTTCCCAGAAGAATTATTTTTCTATAGCTTTTAGCTTTTTGTATATGTCTACTGCAGTCTTTAAATGTTTTGTCTTGGAGATATTTTGTAGTTTGTTTTTTCTTCAGAACTTTTTAGTGAATTCATTTATTTCCTTAATGTCACCTCAGTGTATCTTACTGGTTTATTTGGTGTCTTCTTTGTAAACATTTTTCCTTCAATCTGAACTTTCTAGTGAATTCTTATTTTTTGCCATCACTATATTTATGTTTCTGATTCTGGCGAATTTTAACTTTTTCTCCTGTATTTCTAGGAAGTTGTTTGGCCATATTCTGGGTTCTTTCTTTCCTGTTCCTCATTTATCTTCTACTATCTTTTGAGACTTCTTAATGAGTCTCTTTATGAGATGTATCTGTAAAAGAGGACAGCTCTGAGCTATTTTTCATCATAGTTTTCAGAAAGGTCCAATAATCCTCAGATTATGCTGATCCTAGATCTATTTTCAAGTCTGTCGTTATAGCAAGCTAGCATAATTCGGTTTTTATCAGTTTGTTCATTTTTGTTTTTAAAGCCTTGACGGTATGTCTAGTGTCTCTCTGCAGATGCAGATCATTAAACCGTTCTCGCTCTTGAGGTTGAGGTTCTGAGAGAGTTTTCCTTTCCCAACAGGAAGTGGATAGCATCTAGTATCGGGCCAGTTAGGGCTTGTTGGGTTAGCATTGCTCCTCTGCTAGAGACTAATTGGGTTTAAAGTGTCATCTGCCAGGCGGAGCCTCTTGTGGGGCTGTGGGTAGCATTTCCGGACCGCCACTAATTTTTAGTAAGTTGTCTCTCTTGATGCAATTCACAGATCCTGAAGCTTCTATGCCAAGTTCTGCCCTTCTGCGCAGATTGAGGCTAACCTGGCTGCGTCCTTCTGCAGTGCAGGATTCCTTTATACTTCCCAGAAACACCAATTGGTTGGGCGCTGCGCTTGTGCTGAGAATCTGTGCTTAACTTTCGTTTGAGGTCCCTCGAACCTAATTCTCTCGAGTCTGCTTATCTCCCTGGCCCCGAACCAACTTTGTATGGCTTGACTCGATTCCTTCTCTCGCATTGGTGAGTTCTTCTAACTCTCTTTGAGACTTTACGTAATGGTAGCAGTCAAATCTATTTTGAGGTCGATATACATAAAGAGGGTAAGAGAAGAGCTTAGAAAGTCTCATGTGTCATTTCTCTGCCAGTCTTAGGTCTGCCTTCCCAGAGTTCTTGTCACTGGGTAGCTGGTTCTCTTATTCTGAACAATTGGAACTGATCTATTCATCTCATTTTGAGAGAGCCAGTCCATCAAATTGATTCATATAATATTAAGCCTTTAGGTATGTCTCCTAGGCAAGGGGGGTTCCTGCAGAGCAGGGAGAGATGTAAACCGATTTCGGCTCTGAGGTATGGGGTGCTCTGGGGAGTTTTCCTTTCCCCCAACAGGAAGTGGATTCGATGGCCGAAATCGGGAGAGGGCTTGTGGGTTAGCGAGCCCTCGGCGGGGATGGGAAAGTGTCATGCCCCAGGCCGGGCCCTTGTGGGCTTGGGTATTAGCAGCTGACCACGGACCCCACAAACTCTGCCCAGTGTTCCCTGCCTATCTCAGCCCTGAAACTCTATGGCCCCGCCGGCTCCCACGCGCAATTGGGAGGCCCCGGCTGCGCCTCCTGCAGTGCAGGATCACAACTGCCCCAAGGAAACCCCGACGGGGGGGCTGCGTTTGTGCTGAGATCTGTGTTTCACTTTCGGTTTGGGCCTCCTCGAACCTAATTTCCCTTCCCAGTCCGGCTATCTCCCCCTGGCCCCGGAACCAACCTTTTTGGCAGACTGCAGATTTTCTTCGGGTGGTGGTTGTTCTCTTTTCTTTACAATTGTAGCAGTCCTTTTTTGAGGCTCGATATAATATTGATAAAGAGGGTAAGAGAAGAGCTTAGAAAGTCTCATGTGTCTTCTCCGCCATCTTGGCTCTGCCCTCCCATAGTTCTTTCACTGGGTGTAGCTGGTTCTCTTCATTACTGAACAATTGGAACTGATTTGATTCATCTCATTGTTGAAGAGAGCCACGTCCATCAAAATTGATCATAAAATAATATTGTTGTTGAAGTGTATAATGATCTGGTTCTGCTCATTTCAATCAGCATCAGTTCATGTAAGTCTCTCCAGGCCTTTCTGAAATCATTCTGTTGGTCATTTCTTACAGAACAATAATATTCCATAACATTCATATATCACAATTTATTCAGCCATTCTCCAACTGATGGGCATCCACCCAGTTTCCAGTTTCTAGCCACCACAAAAAGGGCTGCCACAAACATTCTTGCACAAACAGCTCCTTTTCCCTTCTTTAAGATCTCTTTGGGATATATAGACCCAGTAGTTACACTGCTGGATCAAAAGGTATGCACAGTTTGATAACTTTTTGAGCATAATTCCAAATTCCTCTCCAGAATGGTTGAATGCCTTCATAATTCCACCAACAGAGAGTCTTTTTTAAAAACTTCATAGGCAAACTCAAGTTTTTCACTGTACTTAGCTCAGATATTCTTTGATGAGACCACATATAACATAACCTAACAGTTTAATAAAGCAGAAAAGCATATATGTGGTCATAGCTTTGGTAGAAAAGAAATATTGCTCCAAAAGTAGATGATATATTTGAACAAACTAATATCAAGAATTGTACCAAAGAAGCTGTCAAAAGAATTATTTTCCTCAAAAAGGTATCGTGGGAAAAACACTAGACGTAGTAAGGAGACCAAGGTTTGTTAGTCCTTCTAGCAGTGCTACATACTAAAATTATATTATTTTGTGCAGATCACTTTACCGAATATGTTCCCAGTTTCTTCATCTATAAAATGATGGGGTTAAAATAATTATTTCTGCGATTATTAATTATACTCAATTACTTCTACTCAAAAATTCTTTGAAACCATTCTATCCTTGATTTAAAAAAAACTATTTTTTCTTTCCATCTGAAGTTATGTTTTTTCCTCTTACCTTAATACTTCAAAAAAAACTGTGATCTCATCAATGTGCATTACTTAGGTTAAACTCCACATATTTATGGAGGTTTTGTGAATTGTTGGGCAAAAATTTATTAACTGGTTCGAGTCAATTAATTCAATTCAACAAACACTCATTAAGCTCCTACTATATGCAGGCAGCATGGTATGATGGAGAGATAATCATCAGCCTCACAGTCAGGATTCAAGTCTCACCTCTGGAACATACTGATTGAGGGAACCCAGGCAACTTATTTAGCTTCTCTCTGTTCTTAGACATCTCTCTAGTACTATAAATTAATTAATTAATACTATAAATTGCAATGGGGCTGCTGATCTGCCTTGATCGCACTGAAACCTCAATACATGGGGATGTCATCTCTATACAGATGATATTACAGATAATTTTTAATATCAGCCACTGCACTAAACCCTGAGGATATAAGTGAATTATAAAATAAACAGTCCCTTTTACCAAGTCATCTTTCTGACAGAGCATTTATTTATCAGTCTTCTGGTGACCAGTCTCTCCAATTTTAATTAAGCTGGTCCTCAGATGATAGACACTGTCTGCTACAGGGCTTATACTTGAAGCCTTTCCAGCTTTGTTGTACCTGCCAGAGATTCTGTTCTTCACATATTAACTTTAAAGGTCACATTCACCTCCTTACTAAAATGAGATTTTGAAGCAGGAATTTAGAGGGAAACTAGTAAGATTTTCTCTTTCAGACAAAATGTCCATATAAGTTCTCTATATGTGACTTATTCACAATTATAATCTTCAAATTCAGAAATTCAAACAAACCAAAAACAAAAAGAAACTGTTTTTGAATGGACAAAGTCTATCTTTTGACTTTTTCAAAATGATTTTGATTATTCATATAATTACTAGCACAAAATTTTCCTTCTCTGATCAGAAATATTTTCACTGCTCTAGTTGCCTTTTAATTTTGGACCTCATCATTCCATACTGTCCTACTATTACTAAAATGCACATCATCTCATATGATCCATTTTGCTGATTTTAAGGATTGAAAAGCTGAGGTGCAGAAAGTTGAAATCATTCATCCATGATCCACAGAAAGTGACAGAACAAGAAATTCATGAGAGGATTCTGATAAGATGGTGAGGTAGGTAAGAGAATTCCAGGTTCTCCAGATTTTCCCCACAAACGAGTCAAAATTGTACCTCAAAGCAAACATAGAACAGATAAAGACATAACAGTTGGGAAAGAACAGTGGATCTCCTAGGACAATCAGAGAAGACTTAAAGAAAGCTGCTAGGATGGAGGTTCAAGATCCGTGAAGTATAAACACCTCTGGGCTAGTTCAGCTGAAAGAGCAAACCACCAAACCTGGGGGCTTGAGGTAGTTGAGAGGTAGTTTTGGTCCCAGCCAAATTTTCACACACACACACACACACCCCTTCTAAAATTAAGAAAAAAGAAAGAAAGAGCAGGAATAGGTGGGAAGAAAAGGTGGGAAGGAAATAAAGGAGGGATCCTTGAAGGGGAGGTAGATTAAGAAATAACAAGGCAAGTAGTAGGAAGAAGTAAAGTAGAAGAGCAGCAGGAAAAAAACATAGTAATGTAAACATAATAATAATGATCATTAATCATTAAATCATTAAATGACATAAATCATAAAATCTGGAATAAAGCAGAACTTATTAGAAAAAAAGCAAGGATAGTAATTACAGATCTCATATAAAGTTAAAATTAAAATAGATTCAATCAAATGGGAAACAGTGAAACTACACTATATGCCAGCCATATTAATAAATATTGTTTTAGATTATTAAAAAACTAGATAACTAGATAATATAAGGTTGGAAATATTGCTGTGGTGTAGGAAATGATGAATTGGTAGATTTAGAAAAATATGCAAAGACTTAGATCTAATGAAGGATGATATTATCCATCTTCAGAGAAACAGAGGATAAACAAGTGTACATAGATATGTATGAATGTATATATGTATGTATATGTGTATGGGTATGCTCATAGATATCTATGTATATGTGTATACATGTATATATGATTATATCTTTTGCTTGACTGTAGCCTGCTTGGGGAAGGCAGGAAGGGAAGGGGGGAAAAAGAATATAGTTAAAAACTGCACAGCCAAAAACAAAAGGAAACTCACAAGGAAGCCAAAAAAAAAAAGATGAATAATCTAAAGTATTTATTATATCCACTTTCTTGAAGTCTATATTTTGAAACCTCTCATGTTTTGCTGCACATATGACAATTTTTTTTCTTTTTCTACTTTGTATTTAAATTTTAACTAAATAAAAATATTTCTTAAAAAATAAATTCATTTCTAAGTTCTCTGACCTCAAAATAAGCATTATTTCTGCTGAACCACAGTGCTTCACAAACTCAGTGGGACCACAGTTCAGATATAATAATTAAGATATACCTGTGGTGAAAAATGGTACAGTGGATAGACTGCTAAGTCTTGAGTCGGGAAAACTCATCTTCATGAGTCCAAATCTCATTTCAGACACTTACTAGTTGCATAACCCTATGCAAGTCATTTAACCTTCTTTGCCTCAGTTTCCTCCTCTGTAAAAATAAGCTGAAGAAGAAAATGGCAAACCACTCCAGTATCTTTGCAAAAAACAAACAAAAAAAAAAACAAATGGGGTCACAAAGAGTCAGACATAACTAAAAAATAGCTGGGTAGAAGAGCACAATTCAAAGAAGTAGAGAAAACAGTGGTCAAAGCCAGTAGTTTATAGAGCCAATTCAGAAAATCAACCAGAGAGTACATTGCATTTAAGAGGTCCAAACCCTGAGGTGAATCCAGCTTGGAAAAAAGTCAGGGAACACCATGGAGGGGGAAGTCCAAGGAATCAGCTTACCTGACAGCCTAAAGTGACATTCTTTTACAGAAGTGATATGTTTGTCATGCCTTATTCTTCATCAGCTTTACCAACACAGCTGCCACTCCTGCCACCTGGAGTCCTGCAACTAGGAAATAAACAGCAGAGCCAGGGATTTCTGAGTCCTATTTCATTGATGCATCCACTTTACCATGATTAGCACTCTCTTGTAGCAGCATTGTCTCCCCTCACACATAAAACATCTCTGGAAGAATGAGAGAGAAGGGAGTAGCCTGAGAAAATAGCTACCATAAAGATTCTATTGCATTTGGCTTCTCTTCTCCTGTCTCTCTGTCTGTGATGGGGCACTGTGGGAGCACGGAGTAGACTTTCTCTGTAGTTCTCTGTTGCCTGGCTAAATCACTCAAAATATATAAGCTGAAAGAATAAATGGGTCTCAACGTATGAGAAAACTGAACACAAATGATGATGATGATATGATGATTGTTTTAAATAATTGCTAGTATTTATATGATACTTTAAGGTTTGCAAGGCATTTTTATATATCAATAAGCATTATATTAATGTATTATTATATGCTATAAGATGTTAATATATATTGCATATACTATATGCCAAGGTCAAGGGCATAGTATGTAATGCACTGGCCCTGAAGATAGGAAGACCTGAATGCAGATCTGATTCTCAGACAGTCAACAAATCACTTAACCCTGTTTGCCTCAGTTCTTCACCAATTAAAAAGAAGTGGAGAAAAAATATATAATAAATCACTCCAGTATCTTTGCCAAGAAAACCCTAAATAGAGAGACAGACACAATTAAAACACCACAAAAATATGCTTAGTGTATGAATGTTTATATATCTTAATATATACGTGTCTATGTAATTTCCTTTCATCCTCACAACAATCCAGTGAGGTAGGCACTATTATTAGTCCAATTTTATAAAGTGAAGCTAAGGAAAGTGGTCACTTGACTTATGTAGGATCACACAGCTAATGAGTGCCTGAGGTAGTATTTGAACTCAAATCTTCCTGATTTCAAGACCAGTTTTCTATTTAATACATCACCTAGTTATATCTAATAATTGGTTACCATGAGGAAGGAAACAATGGGATATGGTGGAAAGGTCACTGAACTCAGAGTCAGGTTATTTAGATTCAGTTCCAAACTCATGAACAAGAAGAGTATTAATAATTTCAGACCCTCAGTTTTCTCATCTATAAATAGATGTAATAATACTTGTATAATTGTGAGGAAAGTTATTTGAAAATGTTATGGTGATAAGAAAATAAGAACTGTTACAGTGGAAATGGTGGCAGGAGAGAACAAGGCAGATGAGAAAAATCTCGTGAAGAAAGCATAGATAAATGTCAACAGAAAGTGGGGGCAGAAAACAGATTATTAAGATAAAGAGTAAGTCATTGGTATCATATAGACCATAGGATCACAGATTTAGGGGTAGAAGGGAAATTGAAGGTTGGCTATCAATTTTAATCTCTTTATTTTACAAATGAAGAACCTTGGGCCTGAAGAGATTTGCCCAATGTCACACTATATATAGGTAGTCAGTGACAAAGCCAAAGTTTAATGGCAGATTCTCTGAATCCAGGTTCATGCCTCTAGTAAGCCCCTAGACAATTCTTTAGAGAATTTTGAAGTTGAAAGGAAAGAGAAACAGAGGGAATGACATGAGGGCAAAGAAGAAATAGAATAAGTTCAAGGGGAAAAATATTAAATATGAAATAACAGGGAATGTTTTGTCCTAGAGGAATAAGGAAGAGATAGGATCAAGAGGGCATAAGTTAATGGGAAAAATAGTAAAGATAAAAACAACTTTTAAAGGCTTTAGAATTGTAGTTAATGCAAGAATAAACCATGACTCTAGAGGCCTCAAGATGAATTATGCTACATAACCTTCTGCCAGAAAAGTGATTCATTTAAAATCCAGATTGAGATATACATTGTTGGATATGACTAGTATGAGAATTTGCTGGGGTAGGGTACAAAAGTTTCTTGTGAGGTATTTTTTAAATTTTATTAGCAATCAGGCTAGGGGCAATGAAAGAGACACTAATTGTAAATAAATCAATCAACACTTTTTAAAATATAAGAGGTGTTGCTCAACTTGATGATAACCTACACAGGATGTTGGAGGAATCCAGTTAAGTTATAACAAGCAGGAATCTTGGAAAGAAAGAATTTTGAGAAAGAACAAAAGAATAGCTAAAGATAAAAGCTGATTTTCTGTGGATTAGGGGAATGTGGAAGTTGAGACATTAGAGAAAGAGAGAAAATTCTAGGGAGTTTTTCAACATGACCTTGAATTTAATAAAGGAGAAGGGCAGATCTACTGACACAGAAGGGAAGAGCTAGAAAAATAGGAGAGGCTAAAATATGTTCAGAATATGTGCTATGTTAAATGTAACAGAGAATCTAAAAAAGATGAATCAAAGCATCCATAAAGGTTCAATTGAAGTTAAATTGGATTAAATTGCTGCAGTCACAAACAGAAAACTTGCATGGTATTCTACAATAATTCAGGAAAAGATCAAATAATAGAGATTCTCAAGCCCTATTCAGATATCATGATCAAAAATAAACATATCAGTAACTTCATGTTTCTTATCATCAGAGCTCCAAATTTAAAGTCCAATGACATGAGTTTAAATTGCTGTTCTATCACTAATTGTTGAGAAAAAAATCATCAAACACTTATTAGGCACTCACTGTGTGCCAGCCACTGTACTAGGTACTGAAAATATGAAAATAATGAATATTCAGTCAATATTCTTGAATTAAGTCCCTACTATGTGCCAGACACTGTGCTAAGCATTGGGGATACAAAAAGAGACAATTCTTGCCCTCAAGGAGCTGACAGTATAATGGAAACAAGCAAACAAATAAGTACAAAAAAATCTATCTACAGGATAAATAAGAAATAATTAATAAGGAAGAAGAACTGGAATGAATAGGAAATGAGAAAAGCTTCCTCTGTAGAAGAGATTTTAGCTGAGTCTCAGCTTAAGCTGATAGAGAGATGAGGAACAAGAATCTTCTAAGTATAGGGAACGACCATAGAAAATTTCTTGAGCCAAAATATGGATTATTTTATACTTAGAAAATGGAAACCAATGTCACTGAATTGAATAGAAGATAACAGAGTAAAAGATATAAGAGGACAGAATGGGAGGAAAACATTAGAATAAAACAATCTCTACTATGAAGGATCTTATGTTCTACTGGGGAATATCACATGAACATATATAAGAATATGCAGAATAAAAAATGCAAGATAAATGTAAACCAGGTAATAAATTAGGTAATTTGGTAGGGGAAGTCATGACATTTAGAAGGATCAGAAAATGTTTCATGTAAAAAATACTTGAGCTGCATCTTGAAGGAAGAAAGGAATTCTACAAAATACATAGTGGTGGCACCGGGGGAGTGGGGAAGGGAGCAGCAATCATTGTAAAGCCACAGAAATGAGAGAATGGAACCAAGTCATGTGAGAATAATAAAACAGGTCACTGATGCTTATTAACTGTGTAACCTGAAACAAATAGCCATAACTCTCATGACCTCATTTTCCTCACTTGTAAAATGGGGTGGAATAAATGGCCTCTGATACTTCTTCCAATTTTACTTTTATGATGCTGTGTTCCTATGATCTTCCATTTGTTAGTTGTCATTTAAGAAAGGAAAAAAACTAGACTAAATTATTACCTAGGAAAATATGCTGGTTAGTTTGCAAACATTTATTTATTACTTAAAAGGTTCCAAGCTCTGGGCTAAGTACTGAAAAAACAAATAAAAGCAAAAATTATCCCTGTCCTCAAGGAACTTGTATTCTACTATAGGAGACATTAGTTTTATATAACTAGTTACATGAAATGTTGTACATTATAGATATACAATATGCTATAAATGGTATAAATATATATGCACATTTATATCTATGTGTATGTATATATATATATATATATATATACATATATATAGTGAATGTATTTGTGTGTGTGTGTATATAATGAAATTTTTTCCACTGAAATTGAGAGTAGATGAAAGCAATTTCAAATAGGGACCCTGGAAAGATACAGGATAGAATTAGAATTGAGTCCTGAAGGAAGCCAGGAAGAGTAAAAAACAAAAAAGGGGCGGGGGGAAGATGGGGATGTATACTATTCTTGGAGAATGGTCAGTGCAGAGGTACAGAGATAAAAGATGAAATATCATGTTCCAAGCACTCAAGTTAGAATAGAGTATTTGGCTAATGGAATACATGGGAAGGGTTAAAATGTAATAAGATTGGAAAATTGGAAGTATCAAGATTGTGAAGAACTTTAAAGACAAACACAGAAGTTTAATTCTAGAGGCAATAGGAAGCCATGGGAGTTTATTGAACAGAAGTGGGGGAAGGGAATGACATGATCACATCAATCCTTTGTAAAATTCACTTTCTTTTCTGAGATAGATTGAAATGGGAAAATGCTTGAGGCAGGTTAGAAAATTATTGCATTAGTCATATGACTGAAGCTCAGAATTAAAGTGACTAGACATGAAATTATTACATGGAAGAGACTGGAGGAAGGAATTGAGATATAATAACTTCAGTTTAATAAATATTCCTTTTGAAAGATCTGTGGAACATACAAAATGTAGAAAAGGCCATTAGTGATGCACAATCAACTTATGGAAGGGAGGAAATTCACTTTCCACTGCTCCTATTCAATAGCAAATATACAGAGTCATTTCAGAGAATAAGTTAGAGGAAGTAAAAACAATTCCTCTCAGTTATATAGATATCCTTCCCAAAGATTCAATTAATGTAAAGAAGAGAGTTCTACCCTGGGATTTCCCTAGAACATCAAGATTCATATCTTTATTACTCAAAAACCTGTCCTAAGAACTTTTACTATCATTCAATAAGCATTCAGAATAAATATATTAAAATTTGTTAGATTACATAGTTGTTATTTTACAGATGCCAATATAAGATGAGTAAACCAATTCATTGGAACAAATACTGATTAAAATCTTTTTCTTCAAACAGACAGACCTTTATTATGATTTAGAAGTACTGCCCCCTATTACAGCTCCCTCTAAAGTACCACGCATGACATAGTTTATATTATTTCTATTCTTTACCTAATCCCACAGCTTCTGTTTGCCACATGTAGTTAACCTTATCTGCATTCCTATATCCATGAGCAGAAAATCACCTTTATGATTAATAAGAGCGTAGGATTGAAGACAGATTTACTTTGCAACCCTTGCCAGATCAGTTATGGGGGAGATGGAACAGGTCTCATTTTCCTCTCCTCTTGAATCCTTTGTCTATTTGTGCCAGACACTTTCATTCAATACCAACCCCCAGAGCTATATTATTTCTACAATCTGCCTTCTATGCTCCTTTTCAGTCTGAACTAAGAGATGGAAAATACAAATCAGGCAGGAAACTTTCATCAGAGATTTCATCAAGTTTCAGTTTTAGTATCCACTAAGATAACCTCTGAAACAACATGATCAGTGCACTCAAACCCAACTATACATATAATACATTCTTGACCCAAGAGATAATGATAGGCTCTATCTCCATTGGACTCTATGTTTTGAAAGGTGATGTAGTGATTAAGAGGCAGCTAGGTGGCTCAGTAGGCAGAATGCTGGGTGAGGGGTCAGGTATGAAAGGGTTCATACACTAACCTCAAACATACAATTGTTGTGTGACCTTTGGCAAGTCGCTTAACCCTGTTTGTCTCAGTTTATCATCTATAAAATCAACTGGAGAAGGAAATGGCAAGTCACTGCACTATCATTGCCAAGAAAATTCCAAATGGAATCATGAAGAGTTGGACACAACTGAGTGACTGATCTATCTTCATAGTGAATAGAGCCTTGAACATGTAATAAAGAAGACATAAGTTCAAATCCAGCTCTAGATACTTACCAACTATGTGACCTAGGCACTAAACTAAGTGCTTTACAACTTTTAACTCATGTGTTCCTCAAAACAACTCTGCAATAGATGCTATTAATTACCCTAATTTTACAGGTAAAGAAATTGAGGCAGACATATTAACTGACTAATCCAGGGTCACCCAGTACCGTGTATGGACTTTGCACAGCAATATAAGCTGCCAAAATAGTTCAAATACCACCTTCCCCAAGAATACAGAAAATTACTATATCACTATATTAATTCTCCAACAATTGAGTTTAATAACTTTATCTTTTCTCAGGTGGCATTGTATTCATCACCAACCAAGTGATCTCATTAAAATCATTCTGGTCCATACATAGGATAGTTTTCCTCACCAATGAATGCAATGGTTCTGAGCATCCATGCTGAGAAGTTAAAAATTCATACTGGTAAGATTTTTTTATTTGAATAGAAAACAATATGAAAGATTTCTCAAATATATTAAAATTGGTTTATATATTACTCTGATCCTTCCTCTCAATCTTTATTGGTGAGAGTTCATTATACCCAAATGACCCTGGAACTATCACAATGGACTCCAGAAATCCATGCTGATGTCTATAAAGCTTCCTCCCACCTGGTACTCTAGCTTCTACTCTGGAGATCCAGATTTCACATTGGTAAGAACTGATCATTATTAGAGGCCCCCAGACCCAATGGTTGCAAACTTTCTCTCATACTGAATAATTATGTCTGCTTTCCTCTGATTTCCTTTACTCTGGGAATAATTCTCAACATTATCATTCCTAGAAAAGAGATTTCAATCAGTTACCCATCAATCAGTCAATACTTACTAAGCACACACTGTGTGCCAGACAGTGTGATAAGCACTGCCACAGTTATATGTATATTGCAACCAATCTACAAATTAATAGATAGTTCTGAGAGAGTTGTCTGAATTTTAGGAAGGTTAAATAACTTGTCCATAGTCACAGATCTAATAAATGGTAGAAGCAAAATTTAAAGCTGGACTTTTCAGACTCCAATTACATCTATATGGAATATAAATATCCTGCTTCTCTTCACCTAGAAAATGAATGTTATTGACTTGACTCAGAACCTCATATACAAAGGGGAACAGAATAAAGATGTATTAAGTCCTTTTAAGCATGATTTTTAGGCATATTACAAATATTATATCATTTGCTTAGAACATACCTTTATTCGGCCCAAAAGAGATTCAGTGGATACTGAGTACAGATAAATGAGTCTCATATTCTCTTATGAAAAAGTCTATAAATCAAACATGTTTAAAAGGTCATGTTGTTGCTACTGTTATATTGAGTTGCTATAGTCAAAAAAATCTTCAATCACCCCCAAAAGATGATGAAAACATAAATAAGCAGCCTATACTATGTTACCAACAAAGGTATAAATGCAAAAGAGTGTAAGAATCATTACCAAATATACAAGTAGTAAAGGCAGGGGGGGTTCTAGAGTAAGAAGGAAACAATAAGTAGACAAAACAAGTTATACTTTAAGATCTTTGTGTCTCAGCTGGATTGGAAAGAACATTCTGCTGAGAATTTATCAGAAAACTTGGACCAGAATTACATAAGATGGAATACATGGAGAGAGGTTTTGTGATCTTCCTTATACGAGAATATATCCCACAATGATGAATTCAAAATATCCAAGTAAATTATTGTCCTGTGAAGGGGACCTGCACCATGGAGCCAAGCCAAATTTTTCACAGTTTCCACAAGGACAGATTTCTGCTTAGAACTTTTTTCACTGCAGCATTCACATCCTTGTTCCTCAGACTATAGATGATGGGATTGAGCATTGGAGTAAAAATCCCATAAAACAAGGTAATCAGTTTATCTGTGGTCAGTGAGGCTTTGGACTTGGGCTTCATATATATGAAGAGGATTGTCCCATAGAAGATGATCACCACGGTCAGGTGGGCTGAGCAGGTAGAAAAGGCTTTGTTTCTTCCCTCAGCAGAACGGATCTTTAAAATGGTGGAGAGGATGAAGACATAAGAAACAATGATTAATAGCAGAGGGATCAAAGTGACAATTATAGCTCCTACCAGCATGATGAGTTCATTTAGGGAGATGTCAATACAGGCTAGGTGCATGACAGCCAGTATTTCACAGGTGAAATGGTCAATGACATTTTCCCCGCAAAAAGGCAACTGCATGATAAGAATAGTTTGAAACAAAGAGTCAAGACCACCTATTAGCCAGCACAAAGCTGCCAGGTTCACATAAACGGTTCTGTTTATGACAATGGGATATCTTAGAGGGTTACAGATAGCCACATAGCGGTCATAAGCCATGACAGCCAGCAGGATACACTCTGTCGTTCCCATGGCAAAGGAGATTGACATCTGGGCTGCACATCCTGAGAAGGACAAAGATTTTCGTGTTGACAGGAAGTTCACCAGCATTTTAGGCACAAATGAAGATGTGTAACAAATGTCTAAGAAGGAGAGATTACTGAGGAAGAAGTACATTGGGGTGTGAAGATGGGAATCCAGAATGCTCAGTATGATAATGACACTGTTTCCAAACAGGATGACTATATATATTATCATGCATAACACAAAAAAGAAAATCTCAAGTTTGGGGTATTTGGAAAATCCCAGGAGAATGAATTCATTTGGAGCTGTCCTATTGGTCCTTTCCATTTCTCTCATTTTTCAGCTGCAGGAAGTGAGGAGAGAATGTAGAACAAAGTACCATTAGGAGCATTTCAACAAATATTTGAGCCTTATGATAATGCTATTCATGGGTTATATTATCAGATAAAATTCTGGTCTTGAATTCAGGAGGACTTGAGTTTGAAACCTGCTTCAGACTCTTACATGGTGACCCTGAAAATCATTTTATCTTGGTTTGCCTTAAATTCTTTATCCTTGAAATTGGAATAATAATATCTACTTAAGAGTTATTATGAATATCAAATGAGTGAAACTGTAAAGCATTTTACAAAACTTTGTTTTCATTCAAAATTCTGTAAAAAAATTTTCCTCCATTGGACCATCCAGATGAAGCCACTATTCCATTCAAAATTCTATATTCTTAACTCTATAAAACCATTCAGATAAAATCACTGATTCTAGTGTTGTCTATATTCTAGCCCCTCAATAGGAAAAATAATTGCTAAAAAATTTTTTTAAATTAAATAAGAAGCTCAGTAACTCAGTAATATGTAAAACTCTTTACAAACTTTAAGTACTATTGTTAAATAATTTTGAGAAATGTGTAGAGTTGAAAATAAGATTGTCTTATGATGAGGTTTGGGGTTTGTTTGGGTTTTGGTGGGGTTTTGGTACCTCTTTAAACCCACTTGCTGAAGTACAAGTAAGACCTACCTAATATAAAGTGAAGGGTATCCAGGATAAATGTCATTTGATATGGAAATTTTTTAGTTGCATGTGTACACTTCTAAAATCTCTTAAATTATTGGTCTCTTCTACAAAATCTAAGATCCTAAAAATATCAATAAAAGTAATTATTGTTAATTATAACTTAATAAATCCCTTTCTTGCATCTTCAAATATGCCTCATAAAATTACTTTGCTTTATTGATATTTCTAGCTATTTCTTGTAAGATTCATAGAATAAAATTAGAGCTGGACAGAACCTATGTGATCCTTTATTCTTAGAAATTCTTAACTTTTTCTCAGACATGGAACTCTTCATAGCACCTGATAAGGTCTAAAGACTCCTTTATAGTTCCTACCAACATGAGTTCATTTAGGGAGATGTCAATACAGGGCAGGTGCATGACAGCCAGTATTTCACAGGTGAAATAGTCAATAACATTTTCCCAACAAAAAGGCATTGAATAATATTTTAAAATTAATAAATTAAAATGCATAGGATTGTAAAAGAAATGAATTATATTGAAGTATAGTTATCAAATTATTAAAAACAAAAAGAAAAAACTGGTTTCCATGTTAAGGACTGCTTATCTACTCCAAAATTAATTTTGTAGATTAAAAACATGATAAACATTTGAGACTCCAACTTGTTAAGTGACATTTTTAATAACCAAAACAAAGCAATGGCAAGTTAGTAATAAAATATGGATTTATATTTTTATTTCAATACATAAAATTAATTCTCATTTTGAATTAATATAGAAATTAACTTACTGAATTTCTTAATTCATATGTCTAAGATTGTTTGTTAGCAATGATTTCTGCTAATGACTTCAACTAGATGAGGGTTTTTTTTGGAAGCAAAAGTATATAATTTTGAATGTAATAGTCAACTGAAATTAGGAATCACCTCCAGATAAAAAAAGATTACTCTCTCTCAAGTTATGAGGACACCCAGAACATAGAGCCAACTCTAACTTCAGCAGTATTCTATGACCAATCCTCTCACCTCTAATCATGACTTCTACTTCCATTCCAACAGTAACACTGAGTCCTTTAGCTCTAATGGGCTAACATTTGGATTATCTTCCCTGAGTCAAGATTCTACAACATTCCCCAGGGCTCTCTGGCAGCCCATCCCCTTCTTTCTCATCTTCCAGTTTTTCTTTTGATGTTTTCTCATCAATACAAATTCTATGAAGTCTGGAACTATCTGCGTTACTTCTATTTGCTTATGCAGTGCTTAGTACAATGCCCAGTACTTGATAAATTCTTATCAGTCTATCTATCTACTGTCCTTTATTTCTTTCCTCCTTTTTTTTCTTTCCTCTCTCATTCCCTCTCTCCCTTGCTCTCTTCCTTTCTTCCTCTTATCCTTCTTCTCCTACCTCCTTTTCTTTTCCTCCTCTTCCTTCTCCTCCTTCTTATTTTACTCACACTTTCTTCCCTTATTTGTTTTTCCTATCTCTTTATCATCTATCCCTAGACCACTCAGGTGGTTTAGAGTCACTTTAACAATGAACTAGAGGCCAGAGAAAAAATGAATGAGTATAGAACACTATAAATATTTATTGAAGAATAAGTACACAGATTACTTATTTCTAGGAAATAAAAGTAATAATAATTAATAAAATATAATTAAAATAATAAATAAAAAGAAAAGAAAAACAAAATAAAAGTACATAAATTACTTATTTCTAGGAAATAAAATAAAGGAATATTCAGGAATCTTAGGTAGATAGAGAAAAAAAAAGTTATTTACCTTCATTTTTTTCTGACAAGAGAAAGCTACTTTTCTCTGTAGACCTTGGCAGTTCTGTGTAGATTCATATTCTTCTACTCTCCTTCTTATCAACTCTTACAGTGTGAAATGGGAGATAAGTTTCACTTAGGACCTTTATTATTTAATGTATCATGAAAATTTTTATTTTTGTTTCACCTTCACAAACGTGCTTTATACATAGTAACAGCTTAATATATGCATTTCCTATTCACTTATTTTTTCATTCTTCCATTTGTTGCACATATTTCTAGCAAGAAATTACTAACATTGTGCTATACTCTTCTGCTGGGTAAAAGAAGAACTCCATAGAATTTTTAATGAATTTTGAATTTTTATAGTTCCATTTTTTCCCTTTTATCATCTTCAATTCACACAGAATTCCATCAGAATGAATCTACCTCTGCCTTAGATATCTTATTCAATAGAGAAAATTTTCCAATTTATGGGAAGTGAAAAGATCACTGAACCTGAAATCAGAGCTAGGTCCAAGTCCTGGCCATGTCTCCTACTAGCTCCAAGTCATAATGGATAAAGTGCTTGACTGAAAGTCAAGAAGACCCAAATTCAAACCCTGTTTCTAACACTCACCTAGCGTTGCCAGCCTGGACAAATTATTAAACCCTCTTTCATTCTCAGTGTTTTTTAACTATACAATGAGAATGATATTATCACCTACTTCAAAGGGTTGTTGTCAGGAACAAATGAGATAATATATGTAAGATATTTTGTAGACTACAAAACACTAGATAAATTTTAGCTATTAATATTAATATTGGTGATTAATTGGTGTGAATTTAATATTAATTAAAGAACTCACATTGTTCTTTGCCTTCCACTTCATCCTACCCTTCATCATCACAGCACTAGCCGTTGTTCACCTATGGTTCTTCCATGAAACAGGTTCTAATAACTCCTCAGGAGTCAACGCAGACTCAGACAAAATCCCCTTTCACCCCTACTACACCATCAAGGACGCCGTAGGCCTAATACTACTACTCCTCATACTCCTCCTTCTAGCCCTATTCTCACCAGACTTACTCAGAGACCCAGACAACTTCTCACCAGCAAACCCACTAAACACACCCCCTCACATCAAACCAGAATGATACTTCCTATTTGCATACGCCATCCTACGCTCTATCCCCAACAAATTACTCGGAGTTCTGGCTTTACTAGCATCTATCCTAATCCTCCTAATCATCCCCTTACTCCACACAGCCAACCAACAAAGCATGATATTCCGTCCAGTATCCCAAACCTTATTCTGAATCCTTGCTGCTAACCTAATCACACTTACCTGAATCTGGGGCCAACCTGTAGAGCAACTGTTCATCATTATCAGCCAATTAGCCTCTATACTCTACTTCCTATTAATTCTTATCCTAATGCCCCTCGCAGTCCTCTTTGAAAACTATATATTAAAACCTAAATGAAGAGTCCAAGTAATTTAACCAAAATACTGACCTTGTAAGTCAGCTATGAAGATAAAACCCCTTCCTAGGACCCATCAGGAAGAAGGCATTACTCCCCACCATCAACGCCCAAAGCCAATATTCTATTTAAACTATTTCCTGCATCAAAAATTTTATCTCTTTTTAATCTCAAAATTCAATTTATATACTATCTCAGTATTAAATTTTTTGCAAATTTTTTTCATTATAATTACAATTTAAGTAAAATACATATATAAAGTTTTACATACATACTAATGTAATTATAAATATTTATGTATATGGAGCATACATTTATAGTCCTCTATCATATAATAATATACATATTAAATAGTACTAAATACATTAATATAATATATTGCTAGAAATTAATAAATACATGCATATCTTTACCTAATATAACTCATAATAGTATATAATACATATTATGTATATATTACATAAGACATAGTATGTTGGTGTACATAGACATTACATCCATGAATAAAGATCAACGAATTCCTCTAACTAATTCCTCTAGCAGATCATTACCTTTAGCAGTACCTTTATCCTCCACTCACAAGAGATCAGCAACCCGCCATCTGAAGATACATGATCCTTCAGAGCAAGCCCATAACCTGCGGACGAACCTTATTTCCTCTGACTGGCTACTGGTTGCTACTTCAGGCCCATTTGTTCCTAATTCAGTTTAACCATGCTTTTTGTAGAGGCATTTATGATGGTAACAATGCTGTTTGGCCTCATATTGCAGCATCTCTAGTGATTGCTACGGCATTACGTAGTTTTTAATTTGGGGGTAGTTTATCAACAGGGCAGGAGCCTGGGGGACGCCACTAAAAATGCAAACTTACATAACAAGACCAATAACATTTCAACCGAACATCAACTGAGAATGAACATCGGACATGCACTTATTTCCAAAATTAATATTAACTCCATTACAATTATATAAAATAATAATTAATATTAATAATTGGTGATTAATTAATATTAATATCAGTGATTGGTGATGTTTTGTTAAATTGTGATTGTTTACTGTATGATGTTTGCTTCTCTGAAAGAAAGTTTATAGCATTCTTTTTTTTTCAGTCATGTATGTAGCAAGGATACTGCCATTGTTTAGCATTTCCTTTTCCATCTCATTTTACAGATGGGGAAACTGAGGCAAACAGGGTGATAAGATTTGCTTAGAATCAATACAACTAGTAGTGTCCGAGGCTGGATTTGCACTCAGAAAGATGAGTCTTCCTAAATCCAAACCTGACATTCTATCTACCATACCACCTAACTGCCCTGTGGCAATCAATTTACTGATAGGAAAAAATGAGTAGTCCCACATTTAGAACAGTAAGGGACCTTAGAAGTCATTTAGTCCAATCTCTACTCTTTCTGGATTGTGAGATGGAGGATCAGAAGCTTGAAGGCTGAATTTTAAGACAGTAGTACTCAAGTACTAAATTCAAGTAGTAACTAACAGGAGCCACTAACTGTATATAAAGATCCCTGTGTATGTATATTAACTTAAAAAATGTTAATATTATCTTTAATATTATTATTATTAATTAATATAATTAATTAACATTATATTTATTACATTTTATTTCTATTTATTTTGTTAAATACATCCCAATCACATTTTAACTTGGTTCAGGTCGCAGTCTGGAGTTTCGTGGGTATGATATGGCTTGCAGTCTGTATATTTACCACCTCTCTTTATGGAAAGCAGGGCTGATTTTGGAGCAGAAGAAGCTGTGATAATGAAAAAATCAATATCAATCAGCTTGAAACTAGAGTAGGGAAGAATCATGATGCTATGAAAAGCACAGTGAATTTGAAATCAAAGGATCTGAATTTCAATTCCAGCTCTGCTACTTATTAACCATAAATCCTTTATTCAAAATTAAATCTCTTAGGCTTCAATTTCCTCACTTCTAAAATGAGAGGTTGGACTAAATGGCCTCTAAGATCATATTTAGTTCTTAATCATTGGTCCTTCCATCTCTAAATACTGTGATCCTATGGAATGTTTCTTGTTTTAGCAACTTGGACATAATGACTCCATGAATGGTTCTAACAATATTTGTGTCCCACTTGCAAAAGCTAGCTCCTTACATGTTCTTTTATGGGTTCTGAAACTATACTTTGTAATTCTTATATTAAAACTAAATTAAAATTAAATTCTCATTGGTAATAATCTAATTAAAATGCAAATTACATTTTTGGCACTGAGAATTTTCCTTTTTGAAAACAAATTCAGTTATCCTCTGTATATTGTTACAGAGGGTATGTATGTGTGTGTGTGTGTATGTGGTTGTTGTGTAACTTGGTCACAGTTGAAACCAGTTTCAATGGTGTAGGGAACTCTGACATTGAAAATCCTTTCAATAAAATAGATCAACCACTGACCCATAAATTATAGTTGCCTAGGGGGCACTTAGTGAATGACTCACCAATATAAAAGGCAGACTATTCCATTCTTAAATTGAAATGAATCCCTCCTTTTTGTAAATCTTGTCCTTTGGTCCCAGATTTGCCCTCTAGGCTCTAGATTAATCTAATATTAGAGGATTTTTTCCTATATAACAACAATACTAACAGTAACAATGAGAATGATGAGGATGAAGATCATGTGACCTGTCCAAAGTCACACTGCTAGAATATATCAGAAGCAGAAGTTGAACCCAAGGCTTTCTAAAGCTGATCATTTATACGTGTTACCACATTGACTCTTATGAATAAATAATAACCAAATATTCAAAAAATATGAAAACCCCACTACAATACCATTGCTCTTCTTTGTGGATATTTTAAGAATATACAGAATGAATTGAGCAATTACTTAAATCCAAAGGTCAAATAAGATGTTATGTGTGTACAGAGCCTCATTTCTGAATATCTTAATATACTACATTGAGAATCAGTTGTAGCTCAATTTGTTCAAGATTTCTCTCTCCCTAACTCAAATGATCCATCCAATTCTTACATACTTCAAATATCTGTGATTTCATTCCTGTGAGCACTCTTTTCACCAATATAGATGACAGACTCACCACAACATACCAGATGCCTCTACAAGAACTGCTGTGGCCAAACAATTCATTGCCCTATGCCATAATTGTCTCCACATTAAACTAGGCTGTTCCTTGCATGGACAACACTATCTGCTACAAGATAACCTGTGAAGCAGTAAGTTTGGAAATATTCATTCAGAAGCTAGATAATATTTTTTGAGGATGCTATATAGAAAATGAATGCTTTCAATAATGGTGAGATGCCTTTCAATCTGAAATTTTATAATTAGCCTCCATTGTCATGTTCTAGACTCAGAAATTTTGTGATGTCAGAAAATTTGGTGGGCAACATCAGCAACCATTAAGAAGCAAAGAGGACACTGACATGGTACTAGGGAGAAGCTCCAGTTGAAATAAATACTCATTCATAAAATTCATACAAATGTAACAATAACAATGAAACCACAAACACTTAGCTTTTATACACAGAAGGCTGAATCATAGATTTTAGTTCATTTCTAGGTGTTTCTTTCTTGTAGATCAGCATTATTTTTTTTTCCTGGTTACTCTTTAGAGTCTCTAATTCAAATTATATTGATTTACTTCATAAACATCTGCATATGAAATGCTTCATTTCAGAGTTCTATTTCATGATAGAAGGGCTGATATAAACCCCCTGTTTCAGAGAAATTTCTTAAGAAAATAATTTTACAAGTTATTTAATAGAATTTTTCTGGTACATACCTGGCTTGATCCAATGATGAAATAAAATCTGGTGCCTTTCAATGAATTAAAAGATTCAGCTTAAGAGGCATCTAAGAGTCAAAAGACCTGGTTCTTGACTCTACCACTAATTATCTGTGTGAACTTAACGTGCTCATTTGCCCTATTTGAAACTATTTTCCAATAAGAAGCGTGGATCAAATGTTTGATCCTCTTTCAGCTCTAATGTTCTAAGACTTTGGGGGATTTTTGATATTAAGTTCTTAGGCATGAAATCATTTGAGATGCAAATCACATAATTGGAATTTGAGCTGATCCACAACCTCCAATTCTAATTTGTGTGCAGAGAATTTGTAAAAGATCAGATATTGGGGTCAAAAAATTTTAATCTTTTGTCTCTTTAAGTGACCCTTTTAATCCCAACAGCAATTTAAAGTTTTGAAGTGTGAATGTTCAGAAGTGAAGAAATATACAAGAATGCTTCAGGGAGTATATCCCCAATATCCAATTATGAGGAATTTAATAATAAATTTTAATTAATATAGAACCATGGACAAAAAAAGTCAACCAGAAAACAACCCTTTCCTAAGAGAATTTAGAGAGTGACATTTCCTGCCAGTGCATGAGTATTCTCTGCTCTTTTGAGTATTCCAATCTTTCTGGAAGAAGCTAATGGGTTCTAGGGATACAGAATGTGTTGAAAGCATGAGATAATGAATGTTTAGGAAAAAAGAACATTGTATTTGCCTCTGGAATATAGGAAAGACCTCTCACTAATTTCATAAGAAAATTGAAGTTTGAAATGATAAAATCTTAAGGTATAAATGGAAATATTTAGTTTTTTTCATTATTGAACATGTCAGAAATTTAGGAGATTATCTAAGCTAAGAGCTTCAAAAGGAGAACTCCAAGAGTGTGTTTGTGGTACAATCCAGAGTACGGTATTTACTTTCTAAAGATCTTGATTCAAATTCCATCCCTCACTAGCCATATAGCCAGAGACAAGTCACTTAAACTTAATAAACGAGTGCCATAGAATCTATTTCATTTAAGTGGTTATTAGATTCTAATAAGAGTGTGAATCTAAAGCTAACTTAAAAGCACAACATAATTGTCATATTTGAAAAAAAAAAAAAAAGAGGATGGACTGGTCACATTGTGTGAGGGGAAGAGAAAGCCCATTTGTTTACTTCATTGGTATTCATGAAGTACCAATGGAGCATACAATGAAATTTTGGAAGACTTGAACTTTAGCAGGAACCCCTTCTTTGACAAATTTTTGAATGGCCATGAGTTGTAATTTGGATCAAGGAAAACAAAAATGAAAGATCTATTTGATCAAAACCCTATTTTTTACTAAAGATAGCACCATACATCTAGTCACTTGGGTTTGCAACCTTGAAGTCATATTTGTTCAGTTCAATTATGTATCACTCTTCATAACCCCATTTGGGTTTTCTTGGTAAAGATATCAGAGCAGCTTGCCATTTCCTTCTCCAGCTTATAACACAGATGAAAAAGCTAAGGTAAACAAAATTAAATGATTTATACAGGGTCATACAACTAGTAAGTATCTGAGGCAATATTTGTACTCAAGAACATTCATCTTCCTGACTCCAGGGCTCGGGATCTATCCAGTGTGCCATGTAGCTTGACTCTTCCCTTTTTCTCACCTCTCTTTTTAAATCAATTATCTTATTGACTTTATCTGCACAGTATCATTTTTAGCTCTGTCCTTTTTAATATATTTCTTTATTTTAAAATTAAATGCAATTTTTAAAAAATAGTTTAAGACAAAAAACACAAAATTTCATATACTCAGTAGAACCTCAGGGAGGATTCAAAATATGTAACAAACACTTTCAAATTCAAGAAATCATATAATAGTAGGAGACATTGTATTCATAACTGCATAACTATATCTTTTCTTTGCTTCCTTTTAGATTTTCTTTTGTTCTCTTCTGTGCACTTTAAAATATTATTCTTTTTTTCCTTTTCCTCCCCCCACCTACTCTAAGCAGGTTGCAGTAAACGTGGATATATTTATGTACAATGTATTTTATATATATACATATATATATACACACATACAAATGTGTATATCTATATATATATATACACACACACATATACTCATACATACACATGTGTACATGCATAAAAATATATATACATATATATGTACATATGCATGAACATACATATATATAATCTAAAACAATATTAATAGGGATGACACATAATATAGATTTCTCTCTTGAGTGAATCTTTTTTAAGTTTAGTTTCTCTGATAGCAATGATTATTACCCTTACTTTTTTCCTAATAAATTCTACTGATCACTATTATTATGTTTGTATATATCTTTTATTTCCTCTCCCTGGAAACTCTTATACTTTATTTCTATCTGTTGACTTGCCTTGCTTGCCTTGTTATTCCTCATGCCTCTTACCTTCTCCCCCAACCTTTTCTTCACTCTTCCCATTAATCTATATAGCTTATCCCATTCCAATTAATGTACACATCCTTCAATACCCCACCTTGTCCTATTCCCTCCACCCTTATCTCTTTATAAATTTTGGAGAGTTTCACACACACACACACACACACACACACTTCATTAATATAGCATAATTACTAATATTACTAATTGACTTTCTTTTCATTGTTTTCTTGGGTTGTTCTTTTTTTTTAAGTTTTCCCTCCATTTATCTCATTTGATTTTTAAAGTCTTTTTTTAGTTCATATTAAATTCTTTTTGGACAGGTTGCCACTTAACATTACTCTTTGGATAAGGGAGGATTTTTTTCCTTGACAAGTTTGCTTTTTAGAGTCAAATCATAATCAGCTCTACTCCAATATCTCTTTTGGACTACATAATTATTAATACTTTCCACATACAAAACTTTTTAACTTGTCCTTATTGAATCTCTTGAAATTAGTCTTTGATACTGGTTTTAAAAGCTAAATATTATCCTGATTATAGACTTGAAGCAAAATCCTGAAAGTTGACAGTTTGTTTAATGTCAACTTTTGATTTTATATTTTATTTAATTTTGCTGACTATAATATTTTTGGCCACAATCTTAGTTCTTTTGATTGTATTTCAGGACCTCTAGTCTTTTATTGCAGCTGCTGATAAATTTTGTGTAACTCTTATTGTAGCTTCCACATATTTGAATTCTGTTTGTAGTTATTGTTGTTGCTTGTAAAATGTTCTCTTTGATTTGGGGCTTTCAAAATTAAGCAATGATATTTCTAAGTTTTCCTTGTAGGATCTCTAATGTGGTGACAAATGGATTTTTTTTCTATTTCTACTTTTCCCTCTTATTCTATCACTTCAGGACAATTTTATTTCTTTTATTTTTCCATGATTCTGGGTTTTTTTAATATATTTTTGGTTATACCACTCAGGTAGTTCAATTATTCTTATGATTTCTCATCTTAATCTGTTCTCTAGACCAGATGTTTTTCTTATGTTTCACATTCTCTTCTATTTTTCCATTTTTTATATTTTGTTACATTATACATTAGTCTCTTATGACTTCATTAGTTTCTCCTTGCCTGATTCTAATTTTTATAGAGTAATTTATTTCTTTAAGACTCCTTTTCTACTTGGTTGACTTTCTTTTCATTGTTTTCTTGTTTTCTTGGGTTGTTCTTTTTTTTAAGTTTTCCCTCCATCTATCTCATTTGATTTTTAAAGTCTTTTTTTAGTTCATATTAAATTCTTTTTGGACAGGTAGCCACTTAACATTACTCTTTGGATAAGGGAGGATTTTTTAGTCTAATCTCTGCCTCTGAAGATTAGCTTAAGTCTTTCCTTCTGTTAATAACATTTAGTGATTGGGTTCTTTCTCCTTAGCCTGTTCATTTTTCTTTTCAAATACAAACTTAGTAACTCAATCATGCTTAGTGTGAATGTGAGGAGGGATAGTGCCTCTGCCTTTAAGTTCTTATTCAGTTCTCTCCTTTGACCTAAAACCCAAAATCAAGAACTCCATCATCCACCCACAAGTGCCCACTGCCAGCATGGTCCTTGCCCCACTATTTTGGCAATCACCAAGTGTTCTGGTATATTCTCACCCAAGATTGTATTCCAGCAGCACAGCAGGGCCCTCCTTATCAGTAAAGGTGCTCTCAATATTCCAAGACTAAGACATCCAACTATCTTTGAAGTATAAATTTCAGTGGTTTGGGCTCATCCTACCTCTGAACCCAGTTAGCTCCAAGACTCCTTGTTGGCTGTTTCAAAGGAGCTAATTTTGAGATGTTTACACTTTACAACAGTTAATCCTCCATCCTGGGATCTTTCTAAATTTCCCATTCTGGGCTTTCTTCCCAACTTATCCAGTAGTCCTATGAGGACCTCTGTCCTGTCCCACTACAATAAATCTGAGCCACAATTTTGTTTGATTGTGGAGCATTTGGAATTTTCTAACCTATTCCACATAGTCCCACAATCCTCTTCTTAGTATCTTTTATCTCAGATGGTTGCTACCTTAGTTCAAACCATTACCACATTTTACCTTTCTAATTAGTCTCTCTGTTTCAGGTCTCTATGATATATAGTTTATTCTTTGTGCAATCCTCAAAGTATAATATAGTCCCATTTAAAGCCCTCTGCAAACTCACTCCTGCTGATATTTTCATACTTATTTCATATTACTCCCATTTATATTCAATAAAATACAAATTGCTTCCTGAAACCAACATTCTATGTCCTCCTCCATTTTTGCAATAAGACATATTCTATAATCAAAAGCATCCTTTCTCAACTTTGGCTCAGCTTGTGTATCTTTAATCACTGTATAACAATGACTAAATGACAATAAAATTCTGTCTCTCTCCTGGAATTACTTTGCCTTTACTGTGTACATATTGCAACTGCTCAGTTACCTGTTCATTCCCTGAGGACAGATTTTGAATTCTCTATACTTAGTGTAATTCCTTGGGTACTTAATACCAGTGTGCTGAATATGAAATTTATTTGAGAGCTGAAAAATTCTAACCCATTGAAATTTTTTTTAATTCTGATGGTGTTATCCAATGTGTTATCTATCAACTCAAGGTCTGTCCGATTGGAAATGTACAAGTGTGTCACATATATATTCAGTCACTGACAAGGTATTGAACAGAAAATGACCAAATACAGAGATGGGAAACTTCCCATTGGATGCTTCCTTTCAGGTTGCTTTTAATCCATTAATCCACATTCTTTGGATGTGGCCATTCAATCATTTTTCTCTCCAATTAACTATTGTACCAACTAATCCATTTCTTTTCAACTTATTTCCCAAAATATTTTTGGAGATTTTGCCTGATGATTTGCTGGCATGATTGCTAAGTCATACAATGGGTTATGTAAGAACAGAGTTGAAGCCAGGTTTCCCATGAGTATCTCCAACTTGAGACATTTTTTCATTTTATCTCTGTCTCTCTATAACAGAATTTAATGGGCAACCATATTCCATACCAGTAATCCTCCACTACCATGATGAAGAAAAATGGGCACTTTTTTTTTTAGCTCTTCTCTATGGCCATGCTTAATCATTAGGTGCAGTGTTCGATTTCAGGTTATTTTATTTTCTAGATGTACTTCCCACTTACATTATGGTAATCCTAGTGTACATTGTTTTCCACGTTATGCTTATCTCAATTTACATCAGTTCATAAAAGACTATTCAAAATTTCATATACATCTTTTCTTATAGTACAATAACATTTTGTTAAATTCATGTAGCAAAATCTGTTTAGTTATCCCCAAACAAATTCTTTCTTATCCATTGATTCCTACAGTACAACATGCTGCTCTGACCTTTCCATGATCACAAAGTTAGTCAACGGTCAAGTTTTTGCTTGAAACCAAAAGAGCTTAAAAGTCTAGGCCTTCATACTATGAGGGGTTGTTTTTACCTTTGTATATACTGTTCGCAAATATAGACACCTTAAAAGAGAATATCAGCGATGACACTGGAATTAGATTACTTGAGTTTTGAACAGTCCCAATTGAATCCATAAAAAGAATTTATATCAACTGGGACAAATTTGGTCAAGAGAAATAGGATTCTATAGGATGACAATTACTCTAAATGACTGAGATGGATTGGAGGCAAAAAAAAATTGCATTGGAGATGTTGAAAAATTGAGAGGCCAAAGTATTCATAAATTAGATTAGCAAGAAAACTGTGAATTAGGTGTTATCCATAAGAATATTTCATGAGGAATAGTATGATATGGAACCCCACACAGGTGTCAGCAACAAAGATAGAGACAGGATCAAGTGAAATTTAAAGGTAAAGAAAAGGTTGCGAAGTGATGATAGCAAAAGAAAGGATATGAAAATGGTATTGGGGAATAAGATAATTTAAGGAGGAAACATTCCAAGTCCTCTTGGTTTCACAGGGTGTGAAGTATTATTAGAAATCAAACAAAGAGATGTGACATTTCATATGAAAGCCAGATGTTAGTTATCCCAAGAAGATGTAAGGAACATCAAAGGACGAAATATAGGTTGATGATTTAAGCCATAGAACTGGAAGGGACCTTAGAAGACATTTTACTAGGGCACTTGACCAGTAAATACTGGGGCATGCTGCCTTTACCAATGATGCTTCCTTTTCCACCTCCCTCATTCCATGCTTGATCCCATGTGAACCAAGGTTCTTGACTCCAAATCAATCAAATTTGTCAAAGCTGGAATCTGGGAAAAGAAATGGACCAGTTGGCAACAATGTCCCATGACCTCAGGTAAGAGGGAAGCCTATCCAAGACATTAAATTCTAATTCTTAGGGAGAGGAAATGTCATTGACCCCATTCCTAACCTCTCAAAATGAACATGTTAACTGGGACAAAGTCCAAGGGCCCATGCAAAGACTTTGGCCCTAAAGTCAGTGAACATTATATAATACTTCCATTACGTAAGGATTCTTTGACAAATAGTTTCTTTTCTGAGAGTTAAACTTCAATTACAATAGAGCAGTAATTTCCTTTTAATTGGTTCTGTGGGACGTTGTCCCTGAGGCATCAGTTTCAAGGTTCCCCTGTTTCTCTTTTTATAAACTTTAAATTTCCTCAGAGATTAGAAGTTTTCCTTAAAGCAAAGAGAATTAAATTACCTTTGATTCCCATAGATAACTGTTCCATTGGCAAAGCCATCTGACAAATGCTTTTTGATGGATCAAGTTTTCTTGGTGGTCTGTTAATGGGAGTCCCACAGGGACCTGCTTACCTGTCTTTGAATACTAATGGCTTTGAATCATTTGAGACATTACTATTTGGTAATAAAAGAGGAAACTTTGAAAAGAAAACATTTTAAAGGAGTTTTTTTTTAATTTTTAATTTCTCAAATGCTATTTCTGCTGCCTCCACCACCCTACTGTTTGATTTCTAACAACCCAGACCAAATGAATCATTTGCAATTATATAAGAGGAAATGTCCTTTATAGGATCACAGGAAACAGATTTTTAAAAATAAAGATATCAAGCAGTAGCCTATAAATCCACACTTCTTAGAAGATATCACCAATTGGAAAAATATTAAGTGCTCTTGGATAAGGTGAGAAAATATAATAAAGATGACAATACTACTTAAACTAATCTATTTATTTAGAGCTATTACAATCAGACTCCCAAAAAACTATTTTAATGACACAGAAAAAATAACAACAAAGTTCATATAGAAAAACAAAATGTCAAGAATTTCAAGGGAATTAATAAAAAAAATCAAATGAAGGTGGCCTAGCTGTATCAGATCTAAAATTATATTATAAAGCAGTGGTTACCAAAACCATTTGTTATTGGCTAAGAAATACATTAGTTAGCAATATCAATATTAAATATATATGCACCAAGTGGTGTAGCACCTAAATTCTTAAAAGAGAAATTAAGAGAGCTGCAAGAAGAAATAGATAGCAAAACTATAATAGTGGGAGAACTCAACCTTGCACTCTCAGAATTAGATAAATCAAACCACAAAATAAATAAGAAAAAAGTCAAAGAGGTAAAGAAAATACTAGAGAAGTTAGATATGATAGATCTCTGTAGAAAACGAAATGGAGACAGAAAGGAGTGCACTTTCTTTTCAGCAGTTCATGGAACCTATACAAAAACTGACCATATATTAGGATATAAAAACCTCAAACTCAAATGCAGTAAGGCAGAAATAGTAAATGCATCCTTTTCAGACCCGATGCAATGAAAATTACATTCAACAAAAAGCCAGGGGAAAATAGACCAAAAAATAATTGTAAACTAAAAAATCTCATACTAAAGAATGATTTGGTGAAATAGCAAACCATAGACATAATTAATTAACTTAACATAATTAACATAACATAATTAACTTCGACCAAGAAAATGACAAAAATGAGACATCATACCAAAATGTGTGGGATGCAGCCAAAGTAGTAGTAAGGGACAATTTCATATCTCTAGAGGCCTACATGCATAAAATAGAGAAAGAGAAGGTCAATGAATTGGGCTTGCAACTAAAAATGCTAGAAAAGGAACAAATTAAAAACCCCCAGTCAAACACTAAACTTGAAATTCTAAAAATAAAAGGAGAGATCAATAAAATTGAAAGTAAAAAAACTATTGAATTAATTAATAAAACTAAGAGTTGGTTCTATGAAAAAACCAACAAAATAGACTAACCCTTAGGAAATCTGATTAAAAAAAGGAAAGAGGAAAATCAAATTGTTAATCTTAAAAATGAAAAGAGAGAACTCGCCACTAACAAAGAGGAAATTAGAGCAATAATTAGGAGTTACTTTGCCTAACTTTATGCCAATAAATTCAACAACTTAAATGAAATGGAAGAATCCCTTCAAAAATATAGCTTGTTCCGATTAACAGAGAAAGAAGTAAATAGATTAAACAGTCCCATTTTAGAAAAAGCTATTAACCAACTCCCTAAGAAAAAATCCCCAGGACCAGATGGATTTACATGTGAATTCTACCAAAGATTTAAAGAACAATTAACTCCAATGCTATATAAACTATCTGAAAAAATAGGGATTGAAGGAGTCCTACCAAACTCCTTTTAAAACACAGACATGGTCCTGATACCTAAACCAGGTAGGTTGAAAACAGAGAAAGAAAATTATAGACCAATCTCCCTAATGAATATTGATGCTAAAATCTTAAATAAAATATTAGCAAAAAGATTACAGAAAATCATCCCCAGTATAATACACTATGACCAAGTAGAATTTATACAAGGAATGCAGGGCTGGTTCAATATTAGGAAAACTATTAGCATAATTGACTATATCAATAACCAAGCTAACAAAAAACCATATGATCATCTCCAATAGATGCAGAAAAAGCATTTGATAAAATCCAACATCCATTCCTAATAAAAACACTTGAAAGATAGAAATAAATGGACTTTTCCTTAAAATAGTCAGGAGCATATATTTAAAAACATCAGTAAACATCATATTCAATGGGGAAAAACTGGAACCTTTCCCAGTAAGATCTGGAGTCAAGCAAGGTTCCCCACTATCAACATTATTATTCAATATTGTATTAGAAATGCTAGCCTCAGCAATGAGTCAAGAAAGAGATTAAAGGAATTAAAATAGGCCATGAGGAAACCAAACTATCACTCTTTGCAGATGATATAATGGTATACTTAGAGAACCCCAGAGATTCTACTAAAAAGCTATTAGAAATAATTCATAACTTTAGCAAAGTTGCAGGATACAAAATGAATCCACATAAATCCTCAGCATTTTTATACATCACCAACAAAATCCAACAGCAAGAGATACAATGAGAAATTCCATTCAAAATAACTGTTGACAGCATAAAATATTTGGAAATCTATCTACCAAAAGAAAGTCAGGAATTATATGAGCAAAATTACAAAAAACTTTCCACATAAATAAAGTCAGACAAATAATTGGAAAAATATTAAGTGCTCTTGGATAGGCTGAGCAAATATAATAAAGATGACAATACTCCCTAAACTAATCTTTTTATTTAGTACTATACCAATCAGACTTCCAAGAAAATATTTTAATGATCTAGAAAAAATAACAAAAAAATTCACATGGAAGAACAAAAGATCGAGAATCTCAAGGGAATTAATGAAAAAAAAAAATCAAATGAACGTGGCGTAGCTGTACCTGATCTAAAACTATATTATAAAGCAGCGGTCACCAAAACCATTTGACATTGGCTAAGAAATAGATTAGTTGATCAGTGGAATAGGTTAGGTTTACAAGAAAAAATAGTCAAATATAGCAATCTAGTGTTTGACAAACCCAATGATCTTAACTTTTGGAATAAGAATTCATTATTTGAAAAAAACTTCTGGGATAACTGGAAATTACTATGGCAGAAATTAGGCATGGACCCACACTTAACACAGTATACCAAGATAAGATCAAAATAAGTCCATGATTTAGGCATAAAGAACGAGATTATAAATAAATTAGAGGAACATAGGATGGTTTATCTCTCAGACTTGTGGAGGAGTTAGAAATTTGTGACCAAAGTTGAACTAGAGACCATTATTGATCACAAAATAGAAAATTTTGATTACATCAAATTAAAAAGCCTTTGTACAAGCAAAACTAATACAAACAAGATTAGAAGGGAAGCAACAAACTGGGAAAACATGTTCACAGTTAAATGTTCTGATAAAGGCCTCATTTCCAAAATATATTGACTCTATAAGAAATTGAGTCATTCTCCAATTGATAAATGGTCAAAGGATATGAACAGACAATTTTCAGATGATGAAATTGAAACTATTTCCACTCATATGAAAGAGTGTTCCAAATCACTATTGATCAGAGAAATGCAAATTAAGACAACTCTGAGATACCACTACACACCTGTCAAATTGGCTAAGATGACAGAAAAAATACTGATGAATGTTGGAGAGGATGTGGGAAAATTGGGACACTGATGCATTATTGGTGGAATTGTGAACAGATCCAACCATTCTGGAGAGCAATCTGGAATTATGCCCAAAAAGTTATCAAACTGTACATAGCCTTTGATCCAGCAGTGCTACTACTGGGCTTATACCCTAAAGAGATACTAAAGAAGGGAAAGGGACCTGTATGTGCCAAAATGTTTGTGGCAGCCCTGTTTGTAGTGGCTAGAACCTGGAAAATGAATGGATGCCCATTAATGGGAGAATGGTTGGATAAATTGTGGTATATGAATGTTGTGGAATGTTATTGTTCTGTAAGAAATGACCAACAGGATGATTTCAGAAAGGCCTGGAGAGACTTACACGAACTGATGCTGAGTGAAATGAACAGGACCAGGAGATCATTATATACTTCAATAACAATACTATGTGATAACCAGTTCTGATGGACCAGGCCATCCTCAGCAACGAGATCAACCAAATCATTTCCAATGGAGCAGTAATGAACTGAACCAGCTATGTCCAGAAAAAGAACTCTGGGAGATGACTAAAAACCATTACATTGAATTCCCAATCTCTGTATTTATGCACACCTGCATTTTTGATTTCCTTCACAAGCTAATTGTACAATATTTCAGAGTCTGATTCTTTTTGTACAGCAAAATAACGTTTTGGTCATGTATACTTATTGTATATCTAATTTATATTTTAATATATTTAACATCTACTGGTCATCCTGCCATCTAGGGGAGGGGATGGGGGGGTAAGAGGTGAAAAATTGGAACAAGAGGTTTGGCAATTGTTAATGCTGTAAAGTTATCCATGCATATATCCTATAAATAAAAGGCTATTAAAAAAAAAGAAAATAATAAAACAAATTGTGCAAGTGCTAAAAACAAAAAACAAACAAACAAAAAAAAAAAAGAAATGACCAGCAGGATGAATACAGAGAAGCTTGGAGAGACTTACATGAACTGATGCTAAGTGAAATGAGCAGGACCAGAAGATCATTATATACTTCAACAATGGTACTGTATGAGGATGTATTCTGATGGAAGTGGGATTTCTTTGACAAAGAGATCTAACTCAGTTTCATTTGATCGATGATGGACAGAAGCAGCTACACCCAAAGAAAGAACACTGGGAAATGAATGTAAACTATTTGTATTTTTGTTTTTCTTCCCGAGTTATTTCTATCTTCTGAATCCAATTTTCTCTGTGCAACAAGAGAACTATTTGGTTTTGCATACATATATTGTATATAGGATATACTGTGATATTTAATATGTATAGGACTGCTTGCTATCTGGGGGAAGGGGTGGAGGGAAGGAGGGGAAAAATCGGAATAGAAGTGAGTGCAAGGGATAATGTTGTAAAAAATTACCCTGGCATGGGTTCTGTCAATAAAAAGTTATAATAAAAAAAAAGAAATACATTAGTTGATAAGTGGAATAGGTGAGATTCACAGGACAAAATAGTCAATAACTATAGCAATCTAGTGTTTGACAAACTCAAAAAGAGAAATAAAAGGATCTGAATTTCAATTTTAGCTTTACTGCTTACTATGATCTTGATTCAGAATTTAATCTCCTGAGTCTCAGTTTCCTCATCTGTAAAATGACAGGATTGGACTAGATGGCCTCTAAGATCATATTTAGTCCTTAATTTATGGTCTTTCCATTTCTAGATGCTGTGGTCCTATGGAATGTTTCTTGTTTCAGTAACTTGGGCACAATGACTCAGTGAATGGTTCTTATAATATTTGTTTCCCATTGGCATAAACTAGCTCATAAGATTTTCTTCTGTGGGGTTTGAAACTTTGTTTTGTAATTCTTGTATTAAAAATAAATAGTTTTCATTGTAAATAATCTTATTAAAATAAAATTTACATTTTTGGCATTGAAGATTTTCCTTTCTGAAACAAATTCAGTTATCTTCTGAATATTGTTACCCTGTTTAGAGTTTCATAAGAAGGTGTGTGTCTGTGTGTATATGTGTATGTGTGTGTTGTATGTGTATAGGTTGGTCATAAATCTGTGATTTCAATGGTATAGGGAACACTGATATAGAAAATCCTTCCATTAAAATAGATCAGCAACTGGATTGTAACATAGTTGCCTAGAGAGTGTTAGTGAATCATTCACCAATCCAATAGGCAGACTATTCCATTCTTAAATTGAAATGAAACCCTCCTTTTTGTAAATCTTGTTTTTTGGTCTCAGATTTATCTTCTAGAGTCAACCAGAGTAAGTTTCATCTAATTTAAATTTTTTTTCTAAATCACAATAATAAAAATAGTAATAATTAGAATGATGAGGATGAGGATGATCATGTAACTTGCCCAAAGTCACATTATTAAAATATATCAAAGCCAGAAGTTGAACCTAAGGCTTTCCACAGCTGACCATTACTACATGGTATCACATTGCCTCTTATTTATAAATACTAATAAAATAATAAAAAAAAATCCCACTGCAATGCTATTGCTGTTCTTTGTTTACATTTTTAAAAAATCTATAGAATGAATGGAGCAATTACTTAAGTCCAATGGTAAAACATTTCATTTCAAATTCACTATGCTTTTCATAGCACCATGATTCTTTCAAACTCATTGATATTAACTTTATCAATATCATACCTCATCCAGCTCTAAAACTAGCCCTTCTTTCCATAATGTCAAGAGATCTTAGGCAAAAGTATCGAATGCACAGGCTGCAGGTAGAATGAAGCCCTCAACACTCCAGATTGTGACCAGAAAAGCCTCTGCTTTTCCTTCACAATCCAATATTTTAATATCATCACTTTTGGGGAAAAAAATTTCTCATTATTTATATCAACAGCTTTGTCTCTATATCAAGATAGTTTAAGACACAGATAGATTCATCTGAGAGAATATCGTGTGAATTGAAAATAATAACATGAAAGGAAATAATTATATGGAGCTGCAGAAATTAAAAATTAAATGCAACTCTTTCATCCAGCAGAAGAGTGCAACATAGTGTCCATAACTTCTTGCTGGAAATGTGTACAACAAATGGAGGAATGAATAAATAAATGAGTGAAAAAAGCATGTATTAAGTTCTTAATGTGTACAAAGCACACACTGATATGAAAGTCAAATAAAAATAAAATATTTCATGAACAAAATAGTAATAAATATCCTAAATAACACATGTATTCTATTTTATACAGTGACTAGATTAGAGGGAAAATAATTATTTCACCCAAGAAAATGATAACAATGAGACATCATACCAAAATTTGTGGGATGTAGCCAAAGTGGTAATAAGGGGAAATATTATTGGAATCATAAAGGAGTACACTTTCTTCTCAACAGTTCATGGAACCTGTACAAAAATTGACCATATATTAGGGCATAAAGATTTAAGTCAAATTAAAAATTAAATGCAGAAATAATAAATGCATTCTTTTCAGATCACAATGCAATAAAAACTACATTCAACAAAAAGCTAGGGGTAAAAAGACCAAAAAGTAATTGGAAACTAAATAATTTCATCCTAAAGAATGATTGGGTGAAACAGCAAATCATAGACACAATTAACAATTTCACCCAAGAAAATGATAACAATGAGACATCATACCAAAATTTGTGGGATGTAGCCAAAGTGGTAATAAGGGGAAATTTGATATCTTTAGAGGCTTACTTGAATAAAATAGAGAAAGAGAAGATCAATGAATTGGTCTTGCAATTTAAAAAGTTAAAAAGAGAATAAATTTCAAAACCCCAATCAAATACTAAACTTGAAATTCTAAAATTAAAAGGAGAAATTAATAAAATTGAAAGTAAAAAACTATTGAATTAATAAATAAAACTAAGAGTTAGTTTTATGAAAAAACCAACAAAACAGATAAACCTTAGGTAAATTTGATTAGAAAAAGGAAAGAGGAAAATCAAATTGTTAGTCTTAAAAATGAAAAGGGAGAACTTTTCATCAATGAAAAGGAAATTAGAGCAATAATAAGGAGTTACTATGCCCAAATTTATGCCAATAAATTTGATAATCTAAGTGAAATGGATGACGTCCTTCAAAAATATAGGCTTCCCAGATTAACAGAAAAGGAAGTAAATTGCTTAAATAGTCCCACTTTAGAAAAAGAAATAGAACAAGCTATTAATCAACTCATTAAGAAGAAATCCCCATGGTCACATGGATTTACAAGTGAATTCTACCAAGCATTTAAAGAACAATTAACTCCAATGCTATATAAACTATTTGAAAAAATAGGGAATGAAAGACTCCTACCAAATTCATTTTATGACACAGACATGGTACTGATACCTAAACCAGGTAGGTTAAAAACAGAGAAAGAAAATTATAGACCAATCTCCCTAATGAATATTGATGCTAATATCTTAAATAAAATATTAGCAAAAAGATTACAGAAAATCATCCCCAGTATAATACACTATGACCAAGTAGGATTTATATCAGGAATGCAGGGCTAGTTCAATATTAGGAAAACTATTAGCATAATTGACTATATCAATAACCAAATTAACAAAAACCATATGATCATCTCAATAGATGCAGAAAAAACATTTGATAAAATCCAATATCCATTCCTATTAAAAAACACTTGAGAGTATAAGAATAAATGGGCTTTTCCTTAAAATAGCCAGAAGCATCTATTTAAAACTGTCAGTTAGCAGCATATGTAATGGGGATAAACTGGAACCATTCCCAGTAAGATCAGGAGTGAAACAGGTTGCCTACTATCACCATTATTATTCAATATTGTATTAGAAATGCTAGCTTTGGTAATAAGAGTTGAGAAAGAGATTAAAGGAATTAGAGTAGGTAATAAGGAAACTAAACTATCATTCTTTGCAGATGATATGCTGGTATACTTAGAGAACCCTACTAAAAAGCTTTTAGAAATAATTCACTTCAGCAAAGTTGCAGGATACAAAATAAATCCACAGTCAGCATTTTTATACATCACCAACAAAATCCAACAGCAAGAGATACAAAGAGAAATTCCATTCAAAATAACTGTTGATAGCATAAAATATTTGGGGATCTATCTACCAAAGGAAAGTCAGGAATTATATGAGCAAAACTGCAAAACACTTTCCACACAAATAAAGTCAGAATTAAACAATTGGAAAAATATTAAATGCTCTTGAATAGGTCGAGTGAATATAATAAAGATGGCAATACTACTTAAACTAATCTTTTTTAGGGCTATACCAATCAGACTCCCAAAAAACTATTTTAATGACCTAGAAAAAATAACAACAAAATTCATATGGAAGAACAAAAGATCAAGACTTTCAAGGGAACTAATGAAAAAAAAAAACAAATGAAGGTGGCCTATCTATACCAGATCTAAAACTATATTATAAAGCAGTGATCACCAAAACCATTTGGTATTGGCTAAGAAATAGGCTAGTTGATCAGTGAAATAGGTTAGATTCAAAGGACAAAATAGTCAATAACCTTAATAATCTAGTGTTTGATAAACCCAAAGACCCCAGATTTTGGGATAGAATTCACTGTTTGACAAAAACTGCTGGGACAATTGGAAATTGGTATGACAGAAATTAGGCATTGACCCACACTTAACGCTGTACATTAAGATAAGGTCAAAATGGGTTCATGATCTAGACATAAAGAATGAGTTTATAAATAAATTAGAAGAACATAGGATAGTTTATCTCTCAGACCTGTGGAGGAGGGAGGACTTTGTGACCAAACAAGAACTATCATTGATCACAAAATAGAAAATTTTGATTATATCAAATTAAAAAGCTTTTGTACAAATAAAACTAATGCAAACAAGATTAGAAGGGAAGCAAAGCTGGGAAAACATTTTTACAGTCAAAGATTCTGATTTCCAAAGGCCTCCTTTCCAAAATATATAGAGAATTGAATGTAATTTATAAGAAATCAAGCCATTCTCCAATTGATAAATGGTCAAAGGATATGAACAGACAATTTTCAGATGAAGAAATAGAAACTATTTCTAGCCAAATAAAAAGATTCTCCAAATCATTATTAATCAGAAAAATGAAAATTAAGACAACTCTGAGATACCACTACACACCTCTCAGATTGGCTAGAATGACAGGTAAATATAATGCTGAATGTTGGAGGGGATGTAAGAAAACTGGGACACTAATACATTGTTGGTGGAATTGTGAATGCATCCAACCATTCTAGAGAGCAATTTGGAACTATGCTCAAAAAGTTATCAAACTGTACATACCCTTTGATCCAGCAGTATTACTACTGGGCTTATATCCCAAAGAGATCTTAAAGAAGGGAAAGGGACTTGTATGTGCAAAAATATTTGTGGCAGTCCTTTTTGTAGTGGCTATAAACTGGAAATTGATTGGATGACCATCAATTGGAGAATGGCTGAATAAGTTGTGGTATATGAATGTTATGGAATATTATTGTTCTGTAAGAAATGACCAGCAGGATGATTTCAGAAGGGACCTGGAGAGACTTACATGAAATGATGCTAAGTGAAATGAGTAGGACCAAGAGATCATTATATACTTCAACAACAATACTATATGATGATCATTTCTGATGGACATGGCTCTCTTAAACAATGAGATGAACCAAATTGGTTCTGTTTGTTCAATAATGAAGAAAACCAGGTACACCAGCAAAAGGACTATGGGAAATGAGTATGAACCACAACATAGCATTTCCACTCCCTCTGTTTTTGTCCACTTGCATTTTTGATTTCCTTCTCAGGTTATTTTTACTTTATTTCTAAGTCTGATTTTACTTGTGCAGCAAAATTACCGTATGGATATGCATACATATATTGTATTTAACATATACTTTAACATATTTAACATGTATTGGTCTACCTGCCATTTAGGGCAGGGGGTGGGGGGAAGGAGGGGAAAAGTTGGAACAGAAGGTTTTGCAAGGGTTAATGCTGAAAAATTACCCATGCATATATCTTGTAAATAAAAAGCAATAAAAAAATTTTTAAAAAGATGTAGTTGCCTTTTTTGTGGGAAAATGTCATTGACTATTTCACCTGTGAAATACTGGCTGTCACGCGTCCAGACTGTGTTGACATCTCCCTGAATGAACTCATCATCCTAGAAGGAATTTTAATTTTCACCTTCATCCCCCTGCTATTAATCATTGTTTCTTGTGTCTTCATCCTCTCTATCATTTTAAAGATCCATTCTGCTGAGACGAGAAACAAGGCCTTTTCTACCTGCTCGAGCCATCTTCTATGGGACAATCCTCTTCTTGTATATGAAGCCCTAGTCCAAAGCCTCACTGATCACAGATAAACCGATTTTTACGCATTATAGGATTTTTACTCCAATACTCAATTTCATTGTCTATAGTCTGAGGAACAAGGATGTGAATGCTGCAGTGAAAAAAGGGATTAAAGATTGCTTGTGTTTGTGCCAATATGGGTAAGGAAAGGAGCTTGAGAAGGTATCTATGACCCACACAGATAAGGAAGCTGAAACCAATAGATGTCTAAATAATTAGCCCATAGTTGCTTAAACAAGTTGTAAGCAACAACACCAGTATTTGATCCAAGATCCTATTATTATTATTATTATTATTAATTATTCAGGTAATCAGGAATATATGACTTTCCCAGGGTTACAAAGCTAATAAGTGTCTGAGGTCGAGTTTGAATTCAGGTCCTCCTGACTCCAGGGCCAATGCTCTATCCAATGCACTACTTAGTTGCTCTTTTCTGATTCTTCTAACTCTAAAGCCAGTATTCTCTGTCATATCATACTGCCAGGTCAATTTAGATTTCATATGTACTTCTCTTTGAGACAAGATGGAATGACTAGCCAAGACATTAAATTCATCAGAAAGAGGAAATGTCATTGAAACCATCTCTAACTCATCAAAGTGAATATGTTAACTGAGACAAACCTCAAGGACCTCATGCTAGGACTTTGGTCCAAAAGTCAGTGAACATTACATAATACTTCCACTATCTAAGGATTGCATAGACAAATAGTTTTTTGTTCTGTAAGTTAGACTTCAATTACAGTAGAGTAGTGAATTCCCTTTAATTAAATCTGTGAGACATTGTCCCTGAGGCATCACAAAGTTTCAAGCTTACCCTGTTTCTCTTTCTACAAAATTTAAATTGCCTCAGGAATTAGTACTTTTCCTTAAAGCAAAGAGGGATTTAAATTATCTTTGATTCCAAAAGCTCATCCTTTGAAGAATGGAACTGGAACTTGGAAAGGACAGAAATTTGTTTCTTAGAAACTGGCTCAATTCTAATAGAGAACCATATCAGTTGATAGCTCTGTTAGGTGCTGTCACATCCTTTCATACTGGTATGTATTTTTTCATTCACTTATAGGGAATGGAGACAGAAGATTTATAAAACTGAGTATGCTAAAATTTCAAATGACTTCCCCTAAAGCCACTTTTCCAATGTTTTAGATGAATATTCTATCAATCAATCATGAAGAAAACATCAAAAAGTAGTTACTCACATTATGCTGAGCACTACTATATATGCTGGCAAAAACAGGTTTCTGACTCACAATTTTAGATCCACTGAAAGTGAAAAAAGAAATTTGCTTCTGATCAAGAAGGAAACTATTTCTTAGGCTGAGAAGAAAAACAGGTAAATGGATTTCCCTATTTTACTGAATCTTCCATATATGAACACGGACCTTTCTGAGCTTATGCATTCAAAGGGGTATCATGTACAGTTGAAGTTATGAGAACCAAATTATCACAAGCCAAGTCTCCTTCTACCATAATGTTTAAGGAATAACATTAACTCTTTCTGATCATTGGAGTTGCCTGGGCAGTGTGAAATGGATTTGTTAAAGTGGGGCAACCATAATTCTCTAGAATGTGGCTCATTTTGTCCCAGTAATGTTAGTGAGGCATTGGATTATAATAAGCCTTTGAAAAATAGGTCAATTTAGCTTTCATATGTACCTCTCTTTGATACAAAAGAGAGTGATGAAAATAGGTATTATTTGTAAAGATTCTTATGGGAACAGATTTTAACTGCAAAGTAAAATCATTGGTAACAATTACTTTCATTTACATATTAACTTTATAGATTATAAAGAATATGTACAACAGTTATCTCATTTGAGTTTCACAAGTCTTGGAAGCAATTAGAATGTGTTTTATAATTTCTGTTTTGCATGTAATTATGTATGACTTGAGATTTAAAGAACTCAACTCATGTCACATGGATAATTCTTAGCAGAATTCCAATTCTTCATTAAAATGTCTGACTCGAATTATAGACCTATAGTATCAGACATGACATTTTATATTCTGTTTTACTGACTGAGGAATCATTTTTGTGTTTCCTTTAATAATGAGAACCTCCATGGTAAAATGATGGCTTGCTAGTAGACCTTTATTAGTCAAGTTTTCAATAAAATTAAGATGAAATTAAAACTGTGGATTTCAATTCAGAGAGGATATAGAGTTCTAATCTTTTGTCTTTTTAAAAAATTAACAGAAATTTATTTTTCTTCTTCCCATTCACTGACTGAAAAAAGAAAAAAACTAATTCTCTGTAATAAATAAGCTTATTAGAGCAAAATAAATTCCTCCAGTCACTGTATACTATTTGTGTTTGCACAATATAAATATTATATAGAGACATACATGTGTGTGTATATATACATACATATATAATATATATATATATCATTCTTCACTAGAAATCCATGCAGTAAATAACATATTTCATCACTAACCTTCTAAAATCATGAATGAGCATTGTATTAATCATATCTCTTAAAACTATCAAAGTAATTTATCTTTATATCCTTATTTTATAAATTGTTCTTATTGCACTCATTTCATATTTTCTTTGGTTTATAAAAGTCATAGGAATTTTTTACTGTTATAATTTTAATGCTATAGTATAAATTGTTCTTCTGGTTCTGCTGACTTCACTTTACATCACTTTATAGAACTTTCCATATCACTCTGAAATAATCTATTTCCTTATTTCTTACAGTTTTATTGTGCCATGATATCCTTACTCCCCAACTTGTTATTTCTCACTTGATAGGTATCCACTTAATATCTAGGTTTATTGCCCCTACAAAAAAGACTATTATAGATATTTTTCATATTACAGACCTTTCAATATTTCTTTTATATTTGGCGGGTATATGCCTAGCAGTTCTATAGCTGAAATAAAGGGAATGAGCTGTTTAGTAATTTTTCTGTAATTCAAAATTGCTTTCCAGAAGAATTGTACCACCAACAATGCATTAATGTGCATGTTTTCCTATAATTTCTCCAATACTTATTATTTTCCTATTGTGTTATCTTTGTCTCTCTGATGAGTATGAGATAGAATGTCAAAATGGCTTTAATTTGAATTTCTCCAACCAATGGTAATTTGGAGCATTTTTTTCAGATGGCTATAGCCTAGGTTCTCTCTTGAAAACTGTTTGTTCATATTCTTAGACTATGTATTCAAGAACTCTCATTCTTATGAATTTGAATTCATTTTTTATTTATCTAGGATATTTGTAAGAGAAACAGTGCAAAAGAATATTCCCAGATAATTATTTACCATTTTAGTCTTAACTTTATCAAATTTGTTTATGTAAAATTCCACTTTTTTATATAATCAAATTTGTGTCATTTGTCTTTGATGGACTTCACTGTTCCTTGTTTGGTCATGAACTTTTCTCTTCATAAATCTCAGAGGATATATTTTCTAATTTTCCCTAATTTCATTATTTTCTTGCTATTCCTGAACTTTTCCTCCTTCCTATGGATTGGGTTTTTTTTCTATTGCTCTTAAGTTAGAGATTTATTGTTTGATTTATATGGCATTGAATAAGGAAAATATTTTCCTTTTTTGAAAGTATAACTCAAAATTGCCTTCCAGAATGATTGGTCAAATTCACCCTTGCACCCTCAAACACTAAATACTCCTAGCTTTCACCATATTTGACAATTTGTTGGATGTTTTAGTTTTGTTTTCTTTTTTCTTATAATTAGTGATTTGAGAATTTTTTTCTATATTTTTAACATTTTGTACACATTCCCTTCATAGCCATTCATGTCTTTTGACCACCTACTGTGGGATGGCTCTTTGTCTTAATATATTCTCCTCTTTGCCTCAGAATCCTTAAGACTGAAAGAGAATTTCAAAAATGAATGAGATCAATCAAAGCACTGTGAAAGAATTCATCCTCCTTGGCCTTTCTGGACACCCAAAGCTGGAGACTATTTTGTTTGTCTTGATCCTGTGGATGTACCTGGTAATATTGCTTGGAAATGGAGTCCTCATCATAGTAACTATCTATGATTCCCATCTACATACACCTATGTACTTTTTCCTCGGGAATCTCTCTTTTCTGGATATTTGCTACACAACCTCCTCTATACCTGTAGTTCTCGATAGTTTTCTCACTCCAAGAAAAAGTATTTTTTTCTCCACCTGTATAATACAGATGTCTATGTCTTTTGCCATGGCAGGAACTGAGTGTATACTCCTGACCATGATGGCATTTGACCGCTATGTGGCCATCTGCAACCCCTTGAGATATTATGTCATCATGAGTAAGACTGCCTATGTGTCGATGGCAGTTTGTTCTTGGACAGCAGGGGCTGCTAATTCTATACTACATACATCTCTTACACTCCAATTACCATTCTGTGGTGCTAATGTCATTGACCATTTCACTTGTGAAATTCTGGCTCTTCTGAAATTGGCCTGTGGAGATATTACCATTAATGTGCTTAGTATGATGGGATCAAACCTCGTTTTTCTTGTTTTTCCTTTAATATCAATTTCAATCTCTTATATTTTCATCTTTGCCACTATTCTGAGGATCCCTTCAGCAGAGGGGAAACGTAAAGCCTTTTCTACTTGCTCAGCTCACCTGACTGTGGTCATCATCTTCTATGGAACACTCTTCTTTATGTATGCAAAACCCAAAGCAAAAGATTCCATTAAGACAGACAAAGAAGATATTACAGACAAACTCATTTCCCTGTTCTATGGTGTGGTAACACCCATGCTCAATCCCATCATTTATAGCCTGAGGAACAAGGATGTAAAAGCAGCTGTAAAGAATATGTTGGGTCAAAAAAGGCTTTCCTGAGAAGATGTGAAAGACAATCTATTTGGTGATAGATTTATTCTGAGAAGACACATTTGTGGAACATGTTTTTTCAGTTACTTTTCCTACTACTTCCTGCCCCTAGAGAGCAGTGTCATATAACAAAGAATATTTTCAGAGAAAAAAATGAACAAAGAAGAAGAGAAAAATAATTAACAAAACTCATCAATACACTGAAAAATATTTGAAAACCTGTAATGTTCTGCACTCATCTATGTTCTATCTCTACCATCTATCAGTGGGAAACTCTCTGCCTTTATCTCTTCTTTAAATACATGCCTATTCTTTGTAATTTTACAACCTTTACTTTGTAGGGTTTTTAGCACAAATGAACATTATACTTTTTTAAAGTCTTGTTCTAGAGCTAGTGAGATAATTATTGATTTGTGGCATTTTTGTTTGATTTCCTAATACTGAACCATCCCGGCCTCCCTGATATAAATCTTATTTGATTATTAATGATTGATGTCTTGAATGAATTTCTAGAGTCTATTTAACAGGATTTTACTTACAATCTTTAAAATTATGTTCATTAATAATATTGGGGTATACTTCTATTTTTTTGTTCTAGTATTATATTCTAGTGTCTCAAAAAGAGTTTGTTATGGCATTCTCGATTTTTGAAAATGCTTTATATGGCATTAGTATAAATTTGTTTTTAAAGTTTTAGTAGAAACACACACACATTTTGCTAATTTCTTTATTTAACATCTCTATTTAATTTCCTGATGTGGTTATTTTACAGTTTTTAATGTACCCCTCTTCTTATTTTTCAATGTTTTCAGTTTTATTATCATATAACTGTATAAAGTAGCTTGTGGTAATTTTTTTAAATTTCTTTAGATTCTGTTGTGATTTCACCTAATTCACTGTTTTGTTGATTTTATTTCCTGCCTCCTTTTCTCGTTCAAGTCACTTTTTCAATTACATTAGTGTTTTTGTGAAGAACTATTTGATATTTTTATTAATCATCACTATAATTTTTATTCTAATTTATCAATTTCTCCTCTCATTTTCAATGTCTCCTTATTTTATGTTTGATTATAGTTTAACTTTATAACTTCAATTTTAAAGGGAATGAAAACTCTGAGATACCACTTCATACCTCTCAGATTAGCTAAAATGACCAGAAAAAAATAATGAAAAATATTGGAGAGGATATGGGAAAACTGAGACACTAATGCATTGACAATGGGGTTGTGAAATAATTCATCTCCATTCTTCATTCTGGAGAGCAATTTGGAACTATGTCAAAGAGTCTATAAAACTGTGCCTATGCTATGATTTAGCAGTGCTACTAATAGGTCTGTATCCCAAAAAAATCATTAAGGAGAGAAAAGAGCCCCCATGTGCAAAAATAATTCCAGAAGCTCTTTTTTGTGATGGCAATGAATTGGAAAATGAGTAGATGTCCCTCAATTTGGGAATGGCTGAATAAATTATTATGTATTCAAGAAATCAAATATTATTATTCTATGAAAAATGATGAACAAGCTGATCTTAGAAAGACCTTGAATGATTTACATGAACTGATGCTGGGCTAAACAAGTAGAATCAGGATGACATTGTGCATAGTAACAACAAGATTTTATGATGATCAACTGTGAAAGACTTGGTACTTCTCAATAATCCAATGATTCAAAGCAATTCCTATAAATTTTCAATAGAAAACACCACCTGCACCAGAGAGAGAACAATGGAGGCTGAATGTAAATGAACAAATGCTATGTTCACTTTTTTTCTTATATTTTTTCTCTTGTGGTTTTTCTTTTTTCTTCTGATTTTTCTCTACCAACATGATTCATAAAGAAATATGTATTAATAAAATTAGTGTACATGTATAACCAGAGAAAAAAGAAAGCAATATAAAAGAAAAAAATAATTGTCCTTATTTGAGTCCCTTGAAATTCGTCTTTATAATTGCTGTTTCCTATAGGGTAAATATTTTTTTTTTGTTTGAAGAAAAATGCTGTTGAATGACAATTTTTTGCTGAATATAATTTTTTGCTACAATGCTAGTTCTTTTAATTGTCAGTATGCTATATTCTAGGTTTTGTAATCTTTTGTTGGAGTTGCTGATAAATACTGTGGAATTCTTCATATAACTCCAGTGTATATGAATTATATTTGCTGCTGTTGTTGTTTTAGCTTATATAACTTTTCTCTTTGATCTGGGTCTTTAGAAATTTAGCAATGATAGTTAGTTATATGTTTTCCAGGTAAGATCTCTCTTTGTTTTGATCATAGCTTTCAAGTTGTCCAATTATTCTTATGTTTTCTCTTATTGATCTGTTCTCTTATCTGATCTGATCTGATCTGTCAATTTTCTTATGTTTCATATTCTCTTCTATATTTTCATTCTTCATATGAAGTCTTATATGACTTCACTGGTTTCTCCTTACACAACTCTAATTTTCATAGTCATTTTCTTCCTTAAGAATCTGGATGTCCTTTCCAGTTGGTTGACTCTCTTTTCACACTCTTCTTGTTTTCTTGAGTTGTTCTTTTTTAATTACTTTTTACTCCATGTTTCTCATTTGATTTTTAATTTTTTGAGTTCTATAAATTCCTCTTGGGCAGGTAATCATTTAACATTTCTCCTTGGATAGAGGAGGCAGTTTCCTTTTTCTCTAGTAACCTCCTCTAAAAATAACCCCAGTCCTTCATCTTCTCTTAGTAACTTTCAGTGGTTGGAATCTTTCTTCTTTGCCTATTTATTTTTCTTAAGCTTAATAGTATAATCATGTCTAATTCCAGTGGTTGGGAGGGAGGAATGGTACCTCTAGCCTCAGGTCTACTTTCAGTTCTATCCTCAGGCCTGAAATTCAAAACCGAGAACATCATCCACCTGTAAGTGTCCACTGCCAGCATGGCCCTTAGCCCACTACTTTTTCACTCATCAGGTGTGCTGCTTCTTTCTCACCCAGAGCTGTACCTCGGCAGCACAGATAAACCCTTGTCAGTAAAGGAGCCCTCAGTCTTCAAAGACTAAGACACCCAACTACCTTGGAGATGAAAATTTCTGTGATTTGGGCTCAGCCTACCTCTGAACCCAGCTAGCTACAGGGTTCTTTGCTTGTTATTTCAAAGGAGCTAGTCTGCAAATGTTTACACTTTACAACAGTAAATACTCCATCCTGGGATCTTTCTCAATCTTCAATTCTGGGCTTTCTTCCCAACTTCTCCAGTTGTCCTAGGAGGACTCCTGTTCTGTCCAAAGTCTTATTTCTTTAACACCATACTACAATAGGCCTGAGGCAAATTTTTGTTTTATGTAGAGAGCTTGGAATTTTCTAACCTACTCCACATATTCCCACAATCCTCCTCTTACCCTTCTGTAGAGAGCTGGAACTATGCACTGAGGTCGGGACTGCGGAGCATTTGAGGCTAATTTCTGATTGGACAATACTCTCTGGGCATATGTTTGAAAATAGTCCTTTCCACTATCCGTACTGGCTCAATGATTGGTATATAGAGGATTGTAAGAGTGACTAGGGGGTGGAGAAAAGCTAGCCAGATTCATAGTCTGGGTGGTAGACGAGGAGAAAGTGGTTGCAGAGATTCTCCTTCCATCCTGTTCTATCCTGAGTCTAAGACCAAGAATAAAGATGGACTTTTGCTGATTCTGCGGTATCCTGGGTGCTAGCATGGTTGTCACACCCTTCTTTTACCTTATATGGTTGCTACCTTAGTTCAAACTATTACCATATTTCACCATTCTAATTAGCCTTCCAGCTTCAGATCTCTATGATGTACAATTTAGCCATCGTGCAACACTCAAAATATAGTCCCATTTAAAGCCCTCTACAAACTCACTCCTGCTCATGTTTTCAGACTTATTTCATATTCTTCCCATTTATATTCAATAAAATATTAACTGGGCCTGAAACCAAAATTCTATGTCCTTCCTCCATGTCTTTGCAATAAGACAAATTCTATAACTGAAAACATCCTTCCTCAACTTTGACCCAGCTTGTTTCCTTAGCCATTGGTAGACATTCCAGAATTATTTTGCCTTTACTGTGTACATATCACAACTCTTCAGTTATCCATTGATCCTCTGAGGAGAGATTTTGAATTCTCTTTATTTAGTTTAGTTCCTGGAGTATGAAACATCAATATGCTGAATTTGAAATTTGTTTGACAGCTGAAAATTTCTGACCTCTTGAAATTTTTTAAAATATTCTGATGGTGTTATCCAATGTATTATCTGTCAACTCAATGTCTGTCAAATTGGAAATGTACAAGTGTGTCACTTACACATTCAATCAGTGACAACATACTGAATAGAAAATGACCATGTACAAAGCTAGGTAGCTTTCCATTAAGGACTTCCAGATTGCTTTTAATTCACTTATCCACAATCTTTGAATGTGGTCATTCAATCATTTCTCTGTCCAACCAACCATTGTACTAGACAACCCATTTCTTTCCAACTTATTCCCAAAAATATTTTCTGAGATTTTACCAGATGATTTGCTGGCATAATTGCATAAATCATACAACAGGTTATGTAAGAACAGAGTTGAAACCATGTTTCTCACGAGTATCTCCAAGTTGAGACAATTTTTTTCATTTTACCTCTGTCTGTCTATAACACAATTTAATGGATAACTATATTCCATAGCAATAATCCTCCACTACTGCAATGAAGAAAAACAGTCACATTTTCTCAGTTCTTCTCTATGGCCACGCTTAATCATTAGATGCAGTGTACACTTTCAAGTTATTGCATGTTCGTTCATGTTCATTGCTTGTTCAGGTTATTGGATGTTCATTGCAGGTACATGGTGGCCATTATAGTGTTTGTTGTTTTCCAGATCTACTTATATCAATTTTCATGAGTTCATAAAAGACTTCTTACAATTTCATAGTGTTTGTTGTTTTCCAGATCTACTTATATCAATTTTCATGAGTTCATAAAAGACTTCTTAAAATTTCATATTCATCTTTTCTTATAGTACAATAATATTTTGTTAAATTCATGTACTATAATCTGCTTCATCATCCCTAAAGCAATTCATTTTTTATTCACTCATTCCTACCATACGACATGATACTCTTATCTTTTTGTGATCATCTTTGATGATCACAAAGTTAGTTAATGGCCAAGTTTTTGCTTGAACCCAGAAAAACAAAATTGTAGGCCCATTGTCTTTCTACTACAAGGGGTTGGTTTTAACCTTGCATACATTGCTCTCAAATATAGATAAATTAGGAGAGAATATTGGGGGTGGAACCAAGATAGCCGACAGCAGACACGACTTTCTGTGAGCCTCTATGACCTTCTCTCAAACCAACAGCAGATTAAGTCTCTAAACTGGTTTTGGAGTACAAATATTTGGACTACAACACATTCCCAGAAGAAAATACTTTGGAAGAACTTCAGAACAGGTCTGTTTCAAATGTGTGGTGTGCCCACCACACAGCAAGATCGGGGCATAAAGCTGAGGGGAGGGGCTGTCAGAGTATTTCAGCTTCTATGCACCTAGGAATCTTCTGTGAGTCTCTTAAGCTACACAGTCCTGGTGGTAAGCAAGTGATTTGGTAGATTTGCTACAAAAGGCAAATTGTAAACCACTGAGCCCCAGGAAGAACATCCTACTTAGCTGCAATAACCTAGCACATGAAATTAATCAGTGTGCAGGTTCCTAAATGCAAAACAACTCCAGATGAAGCTCCAAAGGGACATATGAACTGGTCCCCATTTCACAAAGCTTTCTTGAAAGATAACATAAAGGGACTTAAAAGAGAGAAGAAAAACGGGGAAAGGATTATTGCAAGAAGGAATGATAAAAGCATATAATGCCCTACAGAGTAGATATAAAAAGCCACCAATTCACTAAAAAACAAAATTTGTGAAATGGAAAAAATGCAATGAACAAAACAATTCAATTGGCAATTTAAAAAGGAGCTAAAAAAGGTAACTGAACAAAATAATACACTAAAAATTAGAATTGAACAAACTGAAGTGAATGACTCAATAAGATTTCAAAAATCAGTCAAACAAAAACCAAAAAAAATGAAAAAAATAAAAGAAAATATGAAATATCTCCTAGAAAAGACAACTGAACTGGAAAATAGATGATGAAAAAAGGAACCTAGACATTATTTTACAAGAAATCATAAAAGTGCCCTGATATCTTAGAATTCTTCAGAAGGTAAAATAGCCATTGAAAGAATTCACTGATCACCTCCTAAAAGAGACCCCAAAATTAAATCCACAAGGAATATTGTGGCCAAATTTCAGAACTATTGCACCAAGGAAAAGATATTGCAAGCAGCCAGAAAGAAACAATTTAAATACTGAGGAGCCACAATTAGGATTACTCAGGATTTAGCAGCTTCCAATTTAAAGGATCAAAGGGCCTGGAATCTGATATTCCAAAATGCAGTGGAACTTGGATTACAGCCAAGAATAAGCTACCCAGATAAAATGAGCATCATCTTTCAGGGAAGACTATAGACATTCAATGATATAGGTGAATCTCACCTATTTCTAATGAAAAGTTCTAATGAACAACAACAACAAAAAAAAAAAAAACGATCTCCAAAGACAGAACTCGAGTAAGATAAAAAGGTAAAAATGAAAGAATTCTTGAGAACTATATTTTTGTTATGAGTATACATAGAGAATGTGGATGTAATTTGATTTGATTATGATAATATGAAAAAGAAACTGGAGTTGGAAAGAGGATTGTACTGGAAAAAGAGTGAAAAGGAGGTTAAAAAAAAAGGGAAATTACATCTCACAAAGAAGACTTATTATAATTGAAGGAAAGAGGGAAGGGGGGGTGAACATTGTGTGAATCTTATTTTCATCAGATTTGGCTCAAAAAAAGAATATTAGACATACTTGGTTTCACAGAGAAACTTGTATTAGCTTGTAGGAAAGTGGGAGGGGAAAAGGGGAAAGAAAAGGAAAGACTAATAGAGGGGAAAACAGAAGTATTAGGGGAAATGTGTAAAAAAGGAGGAAGAAGCTCTGAAGGGGAGGGGCTGGTTGAGGAAGCTGGTCATCAAAAGCAAAATATTGTGGGAAAGGAAAGGAAAAAAAATATAACAGGGTAAATAAGATGGCAAGAAATATAGAATTAGTTATTTTAACTGCGACTGGGAATGGGATGCACTCTCCCATAAAACAGAAATGGATAGCAGACTAGATTAAAAGCCAGAATCATACAATATGTTGTTTACAAGAAAGGCATTTAAAACATAGTGATACATACAGAGTGAAAGTAAAGGACTGCGGCAGAATCTATTATGCTTCAAGTGAAGTTAAAAAAGTAGGGGTAGCAATCCTGATCTCAGATCAAGTAAAAGCAAAGATAGATCTAATTTAAAAAGATGAGAAAATAAACTACATTTTATTAAAGGGTACTATAGATAATGAAGTAATATCAAAACTTAATATATAGGCTCCAAGTGGTATAAAATCCAAATTCCTAGAGGAGAAATAAGAGAGATGTAAGAAGAAATAGATAGCAAAACTATACTAGTGGATGATCTCAAACTTGCTCTCTCAGAACTAGATAAATTGAACCACAAAATAAATAAGAAAGAAGTTAAGGAGGTAAACAAAATGTTAAAAAATTTTGATAGATTTTGTTAGAAAATATGTTTTTTAGACATTTGTTTAAAAAAATGATAGATCTTTGGAGAAAAATGAATAAAGACAGAAAGGAGTTTACTTTTTTTTCCAGTGGTTCATGGAATTTATACAAACATTAACCATGTATTAGGGCATAAAAACCTCAAAATCACATGCAGAAAGGCAGAGATAGTAAATGCATATTTTTCAGATCATGATGCAATAAAAATCAAATGCAACATAAGACCAGGAGAAAACAGACCAAAAGTTAATTGGAAATTAAATAATCTAATGCTAAAGAATGAATGGGTAAAACAGGAAATCATAGGCACAATCAATAATTTCACCCAAGAGAATGACAATAATGAAACAACATACCAAAATTTGTAGGATGCAGGCAAAGCAGTTATTAAGGGGAAATTTTATATCTTTAGATGCTTACATACATAAAATAGAGAAAGACAAGATCAATAAATTGGGCTTACAACGAAAAAAGCTAGATAAAGGACAAATTAAAACTCTTCAATTAAATACCAAATTTGAAATTCTGAAAATAAAAGGGGAGATTAATAAAATTGAAAATAAGAAAACTATTGAATTAATAAATAAAACTAAGAGTTGGTTTTATGAAAAAACACACAAAATAGATAAACCTTTATTTAATTTGATTAGAAAAAGGAAAGAAGAAAATCAAATTGTTAATCTCAAAAATGAAGAGAACTTTGAATGAAAAGGAAATTGGATCAATAATAGGAATTATTTTGTCTAATTATGTGCCAATAAATTTGATAATCTAAATGAAATGGAGGAATATCTACAAAAATATAGATTGCCCAAATTAACAGAAGAGAAAATAAGTTATTTAAATACACCATCTTAGAAAAAGAAATGAAACAAACTATTAATCAACTCCTGAAGAAAAAAAATCTCAGGACCAGATGGATTTACATGTGAATTCTACCAAATATTCAAAAAATAATGAATTCCAATACTATATAAACTATTTGAAAAAATAGGGAAAGAAGGAAACCTACCAAAATCCTTTTATGACACAAATATGGTGATGATAACTAAACCAGGTAGGGTGAAAACAGAGAAAGAAAATTATAGACCAATTTCTCTAATGAATATTGATGTAATAATCTTTAATAAAATATTAGCAATGAGATTGCAGAAAGTCATCTCCAGGGTAATACACTATGAACAAGTAGGATTTATACCAAGAATGCAGAGCTGGTTCAATATTAGAAAGACTATTAGCATAATCAACTATATGAATAATCAAACTAACAAAAACCATATGATTATCTCAGTAGATTCAGAAAAAGCATTTGATAAATCCAACACCCATTCCTACTAAAAACACTAGAGAGTATAGGAATAAATGGACTTTTCCTTAAAATGATCAGTAGCATCTATTTAAAACCATCAGCAAGCATTATATGTAATGGGAACAAACTAGAACCATTCCCAATAAGATCAGGGTTGAAACAAGGCTGCCCACTATCAGCATTACTATACAATATTGTATTAGAAATGTTTGCTTTGGCAAGAAGAGAAGAAAAAGATATTAAAGAAAGTAGGAACAGGAAGATGATAAGTGGTATACTTAGAGAACCCTAGGGAATCAACTAACAAACTACTAGAAACAATTCACAAGTTCAGCAAAGTTGCAAGATACAAAATAAATCCACACAAATCATCAGCATTGTTATATATTACCAACAAAGTCCAGCAGCAAGACATACAAAAAGAAATTCCATTCAAAATAACTCAATATTATAAAATATTTGGGAAGTTATCTGCCAAGGGAAAGTCAGGAACTATATGAACAGAACTACAAAACACTTTCCACACAACATCAGTTGGAAAAATATCAAGTGCTCATGGGTAGGCCCAGCAAATACTTTAAAAATGACAATACTACCTAAATTAATCTACTTACTTAATGCCATGGTATTCAAACTCTCAAGAAATTATTTTGCAAATCTAGAAAAAATAGTAATAAAGTTAATCTGGAAGAACAAAAGGTCAAGAATTTCAAAGGAATTAATCAAAAAAAATTATAATGAAGGTTGTCTTAGCTGTGCCAGATCTAAAATATAAAGCAGTAGTCCTCAAAACCATTTGGTACTGCCTAAGAAACAGAGTAATCAATCAGTGGAATAGGTTAGGCTCACAGGACAAAATAGTCAATAATTATAGCAATCTAGTGTTTCACAAACCCAAAGATCTCAGCTTTTGGGATAAGAACTCACTATTTGACAAAAACTGCTGGGAAAATTGGAAACTAGTATGGAAGAAATTAGGGCTCAACCCATATGTAACACCATATACCAAGATAAGATCTAAATGGGTTCATGATTTAGACATAAAGAGTGATATTATAAGCAAATTAGAAGAACACAGGATAGTTTACCTCTCACATCTGTGAAGAAGGAAGGAATTTGTGTCCAGAGAAGAACTGGAACCCATAATTGAATACCAGATGGATAATTTTGATTATATTAAGTTAAAAAGTTTTTGTGCAAACCGAATGAATGCAGACAAGATCAGAAGGGAAGCAATAAATTGGGAAGTCATTTTTACATTTAAGCATTCTGATAAAGGCCTCATTTCTAAAATATATAGAGAATTGACTCACATTTATAAGAATTCAAGCCATTCTCCAATTGATAAATGGTCAAAGGATATGAACAGACATTTTGCAGATGGAGAAATTAAAACTATTTCTAATCATATGAGAAGGTGCTCTAAATCACTATTGATCAGAGAAATTCAAATTAAGACAACTCGGAGATACCACTACAGACCTCTCAGATTGGCTAAGATGACAAGGAAAAGGAAGCATCAAAAAAAAAAAAAAAGAGAGCATGTACCAGTATTCTCTTTTTCTGTCAGATGCCCTAACAGTAAAATGTGAGTGTTAGACAAAATGACCTCTGACATTCATTCCAGATCTATGGCCTAAATTGTTATCCTATATTTCTTCCTTTGATATTCCTTACATCTTCTTGGGATAACTAACATCTGACTTTCATATGAAATGTCACATCTTTTGGTTCCATTTGGAGTTGGGATCCCCTCCATGTTGGATTTGGAGGGGATGTGGGAATATGATACATTGTTGGTGGAACTGTGAACAGATCCAGCCATTCTGGAGAGCAATTTGGAACTATGTTCAAAAAGTTATCAAACTGTGCATACCCTTTGACACAGCAATGTTTCTATTAGGCCTAAATCCCAAAGAGATCTTAAAGGAAGGAAAGGGACCCACATGTGCAAAAATGTTTGTGGTGACCCTTTTTATAGTGGCAAGAAACTGGAACCTGAATGGATGTGCATCAGCTGGAAAAATGGCTGAATAAGTTATGTTATATGAATGTTATAAAATATATACAAAACAATTAGAAAGGCCTGGAGAGACTTACCTGAACTGATGCTAAGTGAAATGAGCAGAGTCAGGAGATCATTGTACATGTCAAGATCAAACTTATATGATGAACAATTCTGATGAATATGACTCTTTCCAACAATGAAATGATAGATGCCAGTTCCAATGATCTTCTGATGAAAAGAGCCATCTACACCCAGAGAGAGGACTGTGAGAACTGAATGTGGATCACAATATAACATTCTCACCCTTTTTGTTCCCTTGCATTTTATTTTCTTAATCATTTGCTTTCTTTTGTTGATTTGATTTTTCTTGTGCAAGAGAATTGTATAAATATGTTTATACACATTGGATTTAATATATATATTAACATGTTTAACACATTGGATTTCTTGCCATCTAAGGGAAGGAATGGGGGGGGGGAGAAAATCTGAAACACAAGGTTTTGCAAGGGTTAATGTCAAATTATCTGTGCATATGTTTTGAAAATAAAAAAGCTTTATTTAAAAAAAGAGAGTGTGTCAAGAATGACATTGGTGTTAGATGTTTTGAGTTTTGAGCAGTCCCAGTTGAATCTATTGAAAAGAATTTTAGCAAGTGGGAAAAGTTCACTTAAGAGAAATGGAAGTCTACAGAATGATAACTACTACATATGGTTGAGATGGATTGAAGACAAAAACAATGCATTGGAGAAGTTGAAAAACTGGGAGGTCTAAGTATTCATAAGTTGGAGTAACAAGAAAAATGTAAATTAGGTGCTATCCATCAGAAAATTTCATGAAGAATAGTATGATGTGAAACCCCCTACAGGTATCAGCAACAAGGATATAGACAGGATCAAGTGAAATTTAAAAGTAAAAAAAGTTGCTTAGCAAAAGAGATCATCAAAAGAGATGAAAGCAAAAAAAAAGATAGCAAAAGCATGAAAATGATATTAGGGAATAAGGAAATTTAAGGAGCAAACATTCTAAGTCCTCTTTGTTTCACATTGTGGGGGATATCCTTAGAAATGGAACCAAAACATTTAAAGAACAATTGGCCCCAATGCTATATAAATTATTTGATAAAATAGGGAATGAAGGAGTCCTACCAAATTCCTTCTATGACACAGACATGGTACTGATACCTAAACCAGGTAGGCTGAAAACAGAGAAAGAAAATTATAGACCAATCTCCCTAATGAATATTGATGCTAAAATCTTAAATAAGATATTAGCAAAAAGACTACAGAAAATCATCTCCAAGATAATACACTATGATCAAGTAGGATTTATACCAGGAATGCAGGGCTGGTTCAATATTAGGAAAACTATCAATATAATTGGACATGTTAATAACCAAATTAACAAAAACCATATGATCATCTCAATAGATGCAGAAAAAGCATTTGATAAAATCCAACATCCATTCCTATTAAAAACACTTGAGAGTATAGGAATAAATGGACTTTTCCTTAAAATAATCAGCAGCATCTATTTAAAACCATCAGTAAGCATCATATGTAATGGAGACAAACTGCAACCATTCCCAATAAGATCTGGAGTGAAACAAGGTTGCCCACTATCACCGTTACTATTTAATATTGTATTAGAAACGCTAGCTATAGCAATAAGAGCTGAGAAAGAGATTAAAGGAATAAGAATAGGCAATGAGGAAGCCAAATTATCACTCTTTGCCGATGACATGATGGTATACTTAGAGAACCCCAGAGATTCTGCTAAAAAGTTATTAGAAATAATCCACAACTTTAGCAAAGTTGCTGGTTATAAAATAAACCCACATAAGTCATCAGCATTCTTATATATCACTAACAAAATCCAACAGTCAGAGTTACAAAGAGAAATTCCATTTAAAGTAACTACTGATAATATAAAATATTTAGGAATCTATCTGCCAAGGGAAAATCAGAAACTTTATGAGCAAAATTACAGACCACTTTTCACACAAATTAAGTCTGATCTAACCAATTGGAAAAATATTAAATGCTCTTGGATAGGGCGAGCAAATATAATAAAGATGACAATATTACCTAAACTAATCTATTTATTTAGCGCTATACCAATCAGACTCCCAAAAAACTATTTTAATGACCTAGAAAAAATAACAACAAAGTTCATATGGAAAAACAAAAGGTCAAGAATTTCAAGGGAATTAATGAAAAAAAAATCAAATGATGGTGGCTTAGCTGTACCAGATCTAAAATTATATTATAGAGCAGCAGTTACCAAAACTATTTGGTATTGGCTAAGGAATAGATTAGTTGATCAGTGGAATAGATTAGGTTCAAGGGATAAAACAGTCAACAAATATAGCAACCTAGTCTTTGACAAACCCAAAGATCCCAGCTTTTGGGATAAGAACTTACTGTTTGATAAAAATTGCTGGGAAAATTGGAAACTAATATGGCAGAAACTAGGCATTGATCCATACTTAACGCCGTACACCAAGATAAGGTCAAAATGGGTTCATGACCTAGGCATAAAGAATGAAATTATTAATAAATTAGAGGAACATAGGATAGTTTACCTCTCAGACCTGTGGAAGGGGAAGGTCTTTATGACCAAAGCAGAACTAGAGATCATTACTGATCACAAAATAGAAAATTTCGATTATACCAAACTGAAAAGTTTTTGTACAAACAAAACTAATGCAGACAAGATTAGAAGGGAAGCAATAAACTGGGAAAATATTTTTACAGTCAAAGGTTCTGATAAAGGCCTCATTTCCAAAATATATAGAGAATTAACTCTAATTTATAAAAAATCAAGCCATTCTCCAATTGAAAAATGGTCAAAGGATATGAACAGACAATTCTCAGATGAAGAAATTGAAACTATTTCTAGTCATATGAAAAGATGCTCCAAGTCATTATTAATCAGAGAAATGCAAATTAAGACAACTCTAAGATACCACTACACACCTGTCAGATTGGCTAAGATGACAGGAAAAAATAATGATGATTGTTGGAGGGGATGCGGGAAAACTGGGACATTGATGCATTGTTGGTGGAGTTGTGAACGAATCCAACCATTTTGGAGAGTAGTTTGGAACTATGCTCAAAAAGTTATCAAACTGTGCATACCCTTTGATCCAGCAGTGTTACTACTGGGATTATATCCCAAAGAGATTATAAAGAAGGGAAAGGGACCTGTATGTGCACGAATGTTTGTGGCAGCCCTTTTTGTAGTGGCTAAAAACTGGAAACTGAATGGATGTCCATCAGTTGGAGAATGGCTGAATAAATTGTGGTATATGAAAATTATGGAATATTACTGTTCTGTAAGAAATGACCAACAGGATGATTTCAGAAAGGCCTGGAGAGACTTATACGAACTGATGCTGAGTGAAATGAGCAGGACCAGGAGATCATTATATACTTCAACAACAATACTATATGATGACCAGTTCTGATGGACCAGGCCATCCTCAGCAAGGAGATCAACCAAATCATTTCCAATGGAGCAGTAATGAACTGAACCAGCTATGCCCAGAAAAAGAACTCTGGGAGATGACTAAAAACCATTACATTGAATTCCCAATCCCTATATTTATGCACACCTGCATTTTTGATTTCCTTCACAAGCTAATTGTACAATAAAAAAAAAAAAGAAAAGAAATGGAACCAAGAGATGTGACACTTCATATGAAAACCAGATATTAGTTATCCCAAGAAGATGTAAGGAACATCAAAGAAAGAAATATAGGATAACAATTTAGGCCATAGATCTGCAATGGATCTCAGAGGTTATTTTGTTTAACACTCACATTTTACTCCTAGGGCATTTGACAGAAAAAGAGAATACTGGTACATGCTGGCTTTCATTGATGTTTCCTTTTCCTTTTTCCTTATTCCATGCTTGATCCCATGTGAACCAAGGTTCTTGACCCCAAATCATGTAAATTTACCAAAGTTGGAAGCTGGGAAAAGAGAAGGACCAGTTAGCAACAATGTTGCATGACCTCAGGTAATGGGCAAGTCTAGGCAAGACATTAAATTCACCAGGGAGAGGAAATGTCATTGACCCTATCCCTAACCCCTCAAAGTGAACATGTTCAGTAGGACAAAGTCCAGGGGCCCCACAGCTAAGACTTTGGTCCTAAAGTCAGTGAACATTACATAATAACTTCCACTATCTAAGGATTACATACTCAAATAGTTTGTTATCTGTAAGTTAGACTTCAATTAGGTAGAGTAGTAACTTCCCTTTAATTGGTTCTGTGGGACATTGTCCCTGAGGCATCACAAAGTTTCAAGGTTTCCCCATTTTTCTTTCTATAAACTTTAAATTTCCTCAGGGACTGGAACTTTTCCTTAAAGCAAAGGGAATTTAATTACCGTTGATTCCAATAGATAACATCTATCGACAATGCTTTTTGATTAATCAAGTCTTCTTGTTGGTGGTCTGTTAATGTGAGTCTCCCAGTCCTTACCTGACTTTGAATACTAATGGCTTTGAAGAATTTAGAACATTGCTAATTGGTAATAAAAGAGGAATCTTTGGAAAGAAAACATGGTAAAAAAATTATTTTTAGTTTCCCGTGTTATTTCTGCTGCCACTACCACTCTATTATTTGAATTTCAAAGCCAAACCAAATAAATAATTTGAAATTATACAAGGGGAAATGCCATTTATAGGATGACAGGAAACAAATTTAAAAGAATAAAGGTATCAAGCAGTCACCTATAAATCCACACTTCTCAGAAGATCTCCCTGTGCTGCTGACAGCTCTAGGACAATGTCAGCTCAAAACTTCTTGGTCAGTCCTTCAGTCTCCTATTTAAAGTTCACTTCATCATTTTATTCCACCATCAGTTAACTAAGAATCACAGAACCTGAATTCAAAATTCACATCTTCAATTCACTATCTGTATGACCATTTAAGAAATCATTAAGAAACGCTTAGTCTCATGTTTTTAATCTACATAAGGAACCAGATATCCTGAACAGAACCTTCCAGCTTAATATCCATGGTTCTGTATAATTTTATCATTTTACATATACAAGTTGAGTACTTCTGATACTCTGTAAACCCTTCTAAAAGTAATGAGATTTCTTTTAATATAATCATATATTACAAAATATTTATAAAATGCAGTGCATATCATTATGAAATAGTAAAAACTAAGAATAAAGAATATTATAAGGTATAATTTCACCATTAATGGATATGAAAAACCCAAAATGGTAAATCAAATTCATATCATACAAGGACTAGTAGAAGAAAGTAAGAATGTCTAGTTTAAAGAAGAAAATACTTAAGAAGAACTTGATTGTTATTAACTAATTGAAGAGCAGTCATGATAAGTGGTGATGTGTTCACAGCAATGAAATCACAGGTATTTGAACTATATAAGAATTGGATCAGGTTCAGATATTTTGAGTTAGGGAAAGAGAAATCTAGAAAAACATTGAACTTTCAGAAAAGCAACAACCGATTCTCAGGTTATCTTAAGATATTCAGAAATGAGGCTCTGTTCACACATGCCACCTTGTTTGACCATTGAGCAATTCATTATATAGATTCTTTAAATGTTGACAAAGAACAGCGATGGTATTGCAGTAGGATTTCCTGATATTTTGAATATTTTTGAGTTTTTGAATTTGGTTATTATGTATTCATTTGAGGCAATGTGGTACCATGTATAAATGGTCAGCTTTGGAAAAACTTGGGTTCAACTTCTGACTCTGATATATTCTGGCAGTGTGACTATGGGCAGGTCACATGATCATCCTAATTCTCATCATCCTCATTCTTAGTATTATTGTTATTTAGGGAAAAAAAACTTTTATGTTAGATAAAAATTTTTCTGCTTAATTCTACAGAATAAATTTGGGACCAAAGGACAATATTTTTTAAAGTAGGGCTTCATTTCAATTTAAAAACAGAATAGTCTGCCTATTGGATTGGTGAGTCATTCACTACTGCTCTCTAGGAAACTATAAGTTTTGATCCAGTTGCTGATCTATTTTAATGGAAAGATTTTCATATATCATTGTTACCTATACCATTGCAATCACAGATCTGTGATCAATTTACAAACACACTCACACACACACATACACACACATGCATACACACACACATACTCTATTAGGAAACACTAAATAGTGCAACCATTTACAGAGGATAACTGAATTTATTTTCAAAAAGGAAAATTCTCAATGCCAAAAATGTAAATTGTATTTTAATTAGATTATTAACATGAGAATTATTTACTTTTACTATAAAAATTACAAAGAAAAGTTTTAGATGCCACAGTTTATGCAAGTGGAAAACAAGTATTGTCAGAAATATTCACTGAGGCATTGTGCCCAAGTTACCGAAACAAGAAACATAGGATCAAAACATCTAGAGATGGAATTAATCTTAATCTAGAGATTAAGAAATATATTTGACCCTGGAGGCCTCTCCCTTGTTATAGGCCAGAACTCTGTACTTGAAACAAGGAGTCTTACAAGGTGCTAACTCAATGAAATTGATAAGAAAATGATTATCTAGTTTAGCATGGTGATTAATAGTTCTCTAGTTCAGTATGATTGATTTAATCTTACCACAAATCTTGGTTCCCTAGTGATATACTGATTGGTTTATACTCAGTATACTGTAAATTATCTAATTATAATAAAGCATATGAGCTGGAACAAACTCAGCCAGGGTCAGACTCAAAGAAAACTGGAGGACTGGAGGCTGGAGCTCAAGCTCTCGGAGTCAAGGAGAGAGATTCACTCCATCTCACACCATCTTGGTGACTGGCCTGTCCTCCGGCATTTCCTCCATTGAGACCAAGCTAGCCCAGGCCCCAGGCAAGGAGACAATAAAGAATTTGGACTTAACACCTGGCTATTCTTGTGGTGATTACTTTGCTGAAACAAAGGCTGCTCCAAGACCTCCAGAAAACAACCAGAACACTACTCTCCCTCATTTTACACATGAGGAAAATGAGGCTCAGGAGATTAAATTTGGAATCAAGATCATTGTAAGTAGTAGAGCTAGAAGAAAGAAAGGAAAGAAGAAAAAGGAGGTGGAGAAAGAAGAGGAGGAGGGTGACAGAGAGGAGAAAGAAGAAGGGAAGGAGGAGCAACATAAGGAACAGGAAGAAAAGGAGGAAGAGGAGGAGGAAGAGAAAGAGAGGAAGAAAATTAAGGAGAAGGAGAAGAAGAATATTAAGAAGGAGGAGTAGGAGGAGGAAGAGAAGGGCAATTGGAAGGGGAACAGGAAAGGGAAACAGAAGAAAGGAACAAGGAAGGAAGGAACAAACAAACAAATGACGGGAGAGAAGGAAGGAGGGAGGGAGAGAAGAGATTAGAAGGGAGGAAAAGAGGAAGGAAGGAAGGAAATAGATGAAATACATATAGGTAGATCATACAGAGACAGGTAGAATATTGGTGGTGGTAGGAGTGGGTTTTGTCCTTTGTACTTGAAAAGGACCAAAAATGATATCACTGTTAGAGTTGAGTTACAACCTATTTGATTGAGGCTGCTTAGACCAATACAAGTTTGGAATTTTCTGTCAGGTTGGACACAAATAATCCCTGTGAACATTTGGATAGCTTCTCTAATTGCATGCATCTCACATATCTATTGGACTAATACAAAGCCAGATAGTTACATAGATACATAGATACAGAGATGATAGATACATAGATACATTGATAGGTACATAGAGGTAAAAGATAGAATTTATTAAACACTTATCTTGTGGTAAGCACTATTCTAAGAACAAAGGGAGAAAATACATAAGTCAGACTGCTACTGACCAAAGAATTTACATTCTAATGGAAGAAAATAACTAAAGAGAAACTGGAATAAAAGGAGGAAGGGGAGCAGTTGCCAGAGAAACCTGAGAAGTGTTCTAGAATTTGGCTCAGACAAAATAAAGCAAAAATTAACCTATCAGTACCAAGGGACCTAGGAAGAGAGATAGGGTACAGAATACTGCTAAAGTTAGAAGCTCCTCTATGTGCTGAAACCCCTCATGATTTTGGGGAGAGTGAGATCATTTCCCTTTTTATCTCTAGGTAATTTTAAATTCCAGGTGACTGGTTCCATGCCAAATTATATATTCTTTCCTGCCTAAAACCAACCAGATGAAATAATTGCTAAAAACAATCTTAGGCAGATTAGTTAAGAAGCTCAGAAAGTCAAATTAAATATCTAATTAAATTTGAAGTAATTTCACAGAGAGGGAAAAGAACTAGAATAAAAATACAAGACCTACATTTTTTTTAATCACTATCTTACTATTGCCTTGCTTTGGGCATTAAAAATGTCACTTAACAATGTGGAGTCTCAATTGTTTTTCTTCCTTTTTAATCTGCAAAATGAGTGCTAGAGAACAGGAAGTGTTCTTAACATGGGGCCTGTGAATTTGGGTTTTTTTTATATTTTGATAAATATATTTCAATATAATTGATTTCTTTTATGAATCTATGCATTTTAATTTATTAATCTAAAAACATTATTCTGAGAAGGGATTTTTTTTCAGCTTCATCAGGCTGCCATGGGATTCCATGACAAAGAAAAAGTTAAGAATCTCCTACAATCAAGTGTCACATAGGTCCTGATCCAGCCCTGAACTTATTATATGAATTTACAAGGATAGCTAGAAACATCAATAAAGCAGAAGAATTTTACATGGCAGTTTTGGAAATGGAAGGAAGAGATTTATTGAATTATAATTAGCAATGATGACTTTCACTGATACTGCTAAGATCTTAGACTTACTAGAAGGAAAGAATAATTTAAGAGCTTTTAGAAGTATACATGTGCAAACTTTTTTTTTAAATTTCCATATCAAATGAAATTTATCTTAGACATCCTTCATTCTATATAAAGTGGGTCTAACTTGTATCATAGGCAAGTGGATTTAATTAAATAGCTCCAAAAGAAAATTCTCATTATAAGTCAATCTTAGCTCTTCCTCCAACTCTAAACTTTTCTCAGAATTATATAACAAAGATTTTCAAAGTGTTTTATATATTTATGCCTTTCTCTGTGCTTGTATGAAATTACTTCTAACTTTGATTAAATATAGAAAGCAAGATACTGAATTCCTTAACTCATTAAAGATTGTTTTTAGCAATTATTTCTGCTATTAATTGGCTGGAAGATGGACAACACTAGAATCAGTAACTTTATCTAGATGGCTTTATAAAGTGAAGAATATAGACTTTTGAATGAAATAGTGACTCCATATGGATGGCATAATCGAGTAAAGAGAATAGAATTTGGGGAAAAAACAAGGTTTTCAAAATGCTTTACATATTCTATCATTTAACACTCATAATAACTTTCCAAGATAGATGCTATTATTGTTCCAGTTTCATGGATAATGAATTAATGCAAACAAAGGTGAAATGATTTTCAGGGTCACAATATAAGTGCTTGAAACAGGATTCAAACTCAAGTCCTCCTGACTCCAAGACAAGAACTATATCCAATAATACAATCCATGAATATCATTTTCATAAGGCTCAAATATTTGTTAAAATGTCCTAATGGTACTTTGTCCTCCATTCTCCTCTCATATCCTGCAGCTGAGAGAGAGAAATGGAAAACACCAATAAAACAGTTTTAACTGAATTCATTCTCCTAGGACTTTCCAAATACCCCAAACTTGAGATTTTCTTTCTTGTGTTATGCATGACAATATAGTCATCCTTTTTGGAAATAGTGTCATTATCATACTGAGCATTCTGGATTCCCATCTTCACACCCCCAGTGTGTGTTTCTTCCTCAGTAATCTCTCCTTCTTACATATCTGTTACTCATCTTCATTTCTGCCCAAAATGCTGGTGAACTTCCTGTCTACACGAAAATCCTTGTCCTTCTTAGGATGTGCAACCCTGATGTCAATCTCCTTTGCCATGGGAACCCCAGAGTGCATCCTGGTGGCTCTCATGGGTTATGATCACTATGTGCTATCAGTATTCCACTAAAATAGCCCACTGTCATGCACAGGACTATTTATGCAAACCTGGCTACTGTGTACTGGCTAATACGTGGTCTTAACTCTTTGTTTCAAACCATTCTTAAGATGCAGTTGCCTTTTTGTGGGGGAAATGTCATTGACCATTTCACCTGTGAAATACTGGTTGTCATGCACCTGGCCTGTGCTGATATCTCCCTGAATGAATTCATCATGCTGGTAGGAACTGTAATCTTCACATTCATCCCTCTGCTATTAATCTTTTTTCTTATGTTTTCATCCTTTCCACCATTTTACAGATCCATTCTGCTGAGGGCAGAAACAAAGCCTTTTCTACCTGCCTATCTCACCTGACCATGGTCATCATCTTCTATGAGACAATCATCTTCATGTATATGAAGCTCAAATCCAAAGCCTTTCTGACCACAATTAAGCTGACCATGCTTTACGGGATTTTTACTCCCATGATCAATCCCATCATCTATTATCTGAGGAACAAGGATTGTGAATGCTGCAGTGAAGAAAGTGCTAAGCAGAAATCTGTCCTTATGGAAACTGAAAGATTTGACTTGGCTCTATACTGCTGGTCCACTTCATAAGACAATAACTTATTTGGATACTTTGAATTCCTCATTGTGGTATATATTCTTCTACAAGGAAGACCACAATCCCTCTCCCCATGTATCCCATCTTATACAATTCTGGTACATTTTTTCTGATAAATTCTCAGCAGATATTCTATCCAATTCAGCTGAGGCTAACTTTTTTTATAGCTTTTTATTTATAACATATATGCATGGGTAATTTTTCAGCATTGACAATTGCAAAACCTTTTGTTCCAATTTTTCCCCTCCTTCTCCCTACCCTCTTCCCCAGTTGGCAGGTAAACCAATACATGTTAAATATGTTAAAGTATATGTTAAATACAATATATGTATAACTATACATGTTCATACAGTTATTTTGCTGCACAAGAAGAATCGAACTTTAAAATAATGTACAATTAACCTGTGAAGGAAATCAAAAATGCAAGTGGACAAAAAGAGATGGATTGGAAATACTATGTAATGGTTCACAGTCATTTCCCAGAGTTCTTTCACTGGTGTACCTGGTTCTCTTCATTATTGAACAAATGGAACTGATTTGGTTCATCTTATTATTGAAGAGAGCCAGGTCCATCAGAATTGATCATCATATAGTATTGTTGTTGAAATATAGAATGATATCTTGGTCCTGCTCATTTCACTCAGTATCAGTTCATGTAAGTCTCTCCAGGCCTTTCTGAAATCATCCTGTTGGTCATTTCTTACAGAACAATAATATTCCATAACATCCATATACCACAATTTATTCAGCCATTCTCCAATTGATGGGCATCCATTCAGTTTCCAGTTTTGGGCCACTACAAAGAGGACTTCCATGAAACATTTTTGCACATGTGGGTCTCTTTCTGTTCTTTAAGATGTCTTTGGGATATAAACCCAGAAGTAAACACTGATGGATCAAAGGGTATGCACAGTTTGATAATTTTTTGAGCATAGTTCCAAATTGCTCTTCAGAATGGCTGGATGTATTCACAATTCCACCAACAATGTATTAGTGTCCCAGTTTTCCCACATCCCCTCCAACATTCAGCATTATTTTTCCTGTCATCCTAGCTAATCTGAGAGGTGTGTAGTAATATTTCAGAGTTGTCTTAATTTGCATTTATCTGATTAATAATGACTTGGAGCATCTTTTCATATGGCTAGAAATAATTTCAATTTCTTCATCTGAAAATTGTTCATATCCTTTGACTATCAGTTGGAGAATGGCTTGATTTCTTATAAATTAGATTCAATTCTCTATATGTTTTGGAAATGAGGCCTTTATCAGAACCTTTGACTGTAAAAATGTTTTCCCAGTTTATTGTTTCCCTTCTAATCTTGTCTGCATTTTGGTTTGTACAAAAGCTTTTCAATTTGATATAATCAAAATTTTCTATTTTGTGATCAATAATGATCTCTTGTTCTTCTTTGGTCACAAGTTCCTTCCTCCTCCACAGGTCTGAGAGTTAAACTATCCTGTATTCTTCTAATTTATTTATAATCTCATTCTTTATGCCTAGATCATGAACCCATTTTGACCTTATCTTGGCTTACATTGTCAATGCCTGGTTTCTGCCATACTAATTTCCAATTTTCCTAGCAATTTTTGTCAAACAGTGAATTCTTATCCCAAAAGGTGGATTCTTTGGGTTTGTCAAACACTAGATTATTAAGGTTATTGACTATTTTGTCCTTTGAACTTAATCTATTCCATTGATCAACTGGTCTATTTTTTAGCTAATACCAAATGGTTTTGGTGACTGCTGTTTTATAATATAATATTAAATCTGGTACAGCTAGGCCATCTTCATTTGATTTTTTTTTCATTAGTTCCCTTGAAAGTCTTGACCTTTTGTTCTTCCAGATGAATTTTGTTGTTATTTTCTTCTAGGTCATTAAAATAGTTTTTTGGGGAGTCTGATTGGTATAGCACTAAATAAATAGATTAGTTTAGGTATCTATATTATATTTGCTTGACCTATTCAAGAGCACTTAATATTGTTCCAGATGGTTAGAGCTGACTTTATTTGTGTGGAAAGTTTTTTGTAGTTTTGTTCATATAGTTCCTGACTTTCCCTTGGCAGATAGATTTCCAAAATATTTTATACTATCAGCAGTTACTTTAAATGGAATTTCTCTTTGTAACTCTAACTATTGGATTTTGTTAGTGATATATAAGAATGCTGATGACTTATGTGGGTTTATTTTGTATCCTGCAACTTTGTTAAATGTTAAGATTCTTACAAGGTGCCAAATCAGTGGAAATGATGAGATAATGATTCTCTAATTTACGTGTACTTAGTACTTACTATAATTTCCAAAGATTCACACATTTAAGAGAGCATATATAAGAAGGACTCTCAGGCCCAAAGAAGAGAATCCACTAGAAGCTCATTCAGAGGAATCTAGAGGCAGAAGCTGGCAGAGGCAAAGGACTAGTGGCAAGAGCTATCAGAACCAAAGAAAGAAATAGGCTCTAAGAAAGCTAAATGGGCCTCAGGAAGGACACAAGACTTAAAAGGAAACAATAATGGATTTTTACTTTAATCCCTGGCTGCACTTATGGTGATCACTGGATGCCTCCAGAAAACCCCCAAGAAACCCACTCCCAGAGAATATCACATTTTAGAGAAGAACATTGCAGCTAAAGATACAGATTATTTCTAATAGCTTTTTAGTAGAATTGCTGGGGTTCTCTAAGTAAACCATCATATCATCAGCAAAGAGTAATAATTTGGTTTCCTCATTACCTACTCTAATTCCTTTAATCTCTTTCTCACCTCTTATTGCTGAAGCTAGCATTTCTAATACAATGTTGAATAGTAATGGTGATAGTGGGCAACCTTGTTTCCCTCCTGAGCTGATTGGAATGATTCCAGTTTATCCCCATTATATATGATGCTTACTAATTGTTTTAAATAGATGCTACTGATTATTTTAAGGAAAAGTCAATTTATTCCTATACTCTCAAGTGTTTTTAATAGTAATGGATTTGGATTTTATCAAATGCTTTTTCTGCATCTATTAAGATGGTCATATGGTTTTTCTTCATTTGGTTATTGATATGGTCAATTATGCTAAAAGTTTTCCTAATGTAGAACCAACCCTTCATTCCTGGTATAAATCCTACTTGGTCATAGTGTATTATCCTGGGAATTATTTTCTTAATCTTCTTGCTAATATTTTATTTAAGATTTTAGCATCAATATTCATTAGGGAGATTGGTCTATAATTTTCTTTCTCTGTTTTCAGCCTACCTGGTTTAGGTTTCAGTACCACGTCTGTGTCATAAAAGGAATTTGGTAGGAGTTCTTCATTCTCTATTTTTTCAAATAGTTTATATAACATTGGAGTTAATTGTAGTGTTTGGTAGAATTCAAATGTAAATCCATCTGGTCCTGTGGATTTTCTCTTAGGGAGTTGATTAATAATTTGCTCTATTTCTTTTTCTAAAATGGGACTATTTAAGCAATTTACTTCCTTCTCTGTTAATTTGGGAAGCCTATATTTTTGAAGGTAGTCATCTATTTCGCTGAGGTTATCAAATTTATTGGCATAAAGTTGAGCAAAGTAACTCCTAATTATTGCTCTAATTTCCTCTTCATTGGTGGAAAGTTCTCCCTTTTCATTTTTAAGACTAACAATTTGATTTTCCTCCTTCCTTTTTCTAATCAGATTTGCCAAGGGTTTATCTATTTTATTAGTTTTTTTCATAAAACCAACTCTTTGTTTTATTAATTAATTCAATAGTTTTTTTTTTACTTTCAATTTTATCAATTTCTCCTTTTAATTTTAGAATTTCAAGTTTAGTATTTGATTGGGAGTTTTTAATTTGGTCTTTTTCTAGATTTTTAAGTTGCAAGCCCAATTCATTGATCTTCTCTTTCTCTATTTTATTCAAATAAGCCTCTAAAGATATAAAATTTCCCCTTATTACCACTTTGGCTGCATCCCACAAATTTTGGTATGTTGTCTCACTGTTGTCATTCTTTTGGGTGAAAATATGTGTCTGTGATTTGCTGTTTCACCCAAACATGGTTTAAGATGAGATTATTTAGTTTCCAATTACTTTTTGGTCTATTTACCCCTAGCTTTTTGTTGAATGTAGTTTTTATTGCATCATGATCTGAAAAGAATGTATTTACTATTTCTGCCTTTTTGCATTTGATTTTGTGGTCTTTATGTCCTAATATATGGTCAATTTTTGGTACAGGTTCCATGAACTGCTGAGAAGAAAGTGTACTCCTTTCTGTCTCCATTCAGTTTTCTCCAAAGATCTATGATACCTAACTTTTCTAATATTCTATTTATCTCTTTAACTTCTTTCTTATTTGTTTTGTGGTTTGATTTATCTAATTCTGAGAGTGCAAGGTTGAGATCTCCCACTATTATAGTTTGGCTGTCTATTTCTTCTTGCAACTCTCTTAACTTCTCCTTTAGGAAGTAAGATGCTATACCACTTGGTGCATATATGTTTAGTATTGATATTGCTCCATTGTTTTTACTATCCTTTATCAAGATAAAATTTCCTTTCTTATTGCTTTTAATTAGATCAATTTTTGCTTTTGCTTTATCTGAGATAAGGATGGCTAGACTTCACTTGAAGCATAATACATTCTGCTTCAGCCTTTTATCTTTACTCTGTATGTATCACCCTACTTTAAATTGTTTCATGTAAACAACATATTGTAGGGTGGCTTTTGACCCAGTCTGCTATCTACCTCTTCTTTATGGAAGAGTTCATCCCATTCACATTTACAGTTAAAATGACTAATTCTGTATTTCCTGCTATCTTATTATTCCCAAATTATGCTTTTCTTTTTCTTACTCCCTTTATCCCCCTTCCCAATATTAAACTTATGGGCACCACTTGCCTCACACAGCTCTCCCTCTTTTTAGTCCCTCCTACCTCCTTTGAATCCTTTCCCCTTTCTTATACCTTCCCCTTATTACTTTTCCCTTTCCTCTCCCACCTCATTAGGTGAGAGAAGTTTCTCGGTAAACCAAATAAATATGTCAGTTTTTTCTCTTTGAGACAACTCTGATGAGAGTAAGATTCACACAATGTTCCTCCCCTTCCCTAAATTCCCTCAGATATGATAGGTTTCCTTTGTCTCTTTATGGGATGTAGTTTTCCTCTTTTTATCTCCCCTTTTTCCTTTTTCTGATACTATCCTGTTCTGTTAATTTAAGGATAGGTTCGGATCACTCCCATAAATGGCACTTTTTTAAACTCAGTTAAAGTGAAAGTAAAATTTAATTATACAATACACAGAATAGATTGCCTACAATAACAACCAATACAATAAATAATACATAAAAGACAAAGAATAAGGAAAACTATGATTAAAATAGGAGAGAGAGAGGTAAGATACATCACCGATCTAAGGAGCACTGGAAAATGGCTAGGGAATCCAGTTGCAGCCTTCAAACTCGACCGGGAAAAGTCTTATCCCAGGCAGAATAGTATCTCCGTGGGTGAAGCCCAATGAGCATTAAAACGGGACTGAATTTATAAGACTTGAAAACAAAGAAGGCACAGAGCTAACTTGCTTACATATAGAAAGTTAGGTATAGGAGAAGGAAATGCCAGATGAGCTTCCAAGATATGACTTGATAAATGTAGATGTCAGGGAGGGGGCCAACCCTCACTGGCATCCATTGTCCCAAGGAGTGGCTAGTTCCTGGGATTGTAGAGGTGAAGCCAAACACATGTGGCATATTCCCAGTCTCATAGGGTTAAAGAAAGGCTAAGTTCTCATGGAGAGAGTCACGTTCTTGAAATGATTTGAAATGAACTTACTTCTAAGAAGGTATTTCTTATTTATATACCCTTTCCATTTCTATTTCCTCTTTTTTATATATTATATTAGTAAAATCAAATTATACATGCACTCTTTATATATGTCCATAACATAAATACAGTTCTCAAGAGTTCTTTTTACCTTTTTCTGCTTCTCTTGAGTCCTATCAAATTTTTTGTTTAATTCTGGTTTTTCATTAGAAGCAAGTGAAATTCACCTGTTTCATTAAATGTCCATCTTCTTCCCTGGAAGAAAATGCTCAGCTTAGCTGGGTAGTTTATTCTTGGATGCATTCCAAGTTCTTTTGCCCTTTGGAATATCAGATTCTAGGCCCTTTGATCCTTTAATGTGGAAGCAACTAGATCCTGAGTGATCCTTATTGTGGCTCCTCAGTATTTAACTTGTTTTTTCTGGCTGCTTGTAATATTTTTTTCTTAGTCTGGTAATTCTGAAATTTAGCAACAATATTCCTTGGGGTTTTTATTTTAGGGTCTTTTTCAGAAGGTGTTTGATGAATTCTTTCAATGCCTATTTTACCTTCTGATTCTATTACCTCTGGGCAGTTCTCTTTGATGATTTCCTGTACAATATGTCTAGGCTCTTTTTTCATCATAATTTTCAGGAAGTCCAATAATCCTCAAATTATCTCTCTTAGATCTATTTTCCATGTCTGTTGTTTTACAAGTGGATATTTAACATATTTTTCTATTTTTTCATTTTTTTGATTTTGCTTGACTGATTCTTGGTGTCTCAATGAATCATTCATTTCTATTTGTCAGTTCTGATTTTTAATGAGTTATTTTCTTCATTAGCTTTTTAAAATTTCTTTTTGTATATGTCCAACTGAGTTTTTAAGTGAGTCATTTTGTTCTCTGGAATTTTTTTCCATTTCACTATTTTTTTTTACTCTGTTATTTTCTTTTTACAATTCATAAATCTTACTTTCCTTGGAGTTCTTTATCATTTCCAATTCACAAAATCCGTTTCCCTGGGAGTTCTTTACCTTTCCAATTCACATTTCATGAAGTTTTTTTTTTCTTTTTCCACTTCATCAAATTTTTCTTTAAGAAAATTATATGCCTTTTCCATACTCTCTTGCAGAATTTTTCTTTCCTTTCCCCATTTTTCTTCTAGCTCTCTTTTAAGATATCTTATAATTTCTCCTAGGAGAGCTTTGGGTTTTTGTTAAGAGGCTGCCGCTATTAGTCTCCTTGGGTTTGAAAACCTGCTCTCTTTCTCTATAGAAGCTATCCATCATTAGTATATGTTTGGCCTTCTTACTCATTTTTTAAAAGCCCTTGGGTTTTGGCTTCAGGGCAAGGAGATTACCAGCTTCCTCTACAGAGCAGAAATAGATATATGGACAGTAGCTGTCCTACAAATGGGCTGCTAAGAGTGGCCCAGCTGCAGAAGTGCTCTGGGAATAGCCTCACATTGGAAGTATCTCTATTTTGGGAATAGTCTTGCTGTACAGTGACTGCCCTGGGGCTAGTGGCTGAGCAGTGAAAGTCTCATTGCCCAGGACAGAATCCCATTGTGCATGGATCAGCAAGAGCCCCACACCAGAAGTGTTTCTGCTCTGGGAAGCACAGTGACAGGGAAGTTCTATTGCCCCAGGTAGAGTCCTCTTGCTATGTAGATTTGAAGCTGCCCTGGGCAGAGTCCCCATGTTGTGCAGATTAGAAGCTGCCCCAAGAAGTATAACTGCCCTGGGCAAAAGCCCCATGCTGCACAATACAGCTGCACAGCTGTGTTGTTGTCCATGCTGAGTCACTCCCAGGTGCTGTGTGGGTGTAGCCAAATCCTGTTAGATTCTAGCATTTTTTGGAGTACACTCTATCTTTGGCTTTAACTTCTCTGCTGATCTACTGCTTTGCAACTAAAGCAGAGCAGCCAACTTATGGTAAAGTCCTTCCTGCAAATTTTTCATCCACGGAGACCGCCCCCGCCCCAGTCCATTCAGTATGCTAGCCTCTGGTTCTGCCTCCTTGTCTCCACTGGCTTGCTCCCACCAGATCAGGACAAACCTTTTCTAGTGGTCTTCCAGATTATCTTTGACTGGTAAGTTGTACTTCCAACATTCATGGATTTTACCAATCAAGCACTATTTTTGAGGCTGAATTTGGTAATTAGTAGTGAGGGTATAAGAGGAGCTTAGAATGCCATGTGTGTCTTCTCCACCATCTTGGCTCTGTCAATTAACTCTTTTTAAAAGTATTACAAAGATATTAATTCATAACTTGGATTGTCTACCCAGTATTTCATTCTTACTATAGATTCTTCCTGCTTTCTTTACTGCTCTTATATATTAGATGATGTTCCTTAGATGTTTTTGCATTTAAACCTCATTTGTATCATATTATAGCTTGTTTTTTTTTTATCATTTCATCTTCTTTTGGGTTGGTTGAAAAAATTTTGGGGTAATGGCAGTAAGTAAAACAACATCAACTATATGACCTTTGAAGCACATTTGCATTTATAGAATTTTTCATAAGAGAATATGAGACTTAGTTATCTACACTCAGTATCCACTGAATCTCACTTTTATGTTGATTAAAATTATGATATAATCAAATGACATAATATTTGTAATGTATACAGAACAATTCTTAGAAGGTGCCTAATAAATGTTTGTTCTGCTCCCCTTTTTGTCTTTGAGGTTCTGAAGTATATATACATATATATAATATTACCTATAAGTTTACATATATATAATATGCACGTGTTATATTGCATATAAAATAAATTATGTATACATGTAATTGGAGTCTGGAAAGCATGGCTTAAAATATTGTCTCTGTCATTTACTAGTTCTGTGACCATGGGCAAATTACTTAATGTCCCTAAAATTCAATCAGTTCTCTCAGAATTATCTACTAATTTTTAGACAGGTTGCTATTTACAACAATGTTCTTCTTAAATCTTACATTTGTGACACATATACAGCATATGGTACTACATCTAGACTGCTCTCTAAATTTGATGTAATAGCTTATAACTGCTACGTGGTCCTGATTTATTAAGGCCTTTGCCAACTCTACAAAGTTTTATCAAATTGGGAAGCATTTCAGCATAGATTCAACAATCAGACTCTAGCTGTTTTCTGAGGACCAGAGACTCATTGATAAAAGAGAGCTCATCCGGTGATAACTTTTCTTTCTACCTCCCTTTCTTCCTTCTTTCCTTCTCTCTTTCCCTCCCTCCTGCCTACCTTCCTTTCTTAATTTTTCCCAGAAGATCATGAAAATTATTTACTAATGCATGGAACAATTGCAATAGGCATTTGAAGAATAAATACACACTAATGACATCATAGGTTTTACAATTTTGATTTTTGCATTCTTTTTATTGTCACACTTTGATTTCAAATCCTATGATCCTCTGGCTACTGATTTTTCTTATTATAATTTTCATTTAATTCTTTGATTTCATTTCTAAACCATCATGGAATTTGTTGGAATTGTTCCTTTGTCAATGTAGGCTAGGGAGATTGTTGTTCAATTTATTGGAATACTATCCTCACCTTCGGTAGAACATTTGAACTCCATTTCCTTTGTGGGGAAGAATCTGTCTCTTGAGACAGATTCTTCCTTGTAATGTTTGTTCATTTCTTCTCACAGAATTTGAAAATTCACTTTTAATGCCTTGAGATTTATGAATAGAATCAGATAACAGAAAATTCAAAGAAATAATCAAAAAGTTTAAACATCCAGTTGTAATATCACCGCAGTGAATAGAGCACTGGACCTAAGACAAAGGAAAGCCTGAGTTCAAATTCTGCCTCAGACATTTTCTAGCTGCATGAGACTAACCAAGTTATTTTAAGTCTTTAAACCTCAGTTTCCTTATTTGTAAGATGAGGGTGATAATAATAATGGCACCTAACTCACAGGATTCTTGCAAGGATCAAATGAAATAAAATGTATAAAGTCCTATAAATCTTATACATAAATGGTAATATAGTAATATTACTAGATAGTTTCCTATTTTCCTCCATTCCCTTCCTTAGAGGTGAACAAAGAGATGGAAAGGAAAAGTAAATGTATAAAACTTAGTGGGAGCTTTATAACAAGACCTCTGAGTAGACAAGGGAAAAAGAAACTAAAGAAGGAATAATAGGAGTAGCATTTTTATAACATTGTAAGTTTTACAAAACACTTTCCAAACATCTCATTTGCTCCTCACAGCAACCCTATGAGGTGTTATTATATTGTCCCCATTTTACTGTTGTTGTTCAGTTGATTACTTACATCCAACTCTTCATGAACCCATTTTGGGTTTTCTTGGCAAAAATACTAGAATGGTTTGCAATTTCCTTCTCCAGCTTATTTTACAGATGAGGAAATTGAAATAAATGGGGTTAAGGGACTTGCCCAAGGTCACATAGCTAGTAAGTGTTTGAGACCTGATTTGAACACAGGTCCACCCAACTCCAGGGCCTGCACTCTACTGCACCACCTAGATGCCCCCATATGCATAAACTGAAGCAGGAAGAACTTAAGTGACTTATCCAGAGTCATGCAGCTAGCAAATTTCCAAGACCAGATTTGAACTCAGGTTTTCCTAACTCCAGGCACAATGGTCTAACTACTATATGACCAAGCTGTCTTTTGATCTCAATTAGGCAGCAGTTGCTAGTTTTGTGACAGTTAAGTGAACATTTCCAATCTACTCAATCTTTACTTCTTCCAGCTCAGTTCTCAGTCCATGATCTCATTAAGTGATCTCAATCCTAAACCGCAACCTCACTCTACAAGCAGGGCAATAGATCTTCAACCCTCCCATCCCACTCCCAGCTATCCAACAGAAAATTAACATAGAGTCCCAAAAGTGACATCTCTTTCTTCTCCAAGATTCAGATCCACAAAAATTTGGGGTGGAAACTTCTCTAAGGACAAAGAAAGCATTTCTGGATTTTAACTTTTGAAAACTTAATCATCTAATCATCTAACCTATTTATATTTAATTTTTCTTTATAAATTTGACTACAGAATTGGGAAAGGATGAGTAATGTCAATCAAACATGTTTAACAGAAGTTCATACAAAATTAGAATTAGAAATTATCTAATCCAAGTCCTATATTTAATACACAACAAAAACAATTTTCAATGAAAATATTAATTATTGAAAAAAATCTTCTTTCTACCACATAATGATATAGGATTTTCTAAATTTAGGAAAATCTCGATTCAAATCCCATCTTTGTCATTTACTAGTTATATAGCTAGGAACAAGTCATTTGATTTAAATTGTTTTTGGTCCTGGACAGAAACTCTGAGGATGTTCCCCAGCCAGACTGATTCTTTTGGGAAAGCAAACTAGACTATCTTTTGTCTCATTTCTAACCTAGCCTTTAATGCTGAATGGGCATTGTTTCTGACAGACAGATCTGAGAAAGATCTTAGGTTAAAAAAGACAAGTTCTTACACTGCATCCTGGGTCATTGCCAGTTATCCTAACCTAAGTCTTGCCACTGAATTCGAGTGAATGGAAGAGAAAGTGAAACTGATGACTTTGCACAGCCCTACCTCACTTAAATCCACTTCACTTGCAAATCAAGACATCACCTTCCTGATGTCATTGGTCTTCTTCAAGAACTGAGTTGAATAACAATATGCATATGTACCTGTGTATCCTCTGATATATATATATATATATATATATATATATATAGAGAGAGAGAGAGAGAGAGAGAGAGAGAGAGAGAGAGAGAGATGTAGATAAAAGGAGATAAATATTTATATGGATAAATAGATAGAGTTTCAAAACTCTGTCTTAATTGTCCAATTTGCCTGACCTACAGTCTTAAATTGGTCACTTATTCTTCAAAATTCCTCCTCCCTACAGTTGTGTTAACAAGAACCATTTTCCTATTCCTCTAATTCACTCTTCAATTAAGATGCAGTAACATCTTCTTTCTAATTGCTCTGTGGATCACTGTCCCTGAAGGAGCAGAAAGTTTCTAACTTTGGCACTTTTCACTTTTCAACTTTAAATTGCTTTGGGGATTAGCCATGATTGTATTGGGTAATGGCTGCTTAACAAATATTTACTGTAATCCATCTATGAGAGTCTGGCAGCTTATGAAATGAATGCAAACTGTCAATTTCAGAAAATTTTTGGTGATGTTCTGGAAACAGTAAGGTATTTCTTTGAAGAAGTACAAATAATTCCTCAAACCTCCAGGTAAACTTTGGCCAGATATTACACTGGAATTTTTCAGTTTCTGATTATAACTACAGCAGAATTTTATTATATATATTGTGAAGTCTGATTTAAAATATTCTGATCTATAACTACTTTTACACATCAATACCTGGCCTACTAAGTCATTATTTGGTAATTTTATTCAATTGTAGCTATTTTCTCTCCTGAGTGATTTTATAAAAAGGCTTATACCAAGAATTCATTGTTATTCTACATAATATGTAATCTCATACAAAATGCAGGAAGTAATACTAATAATAATTATTATGATATATGTCATAATAATGTGATATAAATATATATTATAATACAGACTAATATATCTAATAATCACTATTATAAATTATAATTAGCATTTCATCGTGTTTTAAGGATTATAATGTACTATACATAAATTTACTCATTTGATCCTCATAAGACTATAATTATTTTGATTTTATAGATAATGAATCTGAAGTTGAGTGAGATTAAGTGACTTTTTCAGGTTCAGTAAGTACATAAGTAAATATCTGAGACAGAATTTGAACTCATCTTCCTGTCTCCAATTCCATCTTCTACCATTGTTATCACATAGCTGAGGAAATAGATTTAAACCTTATAAAAACTGAAGTACTAAGCTACATAAGGAAAAGAAGTGTTTATTAAACATCTACTATGTAAAAGATTTGTGGCAGCATGGTAGCACAGCAGATAAAGTATTGGACCTGGAGTTAGAAAAGCCCATCTTCATGAGTTCAAATTCAGTTTCAAACATTACCTGTGTGACCATAGCAAGTCACTTAACTCTGTTTGCCTCAGTTTCCTCATCCATAAAATGAGTTGGAGAAGGAAATTACAAAACATTACAGTATCTTTCCTCAGAAAATCCCACAAAGAGTCAGACATGACTGAAAAGTGACTGAACAACAATAAAAATATTTTTAAATGATGAAGGAGAATGCAAAATCTGAAAAGAAATAAATTATGAAGTTAAAGAATTTCCAATCTAATAAAGGGAATTCTTTTTTTTTTATTTCATAAAATCTTACAATACAAGACAAAGGGTCCTGGGTATGGTAATAAGAATAAACAATAGAATTAAGAGACCTAATTACCTGAAATGAAACTCTCATATTGAAGTTCTTCCAGCTTCTGGCACAAATAGATTTCAGTGTACAGGAACCATTAAACAAAAATCCAACTATTAGGTAAAAAGACCTAAAGAACTGAAGCTAAAAAAATAAAAGATTAGATTATTACGTTTGTTAAAGCCAAAGTAGTTTCAGAATATGCCTGGTTTCACTCATGTTGAAATTAATCCAATTCAGAAATTAAAATAAATTGAGATTTGATAACAACCCTGGATCAGATTAAATGAAAAGGAAAAATGTCTCAGCATAAGAATAAAAAATTTTTCTGCTCAAAAATGGACTTGGAAGGGCAAGAGAACTGACTAATAAACAGATTGCAATGTCCATCAAAGTACATTGAAAAGTCATTTAAAGGAAAGGAAAATATGTTAGATCATTTAATTTCTTGTGATAATGAAAAGCACAAGAGTTATAATTTGGATAAGAAAATAAAGATGTGCTTTACTTACAATAAGATAATGTCAATGAGAGAAGTAACATAATGTTATGGAGAGAACCCTGGCCTGTGATCCTGAAAACCTGGATTCTGGTCTTGGCCTTGGCACTAGAGGTATGACCACTGAGGGTTCATTACACCTTTCTAGGCCATGATGACTTGACTTTTAATTTGAAGGTAATGGGTCATATGAACTTTAAGCTTTCTCTTCTTTCCCTTGCCAATATCTGATCACCTATGATACTATACTTGATTACCCACTCTCATAACTCATAAGATTTTGTGATTTTCAGAGGATGTGCATGAGTTCAAACTCTTTCCTTTTGTCTCTTTGTAACCAGGAATAGGGGCAGCTAAGTCACCCAGTGGAGAGAGTGCTGACCTGCACTCAGGAAGACACATCTTCCTAAGTTCAAATCAATTCTTTCTAGATCTGATGTTCTGAGATGCCATGATATTTAGTAAAATATTTGTTTGAAGGAGAAATGAAAATGGTGTTGCAGTGGATAGAGCTCCAGCCCTGAAGTCAGGAATACTCATGTTCCTAAGTTCAAATCTGGTCTCAGACACTTATTGGCTATGTGACCTTGGACAAGTCACTTAACCATGTTTGCCTGAGTTTCCTCATCTGTAAAATGAGCTGGAGGAGGAAATGGCAAACCATTCCAATATCTCTGCCAAGAAAACCCCAAATGGAGTCACAAAGAGGTGGACATGACTGAAAAATGACTTTACAGTAACGAAACCAGTAGTACACCTATGGGTTGAAGTTAGGGATGTTGTCTTTTGCCTCAAGACACAGCAAACAAATTACCTTACCTTCATATTTAGGGAGAACAATATCACAAAAACTATGACAGGAGGAGGAGTACATGACTGACAGTATAAAATGCCTCAGAAATATCAAGGAGGATGCAAGTTGAGAAAAGTCATTTAGTGAGAAAAACCTCAAAGAATGTAATTAGAAGGAGAAAGTCCTAAAGAGACATATCAGAGGTAGATATCTTAATGAACAAGTAGCTACAGGATGCGAGGTAAAAAATTGTGGATGGAAAAACATGTAGAAAATAGGATCCAATTAGCTGGTCGATTTTATTTAGTATTCTCAGTAGATTGAAGAATAATATTTAACAATCCATTAATTCAAATAATAACCTTTAAGTGCCTGTTGCATGCATATTATGTAGAGGGAGCATGACATACTGGTCAGAATGTTAGGCTTGGAGTCTGAAAGGTCTGGGTTCAAATACGAGTATTGTATTCTGGGCAAATTACATAACCTTTACCTCACCACCTTCTACATACTCCATAATCTAACTACACTGACCAATATACTAGTCCTCCCATGAGACACTCTATGCCTTTTTACTATCTCCCAAGAATGGAATGGTGTTGGCACCTATCTTCACTTCTTGCTTTCCCTGCTTCCTTCAAGACTCAAATCAGATCCTCTCTTCAGCAAAATGATTTTTCCCATTTTCCCCAGGTGCTTTCTCTTTTCAGATTACCTTCATCTGTGTTGTCTGCATCTTCTATAAACTTATTATTTATTTATTATTTCCATATACTCCTTGAGAGCAAAAAAAAATTTTTTTGACTTTCTTTGTATCCCCAACAGTTAGTACAATGGCTGATGTTATAATAAACACATATGGTTGTTAATTGATTTTTAAACAAAGGACAAATGATCACTAACCCGGTATGCTTTATTAGGGGTTCCTAATTTGGACCATGAACTATTTTTAAATGTTTTTGTAACTATTTCAATCTAACTTTTTGTAATCCTATTCATTTTATGCATTTAAAACACTATTATGAGAAGGGAATTCAAAGCTTCATCAGACTATCAAGGGGATCCATGGCCCAAAAAATGTTAAAATGTCATTCATGGATTCCCATATTATATAATAGTACAATAATGGAAAAATAGGGTTAATGTTAATTTTAGCCTAGGAATGAATACATATGAAACAATTTTGTATGACATATAATCACAAACAGGACACAAAACTAGAATCTATATATACATTAGAGGGAGAAAAGGAGAAAAATGGAATAGCTCATGGAATGAAAATATTAACCAGTAAATTAGACATTATATTTTAATGCAATATGCAGCTTACAGACTTTCCTGAAGCAAATAGAAATGCTTTGAATCTCACATGTATTTGGTAATTTTTCAAAGCACTGGTTGCATAATATTGTAATATTATCTGTTATCTATATTTGTATAATCCCTCTGGAATTATAAATTCCATGAAAGCAAGGACTTGTTTTATTTAAACTTCATAGTTTCCCTTGCTCCCAGTACAGTGCACAGTGCATAACAGGTGTTTTGTTGAATGAAGAAAGGAATTAAATCATATTTACTATAAGAATATTATTCCAGAAGATGAGTGCTTCAAAAAAGCAATGTTATTCCCTTTTAGAAAAATCTAGACAGGTAATTAAGGGAGGGAAATTAGGATAAAGTAGTTGAAGGAGTAGTTTATACAGGGGGAAGTGGAAATGTTTTCCTTTTGAAAATCTAGGTACTTTTGAGCTTCCAGTAAAATATAATCTACTATACCTTATTTTGTAGAAAAGTTAGAATTAATAGGGAGGGCACTTTTCATGTTGACAGTTGCTTATCAAAGTTTACACAGTTTACACAGACACAAAACATTCCTCCCTGATCATTGATCAGAGCTGATGTTAAGAAAGGAGTTCTTGCTATTAGAGAATGTTGCAAACCAGGAACAAACAAGACAGCCAGGCACAGGGCCTCTGATACTTACTAATGTGAGATTTCACTTCTGAGTCTTATTTCTATCATGTCAAAAAGGAAGATACTGAATTAGACAATTTTCAAAGTCTTTTTCCAACCCTCATTCTTACTATCTAAAGATAGTAGAAACTTAGAAAAACAATAGACTTACACTTAGAAAAGAAGAGCTGTGGTCCTGCTTCTTCTGCCATTGATAAAATGATTAACTTCCTTATAAACCATTAAAAACTCAAGAGTTTCATGTTCTGCAAAACGAGGATTTAATAATCTCTGATCTTTTTCTTTCACAGGCTTATGGAAGGATTAAATGAAATAATATGTGGAAAAGCATTATGCAAATTGTAAAGCATTATACTTAACTATGTAAGATATTAACAGAGGTGATTAGGTAACACAATGATCTGAATGCTGGGCCTGGAGTCCAAAAAGCCTTAGTTCAAATACAGCCTCACATACTTAGCTGTGTGACTTCAGGCAAGTCATATAACTGCTGTTTTCCTTGACTTTCTAATCTGTAAAATGAGGATAATATAATAAGATCCTCCTTGCAAAGGGAAAGGGGACAGCTAAGTGGTGCACTGCATAGAGCACTGGGCTTGGAATAAGGAAGACTCATCTTCATGAGTTCAAATCTGAACTCAAATTCTTATTAGCTGTAAGACCCTATCCAAGTCACTTAACATTATTAGCTTCGGTTTCTTTATCTGTAAAATGAGCTGGAAAAGGAAATGGTAATCCAGTATCTCTGGCAAGAAAACCCCATATGGGGTCATTAAGAGTTAGACATCAATGAAACAACTGAACATTACAAAAACAAGGTTGTTGTGAGGATCAGAAGAGAAAATAATTTACCACAAGGCAGGGCACAGAATAAATATATATATAAATGTTAACTTAGTTATCATTATTTTATCTTAACTTTTAATTCAACTGCTCAGGTCATAAAACAATTCCTTTCCAAAAGGAACTGAAAATATTCCTTCTTTATTTTATTTTATTTATCTCAGCAGCTTTTCTTCTGAGATTTCCTCTTCACAATTTCTGAGACACAGCAACCAGTTACTCCAGAGAAACTAATTGTTCCATTTTTTTTTTATGTTTAAAATGTTAATGTCATGATCCTGAAGTACTCCAGGTATTATAAAATGAAGCATCATGTATGTGAGGGAAGGAATATACGATTCTGCTAACTGCAAGTTAAATTTAAAGACATGACAAGCCTGAGTTCCTAAAGACTGAAATCAAAAACAGAGGAAGGCACTTTTAGGCTTCCTGGGATAATGTAAATTGATGAAAAATAAAGTCTTTTAATCACTTAAGATCCAGAAACTCTTCATTGTGATGAGAAATGAAAATAATTTCAAACCAAGCTTCATAGTGACAACCTAATGAAAGATTGCTGGAGATCTTTACAATATGTGAGTCTAAAATAAAAGAATTTTACATTATTTCTTCCTATGAACTCCTGCAAGAGGAAGAAATGGAAAGAATAAATAAAAGTTTTGTGACAGAATTTCTTCTTCTGGGACTTTCTGGCTACCCAACACTAGAAATCATTTTCTTCATTCTAATTGTAATGATGTACTTAATAATTCTGTTTGGCAATAGTGTCATTATTATAGCAAGTATATTTGATTCTCACCTTCATACCCCAATGTACTTCTTCCTCAGTAACCTCTCCTTTCTAGACATCTGTTACACAACTACTTCTATACCTTCAACCCTGGTAAGCTTCTTATCCAAGAAAAAAACCATTTCCTTCACAGGATGTGCAATACAGATGTTCCTTGGCTTTGCCATGGGATCGACTGAATGTTTACTATTGGGAATGATGGCATTTGACCGGTATGTAGCCATCTGCAACCCTCTAAGATACCCCATCATCATGAACAAGATCATATATGTGCTGATGGCTTTAGTGTCTTGGCTTTCAGGGGGTATCAACTCAGTAGTTCAAACAGCTCTTGCCATGCAGTTACCTTTCTGTGGAAATAATGTCATTAATCATTTCACTTGTGAGATCCTAGCAGTCTTAAAGTTAGCATGTGCTGACATAGCCCTCAATGTGATTACAATGGTGGTCTCCAACATGGTCTTTCTGGTTCTACCTTTGCTGGTGATTTTTTTCTCCTATGTCTTTATTCTCTATACCATTCTGAGGATGAACTCAGCCAAGGGAAGGCGCAAAGCATTTTCCGCATGCTCAGCCCACCTGACAGTGGTGATCATATTTTATGGGACCATCTTCTTCATGTATGCAAAACCCAAGTCTCAGGACCCTCTTGGAGCTGACAAGTTGCAAGCAACAGACAAACTCATATCTATGTTTTATGGGGTGGTCACCCCCATGCTGAATCCCATCATCTATAGTCTTCGGAACAAGGATGTGAAAGCTGCTGTGAGAAATTTGCTCACTCAAAAGTCCTCTTCTCAATGAAACCCCTATGGCATAGTTCTTTGTAAGAGATCTCACATTAATCCACTTTGCTATTCCTTAAGGCATGTTATATAGCCTTCTGTCTTTTGTTTAGAAATATATATATATATATATATATATATATTTGGGTTGAGTCTTTGTGAAGAGGAACAAAGATTTATGTAGTACTGATGTAATAAGTGAGTGCTATAAGCTTAAAACAAATGTGTGCTTTGAGTCTGATACCTTTATGCAAGAGACACCAGCAGCAGCAATACAAAAGCCATGAAGAACTTCCAAGGAGGAAGTCATGATTGGAAAACTTTATCCATTTATTGCACTGAGTTGAAGCCAGCTGAAATTGCCTAAAATTTTAAATATTTTTTACTACCTCATAATTATCAATCTCTTTCAATTAAATTCAGAGATTGGGGAGGAGTGCTTACAAGCTCAATGGGTTTACAAGCCCAACCTAATTAAAATCACACTTATTGATGTGAAAAAAAATGCAAAATGCTTTTTGCCTAAACTCTGGCTAATGTGCCTCAAAAAATGAGTATATACTGCCTTTCCTGGCTGCATATTAAATGATCCTCCTTAGGCAACCAAAAAGAAGTTTTCTTGGAAGTTTCAAAAGCAAACACAAGTTTTTCACTGTTCTTGGCTCAGATATTCTTTTGGTTTGTTTGGTTTTGGTTTTGTTTTTTAATGAACATTTTTTAATTTGCAAAAGATATGGATGGATGATTTTTCAACATTAAGTCATGAAAAACCTTGTGTTTCAAATTTCTCCTCTTCCCCTAAACCTTTCCCCTAGATAGCAAGTAATCCAATATATGTTAAACATAGTAAAAATATATATTAAATGCAATATATGCATACATATTTATACAATTATCTTGCTGTACAAGAAAAATCAAATTAAAAAGGAAAAAATGAGAAAGAAAATAAAATGCAAGCAAACAACAACAAAAAGAATGAAAGTGCTAATTTGTGATCTACACTCACTTCCCACAGTCCTATCTCTGGGTGCAGATGGCTCTCTTCATCACAAGATCATTGGAACTTATCTGAATTGTCTCAGTGTTGAAAAGAGCCACATCCATCAGAATTGATCATCGTATAATCTTGTTGCCATGTACAATGATCTCTTGGTTCTGCTGATTTCACTTAGCATCAGTTAAGTCCAAGTTTCTCTACAGTCATCCTGTTGATCATTTCTTATAGAATAATAGTATTCCATAACATTCATATGCCATAATGTATTCAGTCATTCTCCAACTGATAGGCATCCATTCACTTTCCAGTTTCTTGCCACTACAAAAAGGGCTGCCACAAACATTTCTGCACATGTGGGTCCCTTTCCCTCCTTTAAGATCTCTTTGGGATATAAGCCCAGTAGAAACACTACTGGATCAAAGGGTGTGCACAATTTGCTAGCACTTTTGGCATAGTTCTAAATTGTTCTTCAGAATGCGTGGATCACTTCATAACTCCACCAACAATGTATCAGTGTCCCAGTTTTCCCACATCCCCTCTCATATCCCACCCCCTCCTATCATCTTAGCCAAACTGAGAGGTGTGTAGTGGTACCTCAGAGTTGCCATGCATGGGGGATGGTGAGTACAGAGGTACAGAGACAGAAGATGAAGTATCAAGTTCCAGGCACAGCAGATAGAATAGAGTACTTGGCTCATAGAATACAGTGGAAGGGAAAAGTGTAAGAAAACTGGAAAGTTGGAAGTAGCAAGGTTGGGAAGAACTTTAAATGACAAACACAGAAGTTTAACTCTAGATGCAATAGAATGGAAGTTTATTGAACAGAAGTGGGGAAATGATCAGATCAATTCTTTAGAAAATTCACTTTCTCATCTGAAATAGATTGGAATGGGAAGATTCTTGAGGCAGATTTAAAAAATTATTGCATTAGTCATATAAGAGATAATTGAAACTCAAAACTAAAGTAGTGGTCATGTAAATAGAGAGAAGTATTACACAGAAGACAGGTGGGCAAAAGAATTGAGATATAATGATATCACTTTAATAAATATTGTTTTTGAGATGTCTGTGGAATATACAGAATGTACAAAAGACCATCAGTGATGTATGATCAGCTTATGGAAGGGAGGAAATTCACTCTCCTCTACTTCTATATAATTGCAAATATACAGAGTAATGTCAGAGAATGAGTTAGAGGAAATAAAAACAATTCCTCTCAAGTGTATAGAGACAACATTCTCAAAGATTCAATTAATGTAAACAAGAGACATCTACCCTGGAATTTACCCAGAACATCAAGACTCATATTTATTAGTCAAAAACCTATCCAGAAAACTTTTACTATAATTCAATAATCAATCACTGCAGTATCATTACCAAGAAAACTCCAAATGAATTCATGAAAAGCTGGACACAACTGAATAGTGAATAGAGCCTTGAACATGTAATAAGGTAGGCATAAGTTCAAATCCAGCTTTTGATATTTACCAACTATGTGACTCTGGTACTAAACTAAGTGCTTTACAACTTTTAACTCATTTGTTCCTCATAACAACTCTGAAAATTAGGTGCTATTGATAACTCTAATTTTACAGATAAAGAAACTGAGGCACACATATTAACTGACTTATCCAGTATCACAGTGTGTATGGACTCTACTATGCACAGCTCTATAAGCTGCCTAAATAGTTCAAATGCTGCCTTCCACAAAAATACAGAAAACCACTGTACTATACTAATTCTCCAGCAATTTAGTTTAATAACTTTATCTTTTCTCAAGTGACATTGTACTCATTATCAACCAAGTGATCTTATTAAAATTATTCTGGTCCATACATAGCATAGTCTTCCTCACCAATGAATACAATGGTTTTGAACATTCATGCTAAGAAGTTTAAAATTCTTACTGGCAGGATTTTTATTTAAAATAAAAAACAATGTGAACTATTTCTCAAACATATTAAAATTAGTAAATGTATTACTCTGACCCTTGCTCTCAATCTTTATTGGTGAGAGTTCATAATACCCAAGTGAACCTGGACCCACCACAATGGACTCCAGTAATCTTCCTGCCAAACTGCCTAATGTTCACAAAGCTTCCTCCCACCTAGTACTCTGGCCTCTACTCTGAAGCTCCGAGTTTCACATTGGTAAGAACCTGGTTTAATGCAATGATGAAATAAAATCTGGTGCCTTTCAATGAATTAAAAGATTCAGCTTCAGAGGTATCTAAAAGTCAAAAGAACTGGTTCCTGACTCTACCAGTAATTACCTGTCTGATCTTAATGTACTCATTTGCCCTATTTGAGACTATTTTCCAGTAAGAGGCTTGGATCAGATGTTTGGTCATCTTCCAGCTCTGATGTTCTGAGATTTTAGGGGACTTCCAAAGTTAAATTCTTAGGCATCAAATAATCTGAAATGCAAATCACATGATTGAAATTTGAGTTGGCCCACAACCTCCAATTCTAAATTGTGTGCAAAGAGAGTTTCTAAAAGATCAGATACTAGGGTCAAAAAATTTTAATTTTTTGTCTCTTTAAGAGACCTTTTTTATCCCAGCAACAATTTAAAGTTTTAAATTAGAAGAACATAGGATAGTTTACCTCTCAAACCTGTGGAGGAGGAAGGAATTTGTAACCAAAGAAGAACTAGAGATAATTATTGATCACAAAATAGATAATTTTGATTATAAGTTAAAAAGTTTTTGTACAAACAAAACTATTGCAGCCAAGATTAGAAGGGAAGCAATAACCTGGGAAAACATTTTTACATTCAAAGGTTCTGGTAAAGGCCTCATTTCTAAAATATATAAAGAATTTACTCAAATTTATAAGAAATCAAGCCATTTTCCAATTGATAAGTGGTCAAAGAATATAAACAAACAATTTTCAGATGAAGAAATTGAAACTATTTCTAGTCATATGTTAAGGTGCTCCAAATCGCTATTGATCAGAGAAATGCAAATTAAGGCAACTCTGAGATACCACTACATACCTCTCAGATTGGCTAAGATGACAGGACAAGATAATGACGAATGTTGGAGGGAATGTGGGAAAACTGGGACACTGATGGTGGAACTGTGAATGGATCCAATAATTCTGGAGAACAATTTGGAACTATGCTCAAAAAGTTATCACACTGTGTATACCTTTTGACCCAGCAGTGTTACTACTGGGCTTATATCCCAAAGAGATCTTAAAGGAAGGAAAGAGACCTACATGTGCAAAAAATGTTTGTGGCAAGTCTCTTTGTAATGGCAAGAAACTGGAAAGTGAGTGGATGCCCATCAATTGGAGAATGGCTGAATAAATTATGGTACATGAATGTTATGGAATATTATTTTTCTGAAAGAAATGGCCAACAGGATGATTTCAGAGAGTCCTGGAGAGACTTACATGAACTGATGCTAAGTGAAATGAGCAGAACCAGGAGAGCATTGTACATAGCACCAACAAGACTATATGATAATCAATTCTGATGGATGTGGCTCTCTTCAACAATGAGATGATTCAAACCACTTCCACTGATCTTCAGAAAGAGGACTATAAAAGCTGAGTGTGGACCACAACATAGCATTTTCACTCTTTCTGCTGTTGTTTGCTTGCATTTTGTTTTCTTTCTCAGATTTTTTTTTCCTTATTGATCTTATTTTTCTTTAGCATCAAGATAACTGTACAAATATGTATATATATATATATATGATGAAACATATTTAATATTTATTGGACTACCTGCCATATATAAATGTAAATGAATAAAGCTTTAATAAATAAAATTTTAAATAAATTTGTAAATAAATAGCTTTAATAAAAAAAAATTTAAGTTTTGAAGTGTGAATGTTTGGAAGCAAAGAAATACACAAGAATGCTTAAGAGATCACATCTCCAATATCCAATTATGTGGAATTTAGTAATAAATTTTAAACAATATAGAATTACAGGAACAAAAAAATCAACCACAAAACATGTTTTCCCTCAGAGAATTTAGAGAGTGACATCAATAAGAGAAAACATAAGAATAATTAGACTTCCTGAAAGCTATGACCCAAAAAATAGAACCGCAGAAAAATAAAAGAAATAAAATTTTCCTGAAGTGATAGAAATATCTATATTGTCTTATTGATTTGTTCTCTAGATCTGTGTTTTTCTTATAAAATGTTTCACATCCTCTCCTATTTTTTTTTTTTAGATTTTGTTATATTATTTCTTGGTCTCTTGTAACTTCATTGGTTTCCTCTTGCCCAATTCCAATTTTAAAAGAGTCATTTACTTCTTTAAGACTCTGGATCTCCTTTTCTAATTGATTAACTTTCTTTTCATTGTCTTCTGTTGCGTGGGTTGTTCTTTTAAAAAAAAAAAAAAAGTTTTCCCTCCATCTCTCTCGTTTGATTTTTAAAGTCTTTTTTTGAGTAGCCACTTAACATTACTCTTTGGATAAGGGAGTATTTTTTAACTCCAATGTCCTCCTCTGAAGATTATCCAATTCCCTTAGTAACTTTCAAAGGTTGGGTTCTTTCTCCTTTGCCTGCTCATTTTTCTTTTCAAATACAAATTTAATAATTTAATCCCCTCTAATTCTGGTGATGGGAGGAGGGATAGTGCCTCTGGCTTTTGGTCTTCCTTCAGTGTTCCCCTCTGATCTGAAACCCAAAACCAAGAATTTCATCCTCCCCCCATGAGTGCCCACTGCCAGCATGACCCTTTCCCCACTATTTCTACAACACCAAATGTTCTGGTTCATTCTCACCCAGGGCTGCATCTCAGCATCGTAGCTGGGCCCTCTTAATCAGCAGAGATTCCACCAATCTTCTGGGCCTCAGATCCCCAACTGACCAGGAGGTGAAATTTTCTGTGGTTTAGGTTCTGGCTAACTCTGAACCCACTTAGCTCCAGGGCTCCCTGCTGACTGTTTCAAAGGAGCTAGCCTGGAGGTGTTTGTCCTTTACATCAGTTAATCCTTCATCCTTAGATCTTCCTTAATCCTCTATCCTGGGATCTTTCTTCCCAGTTTCTCCAGTTGTCCTATGAGGACCTGTTTTCTGTCCCAAGTCCTGCTTTTTCACCACGCTGGGTTTGTCACGAGGCACAACTTTTTTTCCCCCTATGGGAAAAATATGAAGATTTTGGAATTTCTGACCTATTCCACATCTTCCCAAAATCCTCCTCCTATCCTTCTTTTATCTCAGATGGCTGCTACTTTAGTTCAAACCCTTATCACATCTCATCTGAACAGATGCTTTTCTAATTAGTCTCTTTGCTTCAGGTCTCTATGCTAATACAATTTGCGCACTGTGCAACACTCAAAATATAATACAATCTCATTTAAAGACCTTTGCAAACTCACTCCTGTCCATCTTTTTAGACTTATGTCATATTACTCCAATCTACATTCATTAAAATATTAACCACTGCCTGAAACCAACATTCTTTGCCCTTCCTTCATGCCTATGCAATAAGATATATCCTATGCTTGAAAACATCTGTCCTTAATCTTACTTCAGCTCACGTATCCTTAGCCATGGGTAAACTTCTTGTTAGTTATTACTTTTATCTCTCTCCTGAGAGAAGTATTTTGTCTTTAATATGTACATATTAAAACTGTTCAGTCACCTGTTCATTCCATGGGGATACATCTTAGTTTTTGGTTTTGTATTCACTGCATTTAGTGCAGGTCATAGGCTACTTAACAGCAATGTGCTGAACTTGAAATTCATTTGGGTGCTGAAAAATTCTAACCTGTTGAAATTTTTTAAAAAATCTTGATGCTATCATCCAATGGGTTATCTGTCAACTCGAGATTTGTCAAATTGGAAGTATGCAAGTATTAAACAAAAAATTACCAAGTGCAGAACTGGGTAGCTTTCCATTAGGTCTTCTTTTCAGATTACTATTGATTCATTAATCAATACTTTTTGTATGTGTCATTCAATCATTTCTCTATCCAATTAACTATTGTATCAACCAACACATTTCTTTCCATCTTATTCCCTAAAAGTTTTTTTTGAGATTTTACCAGATGATTTGCTGAAACCCTTTATTGCATGGGTCATACAAGGGATAGTGTAAGAATAGAGCCGAAGCAGATTCTCATGAGTATCTCCAAGCTGAGACACTTTTTCACTGTCAGTCTCTCTATAACACAAGCTAATGAGTAACCAATATTCCATCCCATTAATCCACCACTACTACAATGAAGAAAAGGAGGCATATTTCTCAGCTCTTCTTTATGGCCATTCTTAATCATTAGATGGAGTGTTCAAATTCAGGTTGTTGTTGTTGTTGTTGTTGTTGTTGTTGTTTTGGTTCTTCCTTCCAGTTACATTGTTGTCATCACTGGTGTATCTTGATTTCCAGGTTATGCTTATCTCAATCTGCAGAAGCTCATATAAGACTTCTCATGATTTCATATTCATCTTACCTTATTGTGAAAAAATGTAATGTTAAATCTATGTAGCCTAAAATGACAGGAAAAGATAACAATGAATGTTGGAGGGGATAAGGGAAAACTGGGACACTAATGTATTGTTGATAGAGTTGTGAACTGATTCAACCTTACAAGAGAGCAATTTGGAACCATGCCCAAAGGATTATCAAACTGTGTATATCTTTTTGATCCAGCAATTTTCTACTGGGCTTATATCCCAGAGATCATAAAGGAAGGAAAGGGACCCACATGTGCAAAAAATGTTTATGGCAGCCCTTTTTGTAGTGACAAGGAATTGGAAACTGAATGGATGTCCATAAGTTGGGGAATGGCTAAATAAGTTATGGTATATGAATATAATGGGATACTATTATTCTGTAAGAAATGATCAGCAAGATGATTTCAGAGAGGCCTAGAGTGACTTACATGAACTGATGCTAAGTGAATTGAGCAGAACTAGGAGATCATTGTACATGGCAACAAGAAAATTATACTATAATTAACTCTGATGGACATGGGTCTTTTCAATAATGAGATGATTCAGGCCAGTTTCAATGATCTTGCAATGAAGAGAACCATCTACACTCAGAGAGAGGACTGTGGGAACTGAGGGTGGATCACAATATAGTATTCACTCTTTTTCTTGTTGTTTGTATTTTGTTTTTTTTCTTGTTTCTTTCCCTTTTTATCTGATTTTTCTTGAACAGCATGCTAGTTCTGGACACATATATAGAAGAATTGAACATGTTTAAAATATATTGGATTTCTTGCCATTTAGGGGAAGCTATGGGGGGAAAGGTGGATAAATTGGAACACAAGGTTTTGCAAGGGTGAATGTTGAAAATTATCCATACAGATGTTTTGAAAATAAAAACTTTTAATATAAATAAATAAATAACATCATGTAGCATGATTTGCTCAGTCATGACCAAACTAATACTTTTTTATACATTCATTATTACCACACAACATGCTGCTCTAACATTTCCATGTTCACAAAGCTAGTTAGTGGTCAAGTTTTTGCTGGAACCCAAAACAGCAAAATTCTAGGGACTGCTTTTACTTAGCATACATAACTCCCAAAAATGGATAACTTAAAAGAAAATGTCAACAATGAAACTGGAGTTATAAGACTTGAGTTTTGAACAGTCCCAATTGAATCCATGAATTTCAGCAACTGGGACAAATTCAGTTAAAAGAAATGGTAGTCTATAGGCTAACAGCTATTATATATGGTTGAGATAGATTAGAAACACAAACTATGAACTGGAGAAGTTGAAAATCAGAAAGGCCAAAGTGTTAATAGATTGGTATAGAAAAAGAAAACTGTGGCAATTAGGTGGCACAATGGACAGAACACTAGCCCTGAAGTCAGGAGGACCTGAGTTCAAATCTGGTCTCAGACACTTAACACTTCCTGTCTGTGTGATCCTGGGCAAGTCATTTAATCCCAATTGCCTCAGGGGGAAAAAAAGAAAATGGTGAATCAGATATTATCCATAAGAAAATTTCCTGAGGAACAGTGTTATATGGAACCCCACACACGTCAGCCACAAGGATATAGGCAGGATCAAGTGATTTTTAAAGGTAAAGGAAAAGTTGCTGAGTGATGATAGCAAAGGAAAGATTCTGAAAATGGCATTAGGGAATAAGGAAATTTAAAGAGCAAACAGTCCAAGTCCTCTTAGTTCTACGTTTCACAGTGTGTGAGATAGTTTCAGAAAAAGAGAACCAAGAAATATGTGGCCGTCATATCAAAACTAGATGTCAGTTATCCCAACAAGATGTAAGGAGCATGAGAGGAAGAAATATAGGATGAAGATTTTGGCAATAGAATATATAGGTTCATAGATCCAGTTTAATAAATCTGGAAGGGACCTTAAAGGTCATTTTGTCTAACTCCCACATTTTACTGCTAAAAGCATGTGAGGACAGAAAAAGTAAATTCTGGTGCATGCTGCCTTTACTAATGATCCTTTCTTTTCTTCCTTCCTCATTCCATGTTTGATCCCATGTAAACCAAGGTAACTTTATCCCAGATCAGGTTATTTTCCCAAAATTGGAAGCTTAGAAAAGAGAGGGACCAGTTGGCAACAGTGCTCCATGACCAGGTAATGAGCAAACCTAGCCAAGACATTAAATTCACCACAGAGAAGAAATTTCCTTGACTCCATCCCTAATTGCTCAAAGTAAACACGTTAACAGGGACAAAGTCCAGGGACCTTATGCTAGGACTTTGGTCCAAAAGTCAGTAAACATTTACATAATACTTACACTACCTAAGGATTACATAGACAAATGGTTTCTTATTCTGTAAATTAGACTTCAATAATAGTAGAGTAATAATTTCTATTTAATTGGGCCTGTGGGACATTGTCCCTGAGGCATCACAAAGTTTCAAGATATCCCCATTTCTCTTTCTATAAACTTTAAATTGCCTCAGGGATTAGAAATTTTCCTTAAAGCAAAGAGTTATTAAAATTACCTCTGATTCCAATAGTTCATTCTTTGAAGAATGGAACTGGAACTTGGAAAGGACAGAAATTTGTTCTCTAGAAACTGACTCAAATCTAACAGAAAAATTGATAGCACTGTTAGTACTGGTACATCCTTCCACACTGGTATTTCTTTATTTTATTCACTTACAGAGAATGAAAACAGAAGATTTATAAAACTGAGTATACTAAAATCTCAAGTGGCTTCTGATAAAGCTGTATTTTCAACTTTTTAGATGACTATTCTATCAATGAATCTTGAAGAAAATACAAAATATAGTTACCCAGATTATACTGGGCACTGCTGAATATGCTGGCAAAAAACTGTTTCCTGACACAATTTTAGAGCCACTGGAAATGAAAAAAGAAATTTACTTCTGATCAAGAAGAAAAGTATTTTTTAGACTGGGAAGATAAAGAGGTAAATGGGCCTCCCTATTATACTGAATCTTACATATTTGGACACAAACTTTCTGAGTTTATGCACTCAAAGGGATATCATACATAGCTGAAATTATGAAAGTCAGTATCTCAGATGTCAAGTCTCATTCTGCCATAATGTTTAAGAAGGAACATTCTTTCTGATCAATGAAGTTATCTGGTTAAAGTGAAAAGAATTATTAAAGTGAGCCAAGCATAATTCTCTGGAAAGACGTGGCTCATTTTCCCCCAATAATGTGAGTGAAGCATTGGTTTATAAGCCTTTGGGAAAAGGGTTAATTTAGTTTTCATAATTTAGCTTTATTTCACTTTGATACAAGATGTAGTGATAAAAATATGTGTTACTTACAAAAGTTCTTATAAGAACAGATCTTAACTACAAATAAAAACTGCTGGTCACAGTTATTGCATTTACATATTAATTTTATGGATTATAAAGTACACATACATAAATTTTCTCATTTGAGTCTCACAAGTCTTAGAGACAATTAGTATATATATGTATCACAATTTCTGTTTTACTTAACTATGTATGAAATTTAAAGAAGCACTTAGCCTGTGTCATAAGGATAATACTTGGCAGAGTCCTGATTCTTGATTCAAGTCTCTGACACCAAATATATTCCTTTTGCCACTGCCTCTCCTATAGGGTCAGGCATGCCACTTTATATTCTGTTTTACTGACTGAGGGATCATTTCTGTGTTTCCTTAAATAATGGGAACCTCAGTGGTGAAATGACTTCTTGTTACTAGACACGTTCTGTCCTTTTATCAACATTTGAAAGAATCTATTACCTGAATAGTCATCCACAGTTCCTTTGAACTTTTTTTTTATATCTTATTATAAATCATAGAGTTTTAAAGATCGAGTTCAACTTTCTACTTTACAAAAGAGGTAAATAAGGCCTAGAGAAGTTCATTTGATTTGCCCAAGGTTATGCATCTAATAAGGATAATAAATCAGGATTTGGTCCCACATCCTCTCTGAATCTAATCTGAGTTCTCTCTCTCTTGAAAACTACAGCTGGCCTGATCTGGTTAGTCAAGTTGCCATCAAAATTATGATCAAATTGAAATTGTAAATATAAATGTGACGTTTCAATTTAGCAATGCTGTAGGGGTTTTAAATTACCCTAACCACTTGTCTTTTTATTTAATTAACAGAAAATTATTTTCTCTCCTTCTTATACCCAGCTGATTGAAAAAGAAAGAAAAATAAATTTTCTGTAAAAAATACACTAAATCAAGGAAAATAAAGTCCTCCTGTGGCAGTATACTATGTGTGTATGTGTACGTATAATATATATGTATGTATATAATATAAATATAAAAAACATGTCTCATTTTTCACCAAAAATCCATGTAATAGATAGCAAATTTTATCACAGGTTCTCTAGGATTAGGAATGAGCATTATATTAATCACACTTCTTCCAATTATCAAAATAAATTATCTTTATATTCTTATTGTTCTATAAATTGTTCTTTGGTTTATTTTCTTTTCATATTTTCTTTGGTTTATAAAAGTCCTCGAAATTTTTCATTGTCATAATATTGAAATTATAATATAAATTGTTCTTCTATCTGCTGATTTCACTTTGCATAAGCTTATAAAACTTTCCATATCTCTTTGAAATAATGTTTCCTCATTTCTTCTAGCCTTAGTATGCCATGATATCCTTATACCACACCTTGTTCAGTTATTCCTCACTTGAAGGACAATTTAATTTAATTTCCCATTTTATTGCCCTTATAAAAAGGACTACTATGAATATTTTTACATAACTGATCTTTCTATATTTCTTTTATCTTTTTGTGGTAAAGTCCTAGCAGTTATACAGCTGAATCAACGGACATGCACTGTTTAGTAATTTTTCTCTATAATTCCAAATTGCTTTCTAGAATGCATCAATGTATCTGTTTTCCCACAACCTTTCCAATATTTGTCATTGAAATTTTTTGTCACTCTGATAAGTGTGAGGTAGACTCTCAGAACTTCTTTAATTTGAATTTCTCTAATTTGAGATTTGGAGCATTTTTTAAGATAGCTATAGCCTAGGATTCTCTTTTGAAAACTGTTCATATCCCTTAGACTATGTATCAATTAGGAAATGACTCTCATTCTTATCAATTTGAATTCATTCCTTAAATATTTTGGAGGTGGGACATTTATAATAGAAACTTAGTACAAAGAGCTTTTCCAGGTAATTATTTCTCCTTTAATCTTACTGTATATGGTTTGTTTATACAAAAAATACACTTTTAAATTTTATTTAATCAAATTTGTTTCTTTTGTGTTCTAGAATCCTCTCTATTCCTTATTTGATCCTGAACTTTTCTCATAATAGATGTCAGAGGAATATTTTCTACTTTTCGATGATTTGTTCACGATGTGGCCTCTTATATCTAGGTTATGTACTCATTTAGAACTTACCTTTGGATAATGGTTGATAAAAATTAATTTTTTTTCATACTCCTGTTTTTGCAGATCTTTTCATCAAATAGCAAGTTCTTATCCCAGTATTAGAGTTTTTGTTTTTATCAAATACTAGGATATTAGAGGTATTTTTTTTCCTATATTATGAATAATAGCTAATGTGTTCCACTGATGGAGCTCTGAGTTTTTTAACCAGTAGCAAATTGTTTTAATAATCACTGCTTTATAATATAGTTTGAACTCTGACAAGGAAGTTCACCTTAATACTATTTCTTTTCATTCTATTATTGAGATCCCTGAACTTATCCCCTCTACATGGAGTGCTTTTATTCTTTTTTTTTCTACTTCTCTTAAGTTTAGGCAGACTGTTTGATTGATATGGCATTGAACAATGAATTTATTTTCATTTTTTAAGTATAATTCAAAATTGCCTTACAGAATAACTATTCAAATCATTCTTCCACCACCCTCAAGCATTGAACACTCCCATTTTTCATCATGTTTAACAATATTCTGGATGTAAGGTGAAACTTCAAACCAGTTTTGGCTTTTTTATTCATATAATTGGTGATTTGAGGAAATCTTCTATATTGTTAACAGTTTATAATTATTTTCTTAATAACCATTCATGTGTTTTGACAATAAACTGTGGAATGACTCTCCATCTTATTATATATTGCAGTAAATTCCTATATTCACACACATAGGATTATAGTTTGCTTGATATATCTTGAAAGAGATGTTCCTACTGAAACTTCTGGAATTAAAAAAAAATCTATTCTCTTTTTGCCTCAGAATCCTGAAGACTGAAAGGGTATTTCAAAAATGAATGAGACCAATCAAAACACTGTGAAAGAATTCATCCTCTTTGGGCTTTCTGGACACCCAAAGCTAGAGACTATTTTGTTTGTCCTGACCCTGTGGATGTACCTGGTAATATTACTTGGAAATGGAGTCCTCATCACAGTAACTATCTATGATTCCCACCTACATACACCTATGTACTTTTTTCTCAGTAATCTCTCTTTCCTGGATATTTGTTACACAACATCCTCTGTACCTCTAATTCTAGACAGTTTTCTCACACCAAGAAAAAGTATTTCTTTCTCCAGCTGTGCAATACAGATGTCTCTGTCTTTTGCCATGGCAGGAACAGAGTGTATACTCCTTAGCATGATGGCATTTGACCGCTATGTGGCCATCTGCAACCCCTTGAGATACCCTGTCATCATGAGTAAGACAGCCTATGTGTCGATGGCAGTTTGTTCTTGGACAGCAGGGGCTGCTGATTCCATAGTACAAACATCCCTTGCAGTCCAGTTACCGTTTTGTGGTGCTAATGTCATTGACCATTTCACTTGTGAAATTCTGGCTCTTCTGAAATTGGCCTGTGGAGATATTACCATTAATGTGCTTAGTATAATGGGATCAAACCTCGTTTTTCTAGTTTTTCCTCTGATATCAATTTCCATCTCTTATGTTTTCATCATTACCACTATTCTGAGGATCCCTTCAGCAGAGGGGAAACGGAAAGCCTTTTCTACCTGCTCAGCCCACCTGACTGTGGTGATCATCTTCTATGGAACAATCTTCTTTATGTATGCAAAACCCAAATCGAAAGATTCCATTAAGACAGACAAAGAAGATATTACAGACAAACTCATTTCCCTGTTCTATGGTGTGGTAACACCCATGCTCAATCCCATCATTTATAGCCTGAGGAATAAGGATGTAAAGTCAGCTGTAAAGAATATGTTGAGTCAGAATGCTTCCCTGAGAAAATCTAAAAGATAATTTATTCAGTGATGACTTGCCTCTGAGCAGACATGTCTGTTGAATGTTTTTTATTTTTCCTAACTATCCCCCAAATACTCTCTTCTTCACTACTACCACTTTCCCCCTAGAAAGCAGTGTCACATAACAAAAAATATTTCAGAAAAAAAAATTTTTTAAGAGGCAGAAGAGAAAAATAATTAGCAAAAGTTATCGGTACAGTGAAAAATATCTGAAAACATGCAATGCTCTACACTCATGTACCTTCTACCTCTGCCATCTCTCAGTGGGAAACTGTCTGCCTTTATCTCTTCTTTGAGTAAATACCTGTTCTTTGTAATTTTACAACATTCACTTTGTAGGATTTTTAATACAAATGAACTTTATCCTTTGTTAAAAGCTTGTTCTAGACATGGTGAGATAAATATGTGATTTTAGATGTTTTTGTTTGATTTCCTAATTCTGAACCATCCTGGTCTCCTTGATATAAATCCTATTTGATTGTTTATGAATGATTTTTTTGAATAAACTGATGGGCTATTTGACAGAATTTTATTTAAAATCTTTAAGTCTGTGTTCATTAATGATATCGGTATGTAATTCTACTTCTTTGTTCTATTATTCTCTAGTGTCTCAAATATCGGATATAGTTTTCTCAAATAATTTGATATAATATTCACAAATTTTAAAAATATTTATGTAGTATTATATTAATTTTTCTTTAAAATTTTTTGTAGAATTCTCTTGTAATTCCAACAGGGTTGGGACATTCTTACCTACCCACAAGCACCTTAACACACACACACACACACACACACACTTTGGTAATTTCTTTATTTAACATCTCTATTTAAACTCCTGGTAGGTTTATTTTACAGTTATTAATGTAATCCTCTTGTTTTTCTATATTCTCAGTTTTGTTAGTATATAACTGTGTAAAGTAGATTTTGACAATACTTTTTATTTCTTTAAATTTTGTTGTGATTTCATCTTGTTACTTTATTGTTTTCTTGATTTTATTTCCTGCTTTCTTTTTTCTTTCAAGTTAGTTTTCCAATTATATTTTTTGTGAATAACCACTTGATAGTCTTATTGATTATTTCTGTTTTATTCTAATTTATCTACTTCTCTAATTTCAGTATCTCCTTTTTATTGCTTATTTTATGTTTGTTTATTATTTAATTTTATAACATCATTTTTTAAAGTGAGTAACACATCTAAGATACCACTTCACACCTCTCAAATTAGCTAAGATGACTGGAAAAGATAATGGTAAATATTGCAGAGAATGTGGGAAAACTGGGGCACTAATGCATTGTTGGTGAAGTTGTGAACTGGTCCAGTCATTCTGAAAAACAATTTGAAACTACAACCAAAAAGTCATGAAACTGTACATGCCCTTTGATCCAGCAATGTTACTACTGGACCTGTATCCCAAAGAAATTAAAAAAGAGAAGAAAGACCCACACGTGCAAAAATGTTTGTAGTAGCTCTTTTTGTAGTGGCAAGGAATTGTAAATTGAGTGGATACCTTTCAACTGTGTAATGGCTGAATAAGTTATGACACATAAATTAATGAATTATTATTTTTCTATGTGAAATTATGAGCAGGCTGATATCAGAAAAATCTAGAAAGACTTATATGAATTGATGCTGAGTGAAGTAAAGAGAACCAGGAGAACACTAATAGCAAGATTATATAATGATTAATTATGATAGACTTAACTCTTCTCAGCAATATAGTGATCCAAGACAAATCCAATGGACTTGGGATGGAAAATGCCATCCTCATTCAGAGGATGAACTATGGAGATTGAATATTGTTCTAAAAATAGTATTTTCACCTTTTTTGTTTTATTTTGTTTCTTTGCTTTCTTCTTTTTCATGGTTTTTCGCCCTTTTCACCTGATTTTTCTTGCACAACATGACAAAAAAAAAGGAATTATGTTTTAAAGGATTGCACATGTTTATCCTATATCACATTGCTTGATATATTGGCTAGTGGTTAGATAAGGGAAAGAGGAAGAAAAAAAAATTGGAACACCAAGTTTTACAAAAATGAATGTTGAAAACTATCTTTCCATGTACTTGGAAAAATAAAATACTGGAGAAAAAAATAAAGTGAATAACAGAATGGATTAAAAAAAGTCTAAAGTCTGTTGCTTTCAGGAAATACATGTAAAAGCAAAGACATATAGAGAATAAATTTAGTCATAAACAAAATTTTCTATACATCAAGTGAAACCAACAAAATAAAAGTTTCAATTGTGCTATCAGTGAAGAAAAGCAAAAAAATCACAATGTAAATAGAATTAACTAAGAAAATCACATTATTCTGTAAAAGGAACAATAGGAAATAAAGTAATATCGATTATTTCAATATTTTGAATTTGAAATTTTGAAATATTAGATAAATTGCAAAAACACAAATAGAAACAAAAAGAGTAGGAGATTTTAACATCTCTGTCTCAGATTTGGACAAATATATACAACAAAATAAAAAAAATGGAATAGAAAATATTACTAGAGGAAGTAGACTCAAAACATTTGGCGACATCTTATAAATGGGACCATTAAAATATTGAGCATTTCTCAGCACCACATGAAATTCTTACAAAAATCAATCGTGTATTAGGGTATAGTAAGGGCTATAAAATAGAGTATATAAAATTATGAACATTTCCCATTATTTGCCCTTATCTTGTAATTCAATTCAAGTATTCTGGCTTCATTCTATTTCTAGAATGTAACATAACACTGCTAAGTGGATATGTAGAAAGAGATATATACACAACTAATGTGAATAAATTCAGGTTGGAAGGATTCTCAAAAACTATTTAATCCAATTCATACCTGAAACATGTATACTTTCTGCAATATCAGCAACTAAACTTCAATTAAATACTTTGATGACAGAAAATTTCCTTTTTAGATATCTCTAATGATTAGAAAATTAAATCTATTACTAACACAAAACATGCTTCTCTGTCCTCTAAAGTCAATCAAAATTAAGTTGATCATTCTTCCATATGTAGTTCCTTCAAAATTCTAAAATGGTAATCACTTTAAGAGGGCTAAGATAAATGACTTTAAGGATTAAATTCTGATGACAGAAATGGAAATTATTAAAATAATATTTTTTAAAACAGTAAGTTGTATAAAGAGAACAACATGGACACTGAGGGAATACCTATGACCAGCTTACACTTTAATAAAAACACATACAGAAGTAGGAAGCAAAATATGATTGTCCTTTCTAAATAAGTTATATACATTCTGACAGTCATAGACTTGTTAGAACAAAGATGAAATTAAACAAAACACAAAAAGAAATAATTATATGAGAAAATATATACATAATCCACCATCAACTTGTTAGAATAAAGACTAACATCAATAACATAGAAGAAATAATTACACGAGATGACATATAATTTTTTAAATGCTAATATGACCTGTTTGAACAAATTATAGATGCTGAAAAAGGTAACAAAAATTTTGTTTGTGTATCAACTCTCAATGATTATTTGCTATAGAAGTTGAACTGATATAAATCAATTGTCCTGATGAACAAATAGAAACAATTTCAGTCAGTAAATGTTCATCTGCCTCACCAAGCAGAGAGTTCCACAAAAGACAAGGACAAAATTAATTTTCAACATAAACTTGTTTTCTTTTTTTTATATATATATTTTCTCTGCCCATTCTCAAATTGTAATTTAGCTAGGTCACTTTTCCCCAAGATTTCCACCAATGGATGGTCCATCTATTGATAGGACACCATCATTTGTTTGTCCCATTGAAATCATAAATATTTACAGGATCAAGATTAACATAAATAAATTCTTATGGTTAATCTCATAGGGAAAACAGAGCAGATTTGTGAGATCCTTATGTACTCCAACAGACCAATCACTACATTTAACACATACAGGGCATCTTAAAACTAAAAGATCACTACTATTTTTATAAGAAAATAATGTCATAAAGAATCTGGCATTTCATTACATATAGTAATAATGAGATAATTAAAAGGTCTCCTATCACCAACTGCACTACAATTCAAAAAGGGATGAGAAATTTTATAGGAATTAGTTTGTAGTCCCAAAAAAGTAGAGAGGGAGTGGAGCTACAGATAGAATACTTTTAAATTTAATCTGTATTACTAACATTTCCCATTACTTTCTTAAATCCAGAACTCAAGCAAAAAAAATAATAATAATAAAGTTGCAATTTGTAGCATTTGCCAAATTCTAAAGTATGAATGCTCACATTGAAAATTTTATAATTGGTTCAAATGACCCAGTACAAGCTGACTGTAGCACACCTCCAGGAAAGTAATAGATAAGTGAATATTACAGCAATAGGAAGGCAGTCCCTCTAAGAGCAATATAATAGTGAAAGACTCTGAGAGTCCTGGACCCATGTGACATGGACTGGTGGAGGATCATGAAGCATGACAAGAATAGGCTAAAGAACTCCTATAGAGAGCAAGAATGTCTTCTCTTCCCTCCCTCCCACCCCCAGCATACCCCTGCCTGGGAGGAACCTGCTAAATGGGGGCCTGATATCAGCATTAGATATATAGCATAGTTCCTATTGTGTGTCCCTAGGATCCTGAAAGGAGGTACAGTAGTAGTCATTGATTAAGAGATTAACCTGCTTGTGTCAATATGAATAAGGAAAGGAGCTTGAGAAGATATATGACCCACACAGATAAGGAAGTTGAAACACATAGATGTTTAAATAATTGGCCCATAATTACGTATTCAAGATCCTCTGATTATTATTCTTCTTTATTCAGGTAATCAGGGATAAGTGACTTATTCAGGGTCACACAGCTAGTAAGTGTCTGAGGCCCAGTTTGAAACCCTTCTGACTCCAGGGCCAGTGCTCTATCCACTCCAGTACCTAGCTTCTCTTCTCTTGTTCTTCTAACTCAAAATCCAATATTTTCAGTCACATCATACTGCTCTTCTTGATACCAGTAGAAAATTCTAGAGAGCACAGTGAGAAAGGAAGTCAGAGAATGAGAGATGAGAGGAATCCTAAAGCTGGAGGGGACAAACAGCTATCATTGCATATTGCCTCCACAGTAGATCCTTCCTGACCACCCTGCCCCTCAACCCCAGCCCATGCTGATCTAGTAATCCCTAGATCAGGGACAATCAGCCAAAACTGGAAACTGGGCCAAGGAAAAAGCTAGTTGGTCACAGCATCTGATGACCCCAGGAGCAAAGTAAGGGATTGGACCAGTCTAATATTTGGACTCCCAGAAGTAGAAAAGATTTCCATTTCTGTCAGCAGCAGCATCTAGGACAAACATCCCAATGTGCTAGCTCTAGCTCTTATCCAAAGGTCAGGGAACAAAGTTTCCACTTTCCACTGAGTCCATAGACACACACAAAAAAAAGTTCGACTTCAATTAAAACAAAGTAGTAACTTTGCTTTAATTGGATCTGTGGGATTCCCTACCCTCTCCTTTTTGATAAACTTTAAATTGCCTCAGGGATTAGAACTTTCCCTTAAAGCAACAAGGGATTTAAGTTACTTTTGGTTCCAATAGTTGATCCTTTGGAGAATGAATGTGGAATTTGAAATGCTAGAAACACTGTAGAGAACACTGAAAGTTTTGTTTTCCTAGGAAATTGGCTCAAGTCTAATAGAGACCTATATTGATCAAGAATGGGTTGCCACACTCTTTTTCTTTATTTCATTGATGTACAGAATATGAAGACAGAAAACTCATGGTGCTGAAAATATGAGAATTTTCCATTTCTTCTGCTGTTACTTTTTCAACTTTTTGATGAGTATTCTCTCAGTGAAACTTGACAAAAATAATTGCCACATGTATTTGTCCACATTATATTGATCATCACTCCATATGTTTGGGAAATGATTTTTCTGACTCAGAATAACAGAGCAACTGGAAGTCAGTTAGTAATTACTTTCTGAGCAAGGAGGACAATATTTCTTAGACTTAGAGGTAAATGGACATTGCTGTTACTCAATTTTAAATATTTAGAAATAGAGCTTTATAAGCTTATGAATTCAAAGGCAGGAGATACATTATTTGAGTTGTGTGGACCAGAATATTAAGTCCCTTTCTGGTATTTATTTTTAAGAATGTCTCTAATATTTATGGTTACAGTAAATTTTTAGTTGCAATGTCATTGAATTAGAGGTAAGAACACAATTATCAAAAATAATGCCTTGTAACAGAAATGTTTGCTCTTTACTGTTAAGTTGTTTCCATCATGTCCAACTCTTTGTGATGCCATCTGGGGTTTTCTTGGCAAAGATTTTGGCGTGGTTTACCGTTTCCTTCTCCAAATCACTGTATAGATGAGAAAACTGAGGCAAACAGAGTTAAGTAATTCATACAAGGTACTTGGCTGGTAAGGATCTGAAGTCAAATTTGAACTCAGCTCTTCCTAATTCCAGACCTGGCACTCTATCCATTGTGCCAGCTACCTGACTAATACTAGTGATATTCTGAGCTACTCTTCTTTGGAAAATCTACTAATAAAGCTTCCAAATGTACTTCAATGTTGAATAGAAAAAGCTAATAAAATGGGTGTTAATGATAAAAGCTTATTCTAACACTAGATTCTTATTCAATACATAAAGTAAAACCATTGGCCATAATCACTTCTGCTTTCATAGCACTTCATGACTTAGGAAGTATGGACACCCATGATCTCCTTTGAATCTTACAATAAGTTTTATAAACCTTGTTTTATCCCTAACTGTGGGAAACTGAATTTCAAAGAAGCAAAAATAATTGAATCCAATCTAGGTCATAACCATAGTACTTGACAATCAAATCTTGGGACCAATATGTATCCTGCAGAGTCAGGCATAAATCTTATTCTTATAAGATACAAGATATCAGTTGCTAAGGAAGAAAGACTATGATTTTATAAGTGATATAAATATCAATGATGATATGATATCCTATTAATATAAATAGTATCTCTTATTCTCAATTTGTGAGACACAATTATTAGATGTGATCTAAATAGTTCATTCAACCAGTTTCTTTGGCTGATACTTTTACATACTTAATAACTATAAAGCATATAATTTGGAAGTATCTTTGGAGATTATTGTGCCCAGTTTTATACTTTACAAATGAGATCCAAAGAAGTTAATTTGATTTTTCCCATAGTTAGTCAGAATTTGAATCCAGATCTTCCCTACATCCAAGATCTGGGTTCTTTTTATTAATTATTTATTTGCCCTAAATTGCTTAATACCTAAGCTTCATCAGCAAATTCACATCCAAAATAATAATAAAAACCATATACGAACCATTACTTCAACCCAACTGTGTGAGTTTTAGACTGGCCTTCTAATAATAAGGTATTTAATTGTCTTAAATCTGAAATCTTTGTTCTAGGATTTCTGAGTGGATCTTCTAATGATGGTTATCACTACAACAAGGAAACATGTTTTGTGCTACAGTATTTTTAAATTTGTAATATTTTTAATATCTTTTGTTTTTATATCACTTTCTTTTCTGAATATATCCTTTTCTAACCTCTACTCACGTCCTGCCCTTTATAACAAAGATTTTAAAATAAAAAGAAAAAAAGTAGGTCAGCAAAACTAGCAAACACATAAACTGAATTTGAAAGGATATATATAAAGTATATATGGGAGGGCAAGAGAAGGGAGGGAAGATTGGCGAAGGGTGTAGTGAGAGACAAAATACTTTTGAGGAGGAATAGGATGAAAGGAAAGAAAAAATAAATGGGGGAAATAGAATTAGCAATAGTAATTGTGAAGAATTTTGAAAACAGTTTCTCTAATAAAGGCTTTATCTCTTAAACAAATAGGAAACTGAGGCAGATTTAGAAAAATAAGAGTCACTTTCCAGTTGAAAAATAATCAAATGATATGAATAGTTTTCAGATGAAATAATCAAAGCTTTAAATCCATAGAAAATAATATAGCTGTATAGAAAAAAAAATGTTCTAAGTACAAAGTACAAAGTAACAGTAATATTGTAAGATGATTAGCTGTAAATAACATGGCTATTCTCAGCAGTGCAATGGTCCAAGATGACTCGAACTTAAGATGAAAAATGCTATCCATACCCAGAGAAGGAATTGATTGTGTCTGCCTGCAAAGTGAAGCATATTTTTTAACTTTATTTTTCTTGGTTTGGGGGAGGGGGAGTCTATGTTTCCTGTCACAACATTACTTTTATGGATGTGTTTTGCATGACTTTGCATGGCCTCTGCAAAATGGGTTGGAGCAGGAAGTACAATATCTTTATGCAGAAAACCCCAAGTTGGAGTCTTAAAGAGTCAGACACAACTAAACAACAATAAAATTCACTAGTCAGTTTTCACTTCTTTGCTATTCTTGCTTTGCTATTATTGTTGTGAATACATAGGTGTATATGAAACTTTTTTTTCTCTTATTGACCGCCCTAGGATTGTAGTGGAAATTCCAGGTCAGAAAATATAGAAATTTGCTTCATTTTATCAGCATAATTCCAAATTACTTTTCAGACAGACTAGACCAATGTGAAGTTCTACTACCGTATCTTCCCTTTTTCTCTCTAACAATGAATACTGATCCTGTAACATTTTTGCCATTTTGTTGGATATGCTATAAAATCTCGAAGTTCTTTTGATTTGACATAAGTTGATCATTGATATAAATGATATAATGACGATCTAGTGCACTATTTAATATGGTTGTTAGTAATCACAATTCTACTAGAAACTATTTGTATGGATTTTTTTCCTATCCTTTGACCATTGGGAGACGGATCTTGGTCTCTTAATTGTGACATATTTTCATAGTCAAAAAAAGACTAACTTTTTTTTTACTTGAGATGTAATCTTGGAAAAAGATCAATACTTCCTGGCATTGATACAACAAAATTATGTTCTGTTTCCTTTAGAATCTACACAAGTGAAAGAGATCTTTTAAATGGAAGGAACCAATCAAACCACCGTGACAGAATTGATTCTCCTGGGACTTTCTGACTATCCAAAGCTAGAAACCATTTTCTTCGTGCTGGTCCTGTGGATGTATCTAGTAATTCTGGTAGGCAATGGAGTGCTGATTATAGTAACCATCTATGACTCTCATCTCCACACTCCCATGTATTTCTTCCTAGGTAACCTCTCCTTCCTGGATATTTGCTATACAACCTCTACTGTGCCTCTGATTCTAAACAGTTTTCTTACTCCAAGGAAAGCCATTTCCTTCTCCAGCTGTGCAATGCAAATGTTTCTATCCTTTGCAATGGGTGTAACTGAATGTGTGCTCCTAAGCATGATGGCATTTGACCGTTACGTGGCCATCTGCAAGCCCCTAAGATATCCTGTCATCATGAGCAAGAGTATTTATGTGTCAATGGCATCTGTGTCCTGGGCAGCAGGGGTTCTTGATTCAGTGATCCAAACTTCTCTTGCAGTTCAGTTAAGATTTTGTGTGGACATCATTGATCATTTTTTATGTGAGATTCTGGCTATCCTGAAATTGGCCTGTGGAGATATTTCCGTCAATATTTTTAGCATAGTAGGATCAAACATCATCTTTCTAGTTATTCCTTTAATATCAATTTCCATCTCTTACATTTTCATACTTGTTGCAATCTTCAGGATTCCTTCTACAAAAGGGAGACACAAAGCCTTTTCCACCTGCTCGGCTCACCTGACTGTGGTGATTATATTCTATGGGACAATCTTCTTCATGTATGCAAAACCCAAATCTCAGGATTCTCTTAGAGGAGGCAGTGATATCACAGACAAATTTATTACACTGTTCTATGGTGTGGTGACTCCCATGCTCAATCCCATCATTTATAGTTTGAGGAACAAGGATGTTAAGGTGGCTATGAAAAACATTTTATGTCAAAATTCATTTCACTGAGTCTATGTGATATAGGGTAATGACTTTTACCTGATGGGAGAGGAATATATATATTTGCTGATGGGTAGATTTAAAAAAAACTATTAGCAATTAGAATCATATTGTGGATCAGGTATTGTGGATATCTCTTCAAATTCATGGGTGTTGAATGATTAAATTCATGTGTAGAAAAAATCATCTATCACTTGAATGTAGAAATTCATATGTCTGTCTCTTTCCTCAACTGTAAAATGAAGAAAATTATAGCATCTATCACCTAGGGCTATCATGAGGATAAAAATTAGTTAAGATTTATAAAGAACTTTGTGAATCTTAAAACAACATATAAGTGCCAGCTATTTTATTTATTTTTATTAAAGGTAGTTGTCCAGAGAGAAATCTTAGTGATATTTTTACTTTACTGGGACCATGAAGTAATTGAGTGATATTTTGTACTTCAGGTGGATAGCAAGACACACATTGGATTAGCATCAGAGTAAAGATTTCAGGATAGAGATACTCAATAGTTTTCTTAAAGTAGAGATTTGGCTTGCCAAAGACAGGGGAAAGAATAGAAATGTTTTTTTTTCTGATTCCTCTTACCTTTATTCCTTCAGATTAACAACATCATGCCAAATCTGGTGAACTAGAGGTCAGAAAAAATTAAAACAAGTACTTTTCCCTCCCACCCACAATTCTTTAAGGAAGATTTGGAAAGAAAAAAAAGGAAATAAAAACCATTTAACATGAAATGATTAAAAGGATAAAAGAAATATTTTCCTCTTCTTTTTTATTTCTCTCCATGATATAAGGTAGAGAAAGGAGTTTTTGAGACAAGAAACTTTGTTGAAACAGAAGCTTTTGAGAAAAGGGTAACCTTTTATATCCCAAAAGAATGTAACTAGGCTGAAAATAGTAGGAGCACTGGACAGGAGGAGAATGATCTTGTTTTATTATTGCTCTTTATAATATATATTGTTCTTTATATATATATATTGGCTCTAAAAACATTCCAGGTACCTGAAACACAGGGTGACCATCACTTCCTTCATTGTGAATATTATACTTCAATTAACTTATCCTAAAATGTCATTAGATTCATGGAATGTCATTTTCCACTCAACATCTCCAATAAATGAGATGAGAAACCCAGTGACAAAGAACCTGCAACCTAATAATCCAGAGAAAGGAGACCCTCCCCCCAATTTAGAAAAAAATAGAGAACAGGAGAAGGCTTTTTAAAGGAAAAAATATTTTTCCTTGTACCGGCCACATTCCAACCTATCACCATCCTTTCTAAAGTATGGCATTGCAATAAATAATATTCAAGGTATAGTATGAATACGGCAGAGTACAGGGGAACCGTCATCTCATATGTAATAAGCTTTATGTTTCTATCAATGAAGCCCCAAACCACATTAGCTTTTTTAGCTGCCATATTATTCTCTATAATAGCTCTAATAAATACTGATCCCAAGGTTCTCTCCTGCAGGACAAAATGAGTCACTCAAAAGACAGCCAGACTACATGATTTCAAGCTTTAGAATCTGAGCCTTATGGACAGCTCCCTAAACTCCCTAAGAGAATATTTCCTATAGAAGACTATTTTCAGGGTTATTGAGTTTCAATATCCTCTAAGCTTCCTGTTATGAGGTTAAATAAAAATCTGTTTGGAATCTTGAAAAAAGTATAATTCTCCTCCATCTCATCTCCTTCTTATGTTCATTTGCACAAGAATTGGATAATTAGGATTTTGTATTAACATTAAGATTCCGAATGCAAAAATGTTATTTAGTATCTTAGTATTTTGTTTGCATAGCGAGATAAACATCCCTCAAATTATAAATGTATATTTTGTCCTAGGCATTTGATAAATACATACTCTTTTTTCAAGAAGAAATCTGAATATGAAGTTTACAGAATGTTATTTGCCAACTGCCAACATCAGAAGTTTCCTGAATTTAAAAGCCTAGTTTAATGGAGAACCTGAAGTGCAGGATATTCTATGAAACATTTTTCAGAATACCAATGATGAGTTTTTCAAAATTATATAATCAAAAAGTTCGAATATAACTCTGTAATGGGCTGAAGCTTGAGCTGATGCACTGAGGTCCCAAGCACATGAGGCTAGATAGTAATTGGACCATACTCTAGTAATATATATGCTTGGAGAAAGAATGGTCCCCACCCACTCTTTGTGCAAGTCCTGATGTGTGGTATAGGAAATGACAATTTTGGTGGGTGGAGGCAGAGGGGCAGAGAGACTGCTGGCTGGCTTCTGGTCTGACTGGCTTCTTGATGCATAATCTCCCTTTACCTTTGATCCCCCTTTACCTCTGACCCTTCTTCACCTCTACTGAGAATAAAGACTGAAGATTTTCCCTTAACTTGAATTCCTGACTCAGGCTGATTTTAAAATACGCAGTCATTACATAACTCATAGATTATCATTATTTAGCCTGACCATACCAAAAACATGTTTTCTTTATAATATCTCCAACAAGTAATCATCCTCACTTGAAGTCTGAAGAATATCACTGATAGGGGACTTCCATTTTGAATAGCTCTAGTCATTGGGAACCTTTCCCTTGTATTGAGTTAGAGTCTTTTTTTTTTTTTTTTTTTTTTTTTTTTTTTTTTTTTTTTTGCATCTTACACCAATCCTCTGAGGTCAAGTATGACAAAGCTAATCCCTCATACATACAGTTATCCTTTCCACACTGCAACTCTTCCCATCAGGATTTAATATAATTTGGGTCAGGATAAGAAGTTAAATGGGAATTTGGGGAGAATTTTGTACAACCTACAGATAACATTTGAAGATTAGCAGATGATACAAAAAAGCTTAGAAACTCAGAAATGCATAAAATATATGTTAGTGTTGTATACTATCAATATATTTTATCTTTTAACAATTTCTTTTTTAAAGTTAAAATAAATTAAAAATTAAAATTAAAATTAAAATTAAAATCCTGCAATGTGGAAGCAATAACTATAATATTCCTTTAAATATTTGAAAATTGCAGTCAAGGTCCCCCTGACCCATGTCTTGGCTTCTTTTTTACAAGACAAAATCCAATGATTCCTTTATCTGATGTTCATACTACACTGTTATACCAGTGCCCACCATTCTGATCATTCTCATGAGACTAAGATCCAAAGGAATCCTAGAAAAAAATCTCATTGAATACTCTCATTTTACTGATGAGAAAATTGAAGTCTATAGAGATGAAGTTAGTTTTCTAAGTAAGTTTTCTTAGCATACAGGGAATAAGTAGCAGAGCCAGGATATGCAACCAGATATTCTGAATCCAAATCAAATATACTTTTCCATGGTACCAGCCATTCTCCAGGTTGGCATTATCATGTCTAAAGTTTAATTCCTAATACTATAAATAATATTTCACTTATGATCCAAGTACACATAGGTACTATCAATTCAGGTATTCTGGATATTATACTGTATTGGTGAACTCAAAATCATATTAACTTTTTTGGCTGCCATTTTGTACTCTATAATATCTATAATACTAAATAGTCATACAGGATTTGCTTTAAGATTTTCAATGACAAAGAATTCACTATCTGGTTATTTAGAAGAAGGAACCTCCCAGAAATATTGGGTAGATGCCCTAAGAGTGGCTCACAATGATGAAATCATAGAACCATCAAAGTATTAAAGAAGTGAAAAGCTAAACACAGTGCTATATTTCTAAGAGTTCAACAGAAGGTAGATAGGTAACCATAACATGAATTTCTACAATGAAAACTAAGTCAAGAGAGGTGGAAAACCTTAAGGATAAATTTTTAATTATATAAACAAAGATAATTCCAAATAGGAAAAAAGGGGGAAGAATTTAAATGTTAATACATAATGAACTTCATTGATCAACTTATATTTTTATAGGACATCTACCAAAAAAATTAGGTGACTTCTTAAAATAAAATCAAAATCAATACCAACTTTTAAAAAGAATCAGAATAAGAAGCTATAGCATACAGTTAAAAGTAAGTCTAAACTAACTTAACTAACTTAAATAAATTATTGATGTTGGAAAATAGAAAATAGAAAAAGAATGTGTCATTTGTCATCACAGCCTGTTCTCTATTTCCTAACAAAGCTCAACTAATGTAAAGAAATTGCTACATTGAGACCAAAAGAACCTAGAAACTATTTCTATGAACAAATATTTGATCTCATTGTGAAGCAGAGAAATGTGGCAACCAAGAGAAATACTGGTATAACACATAAACCTATTTCTTAAAATCTTTTCTTTCTCTTTGTAAATTCTAAGTTGATATGGTCATATATTACCTTTGTTCCTCCAAAGGTTTTATATCCATACGATAAAATTACAGATCTCTAGAGAATCAACATAAATGTAAATAAATACCCATGACTGACCTTATGGAGAGAAGTGATGTCTGATGTTTGAGACATACCCTAGTCTCCATATTTCATGTTCATGGAGGCTTTTGGATGTCACTAGGATGTTGTAAAACAACCCTTAAAGAAATTATCTTTTTGGTACATGTAGCAATAGAAGTGGAATCACAAAAGAGTCTCCCATCATAAATAGTTCTATGGTTCAAATAAGACTATGAATTTTATTTGCAAGTTCACCAGTAATCCCAGGGCATAAGAATAATTAGGACAAGGAAACTAGAGTTTGACCCAACGGTATAGACAGCATATGAGGAAACATATTTTCTATTGTCTAATCCATTATTATCATGTGCCATGGTTCTCTATGTCTGTCACATAAAACCACCACCTCCAGAGTTTCACACCATTCTAACATGGCACCACTTCCTTTACTGTTTTTCCCTTTGCCATGCTTACCAGAAGCCACTTTCTCCCCACTTTAGTTTTTACAAAGCACTTCGAGGAAGCATCTAGTCAATCAGTCAACAAACATTTTTAAATATTAGTTACATGCTTTGACCCAGCAATACCATTACTAGATTTGTATCTCAAAGGAATCATAAAGGAGGAAAAAGGACCCACATGTAAAAAATATTTGTCACAGCTCTTTTTGTGGTGGCAAAAATTTGGAAAATGAATGCATGTGCATCAATTGGGGAATGTCTGAATAAGCTATTGTTAATAATATTATTGTTCTATTAAAAAATGAACAAGCTGATTTTTAAAAGACCTAGAAAGATTTACATGAACCGATGCTGAGCAAAACAAGCAGAATCAGGAATACATTCTACACAGTAACAGCAAGATTGTGAAATGATCAACTATGAAAGACTTGGTTCTTCTCAGCAGTTCAGTGATCCAAGGCAATCCCAATAAACTTTGGCTAGAAAATGCCATTTGCATCCAAAAAGAGAATTGTAGAAACTGAATGTAAATCAATACATGCTACGTTCCCTTTTTTCTATTTTTTTCCTTCTGTCACAGTTTTTCCCTTTTGTTCTGATTTAACTTTCCCAACATGATTCAAAAAGAAATGTGTATTTAAAAAGTTAACATACATGTATAACCAGAAAAAATAAAACAATTTTTTTTTTTAATTTGCTATATGTCAGACACTCTGCTAAGTACTAGGCATAAAAGAAAGACAAAAATATGTTCCTTACTTTCAAGGAACTTACATTGACATTGCAGATACAAAAGGCAAACAACTATAAACATAAAAATATATAATATAAATGAAGGGCATATTCAGAGAATTATAACGCTACCCATGCCATTATAAGGACCTAGTGCCAGCCTGCCTAGTAAAAATATGGACAGATGCCAATAAAAGCCAACATAGAACTGGGTGCCAGTAAATGAATGGCAAGTATCAGGGCCTTAGAGCAGAGGCTCTTAATCTTTAGCCCATGGAAGTCCAAAGAAGCCATGGATAGATTTCATGGGAAGGAGGGAACATCAACTTATGTGAGTAAAAAAAAAAATAGATGTATTTCAATATAATTAAATTTCTTTGTAATCTTATAAATTTTATTTTATGCATTTAAAAACATTATTCTGAGAAGGGTCCACAGACTTCCTCAGACTGATAAATTCTTTGGATTAGATAGCCTCTGAGGTCTCTTAATCTCTAAATCTATTACCTACTATCTTTAAGGATAAAGATTCCACCATCTACCCTAAAAAAAACATTGATAAAATTATGGCAAGTAGTAATTCTGTGTGTGAACAGCCAGAATTTTCTTCTAATGTTTTTCTACCATATATTCAAGTTGGTCCCCATTAATAGGTATAATAAATCCCATAAAGTAGTCACATGTTCAAAATCATAGAATTCAGAATTATCATTAGATTTAATATAGAAATTTGATCTCACTCAATTGAAACAGTGTAAGTTCAAATAATGTAACCACTCCTCAGGATTCATTATTTGCAAAAGTCCAACCTAATATCAAAGTATATTTTCATGTTAAAAGGAAAATTATTTTGTTACTATGTTTTTTAGTATTTTTAACATAAAGAGATGTATTTTATCCAAAAAAATTAATATATTGTGATATAATCATGATTAACACTTTTGCTTATTTTGATATGATTTATGAGAGTGGGGGGAGGAATCTTTTTTCCTCCTCAACCCTACAGTTCCCTGCTACATGCACAGGAGTCACATTCCACAAAGTTCCTTCCTGTCTCTAACATTTATGGACTGGAAAGTTTTGTTCTGAAGACTTACCAAAGACTTGTCCAATCTTTCCCAACCAATGGCAAGCTGTTTCTACAATTCTTCAAGGAAATATCTTTAATCTGCATAAAGGGATAACTAGGTATAAACACTTCTTTAACTTTATCACTCTGACAACTCATCCCTCTGTTATTTGTCCCTTATTCTCTATGACCAACTGAACTAGGAGTAATACACACACACACACACACATTTATTATTGCTAATGTATTACTATGGATAGAGAATAAGCTAGCCACTAGCATAGAGAGTCATGGTGATTTCTGTTACACTTGGGAAAGATTTAAAACCCAGATGAGGCTCTAAAATTCAAGGTGGATCTAATTGCAGTGTTAACATTCACAGGAACTATTTCAAACATTGATGGCATCTTATTTATCTCAGCCAGGATGACTCTTTTGAAATGGCAATGAGAGAAATAACATGCATATCACATTCCCTTTTCTCTAGGCATTCAATATGTTGTTATGCTTGGTCCTTCTCTGTTGCCTGAGGATCAACCTTCAGTAGGTGAATTTTTATCATAAGGCTTTACTGACACAACTCAGGCCATACCTCTGCTATGACATTTCCTGAGAGTCTGTCCCACCATCCTCAAGAGTAGTTGGAGAGCATCATATGTAACATTTTTGACATTATGAATGTTTTTTCTATTTCACCTTCTCCCTTCTCATTAGATAGCTGACAAAAATAAGTTTCGAAAGTTATTGTCAAAGGTAGACTCAGCATATTCATTTCACTGTGATCATCCCACTAGATCTCTAAGTGGCCTCAGCCCTAATGCCACTTGAGTCTACCTTCATATTGACATCTACCTTCAAAGGACAACAAGAAACAAGATAGAACTTTATTGATCAGAGTAAACTAACAAAATGACAAATCAGGCATGGAAATTCTTGATTAAGAAAATGGAACAGAGCTATGCTTAATTGAACAGTTATTCTGATGAAAGAAAATGGCTACCTGTTGAAAAATTATAGGATCATAGATTAAGAGTCAGAAGCAATCATGAAAGTCATTAACTCCCACTTCCTCATTTTACAAATGATAAAACTGAGACCCAGAAAGGTAATTGATTATCTAAATTTATGTAGGGGTCAAGAATCAGACTCAAGTCCTCTGACTATATCCAACACTCTTTTCACTCCACTACCCCAGATGCATTAAGGGCAAATTCAAAGTGATGTCTGATATTACGATCATAGAAATAATACAATTGCTACACAATTCAGATTACAACAACAGAAAGTCTTGCATGTTTTATATATATATATATATATATATATATATATATACATATATATGTATGTATGTATGTATATCAATAAATTCTTTTAATTAGGAGAGAAGCAATCTAAGTTTGGAAAAAAAAGCATTTTTGGTAGAATATTCATGAAAGGAAAGATTTTTGAATTTGGAATTAGACGACTTAAGGTCAAATATGGGTTCTGCTATTTACTATCTTTATGAAGTTGGGAAAGTCATTCAGTCTTTTAGGGTATTAGCCTTCTCACCTGTAATGCTAGATGACCTCCAAAATATTTGTTTTGCAGATGGTCAAAGTAATCATTTTCATTTGTTTCTAAGTATAACGTGAAAATAAAAATATAGGATATAGACATGTTTTAGGGAAAATAGGGAAGAAGTAGTCATAGCATAAGAGAGTTCTAAATCAATTTAATTGACATAAGAAATGGTCTCCATTATGGAATTTATTCAATCACTAGAGTCTTGAAACTTCCAAACAGTAAAGTCACTAAATCCTAAGAAATGAAGAGATATGAGAGTAGAAAGAAATGAGATGATGAGATGTAAAATTATATTCCAGCAACAGAGCCCTTATTAAAAGTAGATTAAAAAAGGAAGAAACAATTCCCTGTCATATTTATCCTTAGTGAAAAGATGATTTATGTCCTCTCCATAGAGGAAAGGGGGAAAATCAAATTGCTTATTGACTAAGGAACTGAGAGTAATCACATTTCATAAAAATAAGTCAGAATATAGGGAGTTCCATCAACATAAGGCCATACCCAAGAAAGTGATTTTGGAGAAAGACCAACCTCTAGGAATTAAGTAAAGAGGTAGTAAAGTATATCCTTATCTCCCATCCATGGCAGACAAGAAGAAGATTATAAAAGATAGTTAGACCTGCTGAGAGTAGACATAACTAGGGCTGTCATATATTGGCTTCGTTAGTTCAGACAATATAATTCCAAGATAGAATGGAGGCTTCTGTGGCATCTCATGTAAAACAATCTGTGCAAATCCAGGACTTGACTAACTTAGAACTGAATGAAATCACCATCCACCACTATTATTTCCTTCCAATATTTGAGTTTGGTGGCTCAAGTCTATGGAGTGTGAAGCTACATCCAGTTAGATTAGTAAAGAACCCATAGTAAAATACTCTTAAATTTAACCTAAGAGATTGGTGAATAAAGTCTGTGGAACAAGTTTGAACATGATGCACATTTGATTGTGGCTTTTGTGTTTTCTCCAGGATTTCCAATATTCCAGTAATGAGGATTTCATGTATCTCCTGATCAGCAGGCATATCCCATTTCTTCAACATTTTCTTTGTGTACAAAAAGGTTTAAGAAGTACTTATCTCATCATGTGGCAGCATTTCTCATGAAGAGTTATCTTCCACAAAAGCCAAAGGACCTTACCAGAATTTGTGCTGAGTCCAGAAAATTTGCAAATGAAGACGCTCTGTGTGTAACAAAACTATCCCTAATAGGACTAGACACCATAGTTAAAGTTCTGAAATGTTTCTTAGATATGGCAGACTGACCAATAGTTCAACATGGGGTAATTAAGGCTAATAGAATATGTTTCACATGCAAATTAGGTAGAAAGAAGTCATACATATAAGATGTCAAGCCAGAGAAAGTTAGCTTTGAAGAAAATGTTCATAGTACCATCTTTGCTATAACATCTGAACCCAAATTGTCTATACCTTATACATAGACAGATGTTTCAGGGGATCACTGTGACCCCCTGACTTAAAAACGATGGAAAAGATAGAATGGATTAGTGCCAAAGACTATATACACAAGCCAGTTGAACATTGTTCTTTCCAGTTTGCTTCAATAAAGAAAAAATTTGCCTCCACTGACCTGGAGTTGCTTCCTATATATAAAATATTTTTTTTTACAGAATCAATGAGTCATATGGAAGAATATGTACCTAATCATGACTTTTGAAGACTACAGAAATATGATTGATTCGAAAGAATCTTGGATCTTGTCAGAAAAAAAGGTAGAAGGCATTATTTGTTTTTAGTTTTCTCCTTCTATGTAACTCATGTGCCTGGCATGAGGAACATCCTCAGTACCAACACAAAATTTGAAACTTGAAAAAGAAAAGCCTCAAATAAGCCTTTATTTATCCTAAGCTTTTATATAGCATCTGCTCTAAAGGTTTGTCTGTTGGAAAACCATGATGCTACTGAAAGGAAAGCTTTGTGGACTTATAAGCATATTACCTAAAATCATCAGCAAACATTATATGTAAGGGGGAACTGGAACCATTCCCAATAGCATCAGGGATGACTTTTGAACTCAGAAATTTTGGGTTCACCCCATGTGTCTCCAATGCTTCCATAATGTGACACTGCATTGAAGAGAACTGGGGATTAAATGACAAGATATGTACTCTCAGCAGACTTTTTTTTAGAGGTATTCTAGTTTTCTCATATCACATGCTTGTCCCTTTTCTTAATGGTATGGCTTATTATACTGATTTCTAGACAAGAAATATCACTGTAAATGTAGCATTGTAATGGTTTATTTCCCTTTGTAGAATCAAAGGTTCTCTGGTTACAGAGAAGACTCCAGAGTTCACAAAGAATGGTTTCATTAACAAGATTACCAGAAGTCTTTCTAATATAGACTTGATGCTGTATTTCTCCCAGAATGCTAGCCTTTACAAAATCAATCAGAGAACCTTTGTGTGGTTGTCCATGAGTTTGTATCTGTGTCCATATCTGAGTGTTTTCATTCATTTGTGTTTATGTGCTGTCTTACATTTCTGAGGCCTGGAGTTCAACTTCCTGATATTTGGAGAAGAGAGACTCAGAATCTTATTGAGTCAGTCTAAGCTAATATTAACATGAGATTGCTTCATTAACCTCAGAAGTGATTTGAAAACACAATCCTGCAGCAGCATCCCATTTTTCTATTTCCTCATTTCATCAGCAATTTTGGCCTGCATTTTTCACAACACATGAATTATAGGAATTATTGTCAAGATTAGTGTCAACAGGCTTAGTCCATTCATTTCATCATTAATGCCCTGCCTAGGATTACATATGTACATCTGTAGTCTTGTGCCCCATTGATCTTGCTTTCATACTGACCCTCACCATCAAAAGAAAATTAAAACTTACACTATAATTAATAGTAATAATTACTGGCATTTATATAGCACTTTAAAGTTTGCCAAGTGCTTTACCAACATCAAATTTTATCCTCACAGTTCTGGTAGATAAGTATTATTATTATCCCTATTTTATGAGAAAATGAAAGATGAGAAAAAGAGGTGATTTGCCCAGATTTACCCAGGTAGTTTAACACTTCACAGTGTAATTTAGCTGCTTTGTAGGCTGGAATAATCAACAGAGGCTTCCCATGAAGGCCTTAGTCAATGAAGTAAGGTAAGGAAAAATAAAGTTTATATGCTGATATAGAGGAGGAAAACCCTTTTAAAGATCAATTTTAAGTAAGAGAGGAAAAAGCAGGTTTCTTCCATGAGTACCTTTAAACCTCAGATAATTTGTTTCCCCTCCACAGGGAAAAAGAAGAAGAATTCAGAGCTGATTGTTCACAGCACAAATATCCTAGAAAGTCATTTTGAATGATGCTAAGGTGACTTAAACTTCCATGTCTTTGACTCAGAGGCCTTACCCCATAGAGTTCAAAAACAGAAAGGTCTCATTTATACCAACATATTTTTAACTATATATATATTTTTGGTAACAGAATCAAAACAAAATAGATATTCATTGATTGGTGGCAGGAAAACAAATTTTGGTATGTAAATAAAATAGAATGTTAATACACAATTAAAACCATGAATACAAAGAATTTAGAAAAGCATAAAACATTTATATGAACTGGTGCAAAGTAAAGTAAGCAAACTGGAAAAATTTATATAGAACTACACCAATATAAATGGAAAGAACAACAATAAAAATAAATGAAACTATGTTTTGCAATTAAGCGACATGTACAGACTGTAGGAAATAAATAAGAAAATGAACATCACTCTTTTCTTTGTAGAGATAAAAGGACAGGAATAAAAAAATATTGCATATGTGCAATCAATTAGATTAATTGATTGGCAAGTTGGGCCCAACTTCATCAACTGTATTTGACATTATATAATGTACTTCATTATCAAAATATCTTCAAAGAGAACACAATGAATTTTTTCAATTCTTCATCTGCTCAAGCTTGGTCATTATAATTACAATTCTATTTTTATTTCTTTTCCATTGACATTGTTTTAATCATTATTTATGAGCTTTTAATGGCCCTTCACTCTGTATCAGTTTATATGTCTGCTCCTTCCTCTCTGAATTTGTCACATTTATAGTTTCTAACAGCATAAAAATATTCCATTATATTCAGATATCACATTTGTTTAGTTATTCCTCAAAGACTGGACAGTTAATCCCATTCTTCTCTAATTTATTTTTAATTATGTAATCTTTCACATTTAAATTACATAAAAAATTACCTTTCAACAAATTGTTTCTTTAAGTACCATAGATTTGAAATCTCTATTCAAATAACATTAATAAATATCTAATAAAAACATAAGTAATTTTCATGGTTTTATCATCCATTTTAATTTCAGTCTTTAATTATAAAAGTATCATATACTTCTATCATCATAGTACAATGCCATTGAAATAAATTACATAAGATAAAATGTTTACTGGGATTTTATTTTAAGGCACATGCATCTACATGGGTCAAAGAGTTTTCAGAAATTTCTCTTTGGTGAATTAAGTAATAGAAAAAAAGATTTTTGTAGAATTAAGTTATAATTAAAACATTAAGAACCTACTATATACTAAGTATAAACTAAAATTCTTTCTCTTTCAGAGTTCAACTTGATTGGTTCTCTTTTAATTCCAAGTTTTCTTGCTCAGAGCTCTCAGACCTATTGCCTTACTGTTATTTAGGTTAAGTGGATGATTTGAAATATTAGCTACGCTTTTTATATGTAAGGTTTGAATAATTGAAATGGACAGCATGAATATAACTGAAAAAATAATGAGAAGAAAAGAAGATAGTTGGACATGAATTAAAATTTCCTTAAAATCAAATAATAGAAGAATAAAGCTCCTTCCATACTTTGTATATCAGACATATACCTTCATGAGAGAGTGATTCTTACATGCGCTAGCTTTAAAAATTGAGTTTGTTGCCTGAAATAGCAATTGTAATGAGTGCTACACAAAATAGGTTCTTAGTTTTGTTACACAGAATCTTTCTGTTTAAAAGGATTTTATCCATTATACATATTCCTCAAGTTCATTTTTGCATGAATGTTCTTTCCTTCTCAAGGATCAGATACAGGTTGTCTGAATTTACCCAGTGAAGTACTTTTGACCCAGCAAATTCTTTACTGCTGTCTTCACATCTTTGTTCCTCAGGCTGTAGATCAGGGGATTGAGCATGGGAGTCACAACACCATAGAACAGGGAGATGAACTTGTCTGTTATGTCTTCTCTGCTTACTCCAAAAGAGTCCTTAGATTTGGGTTTCGCATACATGAAAAAGATTGTTCCATAGAATACAATCACCACAGTCAGGTGGGCTGAGCAGGTAGAAAAGGCTTTACGTTTCCCCTCTGCTGAAGGGATCCTCAGAATGGTGGCAAGGATGAAAACATAAGAGATGGAAATTGATATCAGAGGAAAAACTAAAAAAATGAGGTTTGATCCCATCATAGTAAGCACATTAATAGTAATATCTCCACAGGCCAATTTCAGAACAGCTAGAATTTCACAAACAAAATGGTCAATGATATTAGCACCACAGAATGGTAACTGGACAGCAAGGGATGTTTGTATTATAGAATCAACAGCCCCTGATGTCCAAGAACAAACTGCCATTGACACATATGCGGTCTTACTCATGATGACAGGATACCTCAAGGGGTTGCAGATGGCCACATAGCGGTCAAATGCCATCATGCTAAGAAGTATACACTCAGTTGCTCCCGTTCCAAAAGACAGAGACATCTGCATTGCACAACTCGAAAAAGAAATACTTTTTCTTGGAGTGAGAAAACTGTCTAGAATTAGAGGTACAGAGGAAGTTGTGTAACAAATATCCAGGAAAGAGAGATTGCCAAGAAAAAAGTACATGGGTGTATGTAGGTGGGAATCATAAATAGTTGCTATGATGAGGACTCCATTTCCAAGCAATATTACCAGGTACATCCACAGGATCAAGACAAATAAAATAGTCTCCAGCTTTGGGTGGCCAGAAAGCCCAAGGAGGATGAATTCTTTCACAGTGGTTTGATTGGTCTCATTCATTTTTGAAGTTCTCTTTCAGTCTCCAGGATTCTGAGGCAAAGAGAGAATAGATATTTTTATTCCATAGGTGTCAGTAGGAATGTTTCTCTCAATATATATTAAGCGATGTCCTATGTGTGAGTAAATATGAAAATTTATTGCAATATATAATAATAATGGCAAGAGTCATTCCACAGTAGATTATCTAAAGACATGAATGGACATTAAGAGAATGTGTACAAACTGTTAACAACATAGAGAATTTTATCATAATATGTTACTGTGGTGGTGGGGATATCAAAGACACAAATAACATAACCTCTGTCTGAAAGCCCATTGGTTTTCCTCCCTCTCCTTATTGGTGGAGATGAATTCCCTGCACTGCTTGAGAATCAACAGAGTTGGCAAGAGAGTGGGAGAATTCCAGCCTTCTTCAGTCTTCTTTGGGACTTCTCAAGTTCCAAACCTTCTCTAGGATTATTTGAGTTCCAAGTTTTCTTTGAGGTTTCTGTCACTCTGAGTACTTCTGGCTTTGAGAATTAATATTCAAGAGGTCAGCCCCACTTTAGGTTACTGAGAGAAAATACTCTAGGAAATCATGAGGATCTCTATTATGTCCTATCCTTAAATTTTTACCTACCCTAGAGACTTCAGTGGGAAGTTTACCCTTAAGTAAAATCCAGGATTCTCTGTCTTGATTGAAATGTTATCTCATTCCCAATAGGAGTGCTTCGGCATTCTGTATTCTCTCTCTCTCTCTCTCTCTCTCTCTCTCTCTCTCTCTCTCTCTCTCTCTGTGTGTGTGTGTGTGTGTGTGTGTGTGTGTCTATGTATATGCATGTGTTCTCCTATATATACATTCTCTGATTCCTATTTTGTTACCAATTTGGATAATTGGATTTTCTTTGCTCATTGCTAAATGCTCGTTTTAGAACTGGCATTTGGTGGGAAAGAAATTAAATCTTGGGTATAGAGCTTGGAGTCCCTCTTTTCTCCAATTATAATAATGACAGAGTGATCAAAAGTGGGTTGAACTTAATTACATCCAATAGATTAAAAATATTTAAGGGAACAGAGAGAATTTTAGCCCAATATCCCCTCCCCATAAGAAAATTAAAGCCTCCTGACAGGATTAAAAGTCTTTTTGATGAAATGGGAATGGGAGAAGAGGCTATGCTGCCTCACCTTCAAACCACAAACAATAGCTTTTACCACACGTGGACCTCTCTAAATTACACATACAAGAAGAGAATGATTCAAAAATATCTATAATCAACATCACAGAGAAAAACACCACTTGAGGACAACTCAACTAGAATTCCTGAAAGAAATAAAAAAGTTTTAAAGAATTTAAAATGAGGTATTTTTTTAATGTAATGAGAGTACTAGAATGGAAAAAATAGGAAAAAATGAGAGTCATGGAAGAAAAAATTGAAAAAATATTTCAAAACTTGCCAAAAGAAATACACAACTTTTCCCAAGCAACAAATTCCTTGGAAACTAAACTGAATCAAATAGGAGCTAATGACCCTGTGAAGCAACAAGATTTATTAAAACAAAACCAAAAGACTAAAAAAAAAAAAAAAAAAAAAAAAGGAAAATCTATCTCATTTTTAAAAACTGAACTGAAAAACATTGAAATTATAGAAATCTGGTCAGTAAAGCAAGTACTTCAGTCCTTCCTTTGTAGAATTGGAGGGTATAGATATAGAATGCACCACACTCTGTTGGCCTTGATAATGTATTGAGTAGTTTGCTGGACTGATATAAGTTAGAGAACATATGCCATCTATTGTCTGTGTGTTTTAGATTAAGCAAAAAGGATTTTTTTAAGTAACATTTTTAAAATGAATCTTTTAAGAGTTCTGGTGAAACTCCAATGAATTAATAATTGTACATACATTTTATATACCATAAAGTGCTATATAAGTAAAAATGATAATCACTGCCTCTAGTTTATGACCGGGCTAAAGGACTAATTGGACAAGAGTTCTTGCAAGTAATATTTTTCATTAATAATAATGATAATGAAAACTAGAATTTATAAAGAGCTTTGCATATGTTAACTCATTTGGTCTTCTCAACAACCACCTAAGATATATACTATTATTATCCTAGTCTACAAATTAGAAAACCGAGGCACAAGGAAGTGTGATTTGCCCTGAATCATACAAGTGATGTCTGAGGCAGGATTTAAGCTTAGGTCTTCTTGCCTCCCAATTCTACTAGTTACTGTGCCATATTCTGTTCAAAAGAGAGACCCTCTGATAGTATTAATCTTTTTTTAATATTAACATAAGACAACACTAACATTTTTCTAAAAATCTTTAAGAATTGTAGTCATCTCCCTTCTTTCATACACTTGATCAATATAAACAAGTAACAATAGTGATCAAAAAATTTAATATATATCTTTGAATATTTAATAGAGATTAAAGATTTAATAGACCTGACACTAGCAATGATCTGACTCAAACAACTAACTTCAAATGATCTGTACCTGTGCATCTAAGTTCAGAAAATTCTATTCCAAAGAAAGCAGGTTCTACATGATACCTTTTACCTCTAAGTCAGGGATATAGGATCCTTCTTAATTCAGGAGCAAAATATGATTTAACTTCCAGCTGATGTAATATTCTGAATCAGCAATTGCTTCCCACAGCATACAAGATGGTGATCAGGACAATGCAGGTGAAATTTGATAGTTATTTTAATTGTTACACTAAAAAATAGAGTGATTACATAGAAAGTTTAAAATGGGATGGCAGAAGATATCTAAAATTTTTACATTCTTGTAGGATTTGATTTTCTCTCTTCATTCACTGTAAGTCATTGAAATAAAGAAATATCAACAAGATAAAATCTGAGTATCAGAAATATCTCTACCATAGTTTTCAGCAATACTTATCTCTCATTCTTAACACAAATAATCTACAGGAAAAAAATTAAGTCTAAAGTCCTGTTCTCTTCAGTATTTCACTATATTCCAGATTCTAGATTCATTCTCCAATGCATCATTTGTAGTGCTCACAAGTCAAATCCCTTTAAAATCCCTTGTTGATTTAAGGAGAGGTTTTAATCCCAGAAGTAATTTAAAGTTTTTGAAAAATGAAATGCAGTATGAGGTTTTTGATACTTTCTGATGCTTCAGGGACAATATCCCACAGACCCAATTCGTATAAAATCTTTCTACTCGAGTCTAATTGAAATGGAACTCACCCAAGAAGAAAATAATCATTTGTTGTGGTTAGAAAGTAGAAGTTCTGGACACTGACAAAAGATCCAGAAACAGAAGTAGGATGATATTGACTTTAAGGATGCTTTCACTTAGGCTAATAATAATATAGAATAGTCAGAAAAAATGAGTAAATTTGGAATCAGAAGAATTATTTGAGCATGGATTCCATCCTTTTGGAACTACTGTATAATCATGGGCAAGTTGCTTAATCTCTAGGTCTCAATTTCCTCATATGTAAGAAGTAGGAATAATACTAAATAATCTCCAACATTTGTTCAAGCTCTAATTCTAGGACCCTCGGATCCTAAAATCAATCTACCTGCTTCTAGTTAGCTTTTTTTTTCTCTTCATCTTCTGATGCTCACTGAAACCTAGATTTCTCCAAAGAAAATATATCTCACAGTACCCTCTCCAATCCTAGCTCACATTCCCTGACACATAGATAAAAGAGGAGGATTTGGAACATTCGTCCTACAATCCCATTGTTCTTTAGTGCCACTCGCAGATCCTTCATATGTCACCATCACTCAGTCATCCACAACCCTCTAAGTTTCTGCCCATTTTGTCCAGATTCTTTTTGTTATCACCTGTTCAAATTCATGATACTCTCCATCTTCCTCAATAAGTATATAATGTGTAGTTCACCATACCTTTTATAGCCCCAGTCATGTCTTTCCAACTTTCAAACTGTCTCTAGTCTATTTCAACTATGTCAGGGATTTTCACATCGAAGACCACTCCACCTCAACTACATCCAGCTGAATTCGTCTCACTTACTATTTTGTTTTTGAGTAAGACTGCTCATCAACCAAACCGCTTAATTCATGGAAGGTCACTGATTTTTTACCCTCATATATCTATAAATAAGGATGACACACATAAAGGTAAATAATAAGACAGTGTTATGTAATAGGAAAACTACAGAATGAATTCAATAAATCTAGGCTTAAGTTGAGGCTCTGTAACTCTTTAGTTATGTGACCATAAGCCAAATTATTGACTATCCTCATCCATATGATGGAAATAATGCTGTCAGTAACTATTGTGGGGCTGCTGAGGTGATCAAATGAGAAAATGAATGTGAAATCACTTTATAGCTATGCCATTTATGCTATATACACATAAGCTATTGTTATTTATTGAAATAATCCTCAGTGACCTATCTTTTCATGAATTTCTACATCATTCATCTACCCCCTCATACTATACCACCTTCATTTCAAGTCTCTGAGCCTCAATTGTTCCATTTGTAAAACTATAATTTTTAGGATTGTAGAAAAGAATGGCAGTGTACTATATAAATATGTTATTATGACTATTATTGTTATCCACACTACTATCAGAATTAGTTGTTTTTTCCAGGAGTATTTATTTTTTGTCTCTTCAACTAAACAATAAACTTCTGAGAAAGGATTTTTTTTACATATTTCTATCCCCAGTAGTCAGCCCATCATAATATAGGCAATAGTTTTGCTATACATGGGCCTATATAAGAGATTTACATAAAAGAAATTTTTATTTTTTAACAAGAATAGTCATAAATCTAATGCCAGTATTCTATTCATTCAATCAATCAGTATTTAGGACAAAATAAAATACTCAAGAAAAATATTAAAATGTTAACATAAAAGAAAACCATATGGGATTCAGTAAGGTTAAAGCACTTACATTGCTATACAGGATGGTCATATAAGTAATTTCTAAGAACTTTATCAAAATTAGGGCAATTAGAAAGATTCTAAAAAATAGAGGGCATGTGAGTAAGTTGATTATGTTGGGATGCCCATATCAGGAAATGTATGGGCAAGAAATAAAGGCACCCTGGGAGAAGGGAGAATGAGGGAAATGATCTTGCATAAAAAGGTATACAAAAGGAAGAGCTTTTACAATGGAAGTAAAAATATCTTACACTTCCCTCTCATATAAATAGGTTCAAAGAGGAGAACACAACTACACATAATCAGCTAGATATACAAATCCCTTTCACCTAATAGAGAAGTAGGGGGAAAGGGGGATAAAAGAAGGAGGTGGGGAGCATGATAAAAGGGAAGGCAAATTAAGGAAGGCAGTGGTCGTGATCAAAGCAAACTTTAGAGAAAGGTCAGGGTCAAAACATAAAGAGAAGAATAAGTATAGAAGAAAAGAGGATGAATGGAAATCATAGTTATGATTTCTAACTGCATTATTTTGCCATCCTCTTTTCACACATCATTTCATCACATCATACTAACCTATGCTTGAAAATCTGCAGTGAGACAGAACCCACTACTTTCCCAATTTTTTAACCAAATTTTTAAACCCAATTTTTTAACCAAAAAAAAGTTCCATATCTTGATTTCAATCAGATATTCTACAAAATCATTTCTTTAATTATCTGTTGTCTTTATGTTCAAAAGTAGAAACTGATCTTTGCATAATAAATATACTTAAATATGGCAAATGCATTTAATGGTACAAAATGAAAGTCCTATGATAATAAAAGAATGGTTTATTACTCTGGATTCTTATAGGTGGAAAACAAGAAATAAATAGAAGGAAGTAAATGTAAGGAATGAATCAGACCATCTACATCAAAAAATTTGTTTTCCTGGAACCCAAACTTATCCAAGACTTGAGAAAATTTTATTTGTGCTAATCCTAATAATGTACTTGGTAATCCTTCTGGGCAATAGGTAACTATGACCCCACCTGCACATACTCATATGCTCCTTCCTGTACATTTGCTACACAATTTATTCTGTCCCTATAATTCTACAAAGCTTTCTCACCCCACAGAAAGCCATTTATTTGCTGTACTATACAAATGTGTCTACCCTTTGCATGAGAACAACTGAATGTGTCCTCTTAAGTATGATGACAATTGACCATTATGTAGCCATCTGCAAGCCCCTGAGATATCCCATCATCATGAATAAAGCTGCCTATGTGGCAATAGGTTCCTGGATAGTAGAAGCTGTCAACTAAAATTTTACCTCTCTTGCAATTTAATTTTTTTTATAGAAACAATGCTATCAATTACTTCACATGTGAAATTCCAATTGTTCTCAAAATAACCAGGCATAAATCCTATTCAATGTGATTTACATAGTTGTTGAAACTGTGACTTTTCTAGTCATTCCAGTTCTGTTTATTTTTGTTTCCTATATTTTTATCCTTTCACCATTCTAAGGATCCTTTCTATAAAAGGAAAATGCAAAGCTTTCTCCAATTGTACTGCCCACCTAACTGTAGTTATTATATCTTATGGAGCCATTTTCTTTATATAGATAAAACACAAGTCTAAAGACTCTATTGGACCTGACAAAAAATATGTACCAAAAAGCATAAATAGCTCATCTTCCTGTTCTAGAGTGTGGTTCAAGTCCTTGATCTACAGTCTGAGGAAGCAGGATTTGAAGACAGCTATGAAAAAATGTATTAAGTCAAATACTCTTCAATGAATAAAAATAATATATTCTTTATATTGATAGTGTCCTTGTGTTTTTTGCTTCATGGAGAAATAATTACAGATTTATAAACATTCTTTTTAAATAAAGACTTCTATGATTAGGAGTAAAGTCTTCCAATTTAATTAAAGGTCCTTAAGAAATGAGCTTATATTTGCACATATTAGTAACAAAGATTAAAGTGTGATTTTTTGAAAAAAATCATTTTGTTTTAATGTTTTGGTATTTCTTCAATTATCCTTGGTGGTTGAAATTTTGATTATTTTTCCTCTGAATAAGGAAAAATTGAAAGAGAAAATCAAGAAGAAAACAAAAAGTGATGAATTCTTCAGTAGTCACAGAGTAATGTAATTGGATTAATTTCCTCAGGAAATCTTATAAATCATTACTCAATAATTAAGAGTGTAGCAGGAAGTTGTAAATCTGAGATTTACAAAACTCCCATGCCTTAGACCAAGATTTCCCTCCCTAGGGAGGGTAAGCTTATCCACAAGGAAAAGCAGAACAGAAACTGCCTTGCTTTTATATTTGTTTGTCAAGTATTTATTCGAGTTCTTTACACATTGCAAATACTTAATAAAGATATTTTCATATCATTCATTCATATTTCTTTTTTATTTATTCATTTTTTTATGAATGTATGGAATATTTGATAACTATATTATGTAATTAATTTTATTTCTTATGGGAAATATATGATAGACCCTACCATTTGTTTTCTTTCAATATTAAATAGGAGCTATGAAAAGGTTTTTCTTATGTGCATATGCGTGACATACATTAGAATTTATTTTTTTTCATAATGAACTGGGAGTAGAGGAAGATTATGTTAAAAAAAATGATCCCAAGATCAATGGTTAGAAACTCTTGTTCTACACAGTATTATTCAACCATAACATCCTATTAAAGTTTGCCTCTAACTTTGATCATTCTGAGATATTACAACATATTGTGTACTTTATAGAATGGAATTGAATATATTTCCCTTTGTCCCAAAGTCAGACTTCTTCATTTTTCTATTTCATCCTCTCTCCTAACCAGAGGGTCAAGTGTCATGAAAAAATGACACCCTGACTTAGGAACATGACAGGGTCTCCTGAAGCCCTACCTTAGGAGTGAATGCCTTCTTAATTTTCCTGTCAGTTTCATTCACTATGATGAAAGATTCAGGAAAAAAATATTCAGAGGAGATGCTCTCTGTACAATATTGACCATCTATTGAACTCAAGAACTCTCGAAGATCCATGTTTTGAAAACAGGAGGGAGCATCCTAATCTCATGAATAAAGATCTACATTCTGTCAGAATTAGTTATCACAGAATAACAGCTGGGAGGTGTCTGATCCAATCCATTATTGAACAATGTCCCTTTAAAATAAAATCCCAAAGTAGTAACCCAATATTTACTTAAAGTCCTTTGGTAGAGAGGTGAACCTATTACTTAAAAGGGCAGCCCACTGTGCTTTTGGATTACACTAAGTGTTAGAAAGAAAATGTGTATCTTTTTAACTTCTTGTCATTTCTCCTAGTTTTACCTTCTGGGGTCAAGCAAGATAATTTTAACTGTTCTCCAACTTAACAGTTCCACCCACCCACCCACCAAAATCATCTCTTTTTTGAAAGAAATATTTGTTTCCTAATGGCATGACCTGGAGGAACATCACCATCCCAGCTGCCCTCTTCAGAAGAATTCCTTTGCTCAGTCCTGCAGGAAAGTAAGAGAGGAAGGGTATATGATAAAGGAAGATGATAGAAGGGAGGGTATATTGGGGAAGGGGCTAGTCAGAAGCAAAACACTTTTGAGGAGAGACAGCGAAATGAAAGAGAGAATAGAAGAAACAGAGGTAAATACAAGTAGCAATAGTAATTGTGAAATGAATTTTGAAGGCTTCATTTCTCAAATGCAGATGAAAGTGAGTCACATTTATAAAAAATAATAACCATTCCCCAATTGGTAAATGATCAAAAAATATGAAGTTTTCAGATGAACTAATCAAACTTTATAGCCATATAAAAATACTCTAACCCACTATTGATTCAAAAAATACAAATTAAAACAATTCTGAGGTACTACCTCATATCTATTAGATTGGCTAATAGTCCAGAAAAAGGAAAATAGTAAATGTTTGAGGAAGTGTGGAGAAAATGAGGCATTAATGCATTGTTGGTAGAATTGTGAAGTGATTCAACTATTCTGTAAAACAATTTGGAACTATGCCCAAAGGACTATAAAATTATGCATACCTTTTGACAACAATATGACTACTAGGCATGTATTCCAAAAGAGATTTTTTAAAAAGGATCTACATGTACAAAAATATTTATAGCAGGTCTTTTCTCAAGGTAAAGAATTGAAAATTGAAGGGATATCCATCAATTGGAGAATGACTCATGAAAACTTGGAAAGTCTCCATGAGCTCATGCAAAGTGGAATAAATAAAAATGTTGTGGAATGATCAATTGTGAATGACTTTGCTTTTCTCAGCAATACAATGACCTAAGGACTTATGATAAAAAATGCTATCCATATCCAGAGAAAGAACTAATTATGTCTGAATACATATTGAAGCATATTTTTTACTTATTTTTATGGAGGTTTTTTTTTGGGGGGGGAGATCTATGGGGTTTTTTTACAACAACTTTTATAGAGAAATTTTGCAGAACTTCACATGTGCCTTCTTAATGGAGAAGGAGGGAGAAAGGGAGAGAATCTGGAATTCAACATTTTAAAGCAAATGTTAAAAATTGTTTTACAAATGCTGCTTTTTTCACTTTAAATATTTTATTAGTGATAATGCAATTTACAGAGTGATAAATTATGGATAAATTTTCAAAATTAGGCAGCTGTAAACTTTTTTGTTAGGCTTTTCTCAAGAGTTCTATGAACAAACTATGTCATTTTGTCTAGAAATTAAAGAATTCAGTTTGTTTTCAGCTGCTAGGGTACATTTTTTGTGGTAAAAGAAAAACTTATTTGGTCATTTATGTAACCTTCATTCATAATGAGATTTTAAGTTGATTTTGAGTTTGAAGGTTCTTAAGAGTTTAATTTGCTCCCTTTTCCTAAAACAAAAATTGCTTTCCCCAAAAAAATTTGTTTTACATGTAACTGAGAGAAAACAAAACATTAAGCAGAAAAAAGTGTCATTTCTAAAAAGTGGCATCCAACTATTGAACACAATACTGCAAAGATGACCACAATTTCAGCAGAATGCAAAAGTTCATACCTCCTTAGATATAGAGACTATAACCCTCAGAGAAGCCTAATCATGTTAGTTTTGGGGGCTGAAAGTTACCCTGTTAACTCATATAGAAGGGAACTTTTCTCTGAGGAAAATTAAATACATTTTCTTTATGACTCTTGTCCCTTCCTCACTGAAAACCCCAAAGTGTACTACCTAGAATACCTACCACAGTATTTGCCATCCAGTCTCCACAGAGATAGTGTCAGGATGTGTGAGAACCAAATTTTCTACTACTCCCTTACTTCCTTTTACCTTTCCCGCTTTTTAGGAGCCATTGTCTCCACATCTATCTGCTGGATGTCATTTGAACTGGCTCCACTGATGATTGTTCAATTTTCAATGTGTACTCACATTTGGTCTCCATCAAAATCATCTCTTGTTCAGAAGAAATATCTATTGGTAATAAATAGATGGTACAAATTAGCACTTGATTATTATCCTGTTGATTATCAAGACTTAAGAAAAATATGAAGATGTTAATGATGCAAGTTAAACTCTAAAATGTATACTTTTTTTTTTTTTTTGGAGGGTTGGTTGTTAAATAATACTAGCACACTTCCGTTTGAAGCCCTTGATTGTTGAATGACTTAGCTGTACTTCATTTATTCCTTAGCATCTCCAAAGCCCTTTGAAAACAACCTGAGAGAGTGGTTAAGAGAGAAAGGAGTTTAATATTTCACAGTCTCCTGTAATCAGCTATTCATTGAGACCATGTGAGAAGAAAACCTGCCAGGAGAACATAAATCAGTATAATACCTCTCAGCAAAGGTGAAACAAGGAAAGGGTGGAATTTGGTCACTAGGTGGAGCTTCAGAGCTTATTCCTGATTCCACAGAGCTGAAAAAGGTAGTCATCTAAATCCTGACCAGGAAAGCTAAGCAAGAGAATTTACTCATTGTTTTTTCAGCATTTCCAGCCAGTAGGTATTCTGTCAAGCATCCAGCACATTCGTGGGAATTGGCAGGACTCATATCCTTTTTTCAATAAACAGGTTTGGATGAGTGGTTATAAGTTCCACCTGGTGGTTAAAACATTAATAAAATGCACTGAGGTTTATAAAGTTTTGTCCTCACATTATCAACCACATTTTACAAATAGTCCTTCAGTCAAAAAACATTTATTAAGTGTTTATTATGTGCAAGCAATGTGGCAAGGGATACAAAAGGAGTGGGGAGTTTGGGGGATCAGTTCATGACCTCAAGGAGCTCACATTATAAAGGAGACAACATGCAAACAATTATGTAAATGAAAGCTATAGTCATTTAATTGACTAAAATATAGAAAGAAAAGAGGATGAAGAATAAATGGATAAATAAATGATCTATAGACTGACATAAAGAATGGGTTAAAAAAAAGATAGGTAGGTAGATAGATGATGGATAGATGGATGGTTAGATGGATGCATAGATGATGGATGGATAGACGTCAGAGCTTAGTAGATGTCAGGAAAGAGCCAAATTCTAAGAATACAATACAAGCAACAACAACAAATAAGTACATAGTTTATATCTTCAAAAGTTTACATTCTAATGTAGGTACATGACATTAAAAGAAGCTAGGGTTTAGGGAGAAGAGGAAAGATGGAAAAACCCGGAGATATAAGAGCAGAGTCAAAAGAGAAGTGAGTCCGGATATTTCCACTAGTGGTGAAAGATTCAGAAAATACAAAACCCCATTGTTTTTTATTGATTGATTATAAAAGAACTTTTGACAGAATAAAATGTAGGTGTTTTGGGGAAAATCAACAAAGAAAATAAGTTTAAAAGCTTATTATGTGTCGGGAGTGCCGTGGAACAAAGACAAAAACATGATTTCTGCCCTCAAGTTGCTCACTCCGAGGGAGTCATTTGTCCATTTTATTGACCTAGAGACTCATTTTTTTAAATGTCCTTTCTGCTATACCATTTGGTGTGTTTGCTACTTACAGAACTTTCTATCTCTCTTCATAAAGAAAAGGTATCACAATCCCTTCCTTCTTAATTAGAGCTTCTTTAACTCTCACACAATTTGTGTGATGATTATTTTGCTTATGGATTTCTGTGAAACAGAGGTCATCAGTCAATGCTTTTACTTTTGTCATTTTTCTGTAAATGATAATTCAAGCAAGTAAAGTTTTACTGCTAGCTGCTTTGGAAAATTTCTCCCCTATGAGTTTTCTGTGCATTCCTGCTGCTGTTCTTTTTGTATTATAGTTAGAATATCTAGATAGAATAACCAATCAGTCAATAAATTATGGATAGAGGACTAGACTTAAACAAGTCACTTAACTTTTTTCTGCCTTGGTTTCCTAATCTATAAAACTTAGCTAAGAACATCTATCTCCTAGAGTTATTATGAGGATAAAATAAGAATACATGTATATATGATACTATGAAAACTTCAAAGTGAGATATACATGTTGGTATTTATATTGGCACATACTCAAGTAGTTTTCTTCTTCCATTTTCCTTTTCAGTTTAAAGTACAATTAAAGATAATTGTAATTTTTGTAAATTACATGTATATTTACAATGTAAAGATAATCCAGATAAATACATTTTAGCAACCTCTATTTCATGTACTTCATCACTAGCCAAAAGCCTATCATTCCATTATGAAGTGAAAAAAGACACCACAATTATTTGGGGGCATCTTTTGGGAAATATAACAATGTGGAAATCCCAAAACCATTTAATGATTTAATATTAGAAAGTTCCCAACACCTATGCAAAGACATTTTAAAAGACATGATCTTATCTACTTATAATTATTATTCACTGAACTTCTAAAAGAAACCCTACAATTTTGTCTAAAAGAATTGCTTTCACACTTATAAAATTCTTTTCCCTTTTTCTTCTGTCTTTGAAAAAAAAAATTTTCTTATTGTGATAATAAATCTTTCCTCTTATGTTCCAAATAATCCCCTTTTCTTTGTTAGCTAATGCCTTTTTTTCTCCTGAGGCAATTGGGGTTAAGTGACTTGCCCAGAGTCACACAACTAGAAGTGTTAAGTGTCTCAGGTCACATTTGAACTCAGATCCTCCTGACTTCAGGACTGGTGCTCTATGCACTGTGCCATCTAGCTGCCACCTAGCTCCCTTTCTTTTTTTTTTTTTTTTTTGGAAATGCTTTACTTTTCTATCCTGAGTTGCTGCAGAATTGTGTTTATTGCTTGTTAACTCTAAATGGGCCTGAAAGATTATAAAAATCTTATTTCTACATTATACATACATAGACTTTGCTATGAGTTTAAAGCATGTTAATAAATCTCTTTATTTTCAGTTTAATTTTTTTATCTTTGACTCACTGTAATGGTATGCATGATGTCCTTTGACAATTCCCCATCAGTATGTTGGTGCAGACACAGTTTGTTACTCCTTTCCCAAATCTGCAGATTTTGGTAAAAGACTGCCTCGAATTCAACAACAGATTTGGTTAACATACCAAAAAAAAAAATTAAATTAAATTAAATAAAGAATATAGAAATAGAAACTAATGTATATAAGAGTAATATTTGTTAAGCCTCAAATGATAAAACCTTGAAGGAAATAAATTATATTCAATAAAAATTTTCGGAAAATGTGGATACCAATTGGCTTAAAATAAGTTTTATTTTATATATATATATATACATATATATATGCTACATCATATACTGTATAAAATCCAATTGGATCAATAACCTAAAGTATTTTTTATTGATCACTTCAATATTGGCAGAAAGCACATAACATATTTTTCTTAATTGCAAGGAGAAAAAAAATGTTGAAAGGGAAGAAATTATTAGCTACACCTCATTACATCATAAGAAAAATATTTTCCTCATAAAAATATCACTGAAATTTTTCAAAGATTAGAAATTTTTTTGTGTTAATTTGATTCTGCCACACAGATTCTAAAAGAATTGATATAAATGCATAAGACTAAAGCCTATCCTCAGTGGGCAAATGGTCAATTTCCGAAAAGATGATTTTCAAAAGAGATGGCCCAGATTACAGGAAATCACTTAACTTATTATGAGAGTAGAAGGGGAGGAAAAGAAAGGAGGAAGAAAAGAGAAGGAAAAGGAGAGCAGCAGTGTCACAGTGCCCATTGGGATAGCAGAAGAAATAATACCTAGCACTTAACAAAAAGTCCACAGGAGCTATATTGCATCCCAAAAATATATAGGTAATCCCGGAATACTTAAGATATCAATTGCTTCTCTGTGCATGAGCCCTGTAATGCAGTTTCTTTACGTGTGCGCTTCAAAGGATTATTCCTCCTGTTTTTAATATTTGTATCTATGGGAGAGTGAGGCCCTAGGTTGGGAAAGAACGAGAGGCAGTAAATGTTCTATTGCTACTTTTCTTACTATTTTATTTCATTAAATGTTTGCTTTGAGAAAATTGTGTCCTGTAGTTGACTAGTAAGAGTTAAAAAACATTAGCAAGAGGGTTATAAGCTGAGGCTTCTGACAAAAGACAGATAAAGTGCTAAAGTGTTTAAAGCACTGTACTTGAAGTCAGGAAGATCTGAGTTCAAATCCATGCTCAGAAATTTCCTTATTGTGTGGTACTGAGCAAGTAAATTAAGTTCTTTGGATCTTAATTTTCTCATTTGTAAAATTGGCATAATAATAGCATCTACTTTACAATGAGATGAGAAGACACAATGAGATAATTTTGTAAAGTCCTTGAAGCACTATGTAAATGCTAACAAGCTATTCTCAATATTCTTAAAATTTAGAGTTCAGTTGATGATAACCTGAAGAGAAAGCAGAGGAAACTCTTTGGAGCTGTGACTTTGTGTACAGTGATAGAAAGTCACAGGACAACAACCCTTCCATCCTTAAATTCTCTCTCCATCATATGAATTTAGAATGTATGTGGGAAGCGTATAGTCTGGGAAATGAATGGTGAAATGCAGAGCTTGACTTTGTATAATCATTAAGCAATTATCCATATATTTCCTGGTATGTGAATAGCAATGCAACTACTGACTCAAAATGACTACTCAGAGATTTCTCAAAGTGAAGCTCAGAAGCTTTATTAGAATCTCAAGAGAAGCAGGCAATCTGCTGAGTTCTCAGAGAGAGGAGGCTAATTTTACAAAGGCCTGGAGGTGATTTAAATAGTCAAAAACCATAAGAACCCTTGACACCCTCCCCTATCTGGTTAATTTTCACTGTCTGCTCAAGTAGAAGTAGCAAAGGTTGGCTAAATTCCAGTCTAGTCAATATAGTTGACTTATTGCAGATGTGTTTGCCTAAATATATTGTGGTAAGCTTGTTACCAGTTTGCAAATGCTTGCTTGAGCTGATATGAGCACTCTATTGTAATGTTTGTACAATTTCATGTTTCCCAAACCCATCAAACCTTCATAAACTAAAATTTAGGTTATGGGTTCAATCTACCTTAGTTAATGGTTTTATGAGAAACCTCATGATTCCTCACAATCTCCTTACAAGAAGGAGATTTATTTAGAGGTAAGAAATCAATTAAGCCAGAGGAGTTAAAGGTTTCTAAAATAACTAAGGAGGCTTGGTTTACCTCAGGCTTTTTCAATCAACAGAGCTAGTCAATTTGGAGGCTTCTCAAATATCCATTTATCCAATAATGCCCATAAAAATATCACTGAAATTTTTCAAAGATTAGAATTTTTTGGTGTAAATTTGATTCTGCCACACAGATTCTAAAAGAAATTGATATAAATTCATAAGACTAAAGCCTATCCTCAATGGACAAATGGTCAATTTCTGGACAAATGATTTTCAAAAGAGATGGGCCAGATTAATTAAATAGTCAGGTTCTTCTCTAAGCAGTTGAATAAAGATCAAAGGGTTACCTCAGGTATTTTCTGCTGGAAAAGTAAATCTTTCCTCTTCTTCCCAAAGCTTTAATGATTAAACAGACCCTTGGTGCTAAGTCTTGAATTACCCAAAGTTATTATTCTGACAAGTCCTCAGTTTCTTGTTTGACTCACTGGTTATGGATTTTTGTGTTGCACCTAACTATTTTCAGGGAATTTAATTATGAGTTTGTAATTGTCTGCTATATTAAAAACAAAATATACCACTTTTTAAAAATACTGTTCCTATTTGACAGAAGGACAAATAGAGATTCATTAACAATCTACTAGTAAAACTTCAATTCAAGGATTCCACTTGTTTCACTATCCTCACTTGAGAGAACACAATAAGTCATATAATTCAACACCTTTCTTGAAAATTTTGATATTCAAGAAATTTGTAATGTCTTCAGTGGAGGAGATACAAAGTCTTCCCCCCAATTTTTTGAGGCAATTGGGGTTAAATGATCCAATTAATAAGTATCTGAGGCTGAATTTGAACTCAAATCCTCTCAACTCCAGGATCAGAAAAGAAAAAACCATCTCCTTTTCACAGATTTTCAGTACTCACTAAATTAACAAACATCCTAACCAACATAGGGAAGGAGTTAAAAAGTATAGATAAAATATGAATCCTACTATCAAGAAATTTACTGTCTAGGTTAGGTTAGTTAAAAGAACACTATGCAAAACATAGTGACAGTACCAGCAAAGAGAGGCAAGTGTCTTGGATGGATAGCAATGTATCTTTTGTCTGGATTCTGGTATATTTTTTCCTAGTATGTAATGTTGTATGTAATGTTGCTTGATGCTTGATCCTTTATCTCATCTTGTCCACCATTCTAATTGACCCATTTAATCATCAGATCTGATTTTGATATTCTGAATACCTTTGTGTCCCTGCTTCAACATCCAGATTCCTAGCATTAATTAACAGCAATATTCTAAGCTACTGGGATCACAATTTCCTCCCTTCCCTAAGTACCTGTCAACTATTACAGGCAAGCAAAAAACACACCCTAAAGTCTGATACAAGTCTTTGGCATTATCCCTTAATTTTTGAGAGGGAGAGAGAGACAGACAGAGACAGAGACAAAGGAAGATAGAGACAGACAGAGAGAGCGACAGAGACAGAGACACCAAGAGAGATAGAGACAGAGAGAGAGAGAGAGAGAGAGAGAGAGAGAGAGAGAGAGAGAGAGAGAGAGGAGAAGAAGGAGGAGAAGGAGGAGGAGGAGGAGGAGGAGGAGGAGGAGGAGGAGGAGGAGGAGGACAGGGACAGGGACAAGGACAGGGACAGGGAGAGGGAAAGAAGGAGGGAGGGAGAAATGGAAAAGGAGAAGGAATAAAAAGGAGAGGGAGAAGGAAAGGGAGAAGGGGAAAGGGAGAGGGACAAAGACCCGTCATCATGCCAAATAAAGCTCCTTGCTAGTTCTTGAAGGTCTATGTATTTGATTTATAAAATAACTTTGCTTAGCAAAGTGCTTGGCACATAGTAGTTACTTAATAAATGCTAGTTGCCATTTATGTATGTTTTGATTAAAGCATGTACAATAAGGCATTGGTATTATCTGAATTATGGAATATTTAAAAATGAATATACCTCTGTTTATTTCTATAACCTATGTAAACAACCGTTCTGGGAATGAATGGTAAAATGCAGAGTCTAACTAACCAAGAATTGTCAAGTAAGCCTAAACTGGTCCTCTTTTAATTAAACATTATTTGCTTTTACAATCAAAAAGAACTGTTAAGCTGATGAGAAAATACACTTTATTAAATGTGTTAATTATTTCCTTTCACTATCCATCTCTTCCCCTCTAAATATATTCTTTCTTTCACCGGCTACAAATAAAGATGTTTTCAGATTTGTAATCTGTGATAATTCATGCAGGACCTGTAAGAAGTTTCCTGTCATGTTTTTAACAGGCTGATCAGAGTCAAATAACTTAACAAGTTTAACTATGCTAACATAATCCTAATTGGATCTTTGGGACATTATCCCGGAAGCATAAAAAGTTCCTAAACTTTATACAATTCAGTTTTGAAACTTTAAATCACTTCAGGGACCAAAAGTAGTCCCAAAAAACAATGAAAGACTTAAATTGGCTTTTAGATTCAATGATTAATTCTTTGACGATTGTATCTGAAATGTGAAATGAAATCAAACATTGAGAAGAGCTGCACATGAAGCCTTAACAATGCCATGGGATTCCTTATTTGAGCATTTATAGATCCAATATTATTATTTCTCCCAAGTAGCAGATTAGGAAACTTTAACCTCTCTCCAATTTATTTAAATGATAAAGGTAAGTGGGATTCAAACCAATAGGAATTAGAAATTTTAAGTTAATGCATCACATTTATAATACTCAGTTCAGGCACAATTAACCTGTGTAAACTATAAATAAGAAAGTCCAATGAAATAATAATTCATATTTGAAAATTTGGTGCACATACCCAGCTATCCAGAAGAGAGAAATATATAACTTCCATAGATACAAATTTCTCCTTTTGTCATTTATTATAGGTATTTCAAGTCTTGGGGAATAGTGTTCAAAACCTTTTTTAAATCTAATAAAATTGTATTACACTGCTGATTATAGATTCAAATGATAGATAGGAACTTAAAGTGTTATATAAGTGATATTATATCAAAATGATATATAATAGTAAAATATAAGTGATATTATCACCAGTCATTACTGTTATTGTTATTATTATGTTATCCCTGTGGCACTATCCTTTGCTATCTCAGGCAGTAATATAAACATGAAAAATTCAGTCGAGTTCTCTAAATTGTTTTTTCTCCGGCAGTATATGTAATTTATTTTATACTCATGTTTTAAGGATTTATATTTTTCATTAGTAAGGATGTGGCTTCCAGCTACTTTTGCAATCGCAATGTTTTGACTTAGTACAGACTTTAAAGTTGCTGAGCTAAATAATTCGTCACCTTGCATTCACACTTGGGCTAAGTTTACTACCACCACCACATTTCATTCAGTAAGTCCTCCAACAACAAAGAGTCTGTGACCAGGCCCATGCTTGGAGCCTCTTGAGGTGCTAAAGCCAGCCAAAGCGAGTGTTCAGTGTGCTTTAAGTAGAAAACTAGGTCCCCTTCCTGCCACAATGAAACATCTAACTAGTATTTTGGGTGGAGAACTCACTTAATAAAAATAAAAAATAAACCACCATGAATAAGAAACATTTCTCTTTAAAAGGGTAAATCTATAATAATGCACAAAAATTTTAATAGTCAATATGTTTTCCCAGATCCATACTCCAAACCATTTTCTACATAGCCCCAGTGATTTTCCTAAAGTGCAGTTCTGATATCACTCCCCTACTCAATAAACTCCAGTAATTCCCTATTACCTCTGAGATCAAATATAAAATCCTCTATTTGGCATGTAAAGCTCTTCACAATTTATTCTCATCATTTTCAGCCTCTATACTCTATAGTCTAGACTACCTGGTCTTCTCTCTGTTCCTCAAAAGTGACACTCCATCTTCCATTTCCATGCTTTTATATTTACTGTCCTCAGTGCCAGGTCAGAAATAGAACAGTTCAAAACTTCTGTGCCTGTCAGCAGTGGGGCTGGGCTCATGAGTGACTTCTGCACTTCTAGACTAGGGGATATAGGAAGACCCTGACTCAAAAAATGAAAACAAATACCAAAAAAAATTTTTTAATGTGCTTTTTTATGATTATATTATGCTGAAAATATGTAATCATTAAAATAAAATGTTATATTATTTTTGTTTTATTGGGGGTGTTGTTTGTTGCTTATTTTTGCTTTTTGCTTTTGCTTTTTTTTCCATTTTACAATGGACTATGATCCCATTTATCTGACATACTGGTAGACTGGTGACTCTCCATGGTTCTGGAATTGTACCATAGTGAATAATAGTGAGTCTTCAAAAAGACATTACTATCAAGAAAGAAATTATATACAAAAATATACACTCCTGCCTATATGAATGAAAATAATTATTTCTGAGAATGTTTATTGTCATATTGATTTGTTCCTCTATTTATGTCCTCCTCCAGTTCTCCCAATATATATGTTTAAAGATATAGAATATAAGTTTACAAATGGGCATTTGTCTCTTATTCATAGACCAACCTAGATAAGTAAAAATAAAAACTTAAAACCAGAAAGCTTGTTACCTGGATATAACATATATAATATATCTCATAGATACCCTATATATTAGATAGGTAGACATATAGATCATCTTTTTTGGCCCTTGCTACTCCCAAAGAGCATCTATTGAAGCATGAAAGTATTATATGTTTAAGGAGAGAATACCCGCAATAATAAAATCATGAATATTTTAAGTACTTTGATATGAATTAGTTAAGTAATAATTAAGCTTCATAATAATATAGTTTGCTTAATATAATCAATATGAAAATCTTTTTTTTAAATTCTCCATCTGGATTAATATTTATGTAGTACTTTTCATTTTACAAAGAAATTGTGCATTTATTACCTAACTTGCTCCTTACTATAGGCCCTAAATTAGTCAGGACATAAATCATTATACCTACTTTTCAATTCTTGAGATAGCTGTTTATGAACATGACCTAAGCAATAATCCAATCTCCTATCTCCCTTGTACAGGTATATAAAACATGATGAAGAATCTTCCACAATTTCTTCATTGCTCACTTCTGTTGAATCATAATGGTACAGTAACTCTAAGAGGAAACAAGAAAGCATTGATAAGGATTACAGAATTTCTGTCATAGATCTCTCATTTTCAAACCCCACAAGTTCTCTCTAAAACCCCACATAATTCATAGCATGTCTAGCACCTAAAACATTTTCAGGAAAGCATAAGACAGGAACAGAGAGAAACATGGAAAGCCCTTAAGGAACATCACATCAAAGGATGGAAGAACTAAAGCAGTAAGAAATTTTTTAAAACTGACAACAAAAAACAAGTGCTAAGGGGCATGTAATATTTTAATTGGTAATCGAAGGCATTATGTTAAAAGAAAATAGCATGTATAGGAAGTGAATAAATTGTTAAAAGGATAATTCCAAGAATGACTTTGAGATTTATGGGCCATAGTTTCTAATTTGAGAAAATAGCTTCTTGACCAGGAATGAACTACACCTAACAATTATTGAAAAAAATTATTTGCTTGGAGGCATGAAAATCTAATTAAAGCATTTTAAATGTAAAAGGAAGGGACAAAGAAAATGTCCTGCATGTATATGTCAAACTATATTACTGCATGTATTTGCCATAAAGAATAACTACAAAATTCAGAGGCGGGATTACAATAAAAAAAACCCAGAAAAATCCATTATAGAAAAAAATGCAAAAAAGGATCTAGCATCATATATATGAAGCATGGGGCAATAAGAAAGCTGAATTAAATGACAATAAAAAATACAAATTCAATCTAAGATAGCTAAAACTTGGTAAGATAGGGTCCATAGTCAGAAAAAGAACAAAACAGATAAAGAATGGAAAGGCAAGGAAGAATTATATTGTAAGAAGATATACTCAAGTGGGAAAATTCAGAAACCATAAAGGAAAATATGATGGTGACTATTTGAATGAATATCAACAGAATAAAAACCAGAAGTGATATTGCTATTGTGGCATATTACAAGATAACTGAATAGACAAAGGAAGGGGGAAAATTCAGGGAAAAAATCACAAGCTTGACCCAGAGACATGATACAGTAAGGTGAAAGAAATGCAAATATCCAACATTTTTTGGAGTTCTTTTTGTTCAAAACGGAGAAGCTATTGATTTCTTAGCTTCCTTCAATAATAATTTCCTGGTTTGAAAGGAAAAAGGAAATAGCATGGTGACTAGTATGCTAGACCTGATGGTCACCAAAAAGGAGAAACAGATTGCTAGACTAGAAATGGTTATTAAAAGACATTTTATAATTTCTAGTAGAGAATAGAAATAGTATGGAATGTAGCTAACATGTTTGTTATTGTTCAGTCTGAAATCAGACCCTTCCAACTCTTTATTATTCCATTTGAGGAGTTTTTGTTTTGTTTTGTTTTTTGGCAAAGATACAATTCATTTTATGGATGAGGATCTGGGATAAAGAAGATTAAGTGATGCCCAAGGTCGCACAGCTAGTAAGTGTCTGAAGCCAGATTTGAACATGAATCTTCCTCACTTCGGGCCTACCACTCTATCTTCTGTACTATTACCTGTCCAATATTTGGGAAGAGTCAATTACTAGGGTTCAGAGAAAATATAGGTAAGGTTTAAAATTCCATAAGAGATTCCACACAGAAAGGAAGGGGGAGCTTTCAATAATGAATTTCTGATTTGCCAAGGTTAGACTTACATTAAATAATAAAGAGCAAAATAAGTGGAACCAAGAAAGCATTATATACAGTATTGAATATTGAAGAACAACTTTGAGCAACTAAGTCATCTTGATCATTAAAAATACCTAAATTAGCTATAAAGGATATACATATAAAGGAAGACACTATCTGTATCCTGAGAAAGAACTGATAAATAGAAGTATTATAAAATGTTTTTACATATATGTAAGCTCTTTGAGGGCAGGGACTGTCTTTCTTTTTACTAGTATTTGTATTCCAAGTATTAAGCATAGTGAAAGTGCTTGGCAAGGTTATTGTTGATGACCAGATGACCTCTTAGGTTCCTTCCAACCCTAAAATTCTGTGATTCTGATATTAAAGGTATACATGATATCCTAAAGGCCTTATCTTCTTAATTTTTGTCTCCCTGCATTATATGTGTCCTTGAGGAATTTTTATGGATTAAACATGCTATGGATTATCTGAGGTTATGGATAGAAAGAACACCAGAGGACCTAGGGATAAGCAATCTGTGTCACAAGATATTACCATCTACAACCTTGACATCAAATTCTTTCCTTCTTTCTCAGGCATCCCAGTGTCATGAGATCACAGGACTTAGAAAGTAGATGTGGATTTCAAAAGATTCAGTCTAATGGGTTCAATAGCTGTTATCAGAATAGACATGGATAGATACAATCAATACAAAGAAACAGAGAAGAAACATAGGTGAACATGCTAAGGACCCACTATCAAAAGGAAACTTCACAGCATCAAAGTTAAATGGAGGTAAGAGCTCTTATCATTTTCTTTGATTTAAACATGATAATCAATCCAGGTTAGTTCTTCTGCAGATAGAATAAATTCTGGTAGCATTTATTCTTTATCCAAAACAACTTTCCCATTGTCAAAAAGGTTCATCCACCCAATCCATTCCTAATTGCACACAAATGTATGTGCTTTGGGGATAGGAAAAACCGATATGCCTCTTTACTGTAAATTATCTGCATTTGAATTACTGCAGTTGAAAAAAGAAAAGAGTCCTTTTTTCTAAATATCATATTTAGGTCCCAAAGACTGACATTATAACAATGCCCTTTGACTAACTGATTTAGTCTTGCTTGATAAGTCAAAAATAATTATGTCCTTGAGAGCAAGTCACATAAGTTAGTCAGTGTTTATCAGTCCATTAATTATACTCAGTAAACAACATTAAGTTTCTAATAGTACAGACAGACTGTTTCTAGTTACTAGGGGAAAAACAAACAAAATAAGCAGTAGATGGCAAGGGACTTATGGGGTGATTGAACATAGGAGCAATTAGTCTGAGAATAGCGGTGGGAAGGAAAAAATGAAGAAATTAGTGAAGGACTTTAACACTGTTGATTAGAAGTAGAGATATGATTCACATTAATTGCAGGTTATCAGGAAAGAAACAGAACTATGAACCAAGACAAAGTGAACAAACTTTGTTCTAGGGTACCAGAATCAACAAGACTAAAAAGAGAAATTGCGTATCTTCCCCAAAGCAATTCTCTATAACTTGCAATCATCTAATCTCTCTACCAGGCAGGAGAAATATCTTCTTGACTAGCCCCAGGCCACTTCCTATCAAGAATCCTGCCCCTTGAATGTACCTATCTGGGACTAACATTTTCTGTCAGTGTGCCAGAATGATTCTACTATAATAGTTAGAATGACTTGTAGAGTCATACTGGAATATTAGTAGAAAATGTTAGTCTCAGATAAGTATAAATCCATTCAACAGTACTTTTCAAAGCTGCTCTCTCTTCTCCATTTATTTTGCCACCACCCTGTTTTAAGTGTCCTTATTCATCTTTCCTTCTTCAGCATCTTCCTTTTCTAATCTATTCTTCTTGTAACTTTCACAATAATCTTCCTTGTGTATAAGTCTGATCATGTCATTTACCTGCTAAAAAATATTTAATGATTCTCTGTTGCCAGTAGAATAAAATACAAAATTCCTTAACTTAGTGTTTAAGATCCTTCATAATGCAGATCCAGTTTACCTTTCTAATTGTTTCACTCCACTTAATCCTTCACATAGTGGACATTCCATCCATATTTTTCTTCACCCTGTCCCAACACTATACATTTGCAGAAATCATGCCTTATTCCTTGAATGGTCTACTTACGCATGTCTATCTATTTGAAATTTTTTACTTCCTTCAAATCTCAGCTCAAGGACCACAACCTCCATGAAAATCCATGGTACACCCCCCTCAACTAAAATTAATCTTACTATCTTCAAATTTTCTTTGTTTTTATCTCCCCTTGCCTATACTACATTATGTGTAGTGATACTGGTCTGTGTATTTGTCATATATCCTGTTGTTTCTTGTGGGGAAAGGTCTAGGTTGTAAAGTCCATAATGAATATTCATTCACTCCTCATATCTGATTTACAGAATATTTTCCTACAAGTTCAAATCAAGTGTCACTGTTCCTCAAGTTGCTCCCCAAATAACATCAAATTCTTTATATATGCATACACGTGCACACATATAATAAATACATAAATATATATATGTATATATAATATATATACTTATCAGGACATAGTTTGTTTCCTCATAATAGAATGTAAGCTCTTTGATAACAGATATTGTTTCATTTTTGGTTTTCTATCCCCAGAACCTAGCACAATTTCTGAAATAAAGTAGGCACTTATTAAATCTCAACTGAATGAATAAGTCACTTTTCTGTTACCTGTTGACTTCATATTTTAAAAGGTTAGAGAAAACAGTAAACACAGACCCAGAAATTTCTAACTTTTTCCAATTAAAAAGCAGTGGTGACCCTGTAATTTTTAAAGAATGAAATGTTTGGTACTCTAAATTCTTGCAGGAAATGAACAGAAAATAAATGGAAGAAGCGAATCAGACTACCTATGTTACAAGATTTGTTCTCCTAGGACTTTCTGCGCATCCAAAGCTTGAAAAAATTTTCTTTTTGCTAATTCTAGTGATGTATCTGGTAATCCTTCTGGGCAATGGCATCCTCATCATAGTAACTATCTATGACTCCCACCTGCACACCCCCATGTACTTCTTCCTTGGCAACCTCTCCTTCCTGGACATTTGCTATACAACCTCTTCTGTCCCTCTGATTCTAGACAGCTTTCTCACCCCAAGAAAAACTATTTCTTTTTTTGGTTGCACAGTGCAAATGTTTTTGTCTTTCGCTATGGGAGCAACTGAATGCGTGCTTCTGAGCATGATGGCATTTGATCGCTATGTAGCCATCTGCAAGCCCCTGAGATATCCTGTCATCATGAGCAAGGCAGCCTACGTGCCAATGGCAATGGGATCCTGGATAGCGGGAGCTGTCAATTCAGTTGTACAGACATCTCTTGCAATGCAATTGCCTTTTTGTGGAGACAACATCATCAATCATTTCACTTGTGAAATTCTAGCTGTTCTTAAACTGGCCTGTGCAGATATCATAACCAATGTGATTAGCATGGTAGTGGCAAATATGATTTTTCTAGTTGTGCCAGTTCTGTTCATTTTTGTTTCCTACGTTTTCATCATTTCCACCATTCTGAGGATTCCTTCTGCAGAAGGAAAACGCAAAGCTTTCTCCACCTGCTCTGCCCACCTGACAGTGGTGATTATATTCTATGGGACCATACTTTTCATGTATGCAAAACCTAAGTCTAAAGATTCTCTTGGAGCAGATAAACAGCAAATAGCAGACAAGCTCATCTCCCTTTTCTATGGTGTGGTTACCCCCATGCTCAATCCTTTGATCTACAGTCTTAGGAACAAGGATGTGAAAACAGCTGTGAAGAATATGCTAACTCAATAGCTCTTCACTGAGTGAAGGACTAGAAAGAACATTAGAGGTCATCTAATCCAACAAACACCCCTTTCACCACTGATCTTTTAACAGATAAAGAAATGAATATAGAATAAGGGTTAGGGCAAAGATTTTGGCACCTTGCTCTGAGCCACATAACTTTTGTAGCAGATTCTGAACTGGAACATTAAAGATATTTAAAAACAAAAACAAGTTCCTTGTGAGTAGGAGTTATTTCATTCATTATATATGTGTTCTCAGCATCTAGTAAAGTGCCTGGCACATAGTAGATACTTAATAAAGACTTGCTAATTGATTGATTTCTCTGAGATCCAAAATAGAAAGAATGTGATATGATATATGTCTTTGCCAAAAAGATGTTATTATGTAGAACTAGAATGTAAAATGAAACGATCATTTCAAAATCTTTTACCTTGGTCCCAAAAATTATAAATATAGCTCATAGAAAGTAGGATTTGTGCAAAATATTTGGTAGCTAAAAAGTCAAGTGACAACTGAGAGCAGGTGTTAAGTTTGTGTAACATTTTTTAACTCTTCTTTAGTAAAAATGATAGTATTTTTAAAAGGAATTCCTCTAGATGATATCTTTTATCAGTCATTGTTTTTTTTCTAGGAATTCTTAAGCTCTTACCAATTTTTTATTTACTTCCTACTGATATTTAACTCTGAAATTTTCAATGCCTCTCACTCATTCTCCAGACCCATATCCCTAGATATATTTATAAGTCTTTGGGAGATGAGAATGCCAGCAGTAAAAAAAGAGATATAGAAAATAAAGAGGTAGGGGAGAATTGCCTTTTAAATCTCCTAATTATATCTATATTATGACTAGACAGGAAAGCCACAAGGTAGAAAATAGAAAAGGGAAAAAGAGAGTCTGGAGGACACAATGCATGTTCTTCCTTTTTTTTTTTTTTTAAAAAAAAAAAGCTTTATTGATATGTTTTGTATTTATATTACAAATACTCATAGATTATTCCCACTCCACTAGGTCTTGGGTAACAAATTAAGACAATTAAGCAAAATTAGTAACACGAGTTCATATGAAAGTAAATACAGCCTTGTACACCTGTTGTATCAGCAACACACACATCTCTATTGAAAAAAAAATACTTATTTTGATCAACAGAAATCTATTTTCTCCCTATTCCTCTCCTATGTCACCCTATAGAGGAATACAACAAATTGTTGTAATAAATATGCATAAAGAAGCAAAATAAATTCCTTCATTGCCTGTCAGGTTGTTCTGTTGATTTCACTATTACATGCCTTTGAAACTTGGGCATCAGCACTATGCTAGAAAATTGAAGTTTCCACTTGAATTGTCTTAGGAAAATTCTGAAGATTAGTTAGCAAGATAAGATACCAGACACTGTGGTCCCCTCTCTTGAGCTGAAATAGTAAGCAACAGGAGCAATTTTGAAAGACTGGCCTCAAATCCCAAATGCCAAAGTCAAACTTACCCCAAAAACTATTTTATAGAGAACACCCACAAAGGAAGCACTCACATGATAGCCAGAAGAAACTATTTAAGAACACTTCTGAAGATACTTTAAAGAATTTTGATATCAACTGTGAGACACAGGAAATGCTGGCAGGATCTTCCATATGGCATGCCTGCATCAAAGATGGTATTGTATTCCATGAATACAAAGAATTACAGAAGCACAATAGAAACATGAGATGGACAAATCTAAAGGCATTTCAATCCCAAACATTCAAATGAGCTACATGTGCCTAACTTGGGATAGAGCCTTCCAAATTCATATTGGACTGTTCAATCACAGATGAACATACTCTATCCTAACCTCAATATCGTGATGGCATTGATCGCCTTTGAAAATGAAGGATGAATAACAATATGTGTGTTTGTATATATGTAGGCAGGTATGTATTTGTCTTAACCCCACCCTAAAACTATTACTTCATTACCAAGTGATACCAGGAGAGGGTCATCATCAGGCCCCTTGAATCATGGGTGGTCAATTTATTAGCCATAGTTCTTTCAATTTCAAAAGTTATTTGTTTTTACAGTGTTATCATTAATGTATTATTTTGCCTGGCTTTATTCATTTTATTCTTTATCAGTTTAATAAGTCTTTGAAATTGTTTTTATAATATTTATGCTGTAAAATTAGCTGTCCTGATTCTACTTACTTTATTCTACATCAATTCATACAAGTCTTCTTTCCATGTCCCTTTGAAATCATCTTATTACCTAAATTCTTATTGTACGTTAGTGCTCCATTTTATTCATATACAATGACTTATTCGGTCATTACTCAGTTGATGGGCATCCAATTTCAATTTTCTCATTTTTGCCACCACAAAAAGAGGTATGATAAATATTTTTTATGTTATGAGTGAACTATAATATAAAGGTAAACCGAAGTAACTTTTTCAGCAAGATAACAAGGGCATGCTGCCTGTAAATAAATGGCTCAGTGACTTGCTTCCATTTATATCAAAGACCCGGCCAGATGGGAAATTTCCCTTTTATAGATTTTGGGGAGTACAGAACAAAGAACAGAACAGTTCACTGGATCATGGGATTAGAGACAATGATGACCTGAAATGCCACACTAAGAAGTTTAAACTTTATCCCTTAAATAGTGAGTAATCATTGCAAGGTTTTGGGCAGGGCAAAGACATGGTCTGACTTGTATGTTAGGAAGATTAGTCTAGTAGATGTGAGTGAATCGCAGCACAAAGAGACCAGTTGTAGATAGGAAGCTATTAACAATCATGTAGTCAGGGAATGATCACAAAATAAATATTTGTGTAGGGGAGTTAGTGGACTGAATGTGACATGTCAAAATTTGAAGTTTTTTCCAAACTTGGCAGACCCAGTGAATAGAGTGCTAGACCTGTATTAAAGAGACATCTTGAGTTCATATTTGGCCTCAGACACTTATTAACTGTGTGACCCTGTTTGCCTCAGTTTCCACATCTAAAATGAGCTGGAAAAGGAAATGGCAATTTCAGCATCTTTGCCAAGAAAACCCAAAATGGGGTCATAAAAACACAACTCAATAACAATCAACTGAAACACATTTTAATATCTCTATAATTTCTTAGTTTTCAAGAGTTATTGTGGTCAAAAAATTCATCACCCAGCCAACAATCAATCTGAATCTTGGGAGATTATGGATATAAATCCTGGGTAATAATAATAGCAGCTGTCATTTACAAAGTGCTTTAGTGTAGAAAGTGTTTTTTTATTATTCGAGTCTCCTAAAAAACTCTTAAAAGATTTAATACTGGAGAGGTAGACATTTAGGGGACTCATTTCACAGATGAGGAAACTGTGACGTTAAGTGACTTGAGCATAATCAAATACAGAAATAAGATCTGAACCTAGGTTTTCCTGATTCCAAAAGTGGAACATTGTTTCTACTACTGTAAACTCATTGCGAAGTGATAAACCTCTCAAAACCTAGCTAGCCTGATCATCAGACCAGTAATTAAATGTAACTGAGGAGACAAAAAGGTAATGCTAGCTTTGATTGCATCGAGAAACATTGTTTCTACTACTGTAAACTCATTGCGAAGTGATAAACCTCTCAAAACCTAGCTAGCCTGATCATCAGACCAGTAATTAAATGTAACTGAGGAGACAAAAAGGTAATGCTAGCTTTGATTGCATCGAGAAACATTGTTTCTACTACTGTAAACTCATTGCGAAGTGATAAACCTCTCAAAACCTAGCTAGCCTGATCATCAGACCAGTAATTAAATGTAACTGAGGAGACAAAAAGGTAATGCTAGCTTTGATTTCATCCAGAAGCAGGTCCAGAGGTCATTGTCTGGTTATCCGCTACCCTAATCAAACTACATCTGGAATATACTATGGTCAGTTCTGGGGGGTACACATTTTAGCAAGAACATTAATAAGGCAGAACAAACACATCCTGAAGGGATAGAACTAATATCGTTAATGATCGTTATGACAATTTCAGACCGCGAAGGAACCAAAGGCAATTTACTCGAAGGGCAGGGAGGGGGGGAAGGCGAGGGGAGTAAAGAGGCGGATTAGTTTGAGAGCTTCCTTTAAATCGTGGTGGGAAAGGATTTTCAGCTTGGCCACAGCGGGGAAGAATCGGGAGCCATCCCCCCAAATTGCAGACTTCCAGCTTTCTCTGATACATTGTCTCCATCTCCAACTGAATTCCTGAAGGGAACCAACTTCTTTTTATTTTATTTGTATTCAAGCTTTAGCACAATACTGGGAAAAGAGGAAAAGCTTAATAAATGTTTTCTTTCATCTGACAAAAAAAAAAAGCCAACAAAAACGAGAGGGAGCTCCTCTTCAGGGAGTGAGTTGCCCGGCCCCCGCCATGTCTTCGGGGCTGGGAGAACTCCTTATCAGGGATGTCATCCACGGGATCCGGGTTCAGGCCCTGCTACCCTGCAATTTGGTGAAATGGGGGAATGGTTTCTCAAACTCAGGGCGGCAGCGGGGATTACGACACTCTCTGAGGTCAGTCAGGTGCTCCACTCCTCCAGGGCCCGCCACACCCGACCGCATTAAAGGCAGGTAACTCCTCGGGTCAGTCACAAGGAAAGGCTTGACAGGTAGCCACGTGGGCCCTGGAACGTTCTCTAAGAGGAAGCCTCGGGCGGACAGGGCGGGGAAAGGGACAATCTTCCCTTTCTAGGTTTTCGAGAAAAGGTGTGGACAATTTGGAATGCGGGAAGGGGGACTGAGCGAGGAAAGGAAGAGAAGTGAGCCCCGCCCCCAGAGGAGGCTGGAAACCTAGGGCTCGCAAGTCCGCTCCTATTGGAGGAGCCGCGAGCCAGCGGCAAAGATGGCGTGGGCAGCCGCCGGAAGAGGGCGTGGCCAGGAGCATCTCGGGCAATGAAGGGGAGGAGCTAGACAGGTTGGAGGCGGGGCCTTGGGGGGCGCGGCTGTCGGTGGAACGGCGTCTCAGTGAGCTCCGGCTCTGGAAGGGCTTGGGGGTCTTTCTGTTGCAGCGGCGGGTTCGAGGTATCCTTTAGCTACCCCGCTCCGCCCCGCCTTGGGCCCCGTCCAACTCGGGTTACCTCAGAATCTCCCCAAAGCAGCGGGTGGGCGCGGGACGCCCCGACCCCCTAGCTACCGGGGTCTACCCGCATCCACTCCGCCGCGAGCCCCGGAGCTAACCGTGAATGAAGCTTGGCTCCGGAGAGGAGGCCCTTCCCTCCCCTGCATTAACCCCGAGATGGAGGAGGGAATCCCGAAGGAGCCCGGGCCCCCGGCTCCCCACGAGGCTTCCCCCGAGCCGGAGAGCGGGCATGACCCCACCCTAGCGGCCGAGAAAGGTGCGGCGTCCCCAAATGACTCGGAGGCTGCCCTGCCCAAGCCCGAAAAAGAAGCCAAGAACGGGGCGCCCAAGAAGCTCTGCGGGTACTTGCTTAAATTCGGCGGCAAAGGGCCCATCAAGGGCTGGAAATCCCGCTGGTTCTTCTACGAGGAGAGAAAGTGCCACCTGAATTACTCCCGGACAGCCCAGGATGCTAATCCCCTGGGGAGCATCGACCTTGCCACTGCTACCTTTGATTGCAAAGTGGAAGCGGAGGAAGGCACTTTTGAGATCAAAACTCCCAATCGAGTTTTTACCCTGAAGGTAAATAGAATTGCTATTAGTTTAACTACTTGTAATTGGTAAAATTCTATTGTTAGCTAGTCCTGATCTCCCTTAATTCTGGTGTCTTCCCCCTGTTTTTGACTTTCAGTGTATCCTGCATTTATTTGACTTATTTGTACTTCAATCAACACTTATTAAGCGCTACTAAGTACGTAAATGTTTACATGCTGTCTCCCCAGTTAGACTGGGCTCCTTGGGATCTGTACTTTCACATCTTGGGAACACCTTTTATATATTCTTTTGTATGCCCTGAGGTTCGCTAAGTGCTTGGCATTCTTAATAACTTTTGCCCTTATCTATTTCAATGGTAAAATTTGGAATCATAACCTTAGGTCAAAGTTTATGTGTGTGTGTGTGTGTGTGTGTGTGTGTCTGTAAGATTTCTCAACTATAGGACTGTATATTTCTCTTTCCTAATTAAAAGTGAAATGTTGTGGATGGAAATTTTTTAATCTCATCAGAAATGGAGATACTGGGTCTACATTTTGTCTCCTGGAATGGGTGCTTCCTGCTAGGAAAAAGCAAAGCACTTTAGAGCCTTTGATTTCTTTGACTGATTGCTATCTCCCTAATTTGATGTGGATTGTTTTCTCTAGCTCTTCACTGATGTTTTTATTTAATCTGTATAACGTCCTTTCTGGGAATAATAGGATAAATAGTTTAAGGAAGTTTGACCTAACTAGGTGGCTAAAGAGTGGTGCCTTAGGGTAGGATGTTCTATGCTGCCAAATTAAGTAAAGGGAAGCACAGATTACCCAGAACTAGAGCATTGAGCCCTAGTTCACTTAAATTGCATTAAATTATCTTGATACCTCCCATTTGTAGAGGCATTAAGGTGTAGAAAGTATTTAAAAGTATCCTGTAAGATGGATAGAAAAACTATTATTATTATTAAATAAAAATCTTTATGGGTACTTCTTCCCTATATGATGACTTCTCTACATTGTAGAGTATATGTACATAGGTAGTACTATATGTAGTATATGTACATATAGTATAATAAGTATAAATGATCTTCAAAGAGCAGCAAGGGGTGAAAAATTCAGCTCGCTTTTGTCAACCTTGTGATAAACTTCTAAGAAATTTATTTAGGCTGCTTCTCAGACCACAAACCTTATATTCAAAAGTCTTTACAACTTGGGCTTCATTAGCTTAGCCTTCTAGAATGCTGGTTCAAGGTTAGTGCTACCATCTTCCTTACATTGATTATCTTCAAATAACCCTACTTATTTGTTTGTAGATAGTTATTTTCATGTTACCTCTCCCTTTATGTTGAGACTGACTTTTTTGCCTTTTTATCTCAATTGCCTATAGAAGATGCATAAAGAAGTGCTCACTAAGTATTTCCCAAATATTTCAAAGTGATTTGTGATTACAATGTTCTTTTTATTAAATGAATTGTTCTCTTGGTTCTGCTCATCCCACTCTGTCTCAGTTCATATAAGTCTCCCCAAGTTCTCTCAAAATGTCTCCCCATCATACTGATAGCACAATAATAGTATTCCATCCCACACATACACCAAAATGTATTTAGTCATATTCTCAATTTGATGGGCATCTGTAATATTCTTCTCTAAAATGTAATATTCTCTTGTTGGGGTTTTCTTGGGATCTCTGGAGGCAGCCTTTTTTTCAGTTCAGTAATCACCATAATTGTGCCCAACGATTAATGTCCAAATCCTTTAATCTCCTTCCTGGCGCTGGGCAACTTTCTGGAGAGCCTTTGAGCTTGGCCTTGGTTCTAGAGCTTGAGCTCCCACCTGCTTTCTCTGGCTTCTGAATCTCCCCCACTCCAAAGGTTTGTGCTTCAGCCTCCAGCCACAACAAAGGTGGAAGATGGAATGATGGATACTTATTGATGGATTGACTGGCACATTCCATACAATGATGAGACATTAGAGAAGGCTCTCAAAAACATAGAATATTATAAATAAAGCTCAGAGTAAGCATCCTGCCTAGTGAACCAAGATCTTTTGATTATAGGCAGTAGTGAGAGTCACAATATCCAAGATTATCCATAATGATATGAGTAAATTTAGATATGAATCTATCTATTCATAAGTGATATGAATAAATTTAGAACTGAAAGAGACTTTAGAAGTCATCTGGTCTAACCTCTCTCTTTTTAAAGAAGAGAAACTGAGGGTCTGAGAGGTTAAATAATTTGCATAAGGTCATGCAACCAGAACCAGCTGCTGACCTCCAGCCCTTTGACTGGAGTAAATCCAGTGCCCTTCATACTTTATCCATACTGCCTTCTTGTGTTTGGTTCTAAGCACCGTATTTTAGTTCTGCAAACATTTCAATTCCTAGCTATGTTCAAGGCCAAGGACTGACCATATCATTTCCCTGGTCAAAAACCTTTAGTGGTTTTCCATCAACTGTAGGATAAAATACAAAATCCTTGGTCTGGCCTCCTTTTCAGATTGATTTTATGCTATAACTCTCATCTTCCATTTAAATGCTATAGCAGAAAGAACATTGTATACAAAAATAGAAAACATCAGTTCAGATTCCAACTCTTAGTGATTTTCTACTTGACATGGGCAAATTATTTAATTTCTTTGTTTCCTCATTTTCCTCCTCTGTAAAATAAAAGCATTGGACTAGATTGTCCCCAACTCCCCATCAGGGCAGAATCTTTGATCCTATACTGGGCCTCATTCCTTCACTAACATGACAAACCAGTCCTTCCTTAACTGCCTCTCAGGTTCATTATCTTCATTGAAGGCTCCAACTGGGAGCCAACTTCTCCATGAAATCTTTGGTATTCCTCTCATCCCTACCCCCCAAAAAGACTTCTAATGCTTTTTCATTGAATGACATTTGTTTGTGAACATGGTATCTCTTTCCAGTGGAATGTAATCTCTTGGACGACAGAGGCTGTTTTGTTTTGCTTTTTGTGCTACCATTGTCAACCTAGCAGAGTGCCTGTAGTGGGGGAATTGGGGATGTAGAAAAGGGAAAGAAAAGGAATACACGTTTATTATGTTATTATTTTTATATAGTTCTGCTCCATCCTCACTTTTAGGACATGTGACATATCAGAACTCTGTGCCTTATGTTGACAAAGAAAAGCCATCACTTAACTATTAGATTTTTATTTATTGAAAGAGAAACTTTTCCATTCCTGATAATTCCTAAATATTTTATCTCCCCACTCTTTTTAAATGTAAAATATTCTGGCAATTCTGACTAGAGTCAATCTAAGTAGAAGCTCTCTTGATTCATCACCTTTGTGACTTTGGGCAAGTCACTTTACTTTGGAGTTCTGATTACCTTGTCTGTAAAAGGAAGGGTTTGAAACAGCTGATCTCTGAGATCCCTTTCAACTCTAGCCATATGATTTTATGTTAGAATTTGAGTTATCCTGAAAGAGGTGGTTACCATACCTTTCTCCCTCCCTTACTCCTTCCTTTAAATAATATAGAGATAACAAGAACCAACTTGCTTCACAGGAATCAAATATTGAATCTAAGTTTTGTGACTTCTTAGGCCGTCAACAAACAAACCATGATGTACTGGTTGCAGCAGCTTCAGTTGAAGCGTTGGAAATATAATAACAACCAGCCTGGAATCCTGGTCTCAGGGATCACAGATGAAGCTTTGCCTGGGAATGCTTCTCCCCTGCACATCACACTAGGTATCAAAAAATAATTTTCTTTCTATTGTGAACCTTTTTTTTTTTTAACCACAGTTGAATTCTTAATTATGTGGTCATTATGAAAACTGGAAACTAGGGGAATTCTTGGCTGCAGAAACAGTGCCTACTGTTTAAATCAAGTCAACTAAGCATTTATTAAGTTCCTATTATATATGTCAGACATTGTGCTAAACACTGGGATTAAAAAAAAAAAAAGGCAAAAGCAGCTCCTGTCTTCAAGGAACTTATATTCTAAAGGGAGAGACAACATGCAAATAACTGTGTATAAATAAGATATGTATGTATATAAATATTGACATATACAGGAAAAATTGGAGTCATCTAAGAGGGAAGGCCAAAGTGAAAAAAGAAGGTATAGCAGGCATGGAGGACAACCCTTGAAATTTCAGAGTCTACAGACTGAATGTGTTGTGGAAGTAGCAGTAAGGAGGCCAGTGTCACTGGATCGTTATCCGATCTAACACTCGTTTATTAATTGCCTATGTGCTAGGCACTGTGCTAATATCTATAATTAATATTTTTAAAAAGCCTTTCCTCAAGAGGCTTATGATCTAAAGGAGAGGAGAAAACAGAAAAAGGGGAACACTGATTAGTAGGTATCTTGTTCCATGGAGGGCAGCAGAGGCAGAGTGGCAGGAGAATCAAGTCCATAAGCCAGTCTGAGGGCTGAGGGGTGGGGTCAGTCTAGACTCCAGTTGGCTGCATGGTGATGAGATTGGAGGGGAAGCCGCCCTTAACATGGGAGGAACATCATCTTGAAACCAGGTGGAGCAGCATATGCAGAGGGGAATGACTCCTAATACAAGTGTTTTATGCAAAGACTGGAAAGAGAGAGAGGGAGCCAGGCTATGAAGAGCTTTAGGAGTCAAACAGAAGATCCACATTTGATCTTTTAGATCACTAGAGTTTATCGGATTAGGGGGGTGGCTTACACTTTAAACAGATCACTTTTGGCAACTGAGTAGAGTGTGAATTGGAATGGGGAGGCTTGAGGCAGAGAATCAATCAGAAGACAGTTGTCATCCAGCTGTGAGATAAGATGCTCCTTCAGGTGGGTGATGGCAGTAGCATCAGAGAAAGAAGAGGTATTGAAGTCATCCTTTAGGTAGCTGAGAAGATACCCTTCCGATATGTAAGAAGTTTATTAGACAGGATCTTTGCATACTTTGTAGAAGGTAACACTACGGCAGAGCAAAGCAAACTGACATTTATAAGGAGCAACCTTCGCCTCTTTACCACTACATTCTAAAATATTAAGCATTTACAGATCAGAAGGGGGGGAAAACATTGTTATTAATTGTTAGAGTGACAAAGTTATACTCCCAGATATAATATTAACTTGACACTGTCAACTTGTCACTTGACTCCTGTTGAGTATTTATTTAATTTTATATTCCTAAGCTTTATAGTCAACTAGAGTTAATTGTGATTTTTCTCATTGATAAAATTGTAATCTCTTTAACTAGTTTGAGCCCCATCCCAATTCATGATAATATTAGTTTTTAATGAAATGAAGTCTCAAGTCAATAAAGATTTAAGCATCTGTGTTATATGCCTGGCAGTGTGCTAAATTGTGCGCAAGACAAGAAAGGCAAAACTTGTTCCAGCCTTCAAGGAGCTCACTATATAGTGCTCAAAATCTAATGTGAAATTATCCATTCCCAATAGTAACTACACTTATCTATTGTAATTAAAAATTATAATTATTTCATCTATAAATCATTAATGAATGAAAATATCAATAGATGTAGACATATTTAACTACCTAGAGTATTTTATGCCCTTTCATGTCTCAATACTTTAGTAGTTAACCACTTTTCACTTCTATGGAAACTCAAGTCTTATTCTACTTCAATCCAGATATTGATGAAAGTCTTTTAAGAATCTTCCAATATTTCTGTTGAATATCAGTCATTTCTTTGTCTTTCTTTTATAGTTTCATAGTCTTTCCCAAGTACATTGTACTTGCCAGTTCTTCACAGACTCTTTCCGGGATTCATTTCATAAAAGTTTCTTTAAAACATATCACAATAGTTGTTTCACATGATCTTCTTCCTCTCTGGTATTCTTCACAGATTTCTCATAGAGCATGGGTCAAATATAAAATACACACCTCCCTGACATCATTGGGAGAAGTACTTTGCAGTAAGGAATTTTCTCAACTTCCTAACTGCCAGTACAAACATCCCACTTCTATACTTTTAAAGAGACAATAATAATCTTTGTAGCCTCTAAGAAAGAGATTGTAAACAAGTTACACTAACAAATGTTATATACATATTATGGGGTGTTTTTTTAATTTCCTTTATCAAAAATAGAATATATATACTTATTCTGTTCTCTTTTCTGGCCTATTGTTTCTGGCCTATTGTTCAGGTTATGAAAACATAAACTCAACAAGGAAGCCCTCCACAGTCTAACATAACACAGAAGTTCTCCAGAAGTTGGAGAAATGTTCTACTTCTATGTGAAAGTGAATCCCTTCTCCCTAGGCCTACCTCATTCTTAATTCTTACAATAAGTATAGGTACTGTCCCAGGGGACAAAAATGCTCCAACTCTCAACAAAATGATTTTGGACACATTATTGTACCATGAAAGAGAATGTTCTGAAAACAACATGTTATATGCCTTTTTAAAACTGAGAACCTCAGTGATTTACATATTATTTCAAGAGTAATAATCATGCTTTTTATTGCAAAGGGAATTTAAAATATAAAGAAATATTAACACCAGTTCACATCATCTAGGAAGTTAGTAGAAAAGAGTACTCAAACCCAAGTGTCAATTTAAAAGTTTTTAAGTCTTACCCACGTGTAATTAATATATTACATTTATATGGATTTATTTTCAAAAATGATTCATATACATTATTTCATTTGATCCCTATAATTCCTTCATGAAATAGGTGAGCAAATATTACCCCTATTTTGCAGTTAGGTAAGAAGAAGAAGTTTCCTTAACTTTTTCTAAGACTAAGCAGATACAGCTAGGAGTATATGATCCAGCACTGGCACATGAGTCTAGGTTTTCTGGCTTGATATCCAGTGTTCTTTCTGAGGTATCATGCTACTGCTCTAATGTATCGCAGTTTCTGGCAATGGTATCAATTCTAACTGCTTGATGCCTGAGATGTCTATCATATGCAAAGATACTGATGCTGCCCCATCATCAGTTGCTTTGAAGTAGTAATAGTGAATTTATGATCCCCTGTCTATTCTTTCTTCCTGAACCCTTTGTGATTAAAAAAAAAAAAAAAGTATACATTTGTGAGATAAAGGAAGCTGGGGTTAGAGGTTCACAGTGGCACTCCAACAGAGGTAAGCCAGCTGGCACTTAGGACCAACTTTATATGAAATCACTGTCAGCTTATAATGTCGTTGAGCTGCAAATAAATTTGTATTTGTGGATCTTAATTTGACTCAAGAATCCTCTTACACGCATGCATTGTGATGACAGCTTTTCAGTTTGTATGGCTCCTAGATGCATTTTCCCCTTTTCTCAGCTAGATAATTCAGTTGCTAACCCTCAGTCCAACCTAGTGTGCTCCAGGCTACTTCTGACACTGATGGGAAGGAATCAGGAATGAGAAAGGGATCACAACAGCATTTTACTGTAGCCATAAGGCCACAGTATAATGCCATTCAAATTAAAATGCTTTACAATTTTTCACAGTTTTCTATAAATGCTGAAAACTAGCTAGGACCTCTTGACCATAAGTAGAAAGATAAAAGAAAATCTGCAAGAAAAATGTTTTACCCTTTGTCTGAATCTAATTTGAAATAGGTAAAATATACTACAATCACGACCTTTATAGAACTACTAGAAAAATGCATATATAGTTAAACTACTAAAACTATTTCCTTTTGTGATTAAATCCCATTCATGTGAAAATTAGAAGAGGAACATTAGAGCTGCATAGTGTTGGATTGGTATTTAGAATCTTTCTAAAGTTTTACGTCTCTAGAGACTATCATTAATAAAGATCCTTTTTATTAAGTTGTGTCCCTTCCCCCATTTCCTTAACTTCTTCCTCTATTGAATTTCCAACCCTGGTTTCGTAGATGATTGCATAATGAGTTTGAGCAATTCCAAATAATTAGAGTCAGACTGGTGTCAACCAGCCTTGAGATAACTGAATTCCCACATGACTGGTACTGGAAACTGACTAACCAGAAGAATATTCTTAGTTTTCACACTCATCTTTTTCCTTTGTTGTGTGGCAGTTTATTTAGAACATCCACATATAATTATTGTTTTGTTGTACAATATCTGCGTAGTATAAACAGAGCCTATATTCCAAGTTGCCTTGTCTCCTTAATTATAAAACATCTGCTTAAGGCTTTAGGATGTATACAATACCTTTTAATCTTAACGTGCATTTTAACATAAAAGAATGTGTTTCCTACTTCCCTGTTTCCAACAAGTCATGCTCTAATGCTTCATCCTGGTATGGAGGTGACACAGGACTTTTGGCAGCTGTGCCAGCAGATCACAAATTCTGTCACATCCTAAAGCTACACCTATATGTATCTGTCTGTCTATAAAGCTTCAGATATAGGTTTGGGGACAAATTGACAGCTAGTGTCACAAGTGAGAATTGAACTATTGTCTGTCAGCCTCCAGAATCTTGCACACTTTCCACTAGAGCAAGAATCCCCTCTTCAGCTGCTTAACAAGTGGCTCTCTTCTACCCACGTAAATACCTCCAATGCCTGGGATCTCATTTACCTTCTGAGGCTGCCCATTTCATTTTTAGTCCATTCTGATTGTTGGGATTTTCCCTTATTTCAAGCAAAAACATGTTTGTTTCGATTGTTCTACTTCTGATCTCTGGAGCCAAACAAAACAATTCTTATCTCTTTTCTACATGACTGCCCTTCATATATTTGAAGGCAGTTAATCTGTCTCCCATAAGTCAATTTAGGAATGGAGTCAGAATATGTTAAGTGGAACAAACAAGGGCCAGAGGAAGGGAAAGCTTGTATTTTGGATGATCTGGAAAGACTTCATGAAAGAAATAGAATTTGAGTGGTTAAGCAATTACAGTGCATTTGTCAGATTGTCAGCTCTTAACAATGCTGTGAATCTCTCCACACATAGACATACACACACACACACAAATATACACCCCTTATTCTTATACTCGGTTCAGTTAGCTTTTCAAAAACACGATTTCTTCCTGTATCATAGTATCTTGAATATTTTCATATTGCTGCTACTTTATTTCCCTTTGGATAGATTTCCCTACTCACTTGAATTAAAATTGGCATATCTCAAGTACATACTTCTGATATCCTTCATCTAGGAATTTATACCACTTACTCTCTCATCACTTTTATCCATTTCTGAGCAGAAAAGCCATTTCCATGTTTTCTGTTCTCCTCTATGTCTTGCTCTACCTAAGATTTATGTTGAACTTCAGGTGCTTCCAAGTCATGCAGACATTCTATAGATAACTGGGCATCAGCCACTAGAGACTAGAGAGGGAGAGAGAGTCCATAATTTTAAATACAAAATAAAAATCATCTACATAGGTTGAACAATAATATTAACAACTGAAGCCAATGCAGTAGATGAGATCAATGAAAGTGTGTGTAGAGAGACAAGAGAAGGTTAAGAATTATACCTTGAAGGCATATTTATTTAGATAAGCTCCTTGAGGTCAGGAACACTAGAGTTATTATGTCTATTATTATGTCTCCTCAAGCACTTTAGTACATTGATATAACATATTAGCATCTAATAAATGTTTGTTGAGGATTGTAAAAGGTAAGAAGGAATAAAAGCAAGATGAACAAAAAGAAGCAGCTACCAAGATAGAAGGGGTTAAAGAGAATAAGGTGAGAGAAACAAGAGGTATTGAAGGTCTTCCAGGTTCTGCTAGTAGATGTTTACTAGCATCATGTTTTAAGCTCCTTCCAGATGGTATTATCAAATTTTGAATGTAATCTTAATAACAAGGAGTTTCTTCTCACCAACCAGCATTTTATACCACGAGTGTTAGATTTTCTAGAGTAGTAGATACGGAGGAATGTGAAACTAAATCAGAAGCTAGATGTATCTACTGTGCCAATAAACACAGTGTCAATTAAAGTAGGCTAGATGGGTGCAGAGGTAAACCAGCTTTCATTTTTGGCAAGAAATAAAGAAATGGTGTGTGTGAGTGTGTGTGTGTGTGTGTGTGTGTGTGTGTGTGTGTGTGAAAGAGAGAGACTGATGGTACTAAGAAGCAGTGGAAATAGACTTCATGGAGGATCATAAGATCTTATATCTTCAGCTGGAAAGGATTTTAAGATCCTGTGGTCCAATTCCCTCATTTTATAAATGAGTAAGCTGTGACCCAGAGAGGTTAAATGACTTACCTGTGGTTATGCAAATATTGAGAAGTCAAACCAGTTTTTGAGCCAGACCTTGAAGAATGGATAGTATTTTAAAAGTCATAAATAGTAAAAGGGCATCCCAAGGAGAAGGTACAGAAGTAATACAAAATAGTAAGTAGTGTTTTTTTCTGTAACTTAGTATATGTAAAGAATACTCATAAGAGTGGAAATATAGAGAGACTATCAATTATGTGGAGCTTTGATTGATAGCCTAAAGATTTTGATTTTGTTAACCAGTAAGTGGTTAGAAAGTGGGATAGAAGATAGATTTAGACTAAATCATCTCTCTTACCTTTGACTCTTATTCAGCTAATATGAAACTCTGGTTAACCCCCTTAATCTGATTTCTTGGACCTTGATGATGAGCTGAAAGACAAAATTTCAAAATTGACTCAACTTCATTTATTATAAACTTGTCAGTCAGTCAACAAGTATTCATTAAGCATTTATTCTGGGCTAAGAATTGTGAATACAACAACAAAGAGGCAAATACAAGAAACTCGGATACTATACTTCTTATACTCGGTTCAATTAGCTTTTCAAAAACACGATTTCTTCCTGTATCATAGTATCTTGAATATTGAACATTTATTAGATGCTAATATGTTATATCAACGTACTAAAGTGCTTGAGGACACATAATAATAGACATAATAACTCTAGAGTTCCTAACCTCAAGGAGCTTATCTAAATAAATACGCCTTCAAGGTATAATTCTTAACCTTCTCTTGTCTCTCTACACACACTTTCATTGATCTCATCTACTGCATTGGCTTCAGTTGTTAATATTACTGTTCAACCTATGTAGATGATTTTTATTTTGTATTTAAAATTATGGACTCTCTCTCCCTCTCTAGTCTCTAGTGGCTGATGCCCAATTATCTATAGAATGTCTCAATGACTTGGAAGCACCTGAACCGAGTATAAGTGGGTTGGTGGGATAGAAAGGTCAAGGGAAAGGGGAGGGAGGGAACTATGCTATAAGATTAAGGAAACCTAAGCATGGCATAACAAGATATCAATAGAAAGGAAAAGATTCTAGATGCACAGAAAGAGGGGATAATTGATTGATAAAGCAGGAAGAAGCTGTAGGGGATAAATTCGTAAGAGCACCTTATCAAGAAATAGGACCACCTCTTCCTCTGAAACTAGAGGAAGGAAAGAAGAAAAAGTGAAAGGACTTAGAAGTTTTAAGCTAAAGCTATGAGAAGTCAAAGATATAACAAAAGATGACCTTGATTTCAGTAAGGGAAAATAATGTCATTGAGCATAAAGGGTAGAGATAAACTTAAGACTTCAGAAGAGACTGAAAGAGATTTAGACCAATTGTGGAAATTTAGATTGTGAACTGATAAGAATAAAACAAGGATTTGTGAGTAGCAGTGAATATGCAGTTGAGGTTAAAATGTCCAAAATAGAATTCAGTTTCTTTTCCACAAAACCTTTCCCTCCTCCAAACTCCTTTATTTTTATCAAGAGCACCACCATCTTCCCATCTTAGGCTCCTCACTCACACTGTTGCCAAGCCTTGTTTCTACCTTTTCAAGAAATTATGCACATCCTCACCTTTCCACTCACATAGCTACCACATCTCAACCATTGCAGCAGCCTTCTAGTTGGTGTCCCTGAATCAAGATTCTTCCCATTCTGTCCATCTCCTCACAGCTATTAAAGTGATCTTCTTAAAACACATCTGACTGTCCCCTAACTATGCAACAAATCCAGTGGCTCCCTATTATTTCCAGGGTCAAATATGAAATCTTTCATTTGGGCTTCACAAATAGTCTTTCCAGTCTTCTCACAGTATTTTCCTCCACTTAGCCATCCAGCTGACCTTCACACATGACACTCCTCCCAACTCAGTACCTTTTTCTGCTTGTCTCTCATATTTGGAATGCTCTTCCTCCTCAGCTCTACTTCTAGATTCAGCTGAAATTCTAACTTATGCCAAAAGCCTTTCGTGGTTCCCTCTTCACCACTTATGCCTCTTATGGCCAGTCATGCCTTCCCTTTGAGATTAATACAGTTTTTATTATTAATTAATATCATAAATATCTGACATGTATATAGTTTGCATATACTGTATGAGTTTCTTGTATTTGCCTCTTTGTTGTTGTATTCACAATTCTTAACCCAGAATAAATGCTTAATGAATACTTGTTGACTGACTGACAAGTTTATAATAAATGAAGTTGGGTCAATTTTGAAATTTTGTCTATCAGCTCATCATCAAGGTCCAAGAAATCAGATTAAGGGGGTTAACCAGAGTTTCATATTAGTTGAATAAGAGTCAAAGGTAAGAGAGATGATTTAGTCTAAATTTATGGCTAAGGAATTTTTTAAATAGCTTATCAGTAGGTTAAGACTTAGGAAGGGGATAATTGAAGCCAGAGTCGGGTAAAGTGAAAGGGAGAGAATTGAAAGGAGAGGTTAGACTGGAAGAAGTTGAAAAAAACTGAGAAGGGCAAGGAGAGGGTTTAGTGTGAGGAAGTTGGAATGATAGAAGAATAAGAGGTTGGTGTCTCTACTTTTTGATTTCCGGATTTTAGATCATAGTATGCCGTAATAATCAGATCTAAAGAATGGCTCCTCTGGTATGTGGCTATAGCAGAGCTTTTCAAAAGGGGTTCCATGAATATTGAATTATAGGAGAATGATAGCTAGGGGAAGGAAGAGAACTTTGAACCAAGCACTAAAGTCATTGAGGAAATCAGAAAGGTAGCTGTAATTCTGAGATCAGGAAATGTGATCTGATGACATAAAATTTGAAATAAGAAGCATTATTGAGGATGGTAGTAGTTTGGAAGGATCATTGAGAAACAGAGTATCTAGACTTCTGCTTCTGGCCTTGTGGATCAGGAGGAATAGGTTAACATTTAACATGAATTTAAACATGAGCTTTTCATAGCACTATAACATTGGGTCCATTTGTTTCATTTCTCTTTTGTTCTCTTAGAACTAGATAATGCAGAAACTGATGAATTTTTCTGTCCTATGAAAACACCACCTGGGCTGGTAGGCATAGCAGCTGCTTCTCAACCTGTTCCAGAGATGCCCACTACCCTCCAGAATATTTCCCTCAAACACCTAGGAACTGAAATACAGTAAGTGATTAGGGAGTTGGGATAACTAATCTAAAACTGGGTACTTTCTGATACTATTAAAACTGCAATGTATTTAATTTTTAAGAAGTTACAAGCCAAGACTAAAGTGGTTGGATTGTTGTCCTGCCAATGTTATATACACATTGATAATGAGATTGACTCACGTGTTCCCAGAGCTAGCTCAGTGTTTGGGAAGTGCCAAAGGAAGGCATAGAAGAGATATTAGACTGACTACCAACTGAACTACAGAGCCATTGTGCTGACCTCATTGTTGTGTGTCTGTGAAACCTGGGCACTCCACCAGCACCATGCCAGGAAACTGAATAGCTTCCAGTTGGATTGTCTTAAGAAGATTCTGAAGATCACCTGGCAGGATAGATACCAGATACTGAGGTTCTTTCTTGAACTAAACTGTAAGCATTCCAACTCTACTGTAGAGAGTACACCTCTGTTGAGCTGGTTACATTGTTCAAATGCCAAATGCATGTTTGCCAAAAAGAGTTTTATGAAGAATTCACACAGGGTAAGCACCCACATGATGGTCAGAAAGTGATATGAGATACTCTCAAAATTTCACTTAAGAACTTTAGAATTGATTGTATGATATGGGAGACACTGGCACAGGACCGCCCAGCATGGCAGGCCCTCATCAGAGAAGGTGCTGGGCTCTGTGAGCAAAGCAGAGTTGAATTACCAAAAGACATGCAAGATGAACACTAATTTAGAGAATCCATCCCAAATGTTCACATGAATTATTTGTGCCTGGCCTGTAGCAGAGCATTCCAAGCTCATGTTGGTTTGATTAGCCATAGTCAGATACAGTATAACTTGACTAATGTAGTGGAGTCATTTTGGTCCTCTTTATAACCGTGGTCTGCCCCAATTTATCTCTAACAGCTTTTTCAGCCTTATCTTGTACTACTTCCTTTTGCCCTCCTTTCGTTTCAACAATACTATCATAGTGCCTAGCACATAGTACCTTAATAAATGCTTACTGACCATCTGCCATTCCTTAAGCACACCCTTCATTCTCCCACTTCTTTGACATTGACAGTGCTCTTGGGATGCCTTTCCCCTAGAATTGTTTCACTCATCCCAGTTCTGTCTGTCTTAAATGTAAATGTCCTTCAATCATCTTGTTCAATCCCATTATCTCCATGATGTTTTCATTTAGTCTCCTTAACCAGAAGCAACTTCTGCTAAAATACCAGAACATTTTCTACCTTTCTTACTTCACTTAAACATTTTACCCGATTATTTATATTTACCCATGTATGTTTTCTTCCACTGCTAAACTGTAAGTATGAGGGCAGAGATTTATCTTTTTTTTTTTTTAATCCCCTCAGAGCACCAAGCATTTATCTGAATGAACAAATTTACAACTAGGTATGAAATGAAAAAAAGAAATGACAAACCACTAAAATATCTTTCCCAAGAAAAGCTCATACAGGGTTATGAAAAATTAGATACTGTTGAACAACAACAAGTGAAATATAAATTGAATCAAGATTTGTCGAATCAAAATGTGGATTTGAAAAAACATCAGACACACAATAGGAACATGGACTAAACAATCTCTCTGAGATATTTGTTTTCTCTGTAAAATGAGAATAATAATAACTCAAGGTATTATTATAGTATAATATATACTAATATCTGAGATATATATACCTTATAGGTTCTTGTGAGGATCAAATGACATAGTGGGCCTAAATCTTATGGCAAACTTAAAATATAATGTGTGACAGGTAGAAATATTATATAAAATTGAAAATAATTATAGTACCTTGTGTGGCTTAGTTGGTAAGCCAAGAGTACTAGTTGCACACACAAAACTTTTCTGACTATATTCACTATAGACTTATGTTACACAATTTCAACTGGGCCCTTACAGCAGGCAGTCCTTTTACACACACTTTGTCAATTTGCTCTCCCATTTCTCCACAGTGGCTCTTCCCTTCTTATCTCTCATCAGGCTTCCCACATTATAATATCTTCCCCTCTCTCAGTTTAAGGACCCCAATTCATATTTCACATGACACATAAGTCCATTTACTTTCCCTTTTCTCCTTTTGTTTCACATCACTCAGATATATCCCCCCCCCCCCCAATGATCTTCTCTTTAACTTATCTTATATGAAGAGGTGGCTTTTTTTTTTTTTTTTTTTTTGCTAAAACAAACTTCTCTATATACATCCTTAATCCTTAATCTTTAATGCCATTACCTCCCATATTCTCTATCATCCCCACTCTCTAGTCTTTAATCTCTTCTATATGTAAAGATTAGCTGCCTACAAATATGCCTATATCGCCTCCCTCCTTCAGAACCCTTTCTTGTTCCTCCTAATCGGGCTCATTATATTTCTCCTCCTTTTTTCTGTTAACTTCCTTGAGAAAGTCATTGCACAGGGTGCCTCCACTTCCTCTTACTCTCTTCTAAAGCAATCTGACTCGTCATTCAACTGAAATTGCCCTCTCAAAAGTTACCAATGATCTTACTGACAAATCTCCTGACCTTTTCTTAATCCTCAGTGAAACAAAACTTTGCCTTTACAGGCTCTTTTATAACCAGTTGTCTCCCATCTATTTACCATTCTTAAATATAATAATGAAACTAACTCTATTTAATGACTCTCTGATAATGAACATCAAACAGGGCAAAAAACAAGGAGATGCATAGAGAAATTACCTGTGAATAGTGAGATCTTCAAGATGCTTCTGTGTGTAAATGATAATACATTGTTTGCTTGAAACCCTGAAATATTAGTCTCCAGAAAGAGATCTATAATTACTCAAAGGAGTTTGGCCTCCCCTCCACAGGAAAAACCAAATGTGAGTGAAGAATGTCTCCCAGGTTTCAGTTTTCCTCTGAATGGACACCCTACAGACCTTGTTCAACAATATCTATGTATGATAGCACCCAGAGTTGAGGAGAGCTGACTGGGTTTCTTGTAAAAAAGTAAAAACTACTTTTACAGATTTTAAGCTTCCCCAGAAAAGCAAAGATCCTTTTTTTCAGTGTAAACACTTTATTAGTGCAACTTTTCAAGATTTAGAATACCTTTGCTTCTAAAGAGCTAAACAATGATGAAGAACAAGGAAGAGGAAAAAAAAGAAAATAATGACAGAAGGAAACTTAACTCATGTTAAGAGAAATCAAAGGACTCCAACATATTCAATGGATTCCTATCAGGAGGATTCATAAGTGTGGTTTATGATTTGTGTTGTTGAATAAAACTCTCAAATCAATAAGATCATAGATTGGTTTGAATTTGAGATTAATTCTACTTATAGCATTTTGTGAAATAAAGCTATTAAACATTTATAAAAATTATAATTTGAGTAAAGCAGGTAGATGGCACAGTGGACAGACATTGGACATTAGGAAGATCTGAATTCAAATGCACCATTAGATACTTACTAGCTATATGATCCTGTGTAAATCAGTTATTTCTGCTTGTAAAATCATCTGTAAAATGAACTAGAGAAAGAATTGGCAAAACACTTTGGTATCTTTGCCAAAAAAAAAAAAAAAAAAAAACAAAAACCTTCAAATGAGGTTGTGAGGAGTCAGAAACAACTGAAAAACAGCAAGTTTCGATAAATGGTTTAATATAGTTAGAAATTTCATTTGAGTCTTATATTTAAGTTTTTCATATACTAACTTTTCCTTTTAGTAAAATGAGCACATTGGTCCTATGACCAAGTAATTCATTATGTTGTGAACATGTAATTGTATTTTTTACAATTTTAATAATAGCTTTTTATTTTCAAAATACATGCAAAGATAATTTTCAATATTCACCCTTGCAAAACCTCGTGTTCCCAATTTTTCTCACTCCTTTCCTTCTACTCCTCTTATCTAGACAGCAAGTAATCCAATAAAGGTTAAACTTGTGCAATTCTTTTAAACCTATTTCCACATTTATCATGCTGTCCAAGAAAAATCAGATCAAAAAGGAAAAAACAATTAGATGGAAGAAAAAAGCAAGCAAACCACAAAAAGGTGAAAATACTATGCTATGATCCACATTCTTTTCCCATAGTCCTCTTTTTGCATGCAGATGGTGTCTTTATCACAGTTCTATTGGAATTGCCTTGTATCATCTCTTTGTTGAAAAGAGCCAAGTCCATCACAGCTGATCATCACATAATCTTCTTGCTGTGCACGATGTGTTCTTTTGGTTCTGTTCATTTCACTTAACATCCGTTCATGTAAGTCTTTCTTTCTGAAACATCCTGCTGATCATTTCTTATAGAACTATATTCTATATTATAGAATATAGTAATATTACATAACATTCATATACTATAACTTATTCAGTCATTCTCCAACTGATGGGCATCCACTCAGTTTCCAATTCCTTGCCACCAAGGACCACCACAACTACATGTTTGTACATGTGGGTCCTTTTCTCTTTTTTATGATCTCTTTAGGGATATAAACTCAGTAGAAACAGTGCTGGCTCAATGGGTGTGCACTGTTGTGCTACCGAAGCCACCTGACAGTGGATGCTGGAGATCCAACCCAGATCTGCAGTATGGATCAGAGGATGATACAAGGAGACTGAGAGGCAGTTGTTCTCTGATCTCCCCACTGAGAGGCTGTTGAGTTGTCCTGTGATAAGATAATGATAATAATTAGCATTTGTATAGCACTTTAAAGTTTGTAAAGCTCTGTAGTCTCATGATTCATTTATGTTCTTTCATGTAAAATGATGTCTCATTTTATGCCAACAGATCTTGTTTAAGTAAATTCAGTCAGTGTCAGTAAGACAATCAAAGTTGAACTGACCAAATTAAAACGTAAATCAAGAGAAAGAAGGAAATATTTGGTGAAAAGATAGTCACTTCCTTTTAAAGCTATTTATGATAAGCCACAGGAAATTTGGGGCAAGAACATAGACTGAAGTACTCAGGATTTTGCTGAAACAAGGACCCTCGGCCATTGTCTCCTGAGTATATAGCTAAGCAAGAATCTATTCTCAATAACCTTACTGTATACATACACAGAGAGACACTGCCAAGCAAACATTCGTTTATTCATGAATTCACACATTTATACACACAATCCATAGTTAACAAGGACAGTGTTCTTTAAGGAAATAGAAAACAAACAAAAAAAAATGATAAATGGATTTGAAATCCCAGATAAATGAGGAAATGTTAAGGGATCACCTCAGTACTCTTGATGAGTTACATCACCTTATCCTTAGATAAACTATATCCTAGCATGCTGAAAGAATTTGAAAATATGATTCCTGGACCATTGTTGATAAGATTATGAAGAGGGTACTCTTCAAGAGACTTGAAATCAGATCTTTCTTATTCCAAGGCAGCTTCTCTACATCATAAGCCTGGCTGCTTTAAAATTAGAACTGTCCCAAATGGAAATGGTTTTCATCAGTGGAGGTTTTTAGGCATAGACTAGATTATGATTGTCAGGGATGCTTTAAAAGAAAATTATCTTCAGTTGTAAGTTGGACTAGATAATTGCTAAAAATCCTTTCAACTCAGAGATTCTGTAATTACACCCAAGCAGTGCTCACATAGATTGCCAATCTGGTCTGTAGACAAATTGCAGACTACTCAAGTTTCTGTTGTGTGGTAGAACTTTCCAAAATAAATCAACATGTTAGCAATGTCTGAAAACCTAAGCCTCTTTCCATACTTACAGTCCATCATCTTTCTACTAAGAGGCATTAGACCATGAATCTAAGAAGTCCAATTGGTCACTGCAAATTGTTCTCTCAATTCTTTGTCCTTCTCTCCACATTAGTTCATGTAAGCCTTATGTTTTTTTCTGAATTCTTCATATTATTAATTTCTTAAGATGTAGTAAGATCCATTATACTACATATACTACAAATATATACTACATATATATTTATGTACTACAATTTATTCAATCATTCCCCCCAGTTGATAAGTACCCACTTTGTTTCCCTCTACTTCTTGGCTACTACAAATAGTGCTGCTACAAATATTTCTGAACATGTGAGGCCTTTTCCTTAGTCTTTGCCCTCCTGGATCTAGTAGTGATTTTATTATGTAAAAGAATATAAATGGTTTAGTGACTTTCTTGAATCTAATTGGCATTTTTCATATCTTTCATACAATCTAACAAATATCAGCACAGTCATACTTTTCTTATCTCTTATTTCAGTGGAATTGGACTTTAACTTGCTCTTGCAGTTACTTGCTACATCAATGTAATAAGCCAATTCATTTATTCAAATATCTATAATAGTTTATTTGTGACAAAAACTGCTTTAATCATTTTACTTTCTCTCATCTGTACCTCTCTTAGCATCATAAGATAAATCTTACAAATGTTATTGCCCCAGTTTTACTAAAAAGGAAATTACAGCTCATAGAATTTAAATGACCTGCCTAGGATCATACCACTAATAAGTATGAGATTCAAATCCAGTCTCACCTAATTAAAAATCCATTGCTTATTGATTCGTTAATGTAGCAATCGTTTTTATTTTACTATTTATTACCAAAATGATTTAGCTGTTTCTAAATAAATTTGCAAACTTTTTTTTTTTTTAATGAGAATTCAGATCTATAGATTCATCATAAGGAAATCCTGGTGTGGAAAATCCTTCTGTCAGTGATTCAATTTTGTAGTTTTAATTTCCTTGGATATTAAGAGGTTAAGTGATTTGCCAATGTTCAGACAGCTAGTATGCCTCAGGTCTTTCCCCTTCCAGTGCATTTTTCACTCAGCTAACAAAGCATTTAGCAGACCATGTCAGCCCTTACTTGATGAATACCAGTGACTCATTACCTCCAGAATCAAATATAAACTCCTCTGTTTGGCATTTAAATCCCCATTGCATCAGTTTACTCTGTGCACTCTGTGGTCCACCTATATCGGTCTTCTTGAGTTACTTTTACATTAGCTGTGCCCCATACCTAGGATGTGCTTACTCCTTACCTCCACCTATTATGTTCCTAGGCTTTCTTCAGTATTCAGCTTAAATGCCCCCCTTCTGCATGGGGACCTTTCACTGTCCCCCCCAATTACCATAGCTTTGCCTTCTAATATTACTTTGTCTTTCCTACATATATTTCAAATATACCTATTTGTGTATATGTTGTCTTCCTCATTAAAATATAAGCTCCTGGAGTACAAGGAACAATTTTTGTCTTTTTTGTATCCCTAATGCTTTGCCCAGTACTTTGTATATAGTAAGTGCTTAGTAAATGTTTGTTGATTGACTAAATATGACTCTCTAGACCATAACCCTTGATGGGCAGAAAAAGTGCCATTGCATATTGATGCTTCCTTTTTTCAATCATACATTTTAAAAAATGTTTCTTGAACATCTGCTCTTTGTGTTGCATTGATTGTTCCTATGCTTAAAAATCTTGGTTAAAAGTGAGACTTACTTCACTTTCTTTTTGTTATTGTTTTGTTTTCAGAAATACAGTGCATAACATTTGTAGCAACAAGCAGTCCAAGGGAAATGGCCGTGTTTCCCAAGGAGATGAATCCCATAAGTTTGGAGAGAATCAGAATGAGGAACACCACCTACAAGCAGACCCAGGGCTAAATGGTGCTCAACTCTATAGTTTTCTTTTATGTGTCTGTTTCTTAATGAAAACAACTACTTAATAGAGGTATAGCGTTATTTGGTATTGGGTTCAAGGGAACCCACAATCAATTCATCAACAAGTAATTTTTCAGCCCTTACCGTATACCAGGCATTATGCAGGGGCAGAGGATGCAAAACATAAGGTGTTGTGCACTTTCAGATGAACTTATTGGTAATCAATTAAGAAACAGTTCATTTTTTTTTCCTGTTATAGACCCCCATGTTACTTTTGACTCTTTCCAAAAGATCCCAATGTATTTTTTTATTATAAATAGAATTTTGTTTTTTCTATTACATGTAAAGATAGTTTTCAACATTCCTTTTTTTAATAAGATTTTGATTTCTAAATTCTCCCTTCTTCCCCTCCTCTCTCAATAGGTTTTTAATAATTATCAAGGTTAATTAAATCCTTTATTTGGATATTATAAAGAAAAGGATATATAGTGCTCTTTGCCAGAGAGAGGTGATTTAAAATGACTTATTTGAAAATAGGGAGATGAACTGAATGACTTGTGTATCTATTCAGGTCCAAGGATTTAATGACTTTTAGTCAGAATGTGGGTTACTGAGATCTTTCAGTAGAGGTAAGAGGATTTACTTTATCTTATACTATTTTGTTATTTATTCTGAGACTAAGTCTCCCTATTTCTCCCAGACTGGATGTACAGTTGCTACTCTTGGTCCCCAGCAGGCTACTGGTCACAGAAGCTTTAATCTATTCCATTTTTGCCTTGAATCTGTTCACACCTTTCCAGAGGTTTAGTGTGAACACCTTTTTGGTTTTTGCCCTCTGTAGCTCAGAACTCCTAAACACAAGCAGCCATTAGCATCAGACTCCCCAGTAGCTGGGATTATAAGTGTGTGCCACCATGCCCTAAGCATAATATAAATATAAGAATATAAAGCAAGTTAGCTTCCTTATATAACAGTTTTAGGCTTCAAGTAAAGCTGATACTTCAGAGTCAGGGGATGTTAAAATAGTAAAATAGATCTAGTGGAATAGTGGAATAGAATAGTGGAAATTATATTTAGACATCACAGAAAAACTTTGCCATGTGGATTCCATTGCTTACGTTATGGAGAAATCTCAGTGCTTCCAGGATCTTAATTGTGTTTTATAAGTATTGATTCATTTACCATACTAATACCCAAGGGCATTTTAGATTCATTTCTAAATGAGATTACTAGTTGCCTCTCAAACAACAGTTTATATCTTAGAAAATTATGATTAGATAAATAACATTTATAATCATTATTATTAACAACAGTACTATATGATGACCAATTCTGATGGAGCTAAGCATCCTCAGCAATGAGATGAACCAAATCAGTTCCAATAGAGCAGTAATGAACTGAACCAGCTACTCCCAGAGAAAGAACTCTGGGAGATGAGTAAAAACTCATGTAATCATTGAATTCCCAATCCCTATATCTATGCCCACCTGCATTTTTGATTTCCTTCACAGGCTAATTGTACAATATTTCAGAGTCCAATTCTTTTTGTACAGCAAAATAACGTTTTGGTCATGTATACTTATTGTGTATCTAATTTATATTTTAATATATTTAACATCTACTGGTCATCCTGCCATCTGGGGGAGGGGTGGGAGGAAGGAGGGGAAAAATTGGAACAAGATGTTTGGCAATTGTCAATGCTGTAAAGTTACCCATACATGTATGGGTAACCTGTAAATAAAAGGCTATTAAAAATAATAATCATCATCATTATTAAAGGGAAATTACTAAATATTCATGTTACATGTCCCTGACTTCATCATATCCTCCCACACAACTTTCTTACACTTAGCCTGAGAGTTCTTCAGAGTGTTGGATACATAGGAGATCCTAATAAATACCTGACTGTGTATTTTTCCAGTCCAAGAGATAGCAACAGCTGGGTTAGTGGTTGAGCAGGAAGAATTCTTGCCAAAATGTACAAAAGAGGTAGACACGTACTCATCCATGTGGCCAGAGAGCAGGGGTTTAGGACTGGGGTCTATGAAGCCTGATAGGAAGAAAGATTCTTCTAAGCAGCAGGCCCCTGGAAAATAGCCTTCTAGCAGAGAAGGAAGATTTCTTGCACAATACCAATTAAAGCAGTCCCAAGAATGAACTTCCCTTTTAATAGAAAAAGTTAAGCAAAACCAGTTGATAAAATGATAGTGTTTGTCAATGAATGCAACATTCTGCTTATGTAGTCTCTTAATTGTCTAAGGAAAAGAGGGAAAAGCTTGACCTCTCCATTCCAAGTCCAAGATTGGCCATGATAGTGTGTCCCACAAGATGGTCTTGTATCATCTTATATGTGTATTGTATATACTTATACACCCATGCTTCATCTCCCCCCATTAAAATGTAAATGCCTTAAGAAGGAAAATATCATCACAGTGATAGATAAGAGAAAAGTTCATGACTAAATGAGATAGAGCTGATCACAGATGGTAAAAATTGACAATTTTGATACATAAAATTAAAAAGTTAACTTTTTTAAGGTGACTTATGGTATCACAAAGCTAAGAGGGACCTTAAAGATTATTTAGTGCAACTTCTTCATTCTAGAAATGAAAACACTGAGGCTCACATTTAAGAATTTGTCCCAGCCCCTTAGATACTTATTAAGATCATTGTCATTGAGGATGATAATATCCTTTCACATTAAACACTGATTGATAAAGTACCATAGCAGAGAAAAAAAAAATTGGTCTAATTTAGAGCATGGGTAGAGTTTGTCTTATGTTCTTAATGAATCTATTTTCATTGCACAGTAGTAGAAGTCAGAGGGCCTATTTAGACCCAATTTAGGTCTCTGAGATTTCATTTAGCATTTTTTCAAAATTGCAGAAATTCTCTTTAGCTTAACAAATTTTAAATTTTTTACATTTTCCAGTCTTCCCTCCCTTTTCTCATTTCCAGTTTCTCTTTCTCTATATATAATTAAAGATATTGTCATATTTGTCTATAGCAAAAAATAAATGTGGGCCCACACAAAGACTCCCATGAACATGGGAGAATTTTTTTCTTAATAGAGACACAGAGACTTTTTTAGCCATTAAGAATAAGGCCTTTTTGTTGAATGTTCAGTTAAAATAGTGAATATCTTGTTACTACTATCTTCTACCCAGCCTTTTATGTATGAGAATACTGTGATTTAGTCGATTTTTCATGAATTCATGAAGAGGACTTCTGTCCTTCCATCTTGGTGTCTGACATTTCAAATAATTTGTTATATTTACTTAACCCCAAAACATATTTTCTACAAAATATATTTATAGTATTAATTACCCTAATAATATTGCTAACTTCTAAATTTTTCCTCTTCAACAGGAAAAGAAACAGAGGAACATTCAAGATTGACACAGAAGTTGGGTCTGACAGCAAATTTCATTCAGAGAGCCAAAAAGCAGAACAGCAACTTCTTTGCTGAAGGCTTTCATGAAAAACATATTCAAGATAAAGTTAGGACCCTTGAACAACAGGTTCTGAGACTTACAGAGGATTTAAAGTCTCAAAAAGTAAGTATTGGCTCCATAGATGTCTTTTGGCATGTTTGTAATTTTTTTATTTGGTCACCAACAAATAAGTATTACAACAATTTGGAGAGAACAATCAACCCTTCCATTCTTTTGCCTTGAATTATGTCCTCCCTATACCTCTTGAAATCATACCTAGCCTTTATAACTCAACTCCAATGTATGCTTTTATTGTAAATAGGTGATGGTAAAATGCTTACATGTCTTCTCTTAACTAGTAAGCATTCTCTAATTTATACTATTGTTTTTCTTAAATCCTTTTTGCATAGATTATTCAAAAGTATCCTTTAATGCTAACTGTGTCACAGACTCTGTCAGTGAAAGGGTTCCAAGTTTTGCATGAGGGAAATCTGCCTGGTCCTCTCAGAGGATTGAGAGATCATTAATATAATAAAGGAGTCACCTGTTTTCTTTACACACCATCTAAAATGTTAGAAAATATCTGTGATGTTAATTGAGTATCAGTTTGCTGTATTCAGCAATTCCAAGCCCTGTGCCAAGTGTTCAGGATGAAATGACAAAAACTGTAGTCCCTGGCTCACCTTTTCCTGGAGGGAATACCCTATACACAGACAAGTAAATGCAAAGTAACTAGAAAGAGAAACAAATCACTAGCAACTGGGCTGGGCTGGACAAATTTCTTTTAGGGAATAGCTAGCCCTTGTGAACCTTGTGTAGAGCAGGGATTCCAGGGACAAGGAATAGGTTGGCAGCCTGGATTAAGGCCTGAGGTAGAAGATGAAATGCTGAATAAGGAGAACAGCAAGTAGACTAGTTGGGCAGAACAGAGTGCTCAAGGTACAGTTATGTGAAATAAAACTAAAAAGATGCACAAATCGCAGTCCCTGTTGTCTTAAAAAAAAAAAAAAAAAAAAACACCATTTGTCATGATATGGCCCTCTGAAAGGGGAAAGGAAAAGGCATACTAGAGGAAACTGATGATGTAAAGACCAATTGACATCAATAAAAATTTATTTTTTCAAAAAAAAGATGCTATTTGGCAGGTAAGAAACAAGATTGAGGAGAAGAAAGCTGAAAAGTACACTGTTGGACATGTTAGATTGAAATACAGCATCTTTGATATGATCAAAAAGTAGATGGAAATGTAAAGAATTAAAGATGAAGATTTGAGAGTATCTTCATAGAGGTGATCATTGAAATAGGAACTGAAGTCTAGAGATGCAAATAAGTGTTATGTACAAATCAAGTCACATCTCCCTAATCCAAAGAAGTTAAATAGCTGACCAGAGAGAAAACGAAAAAGAAGACCTAGTGGCTTTTATGCTACCTGTGGCAATTGGCAAAAACTGTTAGATAGAATGCTGGGCCTGGTATCAGAAAAGACCTGAGGCAGCTACTACCTCAGACACTGACAAGCTATGTGAACTTGTCAGGTCACCTCTTCCTCAGTTTCCTCATCTGTAAAACGAGGATAAAGGTCTTCCTTACCTCCCAGGTTTTATTACGAGAATAAGATGCAAATTTTTAGCACAGTTGTTGCTATTATCACTGTTGTCATCATCATGGAGCTCTTTTTCTTTTACCATGTCAAGGAAAAGGAATACAGACATAAAAACAGTTTTTAATTAGTGTTTAAATTGGTCATTTTTTGTTGTTGTTTGGTTTTTATTTGTTTTTGGTTTTTTTCCTAGAAAGTTTAAGTTGGTTGTGATATTTAGGATGGTTTGGGGAGGAGTTTGAAGTTTAGGAAACCAGTTAATAGTTCTTACAACAACCAACTCAGAAGCAAAAAAGACCTAAACAGTCCTTGCCTGATCAAAATATATCCTGAAATCAGATCTGCCAACCTTACTACTTAAGCAAATTGAACTTGTTCCATTATTTCGTGTATGTATTTGTTAGCTCCCAAGCAAAACTGTTAGCTTTTCAAGATCAGGTAACATAGGACCTTTCACTTCTTTTCCATCCCTTTGAATTTTAGTTGTTAAGTGATTTTGGTCATGTCTGACTCTTCGTTTTTAGACATTTGAAGTTTTCCTGGTGAAGATACTGAAGTGGTTTGCTATTTTCTTCTCCAGCTCATTTTACAAATAAGGAAACTAAGGCAGACTGAATAGCATGACTTGCCCAGGGTCAAATAGAGTCTGGGACTAGATTTGAATTCCAGACCCAGCTTTCCATCCACCGTGCCTCCTAGATGCCCCTTAAAATGTATTTATGTTCAAAGTAGATTCTCAATACATACTCATTGAATGAATGAATGAATTCTTGTTATATGATTAGTATTTTCTATATCAAAAATTTGAAAACACTTTGGCTGCTATAGACATTTTTAATAGTAATGCTGAAAAGAACAATCTTGTCTGGGGTCCAATGACAAGAAGTTGATATTTTTAATATGAATACTCAAATAATCAATAATCAAGAGAATAGAAATCATACCTGTCCCTGTTTTCCATCTGTTTAGGCATATGGAAAGCTATTGTGACTCTGTTGGACATATATCAACTGAAGGAAATAATTAAATCATCCATGTATCCTAAATAGAGATAAACATGAATTAACATGTGTTTCAGGATATGGATCATCCAGTTATAATGTAGTTCACTGGACACTACATCTGTTTAGGAAATACGATGAGGCAGTCGCTTAATCTTATTCTTGGTTCCTTAGAACACTGACATAGTACTTTAACAGTACTATGATTCTATTGTTTCCTTTTCCCTATAAAGATAATGAAATTTAAGTGTATGTTACAGAAGCATTTTATACAGCATTCACATCTAGGATGTTTGTAAGTGAATTTGCCCTCAAGGTGATGTATTCTTCATGAGTAAAAATTGGATAGCCTACAACTAATCTATATTCCTTTTGTTTTCAATTTGGGCTCCTTACTAAAATAACTTGAAAAGCTGTCATTTTTAATCCTATATACAATAGATAGATAGATATACATATACAGTATTTTAACAGTTGACTATATATTAGCATGGGGCATTTTTCCCTCATCCTTCCTATAAATTAACTGACTTTTAGGAAATGAATTGAAATCAGAGGACTGAATTCAAATCCTGTTTCATTCATCTGTGGGACCTTTAACAAGTTTCTCCTCTTGGGCTTCCCTTTTCTCACATGTAAAATAAAAGTCCATTTTGGAGTAGGTGAACTGTGAGGCTCATGACTTCTTAACAGGTCTTTCTTTAGTCCTATAAAAATATTGAATAGTGATTCTCACCCAGTTGTTTTTTTTTTTATTTCTCTCCAGTTAATACATATTTTTTGTATCTATAATTTTTTAAGGTGAGAACATTTATTTTAATATTAAAACTCTAAACTGAAGCCTTCTAGAAATATTCCTATACCCTTTTTATTCTTTTCTGAATGTCCTTGTTGAATGTTTAGATTTATTCTAAGTTAAACTAGAAAATAAGAAAGCTACTAAAAGATTAATTTTTGAAATTTGTCAGCATTATAGTACATTTTTCCTAAGATTCCTTCTGTGGCATCGGGATGTTACTTGCTATTGTATTTCAAACAGAGACTCTGAAAGTAGTTTGCTTTCTGCCAATTCTTGCCACCAGGAGCACATAGATTTGCCTCTGCAAAACTTATCCAAATTCCAGGTTTAACTATGCAACCAAATACCTCTTCTTAATGAACTCCTTTTCCTGCCATAGTCTGATTGACAGTACTGTTCAGTGTCTGCTTGCATTTTAATTCCTGTCAGCATGCCAATTAAAAGAGTAACGCAGAAAAACAAGTCCTTGAAAACCAAAATAACAAACATTCTTAGCCTGCTTTTTATTGAGTTCAGAAGATTATGAAATGGTGCTGAAAACTACTGGCTAATCAGATTGCTTCAGTAACTAGGAAACTGTTCCCAGAATTTACAGATGAGGAGGCTGCCCCTCCCATTTCCTGAACAAGAGGTTCTCCAGATTGGTATCTAAAGTAGGAAACACAGCTTTTGTTTTATGTAATTAATTCTAGTGGTAAGAAAAGTTTATGATGTTTCTAATTCTTAGGACCCTATGCTCTTGCCACTGGTCCTGTGAAATTTGGAAAACAGTACTAGTAATGAGGAGTACATTTATTTTTGCAAACCCAAGTTTGCAAAATCCTTTCCATGCATTGTTTCATTTATACCTCACAATAACCATGTGAGGCAGATGTTGCAAATACTATTATTCCCATTTTCAAAGTGAAGATACTAAAACTCCTCCACATAGTGGTTAATTGACCTCCACATAATGACATAGTTAACTTCAGAGGCAGAGTTTGAACTTATCTCCCCTGATTTATAGTCTAGCATTTTGCCTTCTATTTCACAGGTGCATATTACAGGTAGTCCAACTAGACAGAACTCCAATCCCAACATGACAATACTTAAAATTCAATCAACCTTGAAGATCTCCCTCTGACTATAAAAATTTCTAAGAAAGGATATTTCTGCCAGTTTATGGTTTTGGTTTTTTTTTTTTGGTTTTTGGTTTTTGGTTTTTTGGGTTTTGTTTTGTTTTGGTTTTTTTGCCTTACATATTATGTCCTGGTCTCAGTGCTCTAACACTGCTACTCCTAGAATCACACAAGCCCTTAGATAGACTGTGATATTCCAAGTGACAAAAGAGATAACTGACTCTGTGATCCTGAGAATAAATTGGAGAGGGAGACCTGAGGAATCTTTCATGGACTAGTGAGAAAACTTGTAATCATTTGTTTAAAAAGAAAAAATCTGTGTTGGAAGTTTTATATACAAACAAGTCAAGAGAAATGCATGTGGAAGGGGATTGACAAGAAAAGATTTGATTTGCTTTGTTTTTTTTTGTTGTTTGTTTGTTTGTTTGGTGGTGATGGTGATGGTGGTTGTTTTATCCCTCAGCAACTTGTGAAGATTCTGCATAAAGCTCTTGAAGCAGCCCAACAAGAAAAGCGGGCATGTAGCAGTTACCTCACAGCTGCTGAAGATCAAGACCGTCTAGAGCTGGTTCGGCACAAGGTGAGACAAATTGCTGAGCTCAAAAAGCATGTGGAAAGCCTCCAACAAGACAAGAAGGCCCTTGAGGAGACCCTGGGCCTGAGGGAGGAACACATTAAGGAACTACAGCAGCATGTCCAACTATTAATGGACAAGAACCATGCTAAGCAGCAGGTTATCTTCAAGCTCACAGAGAAAGTGACCAAGGATTTCATGGATCCACCAAAGATGGAAGATGAGCTTGACCCTGGAACCTTCTTAAATCCTCAAGAAAAGGTGGAGCATTTGAAGGTATGTAAAATTGCCTTACAACCCAACTATATCAGCATTTCCCAGTCTGTCTTATTCCATTTGCCCTATTAGTATTTTTTATTGATCACAGACACAGTAGGACTTTTGCATATTATTGGGTTATAAATCAAATACAGTAAAACTTCAACTATTCACATTTCTTAAAGAGTGAGTTATTCTTAATAACCAAGTTTTTCAAATAGTTAAAGACCTTTTCTTTAAATGGAAGAAATTTTTTATTAGTTTCTTTAAAAATTTTTGTTTAAATCTACTACATATTTCCCTGCCTTCTTAGAATATATTTGGGGCTTATAAAATAGAATATACTGCACAGAATTTTTTTCTTAATGACATAGCAATCATTGTGAACCTCATTTATTAGACCATGTGATAGAAATGTCCTGAATCTTAGCTTTTCCCTCTATAGAGGATGTCCCAAAGGTCGTAGGGAAATTTTAAGGCTTGATGTGATAAAACTGTCCTAGGACCTTTGGGAAATCCTTTATAATGGATGTTTTCCCAAACTAGTAAATTCTTGGTTAGCATATCATATTGTGAAGTATCACACTGATGTACTTTGGGGCTCACAGTTTACCTTTGGATGGAAAGAGTTTTGAGAGGAGGACGTTTAATATGAAGGGAAGTTTTTTAATGATATAAATGGATCCAGGAAGGAAAAACAAAGGAGGACAGAGTGTCTTAGGAGGGGAACAGAAGGGATGGATAGGAATAAGATTCAGGGAGTGGTAACAGGCAAAGGGAGTTTTTGCCTAGGAATATGGTGATTGAATCACATAGATGATATGAGCAGAAGGAAATGGTGTTTACTAACAACATTTTATTTGACTAGAGTTCCCATCATTAAAGGCCCTTTGATGCTAGTGAGCAGCATCATTCTTTCAAGCACAAGTAATTTAGATTAGGCTTCTGAATTGATAAACACTTGTTGATTGGGCATTTGGGGTCCTGACTGAATCTAATATCAGTTCCTCAGTTACTACAAGAATACCTTCCCAGTATCTGAGCCAGAGCCAAGACAGAAGTATATGGAGAGGGAGGAAATGAGCAGTTGGGGGGGAAGTTTCATATACAAGGAAGGTGCTTGAGTTTTGAGAAAAGAAGTCTTATAGAGTGTGTGTATATATAAACATAGGGTATATATGCATATGGTATATGTACTCCTGCTATACATACATTACTACAAATTGTGTGTGTGTGTGTGTATGCTTATAAAGTCTTCAAGTATTTGAAGGGTCATTATAAAAAAGAGAGATTTGAGTTTGTGTAGCTAAAGAGGGCAGGACTAAAAGCAATAGATAAACATTGAAGAGATAGATTTAAGTTTAACATTTGCTTAAAAAAAAAAAAAAAAAGCTTCCCAATGAGAAATGAGGCAGCTCAAGAGATAGTGAATTCTGACACTACAGTTCTTGTGTTTAATTTTTTTTTATTCTTGACAAATGTCAAGTGAAATGAGCATTCTAGTTTCAAAGTAGAACAGAAAAACAGGCCTTTAAAAAAAAATCCTATCACTAGACTCCTCTCTTTCTCCCACTCAATTAGAAAAACAAAAATTGTGTTACAAATAGGCAGTTAAGCAAAACAAATGACTACATTGGTTATATCCAAAAAAGAAAAAAAAAAAGTATGTCTCATTCTGCACACAGAGTCCATCATTCCTCTACCAAGATGTATCCCTCTAGAATCATTATTGCTTATTGCATTCATAAGAATTTATTTATCTTATTTGTTGTTATCATATTAATTGTTCTCCTGGTTCTATTCACCTCATTCTGCATTAATTCATAAGTCTTTCCAGGTTTCCCTAAATCCATCTTTTTCATAATTTATTACATAAGTTATTACATTCATATGCCATAATTTGTTCAGCCATTATTTAATTGATGGGCATTCCCTTATTTCTTAGTTCTTTTCTACAACAAATAGAACTGCTTTAAATGTTTTTGTACATATGAATCATTTCCTTCTCCATTTGGTCTCTTTGGGATATAGACACAATACCAAAATCTCTGGGTCAAAGGGTATATGCACAGTCGATTGCTGAAAATATGTGCAAGATTTTAACTGTCAAAGGTATATAATCATTATCAGAGATATAGATGAAGATTTCTATTCTGGTATAGTTTTGATTAAGTTACTTCAAAGCTCTCTTCCACCTTTGGGATTCAGATTTCTGATTTATTCAGTTCAACCAACTAAACTTTCCTCAGGTGTGGTAAACTAAAAGTTAAAGCAGAAATAATAGCATACAATTTAGTAAATACAATCTGGCTATAAAGTATAGCCAAAGGGCAATATATTGTAGTAAAAGTAAAGTAGCATATATTGTCTACACCCTGCCTGACACCATGTTAAACCCTGGGAGCATAAAGAAAGAGCCTGAGTATATAATGAGAGAAGTAGTACCCTGTATTTAAGTCAGACAACCAAAATTCAAATCCTGGTTTTGTCACTACTGCAAAATGTGATTTTGGACAAGCCATTTAATCTCCCTAGGCCTCAGTTCCTTTTCTGTAAAATTAAGAGATTGAGTTAAATGCTATCTATAATCCTTTTTAACCTGTAATTCTATGAATAAAATATTTAACACTTTGAAACAATATTTATAGATACATCAGAGAAAGACCAAGACTAAAAAGAAAGGGGGGGGGCACTTTAGCTTATAATAAAAGACAGCAAAAAGTCCAGACACTGGGATGGTGAAAATGTTTTAGACTGAATTAGTATCACTGAAAATAATACTAGTGAGTTTGGTCATTATTGAGCTGAAAAGTTAGGAGTTTATCAAAAAGGTTGGGATATGATATAAGAGTTTCATTGTCTATATGGTTGTTAGATATTTACAACTTCATTAAATAGCCCATACACCTTTCTTTTCAGGATGACATAGAAGCTTACAAGACTCAGAACCGATTCCTAAACTCTGAAATCCACCAGGTCACAAAGATCTGGAGAAATGCTGCTGAGAAGGAAAAACTCCTTTTGATGAAGGTAAGAGTAGCATGGTCTTACAGGTAGCTTCCAATTATCCTGTCGGCCTAAGGGCCTCTTTCTGTTCTCAGATGCTGCTGCAATCAATCCTTTTCTCTCATTAACAACCTCTCCTTCCCCCTTGCTTTCCAAACCACCTTGCAAAGTTTGTTTGAATTCTCTGTTCCATTACCATAGCTTTCTCTTTGTTTCCTAAAAACTAATCACTGCAAAATTCTAACCTTGGAGGGTCTCATATAGATAGTGAGCCAATAAAGGAGACTGAGAAGAAGCAATCAGACCAATACAAGAACCAGGAACAAAAAGTTGGAAAGGAGAATGTGTCCAGAAAAAGACTCAAGTGTCCAAGGGTAGAGATCTCAATGTGGGAATCTGTTTTGCTGAACTATGAATGTACATATCAAAGGTTTTATTTTGTTATTGCTATTGTTGTTTTGTTTAGTAGGAGGGAATGGTAAGGACATTAATTTTTTTAAACTTAAAAAAAGGGAGTTAGATAACAAATTTGTACAGTCATCATAGTTACACAACTTCCTTCAGCTCCTTTCAACATTATGGCAGTTAGTATGATTCAGGGCTGGAATCCTGCAAGGAATAAGCAGCTATAGGCCACAGGGGTAAAGGATAGAACAGAAAAGTATAGAGTAAACTTGTTAATTGATTGGCAAAGAAGGGAAGTGAAGTCAAAGCAGTGGCAATGGCCTGAGCATGTCCTGAAGGACAGAGAAATAAGACATTGTAATGGGGATAAAAATAGGTTTAGGAGGATTGAGATATAGAAAAATATTTAATAATACGAGTTTATAATCTAATAGAGGAATGTCAGAGGTGGGTTTTTGCGTGGGGGGGGGGGGGGGGAATTGGTTTTTCATTAAGGAAGTAGAACACTTATGGGTAATGTTGAAATCCAAGCTATGACTATCCCTATGTGAGTTTGAGGTGAAGTGGGAGAAGTAAGTCATAGGATTTGAGGAAATTGAGGAACTGAGAGTTGAGAGTGCTATGAAGCATCAGTATGAACATTGGAGTCCTCTACTTAAGGGCATCAGTTGAGGAGAAGAGGAAAATACTCAGGGGCTAAATTCCTCAAGAAAGGAGGGAGAATCACTTGGGTGTTAGTAGACAACAGCTACTTTAATCTGTATAAAAGGGGGGGAGGGCGTTTTAATAAATTTTTACTGACATTTTTTGTTTTTACATCACTTAGCTATAAATTGTTATAACATTTTAAATTAAAGTTTGAATTGTCTCAGCAAGATTTCAATGACAGTAGGCAAAGGCAGTCCAGGAAAGGTTTAAATCCAGCAACTAAACTGCAGAGGGTCCCTCTTGCCTCTAGAATCAAACACAAAATCTGCTGTTTGGCTTTTAAAGCCCTTCATATTCTTGCCCTCTTCTACCTTCTTACACCTTACTTCCTGTTTTGTGGACTGCATTCCTGTTAACACAGGCCTCCGTGCCATTTCTCTCACTCAGAACTCTTATTTCCTGGCATTTTCACTAGAGTCCTCTTGCTTGGAGTTCTATTCTTCCTTGTCTCTACCTCTAAGCTTCTCTGGCTTCCTTCAGTTCAAATCCCAGTCCCTCTCAATGCTCCCCTCTGTGATTACCTCCACTTTGTACTCTAGCTATATCTCGTATGTTATATAGTTGTTTGTATGTTGTTTTCCTCATTAAATTATGAGATCTTTTAAGGCATGGACTGTTTTTTTTTTCTTTTTATAAATGTTTAACAATGCTTGTTGATTTAAGTTGAATGAAGATAATCAATATTTTTAAAAATTTAGATATTAGTATTTATGGCTAGGTAAATTGTCATCCAAATCAGTGGTTTTAAGGAAAAAAATTTTTAATGAATTGGAAATTCAAAAAACTTGTTAGCCTCCACCTAACAAATCCAAGGAAAACTAGAAGTATAGTTGAGGTGAGATTGTCAGCTGATTAATTTAGAAAGTTGATAATATGTTAGCCTACATTTTAACATAATAATAGAATGTTGAACTAAGAAGAAAACTGCTTGAGCTTGGCAGTTGATCTGAACTCCTGGTACAACACCCCTGATCTCCCTATTACACAATCTCCTTTGTCACCTTCTCTTCTAGTGTGCATATCTCCAAGCAAAGAATTGTCAAATTGAAAGCAAATACCTCTCAGTGCTGCGGAAGCTACAAGACACATTGCCCAGTGAGGATGGCAAATCTGGGGAGTTGTTAAAGAAGTTGATTCACGAAGCTCTACAGTGGGATGTAAAGGAGGGAGCAGCGGACTCCATGAAATTGAATCCTATCAGGTGAGGAGGTTTGCCTGTGAGGACTGTCCTCTGCTTCAGCCTTGGAAGAAATCCCTTTGGTCTTTAATGACAATACTACATATTGGAGAAATCCTACCCCATGACTCAAGGTCAAACTTTTGCTAGAATAGGAAAAGAGGTTCTTACATGAAGAGCTTCTCCACCTCTGCCTACCAGAAAAACCTGGAGGAAAGTGATAGTACAGGAGCCCGAGGACTTAGGGATGAGACAGAACTGGTATTAGCCACTGTCCTTTCATGCCTCAAGGAAGCTAAAGGTGTCAAGTGGACAGATACTAGAACTCAAATAATATGCGCAAAAGTGTTGTGGCACCTGATTCAGCACTAAAAAGAAATGACCCCTGTATTCTGCATTCTCAGGTGCCTTTTAGATTCAAATGTAATCCTATCTCAGCACATAGTAGCATTATCATAGTCTACAGCAAAGTTTCTTAAATTGTGGTTTTTGAACCCACATGATGCTACATGACTGTTTTGCTAGTTTTGAATCTCAGAGACAGAAGGGACTGTAGAATCTCAAAATTGGAGAGATTCTTTAAGGTCATCTCATCTACCTCCCTCCTCCAGAAGAAACTAAGGCTGTGATAAGAATTTCGCTATTCCCAGTATAATCTTTAGTGATAGACATAGGCATTTATTTAATGCAGGGGTCCTCAAATTTTTTAGATAGGGGGCCAGTTCACTGTCCCTCAGACTGTTGGAGGGCCGGACCATAGTAAAAACAAAAACTTTGTTTTGTGGGCCTTTAAATAAAGAAACTTCATAGCCCTGGGTGAGGGGGATAAATGTCCTCAGCTGCTGCATCTGGCTGCGGGCCGTAATTTGAAGACCCCTGATTTAATGTCTTGGTCTTTCTGTCTGGCTCTAAAGATGAATTTAGATATGGAATTAGGACTAATTGCCAGGAACTGTGAAAGTCATTGAGTTAAAGTCTATGTTCTTTAACTTTTGAAATATTTATGAACACAATCTCACCTATATAATAATACACTGTCAACTTTGTGTCTTCTCAACAGTGAATATGATAATTATGGATTCATGACTGTCCCTGATTATGAAGTTGAGGACTTAAAACTTCTGGCAAAAATCCAGGCTCTAGAGATAAGATCAAATAATCTCTTGAACCATGAGGCAGTAGAGAAACCTCTGCGTGAGAAATGGAATAGTATTGGGGAACTTACTCCTTCTGCAGAACTGAAGCATCTGATCCGGAGTGGCATCCCCCCAGAGCACCGCCAGCGGGTTTGGAAGTGGATGATAAGCCTCCGAGTCAGGTCCATGCAATCACCCCACCATTACAACTTTCTGCTTGAAAAGTGCGAAACCATGGAGCACCCAGCCTCTCGGCAGATTGAATTAGACTTAACTCGTACCTTAACGAACAACAAACACTTTACGAGCCCCACTTCTAAATTTATCTCCAAACTCCGGAGAGTACTACTTGCATTCTCCTGGCAAAACCCTACCATTGGCTATTGTCAAGGGCTGAACAGGTGAGCTTATTTGCCCACAAACACTGGTAAGTCCCAAAACACACAGCTGTGTTGAGTTGTGCTACTAGGTACTTTGTAATATGAAAAATTAGCACATGCCTTTAATAAAAACTCTGAATTCTGATTGATAGTAATTTGAGGGCCCTCTCTAGAAAATCTCTAGATTTTCTTAATATCTTTTGCATGACTCAAGAGTCCTGCTCATTATCTCAAGGAAATTTGCAAAATTTTTCTTCAGCTCACTTCAGTGCCCAGCACTATTAGGTGCTTTGTAGTGCTGAAAAACAAAAAAAAACACATGATGCAGTCCTGTCTCCCAGACCATATTATAGCATTGGAGAGGGGAAAAATTGAGAGATATAAAGCTATTAAAGAACTGTATAAGATAGAAACAAGAGAAAAGTATGAGATATGGTGTTAATGTAATCACCTTCTAAAATGGTCATAAGATTAGAGCTGGAAAATAGAGGTCATCAAATCCAACCCCCTCATTTTACAAATGAGAAAACTGTGAGCTATAGAGAAAAAGTGATTTGACATGGGAAACTGAAGTTCTGTGCACTATCTAGTATATCATGCAGCAAGTTCTGTTAATGATCTTTTGGCAGGAAGAAGGACCAGGGTAGGGCACTGATATTCACCCTGATCAACATCCTCTAGGCAATGCAGTAGAGAGAGGGCTTTATTTAGAGTTAGACCTCAGTTCAAACCCAGCCTCTGGCCCTCATTAACTCTTTGATGCTAGGAAAGTCAACCTAATTTTCCTCATCTGTAAAAGTGAGAATAATAATAGCATCTATATCATAAGGTTATTGTGAAGATCAAATGAAATAATATGTAAAGCACTCTGTAAATGATCATTTTTACCATTATTATCAGAGATAAGAGAAGGTTTTGTGGCAAAGGTGAGATTCAATATAGACCTTTCAGAATCTCTTGCATCGGCAGGAAACAGCATAAATAAAACAACAAAAAGCAAGAAATAAACACAAAAAATATAGGGACATTAAGAACATTAATCTGATCTTCAGTAGAAATTTTATGTTGAAGAGTAATGGGAAATAAAGTCAATTAGACAGGGTAGGACCAGAAGACAGAGACCTTGAATGCCAGGCTAAAGCATACAGCTTTGGTCCAATGGGTAGTCACTGCCACTAATAGCAAAGAAAACACCCAGCTACAGAATGGTTTGGGGGAAAGGAAAACCAGCAGGTATGAGCCTAGTTAAAAGCTAGTCCAGACATAAGCTGATGAAGCCCTAACAAGAGTGGGTATTGGCAGTGGATGTGAAGAATAAGAGGTAAATTGGCAGGTGGTAGGGGTTGGTGACTAGAATTTTAAAATGAGTGAGAGAGATATGAGGGTCCCTCCCAAGATTTTGAGCTTTGTTGATATCAGTGACAGAAAATAGGAAACTGCAAAGGATTTCAGGCCAAGTATGCTTTCTCTTTTGTGAAAATTAAGAAAGGATTGTTACTCTTTTGTCAGAGGGTTTAATTTATTAATCCATGTAAGGTCTCTTTTTATATTGACTTCTTTTGGCAAGAATTATTTTATTTATTATTGTTACTAAGTTTGATGTAACTCATTTTGGCTCCCTTGCCCCTCTAAATTCAAATTAGTAGTTTAGTTGACATGGCCCAGAAAGGATCTAAGAAGATGACTCATTTGTTGTTTTGTTTTGTTTTTAAAAAGGAATTTTTTTTTTTGGTTATATATGTATATTTTTTTAAAAACACATTTCCTTAAGGAGTCATGTTGGGAAAGAAAAAAAGCCATGAGAGAGGAAAAAAAAAAAACAACAAAAAAAAAATGAACATAGCATGTGTTGATTTACATTCATTCTCCATAGTTCTCTCTCTGTATGCAGATGGCATTTTCCATCCAAAGTTTATTGGGATTGCCTTGGCTCATTGAACCACTGAGAATAACCAAGTCTTTCATAGTTGATCATTACACAATCTTGCTATTACTATGTACAATGTTCTTGATTCTGCTTGTTTTGCTCAACATTAATTTGTGTAAATTTTTCCAGGCCTTTCTAAAATCATCCTTTTCATCGTGTTTATAGAACAATTAATTTCCTGTACTGTAACTTATTCAATCAATTGATGGCCATCTTACTCATTTTCCAATTCTTCGTCATCACAAAAAGAACTATTATAAATATTTTTGTACAAGCAGGTCCTTTTCCCTCCTTTATGATTTCTTTGGAATACAGATCTAGTAATGACAATACTGGATCAAAGGGTACACACAATTTTATAGCCTTTTGGGCATAGTTCCAAATTACTCTCCAGAATAGTTGGGTCATTTCACAATTCTACCAACAATGCATTAGTATCCCAGTTTTCCCATATCCAATATTTATCATTATCTTTTCCTGGATGACTCATTACTATTTTCCATTATAAATCCATTATAAACCATGTGGTACTAGAAGTAATGAAGAAATAGAATACATTCTTCTTTTACTCAGTCTTTCAGCAGGTATTTATTGCATGCTTACAGTGCACGCAGTGTTTCTCTTTCTTCAAAAATAGGTAGAGGCAACAGCAAGCCAAGACTTAATGTTTTATAAAAAGCAAAAATAAAACTGGAAATAATGGAAAGTGACACAATTTTAAATTTTATGCTTTATGTATTTTTCTAAATTACATTTTCACTTTAATTCTCTGTATAAATGTAGGCAGTTCTTATTTAAGTCTTCATAATTGGACTTTAATAAAGTATATTTTTTAAATAGGAAAAAATATGTTCAAATATAGTAACATGTTAATTGTCTTGGAGACATCAGTTATTTATGCCTGGAATAAAGCTGCTTTTTAGATGAATAGTAATGTAGCTAGCTCCACCTAATGGCAGCTATCAGAATCACTGGCTTAGTACTTCAAAGCAGCTTCCTTGAGCTTTGGAAGATGCAGGAATGAGACGGGAAGTAAGAGCTAACATACATCATCTCCTTTATAATAGATAATATTATATATCCCCCACTTCGTGCCAGGCATTGTGCTAAATGTTTTTTATCTCATTTGATATCCCGAATTTACCATTGAGTAAACAGAAGCAAGTAGAACTTAAGTGACTTGGTCACACAGCTGGTGTCTGAAACTTGATTTGAACTTGGGCTTCCCAAATCCAGGCCCATACTGCACCACCTCACCTTCTAGTTTCACTTAGCCCTGTGTCCACAACTGCTTCTTGGCTCTCATTTGCACAGAATGGAGTCACTGGTGAGTGGGTTGGGCTTCCTAGTGCCTGGACCAGGACACCTCTGTCTGTTAGCAGGTCTGAGACAGTTGCTGAGCAGTGACAATAGCATCTTTTTTTTCTTCTCACCTTGTCTATAGCACTGTTTCTGTTAGAAAGCTGCCCCTATCTCAAACTCTTAGCCCGTCGTATCTGCCTTAAAGGCTGTATTATGTAATGGAGAGAGCTTTGGAAGTCAGACTTAGTCCCAGGATGGGCCACTCACTACCTTTGTAGCCTCAGTGTCATGTTTGTAGAATGGAGAAGTTGGATTAGATGATCTTTAACATAAGTACAAAATAAAATCAAGATCTGAGTTCAATTCCAGCCTCAGACACTTAACACTTCCTAGCTGTGTGACTTTGGGCAGTCACTTAACCCCAGTTGCCTTGACAAAAAAAATAAACAAATATCAAGGAAAACACAAATCAAGTAGAGTGGAAAATGTTGTGGTTTTGGAATCGGGACCTGAGTTCAAATTCACCGTTGTGAGTACTCATTTCTTCTCTCTGAGCTTCATCTTCCTGCCCCAAATCCGCAATTCTATGATCCTTCCTTTTCACCTCCAAATTCTCTAAGTCTAAGAAAATAATGGGAGACTGACAAATCCAGGTTCACTTGTGCCTATGGCATTTTTCTGATTGATAATCACCAGATTTTAGGTCAGGAACAGAAAGAAAGGCTGTTTATCTCCCTTGAAATCATTTCAAGCAATTAATAAAGAAACAAGCACCCATGTGCTCTCTCATTATCTCTTCACCATTATTGGACTTCAGTTCCCTTTTTATGTTCTTTGTGATTCCCTCTTGAATCAGGGAACCATTCCTCTCTACTGAACAGGGCAGAAATAAACTACATTTTAAGTCATTTGACTTTCTCCTTTTCATCTATTAACATAACAGCAACTTCATCCAATCAGTTAATCTGCTTTTTCCACCTCCTTACTACTCCAAAGGAGTTCTGTAGCCCCTTTTTCTTTTCTTAGCAATTTTACAAGCCTTAGTTCACTTTGACCTTTAATCTCCCTGACTCAGTTTTCACAGGTTCTTGCTATAATCTTGTATTCATCCTAGATAATGTATTACAACTTCCTTTGTTTGGCATATTTAAGAAAAAAAACATATAAACATATAAAAAACCATATAAAAACATATAAAAAACATATAAAAAAACATATAAACATATAAACAATAAGTAAAGTATTCCTTTCATTTTCCAAGTAACCACTGGTCAGAGACCATCTTAAAAGTATTAAGCCTAACAGTACTGCATAACCAAGACAAACTTACATCTTTTTGCTGAAAGGAAAATCACCTCTTTTGCAATTTTACAATCACATTGTATGCTTAAGACCATGGCTCTTTTATTTTTGACATTTGGTATTTGTATTTTTTTATGATATAGATTGGCAGCCATTGCTCTATTAATTTTAGAAGAGGAAGAAAGTGCTTTCTGGTGCCTAGTTTGTATTGTTGAAACCATAATGCCAGAAGAATACTACAGCAAAACTTTAATAGCATCTCAGGTGAGTAAGGAAGTGTTAATGATGCATATTCAACTTAAACTTAACATGTGGATTTTTCTATCTTTCTTGTTTGGGACCACAGGGCCTTGGGTATGGCAGAGCCCTTAAGTCCTCTCTGCAGTGTCCTTGGCTTTAGAAATTGTGGCCTTGGGCATCCATCTCCAAGTGGGGGTCTGTATGCTATGCCCCAGAGACTTCCCAGAACCCTTCCCAGTTCTCTCAGACAAAAGGTAATGGTCATTAGGACTTACTAGAAAAGATAAAATGCTGATAGGTGGCGCCATAGTAAATGCCTCAGTTTCCTCACTTGTAAAATAAGCTAGAGAAGAAAATGACAAACCACTGCAGTATCTTTGCAAGAAAATCCCAAATGGGTTGCAAAGAATCATACACGACTGAAAATAACTAAACATCAACGGAAAAGATATGAAATTTGGATAGGGGGGTAGAGAAAGGAGGATTGATTGATATACAAAAAGTATCACAGATTCAAAATCCAATTAAAATCATTTTTTAAAAAAGCAATCCCATCATGAATCATTTACTTTAAGCATCTGAAATGGACATCTTTTGTAGGGAAAAGACAGATTGTTTCAGAAAATCTAACTGCCGTCTTTTACTGCTCACTAAGCAAGATTAGATTAGAAAGTAGAAAATGGTAAGGAAAAGAATGGCTGAACTCCCATCAGTAAAGAGTAGTAGGATACTTATGGATATTGTCATCCTCCCTTTTTTTCACCCAAGAGATGTGGATTTCCCTACATTTCTAGATACTAGGAGTAAGATAAGATCAAAAGAAGGACCAATAAATATCTGCCTCAATTAAAATGAAAACAAACTTGATTTTTACTTTGATTTTATGTTAGAAATTTCATGAATCTCAGAACTCAGAAGGCAATTTTCCAACATATCACCCAGTACTTATAGAAGTTTTTTTTTTTAAAAGAGGAATGTTGAAAACTATCTTTATAAGTAATTGGAAAAAAATAAAATAGTATTAAGAGAAAAAAATGTATTTGGCATCATAGAAAGGAACCATTGGCCAACTTTTCAGAAGATGTTAGTCTATTAAATTATTTTATTTGATCTTGCTATAGTTGATATAGTTAAGATAGGTATTTCCCTTTTTATAGATGAAGAAACTAAAGGCTTGGAAAACTTAAGTGATTTCTCCAAGGTTATACAAATAGAAGAAAGTGGTCAAGGCCATCCCATCTTCTGATTCCAGGAGTAATGCTTCTTCTACTATTGACTAGCTTTGTGTATCTCTTTTAGTTCTTTCTCTGTGTATCTTTCCATATCCCTCACTTTTCCTTATCTTCTTTTATTCAATAGTCTTTCATTTTCCTTTTCCATAATTCAGACAGCTCATGACTTTAATGTAATATATTTTTCCCTCAAAAAATGTGTTGTCTTTTATCTTTGTGTGATAAATAATTAATTTTTTTTTCCCAATATGGGCCATTGGCCTTTAGTGGGAAAAGATACAGAGATGTCATTTTCAACTTAACTATTCTATAATAATTATAATATTTGCTATGTGCTTTTTTTCATAAGCTAGTATGAGCATCAAAAAATTATTGCCTGAACTCTCCAAAGGAATGGGCTTAAAATGAAAAGCCATATAAAAATGCAGTTTGCCTAACTTACTAGATTCCAGTACATCAGGTAGTTTATATTGTTCATCTTCCTTATCTCATTGGACCTAGCTTATCCCCAAGCATTTTTGTAAATTTTCAGTGAACAAAAAAAGAAATAACAGGGAGAATACAGAAAAACTAAATATAACGTGGCTCATCTAATGTAATAAAAATTGTTTTGTTCTATTCGACTTTTTTATTAGTGACTTGCCCAGAAACACAGGTGACATGCTTATTAGATCTGCAAGTGGCATAAAGCTACAAAAGGTTCCTAATGCATTGGATGATTCATTAGAGATCCAAAAGATCTCACTAAGCTAGAACTTGCATTTAAATGTATAATATGAAATTTAATAAGAATAAATATGCAGTCCTACCCTTAAGTTCACAAAATAATCTTAGTTGTACAAACTGGAAGACAGATGACTAGATCATAATTTCATAATTGGGGGGGGAAAGAGACTTAAAGATTGTAGTAAGCTACACTCTCTGTGTGAGAAAACAGACACATAGAGACTATATATATCTATAAAGGGTCAAAATCCAAGCATACAAGAGTCAAGACCCTTATTCTTATCTCAAAAGACTTTGTTGGTGTAGCTGCTCTCTCTAGCTATGCATGGAAATAGGCCTTGGGAGGTAATGCTTCTTGCAGTGTGAAAGCCATGAAGTTCAGCTTCTGGGGGCCAACTTTCCATGCTCACTGCATTTAGCTAGTCTGGTCCTTGAATGACAATAGCATACACTCTATTTCCAGGTTTCGATTCAAATTATTTTCAGCCTGGGGAGGGCTTTCTAGAACTTGTATTCTAGTGACATGATCCTTAAGACCCTCCACACTAAAGCAATATCAGAGGAGGATATTAATGGAAAAGGACCTAGTAGTTATGAATGCTATGTATCTTACCACTGGGAATCTTTAGGGATCACCCTACACATTCATTTGGTCTCAGTGATGTGGACTACCATTTAAGGCTGACCCTGACATCTTAACACTAAGTTGTCTGGTCTCTTAACATCTAATTTTTTATATATAATATATATATATATATATATATATTATTATAAATATATATTTATATGCAATAAATATAGCCAGCAATTGCAGTTAACCCATATCCTCCTATTTTCACAAGTTTCCCTTTAAAACCCCAAACAACCAGCCATATTAAAAAAAAAAACTCACTACTTTGATATTCCATTCATTCAATAGGAATATAGGTAATTGACTATGCATAAGGGGGAATTTCTGCTTTGGATAGGTGTTATCACATCTTAAGAGTCTTTCTACTCTGAGATATTATGATCCTTCAAAAAGCCTACTGTGGATTCTGAACACTCTTAAAGGAAAAATACAGAGATAAAAGGGCCTTCCTATGGTTATGAGAGATAAGTAACATTTAGATTTTTGGTTCACTTCAGGTAGATCAAAGGGTTCTCCAAGATTTTTTATCAGAGAAACTTCCCAAACTGATGGCCCACTTGGAGCAGCACAAAATCGATCTGTCACTGATCACCTTCAACTGGTTCCTTGTGATTTTTGTGGACAACCTCATCAGTGACATACTCCTTAGAGTCTGGGATGCCTTCCTGTATGAAGGAATTAAGGTAAGAGCTGCTTTCCTTTGCTAGCTCTGGCTTTAGCATTTTCCTCAATTCACTGAGCAATAATGAAAGAATTATTTCATTCACTCTCTAATCTAATGCCTGTTTATTTCATTCTTTATTGGTTTTCCCTAGACACTATTTCTAAGAAATACTTTATATGCCAACTGGTATGACATATTAGGAAAGCAACTGAATTCTTCCTGTTCTTCATTTTACTGCTAAGAAAAACTATTCCACTATTCTCCCAAAAGATATTAACTTACTCCTGCAGTGACCAGATGAAAGTATGAAGATTAGGCAACTAGCCTTCTCTTACCCATTTGAGCCTTTAAATGAGTACCTTTAAAATGATGGATGAAACAAGACAGTGTACTTTTCCATGGGGTCAGTGCTCTGAATAGCCTGAACAGGCAGCCATCATCATGTTATGAGGTGATGGATTCTTCATTGCCCTAGAATGTTCTCTTTCTGCTTTTTATAGTTTTGCTGTTTGCATTTAGCCTACAATTCCTGCCATTAGAGATATTTGTCTGAATTAAGCCTCCAAAGGAGGGATCAGAACAGGGAAGACCCTTGAAGAAAGTAGTATTCCTCTATCCTTCTTTCATTAGTATATGTTAATTGTTGTTATATATAGTACATATATTTAGTATATATTTAGTCTTGTTAATTTTAAACTTATATAATATGGAAAGTCAACTCCCAAAGGTGAAATAGACACAGAAGTATGGCAATTATCGCAATAATCTAAAACTCTGAAAGAATGGAGCTATGGAGAGAAGAAGCATGTTCTAATCAGATAAGAATCCCAGATGGAGTGACCGTAGGTGCTGTCTGTGCCACAGAGGACAGCAGAAGAGCATTGAACCAGAAAGTACTAACTAGCCAATGGGATGTCTAAGGAATGCTCTGTGGGAGGCAGAAAGGAAGAGAAGAAAAACCTTAGTTCTTTCTTCCTCCCCAAAAATGCTGAGCTCACCTGCTCTAAGCATAAGAGCTAGCAACCTTGCTTTAAGGTTTACAAAGTTCTTTAGAAACATTATTTCATTTATCCAGCATTTCAAATATAGATTTCATACTTTACAGACTGTTTTCTCCATTTTCCACAGCATCCTTGTAAAGTATGTAGTACAAGAATTATTTTGCAGTTAAGAAAACTGAAGTACAGAGAAGTGAGTGATTTGTCCTCATTACCTAATCAGTGGATGTCAGAGGCAAAACTTAAACCCAACTCTTAAAAGCACATCCAATACATGTTTTCCCCACTAGACTATGGTACTAAAGTTAACCAAAAAGACTGAAAGAAAATGAATCAAAAGAGAAAATTATTTTTTAGAGTTAATTTATCTTTGATCTAGACAGAGTATAAAACAAGCTATTTTCAGGTCATGTCTTTGGCTTTTTGGAATGGGAGATTTAAAACCAACAGGAGTCTTTAGAGACCTTCATGTCACTCCACTCAGACAGTTTCTTTTCTATCAATATAGTGCTATAGTACCTATCTATGGACTAGTAAGTAAAACTTCCTTACAAAGACATACATAAGATTGTTTTATTAAGTACTTCCTTATTTTTGTATGTCACTGATATTTCCTAATACAGATTTGAACGCATTTCAGGTGATATTCCGATATGCCCTTGCTATATTTAAGTACAATGAAGAGGCAATATTGAGGATTCATGACAGCCTTGAGATCTACCAGTATTTTCAAATCTTCACTAAAACAATATGCGATGGCCGGTAAGGTTTTAAATTTTCCTATTCAGTAGATAAGTATTTATCAGACACCTCCTTTGAACCTAGCACTGTGCTGGGTGCTATGGACAGCCCCCAAACATAGTCCCTGCCCTTAAAATGTTTCCTTTTAGTTGGGAACACAAGAGTTTAAAAAGAAAAACATGAATAAGTCTATTGTGCTAAAATGTCATGGTGTAGTTTATGAGTGCTATAGTTGTCCTGGGAAATTTGGAATCACATTTTGACAAGCCAAAAATATTAGAAGCTGAAGTTTAGCCTCATCTGATAAGCCTGGATAAATGTGCTTTAGATTTAATGTCATAGGAAATTGGGAGCCATTATAGGTTCTTGAACAGGCCAATGGTATGTGAAATGAAAGTGATATGTACTGTTATTTGGAGGAGTTAGAGACTACAGTCAATTTCCAGGCCCCATTCATATACTAATTCAATTAAATAGTTTGTACCTTCTCCTTGAATCAAGGGTAAAATGGCCATGAGAACCTCTAAGACTAAGAAAAGATTGGGACATATGCCTCACAGTCAGATTCTGCCCACTCAGATATTTTTTTAAAAATCAAAGACCCTAAGAATGGCTAGCTAAGTGACTTCTTCCTATCTGAAAATGTTCCATTTGATTGTTTATAACTTCTCTCATGCTATCCAAAGGACTTAAAAGCAACCTGTGAGGTAGAGGCCTTAAAATTCATAGAAGCAGGCCACAGGATAAATGATATTTGAAAGGAAGCCTTTCAACTGATGTATCGTTTAAGTGAATCTGTGAATTGGTCCAATCATTCTGGAGCAAAATTTGGAATTATGTTTAAAAGTGGCTTAAAAGGCCATATTCTGTGGCCTTAAGGGTCCCACTGCTGATCATATGATTGGGTTTACATTTACTGACATTTACAGATTTACATTTATAAACCTGAAAATGGCCAAAGATAGAAAGGTATAATACATGCCAAAATATTTTAAATAGCATTCTATACAATAGCATTTACATTACATTATAAAAGCACTGAAACATAGTGTTTGCCCATCAATTGAAGAATGACTACACAAATTTTGTTACATGAATATGATGGAATATGACTGCAACTTAAGAAACTATGGGATATGAATGAAGAATGCAGAGTAAAGTAAGCAGACCTCGGAAGACAATTAACAGAATGACCATGACAGTGTTAACATAAAATGCAACAAAAAAATTAAAATTGAACGTGTACAATTAATAATGATCAAACCAGACTTCCAAGATAGAAAAGGAGAACATAGCTCCTCCTTTGCTAGTGAGGGGAAAGCTTAGTAGCCAGTTAACTTACTGTGGATTGTTTATCTTGATTGATGTATTATTTACTTTGCTGAATTGCCTTTTTCCACTTTTTTTAAAGGATGGGTGGGGGAAGAAGGGAGAAAAATATATTGTGTAATAAAATAACAGTGTTCTTCACGCAGAGCATTGTGCCTACCTCTCTGTGCTTTTTTTGCATAGTACTCTCCCAACCTCCATACTTGGATTCCACTCCCTGTTCTCCTCCACCTAGCTCCTCTATCTATATGACATCACTCCTGATTCGCACCACACACAAGCTATCAGCATCTACTCTTAAGAAAACTACTCCTGATTCCCTCTCACCCCGACTTCCCTGCCTCCAGCTATTGGTGATTACCCTGAGAAATCTGCTTCATCTTTACTTCCTATAAAAAGAGAGGAAGCATGGCAGAGTGCTGGGTGCCAGCCTCAAAGCCAGGAAGACCTGGATTTAAGCCCCACTCTGGCCACAGGCTGTGTGACTTCTCAGCATTTGAGGCAACTTATAAAAATGTAACTTGCAGCAGAAGTGCTGATCTGCTCTGGGGAACACTTTCCCTTACCTGGTAGTTCTCTCTCCCCATGAATTCACAAATGTAAGCCCTATCCCCAGGCATGGTAGTCACTTATACAGATAAATATGGAAGTTGCTGGAGATCACCCACTCTTTCATTTTTGTCTTCATCTCTCCTGGACCTAGCACAGTGCCTTGCAGGGAGCCGGTGCTCATGGATTGGGATTTGTCTCTGTGTGCTGTGGTCACTAAAAAAGCCAAGGTCTAGCTTTGGGCCACAGGTTCCAAAGTGAATTACATAGCTTGTTCTTTAAATATTTCTCCAGCCCTGACCTCTCCTGACTTCTGGTCTGCATGTCCAACTTCCGGTGTCTCGTAGACATCTTAAACTCACTATACCCAAAACTGAGCTCATCCTTTCCCTCGGAGACTTCCTCTCTTCTTAGTGTCTCTGTTACCACCAAGGATCCCTCGTCCTTCGGCTCACACCCAAAATGTTACCCTCTACTCCTCACTCTCCCCCACCCCCACATCCAAACTTTTGCCAAGTTTTATCAGTTGTCCCATCTCTCCCCTATGTTCGTTTTCTCTGCCCCTACCCCAGTGAAGGTCCTCATTGACTTGGGTCCTGACAGCTGCCAAAGCCTCCAGTGGGTGTCTCAGACTCTGCTTCCTCCCGCCCTCATCCAGGTCACCCTTTGGCTACCTCAGTATGAGCTGATCGCGTAGGGCGTCCCTTCCCAGCTGCAGAGGCTGCCCACTATCTCCGGGATCAAATGCAAAATCCCCGTTTAGTTTTTAAAGCCCTCCATACCTTTCCAGTCTTCTTACACTTTATTTTCCTTCTCTCCAGGGAGGATCACTGCATGATCCAGTGACACTGGGTTCCTTGTTGATCCTTAAACAAGATGCTCATATCTCCTGACTCTGGGCATTTTCATGGGCTGTGTCCCATGCCTAGCATGCTGTCCCTCTTTATCTCTCTGCCTCCTGGGTTCCCTCAAATCTCGGCAAGAAATCTTTCCCAAGCCTCCTTAATGTTAGTGCTCTTCTTCTGAGACTATCTCCAATTGTTTCTATATATCATTTGCTTCTTAGATTCTTTCGCTTCCTCTCCCCTGCCCACCATTTCAAAGGTGGCTGGTTTTCAAAGACAGGGGCTAGTTTTGCCTTTCTTTGTATCCCCAGCACTTAGCACAATGCTGATACATACTAATCACTTAATAAATGCTTATTGACTGGCTGGGAAAACTTTCCAGAAAGCTCTTTAATGTTTATTTCATGGCATGAAAGCCATAGGCTTTAGCCCAATGGTCAGTCACAAAGCTTTGCTGAAAAAGACCAACTTCGTTTTGCATGTGTGTCCCAAGTGGGTTTACCATTGCATTTTTCAGCCTTCTATGATTATGTCCACCAATATGGCCTATGTCAGGAAATATCTCTACAGAGAGAAATGTCCCCGACCTGCACTCACATTACAAACAAACCCAAAACAATCTACATATAGGAAGAGTTCTGTTATGTCATGATTGAGGTTTAATGAAGGTGTTCATTCTTTCACGAGCTTTATAAAGATCTAATTTTGTTATATATATTTTGTTAGTACAAGTGTAAATGATTTCCTTTTGTTTATCATCATCATTCATATGAAAAATGTTGAGACGCTATCTTGCCTTTTCAGATTGGCTAATTGACTGATCGTGGGTCGTACCCCTCCCTTTTCCTCTCTTTCACAGTAAACTGATGAATATTGCTTTCACTGACATGAACCCCTTTCCCATGAAGCAACTCAGAAACCGGCGGGCCGTGCACAGGGAGAAACTTGAGGCTGAACTGCAGGAGCTGGAGCACATAAAAGCAATATTTCTCAGAGAGAAAGCCATGAAGATCGAATCACTGGAAGATGCCACGAGTGAGGATGAGGAAGAGGCTTACGCAGGAGTTCCCTGATCCACTCATCTTCTGCCTTGGCAGTTTGGGGGATTGTCAATGGATGTTTGGGTTTTTATCTTTTTCTTTCTTAAAGCTCTTTATGATCTAACCAAAAATGCATCTTTAAAAATAGCACCAAAGGAGGGATGAGACTGAAGGCATTTGAATCCAGGGGGTGGGGGGTGCCAGAAATATTTTCTCACGGACATGTGCCCAGCCCTGTGGAGCAGGAGCCAAGCCTCTCTTTTCTGACTCAGTCTTGCCTCAATTTTCTTTTCTTCTGCCCCTTAGGGTCCTTCCACTTTCTACTCCCCAGTCTGTGTCATAGAAAATAACCCAGGAGCACTCAGACTCCTTGTTATCCAGAAGAACAAACTGAGACCCAGAAAGGTACAAGAGCCACACAAGGAATGAACTGCAAATCTGATACTTTTCTCCAGATAATTCAGATCCAACACTGACACTGGTGTGTGTGCCTGAGCAAGTCACATAGCCTCTCTCAGCTTCAGTTTCCTCATCTGTAAAAAGGAAATAATAACAATAGTAATAGCATCAGTGTCTCAGGGATTGTTGTGAGGATCAAATAAGATAATAGCACTGCAAATTCTTAAAGTGCTATGAAAATAAATGCTAGCTGTTATTATGGTACTGTGCAGTTATTGTTTTTAAACTACTAGACCTGCTTTCATCATCCAGTTAAGCATGTTTTCTGTCCTTATCTCTCCATGTTTAATCAAAACCCAGAGCAAAGATCCCAGGAAATAACACCTTATTGAAACCTCATCCTTAACTTTATTCTCTGTTCCTTGTCCATATCTGAGGACTTGAAAGTGATATGGGCCATATGGAAGAGAGTTTATTCTATGGCAGGTAAAGCAATTTCTTGTCTTCCTACCCCTGCCATAAAGTGAAGTTTAATATCACCTGAAAGGATTTTGTACAAAAGTTAGTAGGTAACCTACATTTTATATCTTATGTGATATATCTATTTTGATTTCTCCAGTTCAAAAGCTTCAAATGATAGCTTAGTAATCCTTTGCCTTTTTAAAAATTGACTTCTCTTAGGTGAGGAGAAATACAAGCAAATTTGCAGTTAATGTGTTTAATGGAGAAGTGCACTTCTTACAAACAGCTCACCAAAATGATTCTAGAGAATAGATTTTACTGGGTACTTCAGTTTCCCTTTTTCTCTGACAAGGAAAGAGCTTTGTAAAACTGTTGGCTGGGATATATTTTCTGCTCCCTTCAAATTGTATCAAAATCATTTATTCATACTAAGAATCTCTATCTATACAGAATATTATGACTCAAATCTCTCAGTCTAGTCCATATTACTCTTCCATAAGACATTGTTAGAGTATATTCTAGCTATGAAGCTTAAACTATTGACAGAGTAAGCCAGGTAAAATAGTCTTTGTTAAAGATTTTATTAGTTTGGAAGGGAAATGGGGTGTCATAAGGAGGAAGAGGAAATTAGCACCCCATTATCAGAAGCAGGAAGTAGTGTTTTTCCTCCATCTAGACTGGCTTCTCACTCCTGACTGTTCTGCCTCAGAACATCTTCTGTTGCTTGGGAGCTTCTAGGCAAAGTTAAACTTCCCAGAAAATGACAATAATGATTCATTAGGAGAGCCCCTCCTAAGTCTTCACTAACCTGTTCCTCAACTTATACCACATAGCATCATTGGGGTTCTCTGTTTGGAAGGAGGAATGTGTGGCAGACATCAATCCCGCTGGTTCAATCAAGAGAGACCCCCAAACATAGCATAGGACACTGGAGCAGGCACAGTCTGTTCAGTCTGGTAAATGAGATTAATGATGCTGTCCTGCTTACCTGACAGGGTGATTGTGAGGGACAAATGATATAGTAGATGCACCTTGTAACTAAGGTCTTCTTCATGCAGCCAAGGGCCTGGTTAGTTCAAGAACAATTTGCTGATATTTTGCCCTTCTAACATGTCCATCACCTAAAACAAAAATTAGAGAAGCTCATCCTTTCTTATCTCCCTAGAAGAGGGCTTTTGTTCTCTAATGGCTGAACTGACTCTGCCTGTAGATTCTCATAGTCTCTTTGATCACTTTATTCTGGAATTCCCGCCAAACTTTGTCAACCTTAACTAAAAAGTTCAGGGACAGAAGAAAGTACTAAGGATATGATATAACCATTGGAATCTCTCACAAAGAGCTAGCAGGAACTTTGGGAGGTGACAGTGGAGTTTTTTTTCATAAATCATTTCAACACATGAATTGATGCATATAGTCTATAGACTTCTAAAAATCTTGTTTTCTGCAGAATAGAAATAGCAAGTGGGTCATGGAAAGACTTATTGTTGCCAAAAAGTACAATGCTTTTCCCAAAATTTGAAAAGAGTTACAGTATAAAAAAATAAGCTATGCAATATGACTTTAAAATTGCAGGTCTGAAAGGATTCTGTTGTTCCTCTATCTATAGATAACACCTCACAGAAATTATCCTAGGGTAAAATATCATCTGATCTTTATGAAAAATTAAAAAGATATTTTATTTTGGCTTAAAATAGTACTCATATAATAATGATTATTTATTGATCATTCACTTAAGTGTCTGTGAATCATTATGCTACATTTTGGGGAAAATGCAAATATAGTTAAATATCATTATATGGAAATTTTAATGATAAAATGCATCATATCTCATAGCTTTATTTGCCAGATCAGGGACTCTTTCTTATTTAATTTTTGTATCTTCACCAGCACTTAATAATAGTCCTGTGCACATAATAGGAAATTAACTTCTCTCCAAATGGAGCTGAGATTTGTCATAAACTTAGAAACATATAATAAATATAGAATAGTTAATCAGCACAAATGTAAAAGGAAATAATACATATTTATTACTTCAAAAGATCTGAAATTTTATTATTATGGGTACTCTCTTCATTAACATGGACAACAACCCCTCCTTCCACATTGAGTTGCTAGTATTAAAAAAAGACATCACTTATCACTTGGTAGTCATCCTTTCGGGTATTTCTCTCTGCACTTAGTGAGCCTTGGCCTAGGACATTAATGCATTACCAATTCCATTCATACCTAAGGATTTTTTAGCTTTGTAGGAGCTGTCAAACTGTGCCTATCATTAAAGGATACCTTTTTTTTCAGCTCTATTTTTCTATTTAGTAGACTTAAAGAAAACACATTTATAGTATATTCAATGTTTTTAAAACTGATTTGTATACAGTTCTTTACACAAATGTTTACATTACACATTAAGAGTTTAAAAGGAAGATATTATAGTATTTGTTATAAAATAAAGCATAGCAAATGTTTTCATGATCATTTTATGTTCACCAAAACTAATAAAGTGGTAAAATAAAAGGAAACATTTTGTGACAGTTCTACTACTAAAAATAACTTATTTTGTTTTGCATGTGAGGTAAACTGTTCATTTTTATACAGCTGTATCCTTTGAAAATTCTGCCTGAATGATACAGCTGTTTACCATCCTGCCTTTTGGATGTCTCAGCAGTCTTGATATAAAGGGGATCACTCTTCAGACATGCTTTTAGAAAATATAGCTGAGATTAACTCTTGTGCTTGGATGTTTCCAACTCAAGGCATCACATTTTAGTTTTGCTCAACACATACTAAATGGATAAGGCTCACTCTCTCTGCCCAGCTGGACGGTGGACGTCTCCCTCCAAGATGCTTGAGGGCAAGTTTGTCATACAGCGCTGACCTCAAGCAACAGAGATGCTGGAGTCCCAAGTGTGGAGAAACGGGAACCAGTTCCAGTTGCAACCAAGAAAAAGGCTGAAGACTGAGGCCTCTGGGGGGTTACTTGTAGTTTTTAGATATGGGCTTTCCTAATTCCTCATAATTTGATTGGTGATTTATACTTTTCCATTGGTGATATGTTCTATTAAATAGTTCATATACTGCTATATCTGTTTTCCTAGATTGTGCTAGTAATTCATCATTAATATCATCACATATCAGAGAAGAAAGATTCATAAAGGTACTAGACCTGGCTCCTTCTCCAAGTAACTCCATGACTTTTAACAGATCGTTTCCCTTTTTGGCATTAACAGTTCCCTCCTGTATTAAATGGGGGATTACTGATTCGCCAGATATTCGTTGAGGATTTACTGTTGTTAAAAAACACTATTATAGGAGTTATGGGGGATAAAAAGATAATTATATTTCCTCAAGAAACCCATAGTCTAGTATAGAAGTTACAACTCAATACTGAATATGACGCGGTATAGGGGTAAATGTTTAATAACTGGCCTTCTCCCCCTCCAAAAAAAATTACACCTTACACACTTAAATTTTTTGATCTACATTAACTTTTTCTGTCATTTCCTGATGATTTGCTGATTTTCAAGATGAAATACTGAAAATTTACTAATTGGCTCTTGGGAGCTAATTCAAGTGAGTTCCAATTTACCCCTGCCTGAAAAAAACAAATATACAAGGTTTATATGCTGGTATGTATGGAAGGCTTGTCAAGAGGACCTTAATTCAAATGTGACCATAGACACTAGCTGCTGACCCTGCCAAACCACAGAAGTTTTGTTTGCTTTAGTTTCCTCATCTGTAAAATGAGCTGAAGCAGGAAATGGCAAACCACTCCAGAACCTTTGCCCAAAAAACTCCAAATCGGCTATTGAAGAGTCAGACACAATTGAACAAGTGACTTGCACAGGGTCATATATACATCTAGAAAGTGTCAGAGGTCAGAGTTGAAATTGGATCTTCCTGACTCCAAGTCCAGAGTTCAATCTGCTGTACCATCTAGCTGCACTTCTCAAGCGCTTGGGCAAGATAGATCAGCCTTAAAAAAAAATTTAAAGGCAAAGGGAAGTTTCCCATAGAAGCAAAAATTATAGTTGTAGTAGCAAGGAATTGAGAAAAGAAAAAAGTAGTTGTCTTTCAATTGAATTAACAAATTGCAATATTATTGCACTGGAAGAAATGGCCAGGAAGAATTTAGAGAAACTTTAAAAAACCAGCATGAGCTAATGCAGGGAGAAGTAGTAATAAAAGGGAAACAATTTGAGTAATGGCCTCAATCATGTGAAAGAAACATTGGAGGAACAGAATGTTCTAAGGGCAATGTGATTGCTCCTGTCTAATGTAGCATACATTTTTTTTTAATTATATAACAGAAGTTTGTAGTCTTGGATATAATCCTCCCCTTTTTATTGATCTTTGTATATTGAGATGTATGTGCTTGTTGGTAACTGTTAAGTTCACAATAGAAAAAAATTTAATGGAGAACAAAGGTCTTCAGAACTCTGAACAATTTGGTTACCAGTTGTGACTTAAAAAGGATCCAGAGCAGAGAAGGGTCTACTTCACAACAGAAAACAGTGAACCATGGGTACATGAGTTCTACATTGCCAGACATGGCCAATGAATGGATTTATTTTGCTTAATTGTACATCTTTGTTACAAGTGAAGATTGTATTGGGGAAGATGATATTGTTGGGAAATGACAATATTTAAAGAAAAAAAGACCACAAATAAAGCATTTAAAAAAAAAAAACTTTCAGGGATACTACTGCAGCATTCAAGCTATATTTCACTTTTAATACATGACTTCATGTTCCAGTTATACATGAATTATCTTTTTTTTTTGCTGATTCTTGCATTTTTACTCAGCAAACATACACTGACTATAAGTATTAAAACTTACCCATAGATATATGTGCCAAACATGTATAAGAATGTATAATCTTAAGTAACACAGTTCCTTGCGCATTATTGTTGCTCAGTCATATCTGACTCTTTGGGACCACATTTGCAGTTTCTTGGGAAGGATGTTAGAGTAGGTTGCCATTTCCTTCTCCAATAAATTAAAGCAAACGTGACTTTCTAGCTAGTGAAGATCTGAGACTGGATTTGAGTTCAAGTTTTCCTGACTCCAGACCCAGTGCCACCTAATTGCCTCTTAGTAGGCATGTGCCATAGGTGCTTAATAACTTGTTACTTCAACATCTATTTTCCAGGGTTGTGCTAGTAATTCATTCAGAGAAGATTCATAAAGGTACTAGACCTGGCTCCTTCTCCAAGTAACTCCATGACCTTTAACAGATCACTTCCCCTTTTGGCATTAACAGTTCCCTCCTGTATTAAATGGGGGATTATTGATTCGCCAGATTTTCATTGAGACTAATTATAAATTATTGATATTGATAAGCCACTGACCAATATAAATATGGATGTATATATATATATATATATATATGGATATAAATATGGGATATGGGTATAGATATAGATATAAATGTAGATATGGATATAAATATAGATACATCATTTTGCCAAATAAAGATGATTTGACAAAGGAGGTACTATTTTTAAAAGCTAATTAAACACAAACTTTAAAAAAACCAATAATCTGTAGATTAAAATGAAAGTTTTGTTGAAGGAGTTTATGAGTAATGTACAAGACAAAATATTAGCCCAGGACTTCCAATAAATTTAAATGGAATGAGACCCAAAGAACGCCAGATGGCATTTTGATCATGCTAATAAAAATAGAAAAAGAGGTCCTGCAGCATTGGCATTGAACATTTTTGTCCATTACTGAGCTCTTCTCTCAGTTCATTAGTATTATTAACATTGATGGCTCTGGACTCCCTGAAGGAAATGTAGTGGACAGAGATTCTCTGCAGGATGTTTCTGGCCCTAGAATCTCAACTTTAAAGTGCACACATCTTCCCAGTCTATGCTTTTGTGCTTTGCTTTTATGCTTTTTTATGCCACTGAACAAAGTTAGCTCCAGGTTCTCCCTTAGAATGAAAGTCTCTTGCCTTATTTCCAAATTATATAGAGAACTGACTCTAATTTATAAGAAATCAAGCCATTCTCCAATTGATAAATGGTCAAAGGATATGAACAGACATTTTTCGGAAACTATTTCTAGCCATATGAAAAGATGCTCCAAGTCATTATTGATCAGAGAAATGCAAATTAAGACAACTCTGAGATACCACTACACACCTGTCAGATTGGCTAAGATGACAAAAAAGTATAATGACCAATGTTGGAGGGGATGCAGGAAAACTGGGACACTGATACATTGTTGGTGAAGCTGTGAATGGATCCAACCATTCTGGAGAGCAATTTGGAACTATGCTCAAAAAGTTATCAAACTGCATACCCTTTGACCCAGCAGTGTTTCTACTGGGCTTATATCCCAAACAGATCTTAAAGAAGGAAAAGGGACCCACATGTGCAAAAATTTTTGTGGCAGCTCTTTTTGTAGTGGCCAGAAACTGGAAATTGAGTGGATGCCCATCAATTGGAGAATGGTTGGGTAAACTGTGGTATATGAATGTTATGGAATATTATTGTTCTGTAAGAAATAACCAACAGGATGATTTCAGAAAGGCCTGGAAAGACTTACATGAACTGATGCTGAATGAAATGAGCAGGACCAGGAGATCATTATATACTTCAACAACAATACTATATGATGATCAATTCTGATGGACCTGGCTCTCTTCTCAAAGAGCTGAATCAGTTCCAATTGTACAGTAATGAAGAGAACCAACTACACCCAGCAAAAGAACTATAGGAAATGAGTGTGGACCACAACATAGCAATGCCATGCCTTCTGTTTTTGTCCGCTTGCATTTTTGTTTTCCTTCTCAGGTTATTTTTAACCTTATTTCTAAAATCTGATTTTTCTTGTGCAGCAAGATAACTGTATGGACATGTATACACATATTGCATTTAACATATACTTTAACATATTTAACATATATGGGTCTACTTGCCATCTAGGGGAGGGGATGAGGGGAAAGAGGGGAAAAGTTGGAACAGAAGATTTTGTAAGAGTCAGTGCTGAAAAATTACCCATGTATATGTCTTGTAAATAAAAAGCTATAATAAATATACATATATAAAATTTAAAAAAGAATGAAAGCCTCTTTTCTGTCTGTCCCTAACATTTAATTCAGTGTCTCACACATTGTGGCTCTTGCTGTTCAGTTATTCTGACTTTTCATGACCCCATTTGGGGTTTTTTTGCTGAAGATACTGCAATGGTTTGCCTTTTCCTTCTCCAGCTCATTTTATAGATGAAACTCAGGCAAACTGGGTTAAATGACTTGCCCAGCATCACACAGCTATAAAGTGTCTGAGTAATATTTCAACTCATGGCTTTATCCACTCACCCTACCTTACATGTAGTAGCCACTTAAATATATGTTAGGTTGAACTGAATATCATATAAACTTGGCATATACAGCAGAGCAACATAGCATTTATTATTTTAAAATCTAAAGAGTACTTTACAAATATTACTATCCCCTTTGTATTAATGAGAAAAATGAGGGAGACAACAGATTAAATGACTTTCCCAGAGAACTGAGTCTGGACTTGAACTCAGGTCTTCATGACTCTAGATTCAGTGCGGTATCCACAGAGCCATTTTAATTACCAAATAAGAAATGCCTGATGAAGTAAAAAACTTTTAGAGGCCTTTTGTTCTACACCATAAAACATTTTTTTAAAAAGTAATCGACAAAAGGAAAGCAAAGTAAAATATTATTCTCTGCATTTTCCATCAATTGTGTGACTGAAAGGTACAGAAAATATTATTTTTGCTGAACTGGGGTCCTATAGAAAATAACACAATCTCAGTAACTGGGCCCACTGCATACAAACATACATACATACATACATATATACATATGTATATCTACATATATACATGTGTGTACATATATAGACACATATATTTGTATGCATATATGTGAATATACATTCAAATATGAATGTCATTGCATTCAGCTCTTATTATTGTAAGGCAATACTGTTATTGTTCATGTCCAATTCTGTGACTCCATGGACCATAGGGCAATAGTACTGTTTATAGGGTTTTCTTGGACTGGAGCAGTTTGCTATTTCCTTCTCCAATGGATTAGGTAAATGGAGATTGGATGACTTGCCCATGGTCACAAAGCTAATAAGGGACTGAGACTACATTTGGATTTAGACCTTTCTGACTTTAGGCTCAGATTTCTATTCACTGAAGCATCCAATTGCCTCAAGCCATGGCTTAGAACAACTATCCCAGGTTTATCTCTAGCCTCCCATACCAACTATCCTTCCTCTTCCTCTGCAGGTGACCTGAAGAATTAGAGGCACTTCCCAGTTCTCCTCCTCTCCTATATCCTACATATTCTACACCCCTCCCCTTTCCTTTTTTATCTCCTTTGAAAAGATGCCTGGAAAGATGTATATGAACTGATGCTGAATGACAGGGGCAGAACCAGGAGTATATTGTACACAGTAACAGCAAGAATGTATGATGATCAGCTAGAACAGACTTAGTTCTCAGCAATCTGGTGATTCCAGACAATCCCAATGGACTTGGGATAGAAAATGCAATCTACATCTAGGGAGAGAACTATGGAGACTGGACACCAGAAAAGCATACTATTTCCACCTTTTGTTATTGTTTTTTTTTTCTTTCTTGTGGTTTTTTTTCCTTTTGTTCTGATTTTTCTTTCACAACATAATGATAATATATTTAGGATGATTGCACATGTTTAACCATATCAGATTTCTTGTTGTCTTGGGGAAGAGGAAGGAGAGAGAAAAATTTGGAAAACATGCTGAAAAGTATCTTTGCATGTATTTGGTAAAATTATTAATGAAAAGGAAAAAGAAAAAAATGGCCTTTTCTCTAAGGCCAGTCCTATTTGAACCTGTAAATCTATCTCTTCCCATTTCCTCCAGGGCCCTGCCTCAGCCCCTGCAATCCCTTCTTAATTGTCCACCTCTTCCTATCTATGGATTGCTTGTTTGCAGCCTACAAACATGCTCAGGGTCCCTTATTCTTGAGAAACCTTAACTTGATTGTACTTCAAGCTTTTTTTCCAATATCTTTCCTCCTTTTCACCACCAGTCTTAAGAAGGGATTCCTAATCTGTAAAAAGAACCAGAGAAGGAAATGATAGACTACCCCATTATGGTTCCCCTTTGGGCATATGAACAAGCATTATTAGGCACCTATTGTATGTCAGGCACCATGCCAAACACTGAGGATAAAGAGAAAAGTAAGCGGTCCCCGACCTCAAGGAGTTTGCAATTTAATGGGAAAGACAGTGTGCAAACAACTACCTACAAAAGTAGATGCAGCAAAAATGAGGAGAATCTTCCTGTTCCACCAAACTGGAAAAATTACTCAAAAAACTTTCTATATCCTATTGAGAGTGGGTATGTACTGTCATTCCACTATATATAATTAATCAAGGACCCCTGAAACTCAAGACAAGCCCCTCAGTAGGACACAGTTTCCTAGATATAAAATGAAGGGGTTCAACTCAGTGGTCTTTAGGGTTTATTCCAACTTTCATAAGCTGTAACTCTATGACAGCACATTAGGTTCTAAAAATAGCAAGGTAATGCTTGGTTTTCTCAAGATATTTTGCTTTTCACATGTTCACTCACTGCCTTTATAGGTCTGTATTTGCAAGGCTGGCATATGTGAGGTTATTTCCCCACTGGCCTGACAGTTGCAATTAGGATAAACGTCCATTATGTGAACAGTGGTACCTGAGTCATCATATGGCCTAAAGGGTTGTTTCCCAAAAATGTGATTAAAGCTAATATTCTATAGCACATTTCTCCCAATATGCTTTCTCTGTTGGAGAAAAAATTATTCCTTACTGAGATGAATTGCTAATATTATCTGCTCACTAAAAATATTATCATTCCTCAAAATAGTCTAAATTTTATTGATGTCAGCCAACTCCCTCTATTAATACTGATCTTGAGCCTCTAAACCAAAAGTTCTTTTTTTATTAAAGCTTTGTGTTTTCAAAACATATGCATAGATAATTTTCAACATTCACCCTTGCAAAACCTTGTGTTTTTTCTTTCCCTTCCCACGCCCCCTCCCCTAGACCGCAAATAATCCAGCATATATTAAATATGTTTAGTTCTTCTATACATATTTCCACAATTTTCTTGCTGCACAAGAAAAATCAGATCAAAAAAGGAAAAAATGAGAAAGAAAACAAAATGCAAGAAAACAACAAAAAAGTAAAAATACTATATTGTGAGCCACAGTCAGTTCCCATAGTCCCCTTCTCTAGGTGCAGATGACTCTCTTCATCATAGGACCATTGGAATTGGCCTGAATCACCTTGCTATTGAAAAGAGCCATGCCCATCAGAATTGATCATCATATAGTCTTGTTGTTGCTCTGTACAATGTTCTCTTGGCTCTACTCTTCACTTAACAACAGTTCATGTAAGTCTCTCCAAATCTTTCTAAAATCATCCTTCTGATTGTTTCTTATAAAACAATAATATTCCATAACATTGGATATATATCTATATATAATATATATAGATATACAATAATATTCCACAACTCTACCAACAATGTATTAGTGTCTCAGTTTTCCCACATCCAATATTTATCATTATCTTTTCCATCTTATCCAATCTGAGAGGAGTGTAGTGGTACCTCAGAGTTTGAACCAGAAGTCCTTTTATTATTAGGAACCTCTTTGGAAGTCTGGTGAAGTCTCTGAACCCCTCCTTAAAATAATGTTCTTAAATGCATAAAACAAAATACACAGAATTGCAAAGAAAATCAATCATAATGAAATAAAATTAAAACTAGATGAATATATAAATTTATGTAATATATGCATATAAATATATGTGTATATACACATACATACATTTACAGATCCCAGATTAGGAATCCCTAATTTAGAGAGTATCTATTTTTAAGGGCATGCCCATAGAAAATTTCTTGAGACCTGGTACAAAGATATTACTTAATTCTTCCAAATTTTCTTTTTAATATGCTAAACTTTCTCTACCAGACATTCTCTCTTTATCTCACTAAACCTCAGTTTTCTCTTTAAATGAAGAGGAGAAAAAAGGATGAAGAGATTTTAGAATATGTTGAGACACAGTGTTCAGAAGGAAAAAAGTATGATTGTACTGTCCAAGTCAGAACAGCACCTGGATTTCTGTGTTCACTGGAAACCACATTTTAGAAGGGTATTGATGGATAAACTAAGGCATATTCAGAAGGCAATGACAATATCAAGAGGATCCAAGACCAAACTCTATGAGCATCAACTAAAGGAATATTTTGCCTCATGAAGAAAAGGCTTAGGGACAAAGCTATGCTGGAAAGCATTTGACAGCCACCAATTTTCTGAAAATGCATGACACACCTAAGTTTAATCTCTATTTTTAACATTTTCTCACACACTTTCTTTGGTGGAAGAGATCAACAAAACAATAAATAAAGCCCAGATTTCTAGCATTAGCCAAATTCCAAGGTGTAAAAACTCATGTTGAAAATTTATCAATTGGTTCTCTGAAAACCAGAATGAGCCGATTCTAGCACACTCGAGCTGAAAGGGAACATGAAAAATTTGGAAGATTCTAGTACTTAGGACATGTGTGAACTTTTAGCCTCTTAGAACTTCAATCTCTTCATCAATAAAATGAAAGGTTTTGGCTAACTGAAGTCTTCAGGTCCTTTTAAGCCTCCAGATTTTCTAGGGTCATAAATCTTGTCCTACTTATCCCACATAGCTATAATGAAGTTTAAATTAGATGAGGTTCAAATTAAATTCTTACATGTGAAAGTCTTTTGAATGTACTTCATAATGCCTAATACAAAATTAAGGTATTATTACAGCTAACTTAATTACTATTGATGAAGATAATAAAATAATAACAATCACAACTTGCAGGTTTATGGCCTGACTTCTGACACAGACTTAGGACCTGAGACATTTTTTTCCTTCAGAATTTTTAAAAGTCCAACTCAACCAGAATACATAATGCTCAGCCATCCTGATATTATTAGTTCTCAAGAACTATGTAGGGGAAGGAGGGATTAGAGACAGAAGTAAAAATTCAGAAGGGTGCCAATTGATGTTGCTCCCTAACCCAGCAAAGCAAAATGTTGGGCTTACAACCTTTTTTACCCTCCCACTACTTTGTACAGTAGAACAATAAGAGAGACACTGATTGAGCACCTTGAGTCCTAGAAGGGGGTAAAACTGAGGGCAGGGTGAGGAGATTTTAGTTGATAATTGATAGAAGACAAGACTTTCTAGAGTTTTTTCTCTCTTTGAGTCCCAGAAAAGGTGTTTTTAAAAATGAAAAGTGTTTTCTTGTTTTCACATGAAAGCAGTATAGAAGGGAAGATAACTGAAAAAAAGCTTTTTTGTTTAAATTTTGAAGTAGCTTATTTTAAATTATCTTAGAAGTCAAGTGATTAACTACACAAAAACCCCACAATACAAAGTAAGATGTAAAAATAAACTTAATTCCTGGTGTACAATGCAAAATGCATCTTCACATCCATTAACAAAAATATTAATCTGTGGCTTCGATGAAAGGAATTGATGGAGTTTAGAATGCAAGAATGACAAGTCAAGGAAAATAGGTATCTAAATGTATTCAGATATGTATTCCTCATAATTTTTGTTCCATTTTAAACTTCAAAGGAAAACATCCAATGTCCCCATAAATGTGTGACATTTTATTTTTTCTGATATACACTGTTAGTAAAGCATATTGATTATTGTTATTATTATTTAACTTCATTTTGCTAGAAATGAGACAGCACATGTACTTCTGGGAGAGACCGTAGGAGTGGGAGGAAATAAGAGGCCTTCCCTCATACGCAAAGCTTCTTTCTCAATGAGCGTGGAATATTATAGGTATGATTTTACTTAGGCACAAAAAGTTGATGGGTTGCTGCAGAATAAAATTAAGAAAGACCTTCTCTGACTCTTACTCAGAACTTTAAAATAGCAACATGGTAGGCAAAGAGTTTTTTATTGCCCTGAAATAAGCCTGCCATTTTGGGGAATTCCATTTAACCAAAAGTGGCAGCAGGTGGTGCTAGAGAACTACCTTCCCAGTCACTCGCTACAGAGCTATTGGAAAGACTGAAATGTGTAAAAACATCCCCTCTATCCATCGGTGCAAGTTCCCAATAGCTCACTTTCCTTGAGGAGCCCCTCTCCAAGCAATTCACCCGCAGGGACATATGGCACTGCAGGATATAGTTACATGGATTCATTGCCATTTTCACATTCTATGATGTTATGAATCTTGTCAATTAGACAATTCTCTCTATAATTTGACCCCATTTCATTTATCCAACTCTCTTCTTTCTTCTACATAACCACAGACAAGCACATTATAGTTGTTAACTTTAGTTTCATCAAGAGTTTCTCTCTGTCTCTCTATCTCTCTCTTTCTCTCTGTTTCTCTTTCTCTATGAATCTCTCTCCATTTCTGTTTCTGTCTCTCTGGCTCTTTCTCTGTCTCTGTCTGTCTCTGTCTCTGTGTCTCTGTGTCTCTGTCTCTATCTCTCTGGATCTTTATCTCTGTCTCTCTATGTCTCACTCTCTTTCTCTGTCTCTGTCTCTCTGAATATCTGTCTCCATCTCTATCTCTGCTCTGTCTCTGTCTCTGTGTCTCTGTCTCTATCTCTCTGGCTCTGGCTCTGTCTCTCTCTGTCTCACTCTCTTTCTCTGTCTGTCTCTGTCTCTGTCTCTCTGAATATCTATCTCCATCTCTGTCTCTGTCTGTCTCTGCCTCACTCTATCGCTGCTCTGTCGTCTTTCTATCTCACTTTTAAGATTAAATGCACAAACAGCTGAGCATTTGTGGTCAGTGGGTTTTATAGAAGATAAATGAAATTCAAATAAAAAATAATAGTTAAAAAACAGACAGAAAAACTTGTCTACTTGGCTAACTAATAAAGGGACAAGTGATTTTATGAAGAATATGAGGATCATTTGATCAGGTTAGTTTTTTTACCAACTATTGATAATAATGAAGGCAAAGAGAAGGTTTAGTGTGAGCAAGGGAATGATAGAGTTGAAATAGACTTTAGAGGTTGTATGTTAATTAAAAGAGAATTACAAAGCTGAGGAAAAATCTTTACAGTCAGTAATTCTGATAAAGGTCTCATTTCTAAAATATATAAAGAACTATTGTCAAATTTATAAAAATACAAGTTATTCCCCAATTAATAAATGGTCAAAGGATATGAACAGACAATTTTCAGATGATGAAATTAAAACCATCTATAGTTATATGAAAAATGCATAGAAATGCAAATTAAAACAATTCTAAGATGCCACCTCACACCTCTCAGATTGGCTAAGATGACAAGAAAAGATCATGATGAATGTTGGAGGGGATGTGGGAAAACTGGGACACTGATACACCACTGGTAAAGTTATGAACTAATCCAGTCATTCTGGAGAGCAATTTGGAATTATACCCAAAGGGCTATCAAACTGTATATTCCCTTTGACCCAGCAATGTTTCTACTGGGATTACATCCCAAAGAGATCTTAAAGGAAGGGGAGGGACCCACATGTGCAAAATGTTTGTACCAGCTCTTTTTGTGATAGCAAAGAATTGGAAAATGAGTAGATGCCCATCAGTTGGGGAATGGCTGTACAGGCTGTGGTGTATGAATGTAATGGAATATTATTGTTCTATAAAAATGACGAACAAGCTGATTTTTAAAAGGCCTGGAGAGATTTCATGAACTGATGCTGAACAAAGCAAGCAGAACCAGGAATATATTGTATACAATAACAGCATGAATGTGCAATGATTAACTATGAAAGGCTTGGTTCTTCTCAGTGTAATTCAAAGCAATCCCAATAGACCTTGGACAGAAAATGCTTTCTGCAGCCAGAAAAAGAACGAAGGAGAATGCATGTAAATCAGCGCATACTATGTTCACTTCTTTTTTCTATTTTTTTTATCTCTCTCATGGTTTTTCCCTTTTGCTCTGATTTTTCTCTTCAACATAATCCATAAAGCAATGTATATTAAATTTTTTTTTTAATTTTTAAGAGGTGGCTAATGTGTTAAATGGAATTCAGTTACTAAAGAAAGGGAAAAGGCATTTATTAAGCAGCTACCATGTGTCAATGACTGTGCTGATTGCTGTCTCAATTGGCCTTTACAACAACTCTAGAAGTTAGGTCCTTTTATTATCTATCCCCATTTTGAAGTTGTGAGGCAGACAAAAGTGTCTTGTCCAGGGTCACAAACACACTATGTGTCTGAGGTCAGATTTAAACTGAGGTCTTCTGGACCCCAGCTTTTGGGATAAGAACTTACTGTTTGATAAAAATTGCTGGGAAAATTGGAAACTAATATGGCAGAAACTAGGCATTGATCCATACTTAACGCCGTACACCAAGATAAGGTCAAAATGGGTTCATGACCTAGGCATAAAGAATGAAATTGTTAATAAATTAGAGGAACACAGGATAGTTTACCTCTCAGACCTGTGAAAGGGGAAGGTCTTTATGACCAAAGCAGAACTAGAGATCATTACTGATCACAAAATAGAAAATTTCGATTATACCAAACTGAAAAGTTTTTGTACAAAAAACTAATGCAGACAAGATTAGAAGGGAAGCAATAAACTGGGAAAATATTTTTACAGTCAAAGGTTCTGATAAAGGCCTCATTTCCAAAATATATAGAGAATTAACTCTAATTTATAAAAAATCAAGCCATTCTTCAATTGAAAAATGGTCAAAGGATATGAACAGACAATTCTCAGATGAAGAAATTGAAACTATTTCTAGTCATATGAAAAGATGCTCCAAGTCATTATTAATCAGAGAAATGCAAATTAAGACAACTCTAAGATACCACTACACACCTGTCAGATTGGCTAAGATGACAGGAAAAAATAATGATGATTGTTGGAGGGGATGCGGGAAAACTGGGACATTGATGCATTGTTGGTGGAGTTGTGAACGAATCCAACCATTTTGGAGAGTAGTTTGGAACTATGCTCAAAAAGTTATCAAACTGTGCATACCCTTTGATCCAGCAGTGTTACTACTGGGATTATATCCCAAAGAGATTATAAAGAAGGGAAAGGGACCTGTATGTGCACGAATGTTTGTGGCAGCCCTTTTTGTAGTGGCTAGAAACTGGAAACTGAATGGATGTCCATCAGTTGGAGAATGGCTGAATAAATTGTGGTATATGAAAATTATGGAATATTACTGTTCTGTAAGAAATGACCAACAGGATGATTTCAGAAAGGCCTGGAGAGACTTACACGAACTGATGCTGAGTGAAATGAGCAGGACCAGGAGATCATTATATACTTCAACAACAATACTATATGATGACCAGTTCTGATGGACCTGGCCATCCTCAGCAACGAGATCAACCAAATCATTTCCAATGGAGCAGTAATGAACTGAACCAGCTACGCCCAGAGAAAGAACTCTGGGAGATGACTAAAAACCATTACATTGAATTCCCAATCCCTATATTTATGCCCACCTGCATTTTTTATTTCCTTCACAAGCTAATTGCACAACATTTCAGAGTCTGATTCTTTTTGTACAGCAAAATAACGTTTTGGTCATGTATACTTATTATGTATCTAATTTATATTTTAATGTATTTAACATCTACTGGTCATCCTGCCATCTAGGGGAGGGGGTGGGGGGTAAGAGGTGAAAAATTGGAACAAGAGGTTTGGCGATTGTTAATGCTGTAAAGTTACCCATGCATATATCCTGTAAATAAAAGGCTATTAAATAAAATAAATAAATAAACTGAGGTCTTCTGGATGAAAAGCCCAATATTCTATCCAACATACCTCTCATCCCCTCTAAGAAGCGTAGTATACTGGAGAAAGCATGGGATCCGGAGGGCATCTTGGTGGTGTGGAAAGAATGGTGAATCCAGAATCAGTACAACTGAATCTGAATTTTGGCTATGCCACCTAAATATCAGTGGTTCTCAAAATGTGATCCAGAGAATCCTGAAGTTCTCTGAAACTCTCTCAGAGTCTACAAATTCAAAATTAGTTTTTATTTCTAATATTGTAAATAGGTATAAATTTTCAGTCATTAACTTAACCTCCCAATTCTCCCCAGATAATTAAAACTATGAATTATAGAGCAAGTACCTATGTGTATTAGTTGAAATAGGAATGTTGACAGTTCCCACTACTAATGAAATTGTATCTTTCCACCCCCAACCTATCCTCTCCTCTCCCCCCAACCCCTACCCCTGACTTCAGGTAAAAAAGATTTTCTAGGTGATGTTAGATTTTTGCTAGTAATGGTCTTTGAGGGTTTCAAATATAATCCCCATTTCCTATTCTTTGTATAGGGAAATACCCATTTTGTTGATGTCTATCAAATTCAAAAAATTAAAAAGACCTATGACCCCCTGAAGAAGACCATTCCACTTGTGGATAGCTCTAATTGTTAGAAAATTTATCTCAAATATGGGATTATCTGATATCCTGACAAATGAGCTCAAGTAGAGTTTCAGAACAAGCCCTTTGCTAGGATACCTTTTTACTGTCAAATCTCCCACTGGCCTTTGAGAATACCTTCCTAGACTAGCCTTTCATCCTAAAATAAAAATGCAAGAAAGCCTTTTCTGTTTTTTATTTGGCAACCAAACTGGATTAGATAGAAGGCTGTTCCTACTGATTAGATAGACGCTATCCAGAGACCAAATAGTGGCCTGGAAATAGGAAGTGATTTTGCAATAGGACTAAATAAGTTCTATAGAAGAATATTTAAGGTTCTGGTTTTTCTAAGGTTGCTTCTATATAGGTCAGTGTTGTGCAAAGACATAAAAAGAAAATCATTTTAGAGAGAAAAAAAGGGAGAATGGGTCACAATCTCCACTAGGAGAATTGGAATCAAATCTTATAGAATATTTTGGAGCAAGTTATTGAATAGTACATTTTTAATAGATTATTATGTAGATCGTTTGTAAGCACATAGAGAAGAAAAAAGGTCTTGGCTAAGTAGTTCTCACAGGTTCTCAAAGAACAAATCATATTAAACTGAAATTTTTTGTAAGGTTACTTTTGGTTCTAAAATATTAAATTCTACCATGGCATGATCTTAAAAATAAGGTTACCTGGATTGATTAACCAAGGAATTGACATAGACACATGTCCAAACTGTAGCAAAGCTTTTGATGAAGTCAAAATTGATGGATTAAAAATGTTTTTAAAAAAGTCAATTTCATAAACATAGGAGTGAGAAAATCTAACCTAATAGCAATTCAGGTGAATAAGATCTGGTGATTTTTACCGCTGGCTTAAATTAAGCTTCCTTAGAGATAATATAAATGAAATATTTAGGGAGCAAGAGTGTAGAGAGAAACTTAAGAATAGAATCTTGAGGATCACTGACTTTAGGAAATTACAAAGAGGAAGAGAAGTTAATCAGGGAATCAGGAGAAGGAAGATGAAAAGGATGAGGATGAGGTGGATGAGGAGGAGAAATTGGAGAGAGTGAAAATACAGATGTCAAGAGCTGATAGGGGGTGGGGGAATGGGGCAGGAAGAAGTTGGTCAACCATCTCAAATGCTGTGAAAAGGCAGAAAATAACTGAAGAAACTATTTTGGATTGAAAGGAAGGCCATTGGTGGCAGTTGAAGAGAATGGTTTCAGTTGAATGGTAAAGACAGAGCATTAGCAAAGGGAAAAAGGAGAGAAAATGTGTGAAGAATGGGGTTTATTGTCAAATTCTCCCTATAATTTGGAGAGCATCATTATTGTTTGCAGTAGTAATATCAGAAACATTTTTCAATCACCAATTGTCTTCTCAGTCTCTTCTCTCTAGGCTTCCCTTTTGGCTCTTTGGACTGTTATGGCACTATATATATGTTACAAAGAGTATTTTTCTAATCCTTATGTAGGACAAGATAACTGGATGGAGAGATTGAGGTTTTTCACTGGCCAACATAAAGTGCTAAGACAAGTAGAATTTTTCTTTTATCAGATATAGAAAATGAAGACTGGATTGTTGGGACTGGGAACAATAAACTTGCTTCCTTACTTGCTTCTTGTTTGGCTCAAATTCATTAACAATAAAGCCAAAAAGAATCTTTAGAGAATCTAACCCTAAATTGCTTGTCTGTAATGAGAAGTTTTATAATGGCTAAGGTCCATCAACAATAAAGATATACCAAGGAGATCTGGCCATTCTTTTCACCTCTTCCACTTAGATTTCTTTTGTGAAGGTATCTGATTTTCCAAGTTACAAATGCCCACTGACTTCTCAATTTCCTTTCTGCTATACCTACCTGTGTACACAGTATATCCCTTAGTAGGAATACTTGAATCCTTGAGGTTAAAGATTATTTTTTGTCTTGTATGCCCTGCACCATTTCCTTCTCCTACTTATTTTGCAGATGAGGAAACTGAGTTAAATGATTTGTCTCTTCCTCTTTAGGCTGCATTTTGGGCTCTCTGGATTGTCATGGCACTGTATATGTTACAAAGAAGGTTTTACTAATATTTATGTAGGACAAAATATCTAGGTAGAGAGACTGAAGTTTAGCTCTGGCCAATCAGACAGCAGGTGTGTCTGAAACCAGACTTTAACTCAGGAAATTGAGTCTTCCTGACTTCAAGCTAGTACTCTGTAACTTTAGCTCTCTAAAGTCATTTTAATCACTAATAGCTATTAAATCAGATCTTCTATGATCTACATTCTTTTCTGCCACCCACATGTTATTCCCATTTCTACTACTCAAGCAACAAGAATGTAAGATTTGAGAATTCTGACCAATGCATGACTAGCCATAATTCTAGAGGCTTCATGATGAAACATGCTACCCATCTCTTGACAGAGAGATGATGAATCCTAGTGGGGATTTAGACAAACATTTCCAGACACAGTCTGGGTATTTGTTTTGCTTGACTATGCATATTTGTTTAAAAAAGAAAAGGGGAGATGGGCTTTGTTTCTTTTTGTGTGCCTCTGTCTCTGTCTCTGTCTTTCTGTCTCTGTCTTTCTGTCTGTCTGTCTGTCTCTGTCTCTGTTTGTCTGTCTCTCTCTCTTTCTCTCTCTGTCTCTCTCCCTCTGTCTCTCTGATCTCTTTCTGTTTTTTTTTTCCTGAGTGAAGAGGAATTGAAGGGAGAATAATTATAGGATAATATTAAAAAAGAAATAAAAGAGAGCAATTGAGATATCTTTTTGTTAAAAATGCAAACAACAGAAGAAAGGACAAAAAAAATCACAGACTAGTAGGGAAGTTTTGAAAACTGTAAGTTGAATTTACTTAGAAAAACAAACTATTCATAACAGATATCTGCCATTTCATGGATACATGAACAGAAGTTCAGTTACAAATATGAAAATAAATATTTGTTTTGGCATTCATAAAATATAGAATTAATTTTTAAAGCAATTTTAAAACAATACGATGAGATATGTGCATTTAAATGCATTTCATCAGTTGCCTTGCCCTCCATTCCATTCTCACAACACTTAGATCCTAACACTATCCTGAGAATGTAGTTAGAACTTGATAAATGCTTATTGAATTAAGTCCTTATTGAATCAGCCCCCTTGCTTGACCTGAAGTAGACTGGAGAGAATGAGCATGAGTTAGCATGGGGATTCTTGTATTAATGATCCAATAATCTGACAAATATATGTGAAAATTATATGTGGGATTTATTGAATTGCAGGCTCAATATTCGCAAACAGTAGGATATTTAACTATGTTAAAGAGGCAAGGCAAGGCAAGGTATGGCAGAAAAAGAAAGATTTGATGTCCCTTTGTGGACTCCACAGTGGTCCTATCATATCTGAAGTATTATGGTCTAGTCCTGAGTAGCACATTTTGGGATAGACATTGATAAATAGCAAGAATTCCAGAGGAAGATGACCAGAATAGAAAATATAATGAAACCATGACAAATGAGCAGTTGTTGAAAGAGCTTCAAATGGAATTTAAAGAAGAGAAACTTTAGATAAGGACATGGTAACAGTCATCAGGTATTTTATGGGTTATCATGAAAAACAAGATTAGACATGTTCTACTTGATCCCAGAAAGCAGAACTTGGAGCTATGATTAGGAGTTGGAATGAGACAGATTTAAGCTCAATATAAAGAAAATCTGTCTAACTAACTAACTAACTATATTCCAAGGCAACTCATTCTATTTTTTGATTCAAAAAATGGAATGAGTTGCCTTGGAATATAGTAGGTTCACTCTCAGATGGAGAGGGGATAGATGAGACTAGATGGCTTCTGAAATTCCCTCCAAATTTGATATTCTAAGATAACTCTTTAGCCTCAAGATTACAGCTAACATTAAAATTATACATGCAAAACTTTGTTGAATTAGAAGGAGGAGAGTGAAAGAACAAAGACAGGCAGAAATGGATATATAAAGAAGAATATCTTGTTTAACATAGGGGATTTTAACATTCCTCATTCTATTCTGACTCCTTCTATTTTCATCTTCTGTTCTGTTCTCAGAAAGATTGAATCTTGTTTTGGGAGAGGAAATTATAAAGGAGGGAAAAGGACCCACCTGTGCAAAAATGTTTGTAATGGAGCTTTTTGTGGTAGCAATGAATTGGAAAATAGGTAAATGTTCATCAATTGGGGAATGGCTGAATAAGTTGTAGTAGAATATGTAATGGAATATTATTGTTCTATAAAAAATAATAAACAAGCTGATTTTAGAAAAGCCTGGAGAGATTCACATGAACTGATACTGAGTGAAATAAGCAGAACCAGGAATACATGGTATACAACAATAGAAAGAATGTGTGATGATCAACTATTAAAGACTTGGTTTTTCTCAGTGATTCAGTGATCAAGGCAAGTCCAATAAACTTTGGATAGAAAAAGCTGTCTACATCCAGAAAGAGAACTATGAAGATTGAATATAAATCAACACATACTATGTTCACTTCTTTTTTTCTACTTCTTTATCTCCTGTGGTTTTTTTTTTTCTTTTTATTCTGATTTTTCTCTCTCAACATGATTCATGAAGAAATGTGTATTAAAAATTTTAATATATATATAACCAGAAAAAAGTATATATAATGTTGAAAGGAAGGAAGGAAGGAAGGAAGGAAGGAAGGAAGGAAGGAAGGAAGAAAGAAAGAAAGAAAGAAAGAAAGAAAGAAAGAAAGAAAGAAAGAAAGAAAGAAAGAAAGAAAGAAAGAAAGAAAGAAAGAAAGAAAGAGGGAGGGAGGGAGGGAGGGAGGGAGGAAGGAAGGAAGGAAGGAAGGAAGGAAGGAAGGAAGGAAGGAAGGAAGGAAGGAAGGAAGGAAGGAAGGAAGGAAAGAAGGAAGGAAGGAAGGAAGGAAGGAAGGGAAGGAAGGAAGGAAGGAAGGAAGGAAGGAAGGAAGGAAGGAAGGAAAAGAAACTAGCCTTGGGAGAGATGTAACCAAAATCCTCAAAGATGCCCATAAGAGTAATCAGCGTATGTTAGAAGCTAAAATTCTCCAATTAAAATAGAATAGCTAAAAACTTCTGCTCAGAAAGGGTAAAGATTCCTTCAAACAAGGGGTGTCTGTCTAGAATACTCCAGCTCTACTAATAAGTTTTTCTTGTTCCTCTTCCTCCTACTACTTTGATGGCCCGAGGGTGTTAGGACTACCTCTATCAGAACACAGTATATGGTACTTGGCCCTTCTTGACACATTTAGCTACTTTGGCTGTCATTAAAAGAAGTTGATTGACTCTACATAAAAGCAGTTTTCCAATCTTAAAACACTATATAAATTTGTTATTGTTACTTAATTTTTTTATTATTTATTATTTCTCTGTGTAAGTGGAGTTGACATAATAATGCCATTTGAGAAGTTATTTTTAAAAACCTTGTTCTAAAACCCCTCTTCAACTAAGTCATCTGCCAGGATACCCACTTTTGAATTCAATTCTTTAAAAAAAATTTTTTTTCAAAATATATGCAAAACAATTTGAAACTATGCCCAAAGGGCTATGAAAATGTGCATACCCTTTGACCCAGCACTGTTTCTACTGGGCCTATATCCCAAAAAGATCATAAAGAAGGAAAAGGGACCTACATGTGTAAAAATGTTTGTGGCAGCCCTTTTCGTAATGGTAAGAAACTGGAAACTGAGTGGATGCCCATCAATTGGAAAGTGGCTGAATAAGTTATGGTAAATGAATGTTAGGGAATATTATTGTTCTGTAAGAAATAACCAGCTGGATGATTTCAGAGAAGTCTGGAGAGACTTACAGGAACTGATGCTAAATAAAATGAGCAGAACCAGGAGATCATTATACACAGCAACAAGATTATACAAAGATCAGTTCTGACTGACATAGCTCTCTTCAACAATGAGATGATTCAGGCCAGTTCCAATGATCTTGTGATGAAGAGAGTCATCTACACCTAGAGAAAGAACTGTGGAAACTGAGTGTGGATCACAAAAAGCATTTTTGTTCTTTTTCTTGTTCTTGGCTTGCATTTTGGCTTTTTTCCTCAAATTTTTTTTCCTTTTTGATCTGATTTTTCTTGTGTAGCATGATAATTGTATAAATATGTATACATATCTTGAATTTAACATATATGTTTTAATATGTTTAACATATATTTGATTACTTGTCATCTAAGGACGGGGGTAGAGAGAAGAGGGAATTTGGAACACTAGATTTTTCAAGGGTCAATGTTGAAAAATTATTCATGCATATGTTTTGAAAATAAAAAGCTTTAATAAAAAAAGTCAAAAGAAAAGAAAAAATGAAAAACTACATGCAAACCTTGTATTCCAAATTTTTTCTCCTTTCCTTCTCCCCACCCAATCCCTTAGATTGCTAGTAATTCAATATGTTAAATATGTGCAATTCTTCTATACATGTTTCCACAATTATCATGCTGCACCAAAAAAATCAGATCAAAAAAGAAAAAAATGAGAAAGAAAACAAAAAGCAAGCAAATAGCAACAATAAAGATGAAAATACTATGTTGTGAATCACACTCTGTACCCACAGAACTCTTTGGATGTAGACGGCTCTCTCCATCACAAATCCATTGGAACTGGTCTGAATCCCCTCACTGTTGAAAAGATCCACATCATCCGAGTTAATCATTATATAATCTTGTTGCTGAGTACAATGTTCTCTTGCTTCTATTCACTTCATTCAGCATCAGTTCATGTAAGTCTTTCCAGGCTTTTCTGAAATCATCCTGCTGATTGTTTCTTATAGAATGATAATATTGAATTAAACTTTCTAACAATTATCTCCAATTTATCTTATCTATGTCTTATTTATACATAGTTATTTGCATGTTATTTCTTCTACTAGGTTGTGAATTCCTTGAGAGCAAGGACTATCTTTTTTTTTTCTTTGTATCCCCAAGACCCAGCATATAGTAGGTATTTAAAATATGCTTGTTGACTAATTAACATTTCCTCTAAAGAGTGAGAAGCATATTTCATCATCAGTCTTTTGGAGTCATAGATGATCATTGCATTGATAAGAAATTTTAAATCTTAAGAAATTGTTTTTCTTTACAATGATATAATAATTGCATAAATCTCATCCTCGTTCTACTCATTTCATTCCTGCATCAGTTTAGGCAAGTTTTTCTAGTTTTTTTCTGAATCTATGCTTTTTATCATTTCTTATGGTATAAAAATATTCCATTACATTTATGTAAAATTTGTTTAGTCATTCCCCAGTTGATAGACACATCCTTAGTTTCTAGTTCTTTGTTACAATAAAAATTCACTGGAATTATTTCAGCAAAAGCTAGACGCCCTCTTGATTGATATATTGTAGAATAGATTCTTCAATATGGATTGGACAAAATGTTCTCTTAGGTCCCTTCTAACTGAAATTCTGTGACTCTCTTTGTTATTGCTTTGAGTTTAGACCATTATGTTTCTGGAAAGACTCTTTAGTAAGTATATATTACATGGGAAGGAGAAGGATATCTCATTAACTTTAGTAATCAATACTCCCTATAACACATTAGAATCAATTTAGCTTCAGTGTACTTTGGCTAGTAGAAAATAAGTGTAGACAATAGGAAGGAGGACATCATGAAATTTAATTCAGACATAGTGCTGAGCACTTGATAATATTTCATTGATATTAGTTTGATTGATAATAGTAAATTGAATTAAATGAATTTACAGGACTAAGGATAGGCCCTTGCAACATGACACTAGAGATTTCCCTTCAGGTTGATACAGATCCTATTAACCAACAATACTGGGCACACCTCATCAATCCTTTAACAAATCTTTCTATTTGTATTATTATCTAGCCTGTCTATGCTCTCTATACTGTCATCAAACTAAAGAATTTTTTGTCAGATTCCTTGCTAAAATTCAGATATACTCCATGAATAACATTTCCTTCATCTACCAACCCAATGATATCAGTATATAATAAAATGAAGTCAGTTTGCTTCAGTTTGTTCTTGGTTTCAGAAGCAAACATCTTTGGCCAATATATGTTGCCTATATTTTGTTTCACTTAATAGTACAGTCATTAGACTATAATCAGACAGTATTCAAACAGAGTAATCTTTAGGATTATATTCATCAAAGAATTCTGTATAAATAGCATGTCCATGAGAAAAGCTTAGTTGAAAGAGACACCTTAAAGTCAAATTTTATTCTACTGAGTCACATGCCTTAAAAACATAACCAAGAAACAATAAATGCAAGAGGTTCCAAATTGCTTTCTAGAATAGTTGGACCAATTCACATTTCTACTAACCATACCAATTAGTGTGCTTCTTTTCCCATAGTCCTTCTAACATTTGTCATTCCCTTTCCCCCATTTTTTAAATCAATTTGATAAGTATGAGGTAGCATCTCAGAATTTTGTTTAAATTTGCATTTCTCTACAGCCATATTTTTTTTTTATTTAATAGCCTTTTATTTACAGGTTATATGCATGGGTAACTTTATAGCATTAACAATTGCCAAACCTCTTGTTCCAATTTTTCACCTCTTACCCCTCTCCCCCTTCCCCCAGATGGCAGGATGACCAGTAGATGTTAAATATATTAAAATATAAATTAGATACACAATAAGTATACATGACCAAAACGTTATTTTGCTGTACAAAAAGAATCAGACTCTGAAATATTGTACAATTAGCTTGTGAAAGAAATCAAAAATGCAGGTGGGCATAAATATGGGGATTGGGAATTCAATGTAATGGTTTTTAGTCATCTCCCAGAGTTCTTTCTCTGGGCGTAGCTGGTTCAGTTCATTACTGCTCCATTATAAATGATTTGGTTGATCTCCTTGCTGAGGATGGCCAGGTCCATCAGAACTGGTCATCATATAGTATTGTTGTTGAAGTATATAATGATCTCCTGGTCCTGCTCATTTCACTCAGCATCAGTTTGTGTAAGTCTCTCCAAGCCTTTCTGAAATCATCCTGCTGGTCATTTCTTACAGAACAATAATATTCCATAATATTCATATACCACAATTTATTCAGCCATTCTTCAACTGATGGGCATCCACTCAGTTTCCAGTTTCTAGCCACTACAAAGAGTACAGCCATATTTTTTAACTGATCCAAATCACCAAAAGAGGAATGCAAATTTAACCAAAGTTCTGAGACTACCTATTAGTGGAGGGGTGAGTTAGTCTAGCTATTCTGGAAAATAATTTGGAACTATTCTTAAAAAGATATTAAATGGTGTATAATCTTTGATGCAATGATGCTACCACTAATATTGTGCCCCAAAGAAATTAAGGAAACAAGAAATGTAAAAATGTAGAGAAGTATTTATAGCCAGGTTTTTTGGTAGTATCAATAACCTAGAAACTAAAAGAGTGCTCACAAATTAAAGACTGACTAAACAACTTTATGATATATGAAAGTAATGGAATACTATTGTGCTGTAAGAAATGATGAAGGGAATAGATATACAGATAACTTGGAAAGACTTGTATGAATTGATATAGAATGAAAAGTATAAAACTAGGAGAAAATTTTATATCATAACATCACTGTAAAAAATAATTTTGAAAGATTAAGAATTCTGATCAACAAAGAAAGAAAAAGAAGAAAGAAAAGAGAAGGAAGAAAAGAGGTGGAGAAAGAAGAGAGAAAGTGTCAATGTGAGCATTTGTTTTGCTTAATTATGCAAATGTATTACAAGAGTTTTGTTTCAGAATTTTTCCCCTCAATGGCAAAGATGGGGATTGCAAAGAAAGAGAAAATAAATTTTTGTTCACTGAAATAAAATAATTAATTTTTTTAACTTGATTTTTGAATCCTGTTAATTTTTGTTCTCTCTCACTTTTGTTCCTTTTTCTCTGCATCTCAACCACCATCCCAGTTCATGCTTTTGCCACCTCTCCCCCACTACCCTAATAGCCTACTTACTAATTGTTCTCTCTGCTTCCAGACTCTCCTTTCCCCAATCCATCCTTCCCACAGCTGCCAGAGTAATTTTCCTTAAGCACAGGTCTGACCACATCACTGCTGTGCTCAATAAACAACAACAGCTTCCTACTGCCTCTAGGATAAAATATAAACACCTCTGTTTGGCTTTTAAAACCCTTCATGGCTTGTCCCTAACCTATATTTCCATCCTCATTATCCATTCATTGCTCCCCTTCCCACATTCCATGAGCCAGCTAAACTGGTCTCTTTATTCCTTACACAGTATTCTTCATCTTCCATCCCTCTCTGCAAGGAGAGCACTCCCTTCTGATGAGTCTCATAGAAGCCCTCACTTCAGGACTCAAGTCAAATATAGTACTGTCTTCTATATAAAGTAGAACTGCTAGTACCCTCCTTCCCTATGTACCTTGTAACTCCCACCCATTTTTGTACTTGCTTTATATATAATTATAAAAATGTGTGTATACATATGTATATGTATATACATGCACATACATATACATACACACATCCATATATATATATAAGCATATATTCTCTGTCCCCAATGGAAGGTAAACTCCTTGAGAGCAGAACTGTTTGATTTTTTGTCTTTATATTTTTGTAACCCAAACCTCAAACCCAAAGAGAGTCTGCCCTGCTCCTTACAAGGAGACATAATTTTGATCTCCAGTGAGGAAACAGTACCATACCAATGGACTTTGAGACTTGAGTTACATTGATTATTTCCAGCACTCAGACAGTTCATGGCACAAATTGAGTACTCAACAAATGTTTATTTGTTGAATGGATGATGGGGTGATTATTCCCCTCCTCTCTACATTTGCACAAGTCATCCCAATACACAATTGCAAGGCAATCTTTCCTTATCTCTGCCTTTCAGAATCTTCATCTTCCTTCCTGGTTCACCTAGTGTGCTAGGTCCTTGATGAAGTCTTGTAAAAATCCCCTCCCAAAAATATCTGTGCTATCTTTTTTTTTTTTTAATTACCCTGAGCTTGCCTGTCTTTATAAAAAATCATGTCTAATGATACTTTTATAGAGCCATCTCCACTCGCCCTACCCAGTGTAGCATCAAACTGAGAACAGGCTGAGCTTAATACATTTGAATGGAATCAGATTGATATATTGCTACTATCTATTTTATAGGGCAGTTGTAAGGAAAATGATGTACAAATATTAAAACATTATATATATATATATATATGTGAGAGAGAGAGAGAGAGAGAGAGAGAGAGAGAGAGAGAGAGAGAGAGAGAGTGATGGACATTTTATTAAGATTGTGGAAAGGGGAAAAAAGTTAGTGTAATAATAAAAATAATTGATATATACATATATATGTGTGTGTGTCTGTATTTTGCCTTCTCGCAAGAGCCCTGTGACATAGATAATACAGATGCTATTATCACCATTATACCACACATGAAATACTACCGTGGTAGAATAACTCCCACATGTAGCAAAATTTAAGAAAAGAGAGAGGAATCCAAGAGTTAACTCTTATCTCTCATCCTGGCTTTCTAATTCACATCAACAATAGTCTAGGGGAAATTTAGGGTTTCAGATTACAGGTCTCTTTCTTTGCTTTGTATTTCTTATTACCTTGAACTAGCCTAGAAAGCTCTCACCTTTGGGTTTAAGAGTTGAGGAAAGGCCTTTATTATCCAGTCACTTCCCAGCTCAAGCCTGACTGTGTTGTGCTAGAAAAGTCTACTTCATTCTTCTAGACGGTTCACTCCCATCTTCCATTATCCTTATAAGACACACAAAGAATATTGGCCACAAATATATTTTATACAACACTGGAATAAATGGGGGCAAAAGTATGGACAGAAATCACAAAGTGAAAGGGAAACGGCTGTGTATAACAGAGTAGATGCTGATTGCTTCCATAGGAACCCAACCTTTCCTGTGTTAACTCCTGCTATTAAGGGAAAATTTCTGGAGCAGCGAGGAAATTAAGGGCACTTATCTCCTCCCCATCTCAGGCCATGAAAGGAGGAGGTATTTGTCATTAAGAGCCACGCAGCCTGGTCAGCTGGGTCTGGCACTCCCTGACACCAGGATGGCCACTGAGCTAGCAATAAGACTTCTGAGTTGTTGAAGGCAATAGGAGAAAATCTGATATTGAGTGCTTGACTCTGCAAAGCCATGGGACCTAAAGGTGCAGGGAACCTGACTTTCCACCTCTGGGTTGTAACTTTCTCCTTTTTCTACCCAGAGTTCTCTACAAACAGAAGTGCTGTTGTTCAGTCATGTCCTACTCCTCCTGACCCTGTGAATCATAGCACGTCTATAACTATCCATGGGATTTTCCTGGCAAAGGTGCCAGAAGAATTTGCCATATCCTTCTCCAATGGGTTGTTAGACAGGGTTAAGTGACTTGCTCAGGGTCACATAGCTAGTAAGTGCCTGAGGTCAAATTTTAACAGAGATTTTTCTGACTCCAGACCCATTATTGAGCCATCTATGAGATGAGTGCCTCTAGGAGAGTATTTCCCAATAGGTGACCTCTGTAGCCTGTAAATACATCTTCTTCTTCATGGTTATACCAATATAAGATCCACATTTATACCATTTTATAAAACATAGGTTTGCAGAGCTGGGAAGGTCAAATATTTATAGATTTAAATCTAGAAGGAACTTTAGAGTTCATCTGATGCAACCCCCTCACTTTATTGAGAAACTTTTTTTTAAGTACACTTTGCTGGGAAACGGAGGCCCAGAGAAAGTTTAGTCAGTTGTCTGAGATCACACAGGGAGTACATATCAGAGTCAAACTCCAAACCCAATCCAAAGTTACTAATCTTTCCATTGAATCACATTGTGTCCCGTGGCCTGACCCTTTTACATTACAGAAAAGAAAGCAGGACCCCAGCTGCTAAGCAAATTGTCCAGGATCATATAGCTTCTCACCATCCAGGTTTAGCATACTATTTGTTATATAACACTCCCCTTCCTGTACCCATTCTTATCCTTCCCTCTCAGTGATGAAGGCATCTCCTACTTTCCTGAAAAACAAACAGAACAAAACAAAAAACAACCCAGAGGCCATCCATGAAGAGTGTTTCCTAATACTCCTTCTTATAGTGCTGACTCACTCTCTCTCTTTTCCCTTTTCTCTCTCTCCATCTCTTCATCTCTCTTTCTGTCTTTCTCTCTCTCCTGCTCTTTCTCTTTCTGAATCCCTGTCTGTCTGTCTGTCTCTCCCCCACTTCTTTCTCCATCTGAGTCCCTTTTCTCTTTCTCTGACTCTGTCTCTGTCTCTTTCTCTCTGGCTCTCTCTCCCTTTCTCTCTCTGTCTCTGTTTCTCTGTGTGTCTGTCTGTCTGTCTCTCCCCCACTTCTTTCTCCATCTGAGTCCCTTTTCTCTTTCTCTGACTCTGTCTCTGTCTCTTTCTCTCTGGCTCTCTCTCCCTTTCTCTCTCTGTCTCTGTTTCTCTGTGTGTCTGTCTGTCTGTCTCTCCCCCACTTCTTTCTCCATCTGAGTCCCTTTTCTCTTTCTCTGACTCTGTCTCTGTCTCTTTCTCTCTGGCTCTCTCTCCCTTTCTCTCTCTGTCTCTGTTTCTCTGTGTGCCTGTCTGTCTGTCTTTTTCTCTCTGTATGAATGTGGATGTCTTTCTCTTTCTCTCTTAAAACACTTCATTCATCTCAGACATAAAACACTTATAGTGGTCCAGGGGCCCAGGATATAAATAAATTTGACGGCTACAGGTTAAATTTCAATATTTTATATATAAAGTTTAGGGAGGGATAGCAAAGGTGCTAAGACTGAAAATCCCCTTCATGTGAAAGAAATCATAGACTAAATATCCATAGATCATAATAAAGGAAAAAATAAGCATGAAAATTAAAATATTTTATTTTATTTTGTATTTCATTTCTTTAATGATAGAAATGTCCTTTTCTTTATGAAAACAAACTCCCCAATTCTCAGAACGGGCCTGATGGTTCTGAGCATGCTAATTATGACATTTTCAAAATTGAAACTTAACAAACATTTATTAACCGCTTGTCATGTGTTCAGCAACCGTGGTGTAGGACTTAAGGAACTGGCTTTGCAACCAGAAAGACTCGTATGTGCCTCTGGCTGTGTGACCTGGATCTAGTCATTTAATCTCTCTCTCTCGGGCTAGAAATGGACGGCAAAGCGCAGACCTGAATCAATACGGGGATTTTCCTCTTTCAGGAACTTCCTATGTCAATGAAATCCTAGCGCTGCCAACAGGCCTATCCTTTGATGCTCCGGGCTTTGGAAAATGGGCCTGGGAGGCGGGAATTTGTCCCCCCTGTGATGTGCACAGGGCCGGGGAATGGCGATCTCTGGAAGAGGATGACCGTGATCGCCGAGAAGTGGAATCAGACTGGGCTGGGCCTGTAACGCGGCCTGACTTCTGGCCCAGACTCGGAGGAGAACTTTCCCCCAGAGACCCTGGGGGGCCGGAGGGTGCGCGGGCCCCGGGGAGGCTCCCAGCCTCTGCCCGCTCTCCCTGCGGCTACCGCAGCTGCCCCGCAGCCAGAGCCTTCGCTCCCTCGGGGGGCACAGGCGGGAGGGCTCCGATTCGGGAGGGGATAGAAAGCAGCGGCTTGGGCAGGGCCGCCGGGGCAGCCCTGCGTCATCCCAGGCAGGGGGACAGGTTGTTTTAGGTAGGAAAGGGGACGGGGGGTTAGGTGTCTTCCGGTCTCCGCCCTCTGCTCATGAATATGCAGCTCGTCCCCGCCGGGGCTCCTATTTCTGCCTTTCACACAAAAGGAAGGGAATCTCTTGTTTTCTCTCCTCCTCTCGGCTTGTTTCTCCACCCACCCGGTGTCTGCCTGCTCGCTAGTGTACATTGCAGTGCCTCTGTGTGTGTGCGCGCGTGAGAGAGAGACAGAGACAGAGAGAGAGAGGGAAGGAGAGAGAGAGGGAGAGAAAAGGAGAGGAAGAGAGGGAGAGAAAGGGAGGGAGAGAGGGAGAGAAAGAGAGGGGGGAGAGAGAGAGAAGAAAGAGAGAGAGAGAGAGAGAAGAAAGAGAGAGAGAGAGAGAGAGAGAAAGAGAGAGAGAGAAGAAAGAGAGAGAGAGAAGAGAGAGAGAGAGAAGAAGAGAGAGAGAGAGAGAGAAGAAAAGAGAGAGAGAAGAAAGAGAGAGAGAGAGAGAAAGAGAGAGAGAGAGAGAGAAGAGAGAGAGAGAAGAAAGAGAGAGAGAGAGAGAAGAAAGAGAGAGAGAGAAGAGAGAGAGAGAAGAAAGAGAGAGAGAGAGAGAAGAAAGAGAGAGAGAGAAGAAGAGAGAGAGAGAGAAAGAGAGAGAGAGGGAGAGAGAGAGAGAGAAGAAAGAGAGAGAGAGAGAAAGAGAAGAGAGAAGAGAGAGAGAGAGAAGAGAGAGAGAAGAAAGAGAGAGAGAGAGAAGAGAAGAAGAGAGAGAGAGAGAGAGAGAGAGAGAGAGAGAGAGAGAGAGAGAGAGAGAGAGAGAGAGAGAGCGCTATGCGCTGACTGCCCGCAGAATTGTTTTCAGGTGCTTTTTCTGTCAGACCCTCCCCAATCTGCCCTGCTCCCACCAGCGGGAAAAAAGCAAGAAATACTTCAGTCATGATTTATGAATGAACGAGAGTCCCTCCGCCGAGGGATATTGTCTCTGGTTTCGGAGAGGGCGAGGCAGGAGACCCACAAAGGGTGGTGGGGACCGGGCTGGAGCCGACTCCTATGTCTTGGTGGAAAGACTCGGAAACCAGGAGTGACTGAAGAGAGCGCCGAGCCCGGCTTCCACCCGCTGCCCTCTACCCGGAGTCGTTCTGTATGGTCATCACAAAGGTAAGCAGTCCGCCGGGGGAGGGAAATGCGATGAGGGATGAGGATGGGGAAGCGGTCCACCTGCTTAGCATCCCAGCGCCTGGAGAGCGTGAGGGAGCTCGGGATCCACGCTGGGATTCTTTCCGGCCGGAGATGTTTCTTGTTAAATTCCCTGTATCTGGGAAGAGTGAGGAATAATGGAGTCACTTGGCGTTGGTCACCTTCCTGAAACTTTGAGCCTCTCCGCTGAGATGCCGTTGCTTTGGGGAGGGCCGCACTGTCCTGAGAAACTAAGACAGCAGCACCACTAGGGCTCTTTCAATTGCTCTCCCAGGGAAGGACTTGTGCCCCTGTGCTCATATCCAGGACAAACTTGCATTTTATAGTTCATGTATGCCATTGGTTGGTTCCCTACCCAGAGGAGCAGCCCTTCCAGTGTGGTTTGTGGTGGTTTTTTCTGATATTGTGCGGTTAGATTATACCACATGGAGCCCTGAATCTGGGGCAGGTTGCTCAGAGGCATAAACCCTAGAAAGAGGCTTGCTCCCCAGTCCTAAAGAACTGAAAACAATCCAAGATCCCACTGATTCTCACTGAAGCCCTGGGCCTGGGCTACGACAGCTGCTTTGAGCTGGGGAGAGGGAGGGATGTTGTGTGGAGAGCTGAGCCCTGGACCTGCAGCCCTGGAAATTGGCTGAGGATGTGAGGGGTAAACTGGGGAGCAGCACATCCCTTCTGCTGTGTCACCGTGGCCTGCATTAGCAAGGGGAGAGGCCAGGAGGGGGAGTGTGGAGGGAAGCTTAAGTGCCCTGTATAAACTTGTAATGGCTTTTCAGTTCCCTTCAGTCAAACACCTTGGCTTTAACCTGTGTGCCTGCGAGCCGGAGCAGACAAAATAAACTAGAAGATCCCCTTTCCCCATTATGAAATGAATGAACATTTCTTAGCATTGGTCCATGTTACTCAGTACAATCTGTGTAAGATCCTATCATTTAAGTTCTGACCACAGTGACAGATAGATTGATAGATAGTATGTGTGTCTGGAGAGTTAAGCTTCTCAATTTTCTTGAAACCCATTAATTCATCGGAATGGCGATCTTCATCATTACTTTTGTTATTTATTAATGATTTACATTTAGGTGGTCATGTTTATAAAAAAAAACTTTCGTACATTATCTCATTTAGCCTTTTAGCTTTTGCCATCAGTCTCTGAAGCAAGGTTGGGAAACTCATTTTTGAAATGGCTGGGTGGGAGAAAGTCAAAGAGACAGCGAGATCTCTCTGTTTTCATGCCTTCTTTGATCCCCTCCCCTCAGCTTTCCAAGTACTAATCCTTAATGGGAATGAAATGCTTCAGTTCCTTCACCTCACAGATCATACATGGCTAAGGCAGGACACAAACTCAATTTTCCACCTCTAATGTTCTTTCCACAGGCCTATGATCTAACACCAGTATACTGAAATTCCATTTTTATTCCTTCATGCTCCATCACAGAATAAGGATGACAACTGGAGAAACTCCAGTTGCTTCTAACACAATTATGTCACAATTAGTAAATACAGGCTCGAGCAGCTCTGGGATAACTTATATGGTTACACATGGACACATTGGAATTTTTTTCAGTGTTTTGATTAGTTTTGCTGAATTTCTCTTTTTCTTTTTTAAACTTTTTTTTGCTATAAAGGAGGCTTTTGGAGAGAGGAAGAGGAAGGATATGGGGAAATTTAGGTGATGTAAAAACAAAATATATCAATAAAATTTGTGTGGTTTTTAAAAATTCACTGTAGAAGGTATGCTTCATTGTGACCCCACTTCCTTCCTGAGGCTCCTGTATTGCCAACTCTGGGGGGACACATTGACCCGTGCTCTGCTGAGTTTGAGGAGGCTACACCTTGGCACAAGAACACATGGCTTCCTTTGCCAGGAGTGGCCCAGCTCTATTTGAATACAGACACAGACTAGAAACGCTCACCAGGAACTAACTTGTTTTCTTCTCTCACATGAGTAGAGATGGGGGAGGGGAAGGAGAAGGAACAGAAAGAATCTACTCACCCAACAGGAAGCATCCTCTCCATGTCCCCCATGTCTCTAGGGGAGAGGCAAAAGTGGAATACTTAGGGGGCAGGACTCTAGACCATGGCTTTCCCTGCTTTGCTAGATTGTATATTCTTTTTCCTAACAGAAATAGGCCCCCATTTCACCAGCTTTTCCATGTAGCTTGACCCTAGATTCTATATACGGTTTTTGCCTCTAAAAATGGCTAAATGTAGAACCTAGAATAAGAGTTGGCAATATAGGAGCCTCAGGAAGGAAGTGGGGTCACAATGAAGCATACCTTCTACAGTGAATTTTTTTAAAACCACACAGATTTTATTAATATATTTTGTTTTTACATCACCTAAATTTCCCCATATCCTTCCTCTTCCTCTCTCCAAAAGCCTCCCTTATAGCAAAAAAAAAAAAAAAGTTTAAAAAAGAAAAAGAGAAATTCAGCAAAATTAATCAAAACATTGAAAAAAATTCCAACATTATATATAATATTCCATGCCTAGAGATCCTTTTGCCCCATCTCTGCAAAGGAGTTGGGAGAGGCACTTTTTAACTTATTTTCTTTAGGGCTAGGCTTATTTCTTGTCATTTTTCAGTATGCATTTTCTTTTTCTTTTTTTTTTTTATTTTCAAAACATATGCATGTATACTTTTTCAACATTGACCCTTGCAAAATCTTGTATTCCAAATTTTCCCCTCCTTCCTCTCCCTCCTCCCCAGATGGCAGGTAATCCAATGCATGTTAAACATGTTAAAGTATATGTTAAATCCAATATATGTATACATATTTACAGTATGCATTTTCAGTGATTTTTGTGATCTTTCTTTCCATTTGCTCTATTACTACTATTATTTTTAATAATCCCTCAGATGTTTATTGCCAAAATTGTTGTTCTCCCTGGCACAGAGATATTTATTTTATGAGATATCAAACAACTTACATGACACTGAAGGGAGAGAGACTGATGACCACTAATAGAAAGGGAGCACTCAAGTGCCTTGCCCAGATTTCTCAGTGTACAGCATCCATCTGTTGGTTTAGCACTTTCTTCTGATACATAGGCACTTGGAAAAGTGCACCAGAATTATAATTTCCCTTCTAATAGTGATCGTGGGAGGGGAAAAATGAATGGAAAGTATTCCTATTATTGAACCAGTATAATTCTTCTCTTCAGACTTGAAAGCATGCAAGATAACTACTTCCCTCCAAGAAACCTAAGAAGTATTTATAAGTCACAGATACAGGAAGATGGGCTGGGCCCCGGGGGGGGTGGGGTGACTCCAGAAAATAGCCTACTATCTCCCAGTCCCTCATTACTAAAATCCCATTTGTGGGTATAGGCCTAGAACTATGAGTATGGTTCCAGGAACTGGTGCAGGTATAAAAGATTAAAAACACAGAATCCCTGCCTTCTTGGAGCCTACAGTTTAACAATAATCTAGCTCAGCATTTCAAATAGCCTCCAGGATAGAATTGCAACCAGGAATTAAAATATGAACCTCACTTATTAGCCACTATAAAACATTTGGCCTGGGTAATTTTTTTTTCCTGATGAAGGAAACTTGTGGAGACAGAAGAGAGAAAATCATCCCTTTTCGATTCTTCTGCTGCTTTCCTAGACAAACAAGAGAAGCTGTCTCCATTTCCTACTTCCTCCCACCTTCCCTCCAGCTGACTTGCCACTGGGCCAGAATCCATGCCCTGAGGACTTAACCCTTTCATTTCTCTGGGTCCTGCTGGTCTGTTGGTCTCAGAGCCATCATCTGCTCCCTAGCTCCCTTGATGGGGTTTGCCTTGCCTCGCTCCATTTTCCATTTCTGGAATCATAATCAAATTAGTTATTGCCAATACTCCTAGAAAGGGTGTGTTAATCCATTCCCAAATGACTTTATTCACCAACCCAGTAATTTTCCAAATCCAAAATGCATACATATATATGTATATATGTATGTATATAAAGGGAGGATGAAGTAGGTAGAGATTTTCTTAAGATTATACTGTTCCACCATCTCTACAGAAGTGGGAGGAGGGAAAAAAGAAATTTAGATGACAATTTTGTTATATATTTAAAAGGAGTAGCAAGTTGTATAAAATAGATTTACAGTTTTATGGGTAACATCTTTTAAAAAATTATATTATATTATGGAAATGGTTATATTATTCAATAAATTAAAAATAAAATAAGCAAAATTTTAAAAAAAGATTATACTGTTCCCTCTCATCCCAAGCACTTCTGCAGTATAGATTAAATGCGGCGCTCAAGGGAAAATGTTTGAGAGTACCTTTTAGTCTGTAATGGAATCCTACCATTAATAGGCTAAGTCTTGTACTTAGAAAAACCCTTAGTCATTCAATCCACTTTTACTATCACTCACCGTTTCTTTCTTCATTCCCTTCATAATGATTATCCTCTCTAGGATTTCTTGAATGATCAAATCTTAAAAATGACTGATGACACCTCTTCTGGGTCTGAATGGTACCATACAGTATAAGGACCTAGTCTTGCTAAGTGAATGCTGAAGCCATGACATAGACATTTCTAGAGGAAATGAAAATGTATTTCTTTTCCTTCTTGGTAGAAATCATCTGAAGATATGTGAAAGGATTAATTTCACTCATTTAAATCCACCCTATCCTTTTTATTGGAGACAGCAAAACATAATTTTTTTCATTTCAAACTTTGATACCAAAAATAAAGAGTATTTTCATATACACAACATAAAAAAGTATTCTATATCCAAGAAAATATGAATCTCTATTTTTCCTACTTATTCTTTTTAAAAGTCATTTAATAAATTTTATATGTTACTTTCAAAATTTGTATTTATCTGTATCTCTTCTGAACTTCCTTCTGTCCTCTTTTGTGCATTTGAAAATTTGTTATAATGGCATTCTTGGAGGGGGAGGGTTGTCACTATTATTAATGCATCTTTCCCTATAACCTCCCCCCAATTTATTGAAAGAAACCTTTATAACAAATATAGTAAAATAAAATAAATCCATATTGTACAAAAATACATGTTTTTTGTTTTAGAATGAACACAAATCTAATGTTCTAAGAGAAACATCCTAACTAGACAAAAATTATGATGACCTTGACTTCCTACAGTGAATTTCCAAGTTAGACTAGACCTCATACACCATTCAGCCCAACAAAAATCCCTTCTAGGGATGCTCATTAATTGGGGAATGCTTAAATAAATTGTGGTGTGTGATTATAATGGAATATTATTGTTTTATAAGAAATGATGAGCAGGATACTATCAGAAAAACCTTAAAAAGTCCTCTCTGAGCTCAAGCAAAGTGTACATAGTAGTAGCAAAGTTGTGGGATGGTCAGCTGTGAATGACTTCCCAATTCTCAGCAATACAATGATTCAAGACTACTCTGAAAGACTTATGATGAAAAATGTTATCCATACCCAGAGAAAGAACTGATTGTATCTGAGTACAGAAACCATATTTTTTTAAACTTTTTTTTCTTGAGTTTTTTTTTTTTTTTTTTGCGGGTGGGGGCAGATTTTCTTTTGCATATATGACTTTTATGGAACTGTTTTGCATGACTTCTCATGTAACTTCTCAATGTAGGGGGAGGGGGAAGGAAGGGAAAGAATCTAGAACTCAAAGTTTTAAAAACAAATGCAAAAAATTATTTTACATGTAACTGGGGAAAATAAAAAAAAATTCTAACATAAAAATCCATTCTATAAGATCTCTAGCAAGTTGAGAATTGAAGAATGTTAGCCTGAAGATATTGATGAGGAACTTATCTCTTAGGACAGACTATTTTCTCACTCGGAATATTAGGATTCTATTTATTCAACCTAAACTAACTAGCATTTGTACTTTTTTTTTTTTTTGGTTGCCCTATCACATTGTTGATTCATGATGAATTTGTTATCTGCTCAGTGCTTTAGGAATTATATTGCAAATTGACTGTCATCCCCTTATAAATGAGTACAGACTGTTTTCACGCTCTTATAAGCAAATGCAAAAGATTTATATGATTTATATGCTACATAAATCTTGTTACCTCCTCTCTACCTTGTGCTTTTGCCTAGATCAGTCACTTAAGACTGTTTTTAGCACATGGCATATTTTGGCTGTTGAGCTACGGTATTTTTTTTTACTAACTACAGTGTGATGACTGGAGTCAGAACTGCCCTCAAGTCAGTAAGCACTAGCTTCAAGTTTTATCTCTGACACGCACAAGTTACGTGATCCTAAGCAAATCACTTAATCCTTCAATGCCCAGCATAACTATAAGACTTAAACTGCAGAACAGTTGCTGATTGCCAGAGGATTTCCTTGATAGGAATTCTCTACACCAGTAAAATCACAGGTCTAGACCAGAGTCACTTTTCAACATTGTGTATCTTATGAAGTGCTGAGCCTGGAATCAGCAAGACTCATCTTCCTGAGTTCATCCTATAGCCATGTGACTCTGGGCAAATCACTTAATTCCATTTACCTCAGTTTCCTTATCTCTTAAAAGGGTTGGAGAAAGAAATAATAACCCACCTATTCACCTCAGTATCTTTGCCAAGAAAATTTGAGTAAGAGTTATAAAGAGTTGTATGGACATGATTGAAAATGACTAAACAAAACAATAAGATGCTAATGTAGAATACTAATAGATCTATAGCTGAAAAGCACTTAGAAATTATCTACCCTAATCCCCTCATTTTACAAATGGGGAAACTGAGGCATGGAGATTTTTTTTTTAAAGTGACTTCTCCAGGTCATACATAAGATCTTTAAGTGCTAGATCTAGAACTTGAATCTTTTTTTTTTTTTTTTTGGCTCTAAATCCCACCCTTAAATTTTTCATAATAATTTATAAGAATATCTCTATCATATTTTATTATGCTTCCTGACATGGTAGTTCTTTGTATTTCCTGTTTTTCTTTTATCATAAATACCTAGGAAACAGCATAGAATTTTAGTAAGAATCAAGGATTTGTTTCTTGACTCTGATACATACTAGTTATATAGTACTAGGTAAACCACTTTATATTTCTGTTTCTTTTTTAATTTTTTATAAATTTATATTTATAATAACAGCTTTTTATTTTTCAAAATACAAAATTTTCATATTTAATTTTCAACATTCACCCTTGCAAAATCTTCCGTTCCAAATTTTTATACCTCCCTTGCTCTTTCCTCCCTCCCCTAGACAGCAAGTAATCCAATATAGATTAAACGTATATAATTCTTTTAAACATATTTCCACCTTTATTGTGCTTAAACCTCAGTGCCTTAATCTATGAAATGGAGTTAATAGCACTTTGCTACGTATTTTAATGGTTGTTGCAAGGAAAGCATTTTGTACAGTACTTGAGGTACTGTAAAAATGTAAAGTGTTATTGTTAATAGCTAACTTTGTATGTCTAGTAACTAATATAAGGCCATGTACATAATAGGTGCTTATATATGTTCCTTGAATTAAATTGTTTTGATTGATACTTGACAGCTTTTAGCCTGTAAACTCTTGAATAATAGAGTCTGTGTGGCATTTGAGTATCCATATATCTATATACAAGTAGCAAATAAAGCTACTATATATAGCTTTATATATATATATATATATATATATATAGTACAATATGGCATATATATATTCAATATCTAATATTTTCTTATAGCTCTTTCCCCACTATTCTCATTCTCACTTTTAATTCCCATCTGGTTGGTGGCCTGAGTATAATTATCACCTAGCCAACTACCTGAAAGAGCCAGAAGCTAGGAGAATCTGGTTTATCTTCTACTAAATGAGCTTTTCCATGTAGTTTTGGTTTAAAGAAAAAAAATTCAAGGAGCTTTGAAGATTGAGGTCATAAGGGATTCATTGACAGAGGGAGAGCCATGTAAAAATCCCTTTTTGTCTGCTCCTTGCAATTTTCTTATATATGTATTTACTATATTGTATTTTGACTCTGTGGAAAGTAAATTAGATATTTTGCATCTTCCAATGGTTCCCTTTAAAATAAAAATCCGGTGTCTGAGGAGACAGAGAGGTTTTGAGGGTACTTTATGTGATCATTCTGAGACCCCAATCTTGTTGCTTTTCCACTCTGCCCATACAAGTCCCCTATTTCCACCCTTCCCTTCTCCTTCCCCCACCCCCTTCCCTCTTCCATTCAGAGCCAAAGCCATGCTGGAGACAGGGCCCATTCCACCTGGTTAATTAAGCTTGCAAGGCCTTCCTTGTGACAGCTGCAGAGCTGGTCCCCTTGCAGGGCGAGAGTGAAGGGAATTGTCCCCTTCATCATTAAGACAGCAGCAACAAGCTGTTTGCCAGTCAGACTCAACAGTGTTGAACAAGCCTCCTGCTGTATGTTTGCTCTGACAACCCCAGAACATGCTCCCACTGTTGCATGTTCATTAAGCTCGTGAATAAGATGAAGCCTTTCCTTGAAGATGCAAAGCACAGTGCTGAGGAATTATCTCTGGCACTGAAACGGTTTCACCTCTGGGAAGTGAGTTGGTCCCATGAGGCAATGGGAAAACTGTTGTGTTGTTGTTAGCAAGAAACAAATTTTTAAATAGGCTGTGGAGGTAATTAAAGTTGAGGGTTGTTTTTTCTTCTAAATTCTTATTCCAAATAGTAAGTTTTTTGGTGATTCTACCAATGCAGGTCAGTATCTTTTCTGTTTAGATTCTTAATGAGTTGTTTAAAATACTGAGAGTAAATGATTTTTCCAGGGTCATGTACATGGCCAGTAGAAATCAGAGGTAGGGAGTGGGTTTAAGGCCGGCTCTCTATCCACTAATACAAGTTTCTTCACAAGCACTGGAGATAACAACACAAAAGTAAACTGCATGCTCTTGTTAAGGAACCCCCTGAACTTGTCTTCTTGAGTTGCCCTGGACCTGGAGCGTTCAGGAGGCCCTGGTTATATCCAGGTTGAAACCCTACCCTGAGCTAATATAATTTATTATTTGGACTCCAACCTGGACTCCCCGTATGTTCCTTGGGACAGTTGGTTAATACTCTCAAGAAGTTTATTTTCTAACAGGGGAGACAACATATATCCATAAAGAATATATATAAACTATATATACAAATTAATGCAAAGTATTTGGAAAGGGTAATGTTCTTTCTAGCAGTTGGGAAACCAAGAAGCCTTTGTGAGGAAAATGACAAATGTTTGAGTTGAATCTTCAAGGTAACCAGGGATACTATGTATATATATATATATATATATATATATATATGTGTGTGTGTATATATATATATATATATATATATATATTTGTCTTTATAATACATATACCTATGTGTATGTATATATGTATATGAAGTTTATTTTCAGTGGGCGCTGGATGGAAAAGATATTCCCTATTCCCACAGTTAGAACTTTTAACTAATTCTATAAAGAATTATTAAAAGGTATGGAATAATTGAAGGAGCACAGGGCTTAAAATCAGAAGTTAGATTCAAGTGCGGGCTTTTCCACTTACTAGCTATATAACCACAGGTGATTTGCTTTATTTTTCTGAACTTCTTGAGTAAAATGAGTATTCAAATAATTCCCTCACAGAGATGTGAGGAATGTGTTTTGTGAACTGAACAGATAGATAAATGAGAATCCTTGTTGCTAATTATGAAAAGAGAGGACAAGGAAGAAATAACCTTTATTTCCTCCTAGTCACCAAGTCTACAATTCAAAAAAAAAAAAAAAAACTTACTGAATGGATTGCCCCTTGGCCATGGTCACTTGATCCAAATGCACAGACTTAATGTAAGTAAGTGGACTCTAGATTATAGTTAGTACATGTGTGATTTTTAAATAAGATAATACATAGTAATTACAGATTAGTAGTTGTCTCTTTTTTAAAGATGATACCATATTTAGAGTAAGAATTACAGAAATATATATCATATAGAGGTATTAAGAAGAAGCAAAGTAGAGTGAGAAAAGTCTTTGATCTTATTTCGGAAGACCTGAGTTCAAATTCCACTTCTGCTATTTACTATTCATATAATCTCAAATTTAAGCAGTTTGGGCCTCAGTTTCTCATCTGGAAAGAGAGGATGTGGAACAAGAAGGTCTTAAAGGCCTCTTCCAATTCTAAATCTATTATTTTATTATCAAAATAAAAACAAATTCCCCCAAACTTTATTCTTCCTTTCTTTCTCTATTCCACTATGAAGCACAATTCCCAACTCTTTCCATGTTAGTACCTTGTACTCTTTTAGGAAATTCCTACAGTACAGTCAAAATTTCCCATGCAATCTTTCTCATGCTCCTGGCTTTCATTCCCCAACAAAAGAAACTTATCTGTGCCTCCTTTTTGATATCCCCAGAAAAGACCTTACTTAGTTCATCTTTCCTTGCAGGTGATCAGCCTGAGCTCCTTGCTTTCTTCTCACCCCTCCCTTTTTTTTTTTTTTTTTTTTGCAAGAGTAAAAAGTTAGGTTTCTTTTTAGTGTGACTCGATAAAATCTAGAAAAATGACGACTTGGGGGTGTGGCTACTGTGCTTCCAGTACCTGAAATTTTCCCAACAGGGTATTACACCATGGCACGGGCGGCAGCAGGAGAGGAATAGTTGGCAAGAAGTGGAAGAGCAGAGGCAAGATTTGCTATAGAGAGATAACGTGTTGCACTGAGCTGAGCTGAGCTGGAATAAAGGCTCGAGTGAAAACCATATGATTCAGAGCGTACAGAGAAGAAAACCAACAAGGAAAGCAATGGATTGTGTGACAAGCACCCATAAGACAAAAACACCAAGGGGGCAGGAAGTCTACAGGGAATATGGAGATCAAAGAGCAGAGGAAAAAACAGGTCCTAATACCATTATCCTTTCTTTTCTCCTATGGGATATAGCCTCACTTATTTTTAAGAAATTAAATTTTTTTATTTTCAAAACATATGTATAGATAATTTTCAACACTCACCCTTGAAAAAACCTTGTATTCCAAATTTTTTCTCTCCCTTCCCTCCACCCTCTCCCTTAGATGGCAAGTAATCCAATATAAGTTAAACATGTATAATTCTTTTGTACATATTTCCACAATTATCCTGCTGCACAAGAAAAATCAGATCAAAAAGGAAAAAAAATGAAAAAACAAAAAGCAAGCAAACAACAAAAACAGTGAAAATATTATGTTGTGATCCACAGTCAGTCCCCACAGTCCTCTCTCTGGGTGCAGATGGCTTTCTCCATCACAAGACCATTGAAACTGGCTTGAATCACTTTGTTTGCTGAAACTTAAAGGAAACTGAACCAGCTAACTACTAAGTTCCCAAGATAGAATTTGGGAGTTCAAGCTTAGTATGCTTTTTACTATACATCATCACCTCTGTTTACAAGCATTTGTAATCACTAAGAAAGTTAGCTGGCTGGCTCCTGAGTCAGTCTGATCTGGGTTCCATTATGACCATACTAATTCTCTTTCTTTTTCAGTTCCCCAAACAATACAGTTGTTATTTAGTTATGTCCCGCTATGGACCATAGCACACCCGGCCCTTCTATCTCCCACTATCTCTAGAAATCTGTCCAGGTTCATGTTCATTGTTTCCATGGTACCATCTACCCATCTCATCCTCCGTCATTCCCTTTCCTTGTGCCTTCAGTCTTTCCCCCACATTAGGGTCTTTTCCAGGGAGTCCCATCTTCTCATTATATGGCCAAAACTTCAGCTTCAATGTTGGACCTCCCAGAGAATACTCTGAATTAATTTCTTTTAGTATGGACCGATTGACTCTTCTTGCAGGGCAAGGGACTCTTAAAAGCCTTCCCCAGCACCACAATTCAAAAGCAGGGATTCTGTGGCACTCAGCTTTCCTTATAATCTAACTCTCACAGCCACATTTTGGCACTAGAAAAACCATAGCTTTGATTATACAGACTTTTGTTATTAAGGTGATGCTTTTTCTTATTAGTATGCTGTCCAGTTTTGCCATAGCCTTCTTTCCAAGGAGCAAACATATTTTAATTTCATCGTGGTTATGCTATCTGCAGTGATCTTTGAGCCCAAAAACATAAAATCTGACACTGCTTCTATTTATTCTCCTAATTTGCCAGGAAGTGATAGCACCAGTTGCCAAGATCTTAGTTATTTTTTTTTATGTTAAACTTCAAGCTAGCTTTTACATTCTCCTCCAAAAGGCTTCTTTACTTCTTTTTCTCTTTCTGCCATCACAGTGGTATCATTTACATATCTGAAATGGCTGGTTTTTTCTGTCAACCTTAATTCCAGCTTTTGATTTCATCCAGCATGACATTTTGCAGGATGCACTCTTCAAGTTTAATAAATATAACTAACAAATAATAATAAATATACAGCCTTCTTGTACTCCTTTTCCAATCTTAAACCAATCAATTGTCCCATGCACAGTTCTAACTGTGGCCCACGTTACACATTCCTTAGGAGACAAGTTAAGATGGTCTGGTACTCCCATCTTTTTGAAGATTTATCACATTTTGTTGTCATCCACACAGTCAAAATCTTTAGTGTAATTAATGTGGAATGGAAATCAAAATCTTTAGTGTAATCAAGAAAGCAGAAGTAGATTTTTTCCTGGATCTCACTTGCTATCTCCATAATCTAGGGAATGTTGGCAATTTGGTCTTTATTCCTCTTCCTCTCCAAAAATCAATCTGTTCTTCTGGCAATTCTCAATTCACAAAATCCTGAAGCCTAAGCTGTAGAAACTTAAGAGTAACCTTGCTGGTATAATGAGAATAATTTTTTGGCAACATGAATATTCTTGTGCATTGCTCTTCTTTAAGATTGGGATGTAAATTGATCTTTTCCAATACAGTGGCCATTGCTGAGTTTTTTAAATTTGCTGGTATAGTGAGTGCAGTACTATATATCATCTTTTAGGGTTTTAAAGGCAATACTGTAAGACTACAAAATCATAGATATTGCATTAGTAGTGGGAGTTTCCTTCTTGAAAGTTTTCTATGACATCAAAAATAAAGGTCAAATAAAAAAAAAGAATAAATAAAATTTCCTGCTATCCCAGTATGAACCATTCTGCAAGTATTATGATCTTACTTTACAGTAAGACTACAGTAAGCCTCCAAAGATATCCAATCAGTGTCAGACTGGGAGTCATTTGACTAGTTATACTTACTCTGAGAACAGAGTTTTTCCCACTAAACTGTGAATTGTATTGTTCAGTCATTTTTTCAATTGTGTCTGGCTTTTTGTGACCCTATATGGGATTTCTTAGCAAAAATATTAGTGATTTGCCTTTTCCCTTCTTCAGCTAATTTTACAGTTGAGAAAATGTTAGCAAACTGGGTTAAATGATTTGCCTAGGGACATAAAGCTACTAGTGTCTAAGGCCAGATTTGAACTCACAAAGAGAAGTCTTTCTGACTCCAGACCCAGATTTCTATCCAATACATTACTCCAAATTTTGGATCCTCAAATATGTAAAATGTTCCTTGGATCCCACTACTAAAAAGGCTGAAAAACAAACTCATTACAGAAAAACAAGGGATATGTGCTTTTTCTGTCTTGAGTAGAAGATTTAGGGAGATAGGGAGAAAGTTTGCAAAATGAAGTCACAGAACTAGGAAAACAGTATATACAATGACTGGAACAAGGTACATGAGAAGAAGATTCTCCCAAACTATCAAAAATGAATGCTGCAAAATTACAAAAAAAAACCAAACTTGGTCCCAATGAAAAAACTATGACAAGATACCTCAGTCTGTCTTTTTGCAAAAGTGGGGAGGGTAGTCCATGGGTGAGAAACATTTTATATAATATTGATGTATTGATCAGTTTATCTTTTAAAAGAAAACATACTTTTTTTCTTTTCTTTTTCTTTTTGAAAAATTCTTTATTATAAGGATGGTTCTTAAGGAAAAATGAGTGGAAAAATACATGGGGGAAATATAACCAATGTAAAAATAAAATATATCAATAAAAATCTATTTTTTAAAATACTCTTTCAGTTTAACTCTGAGCTATTTAAAATTTGGAATAAAATATAAGATAAAAAATTTTCAAGTATTTATTCTCTGCCAGGGATTATTTTAAGCACTGGGGATGAGTTTTTTTAAGAGACAGTCTTTGTTCTTGAGAAACTTAATAGGGAAAGACATCACATATGGGGGAATGGTGACCAGGTTGTTTTGGGAAGGTAGAAAGCATAGGGAGTAGAGGGGAAACTGTTCAACAGTAATGAGGCAGATGGTCAGATGGCCTGGGTGCATGACTGAACAAGAAGTGAAACTGAAGCCCTTTCAAATGGTTCTCTCCTAAAAATCATTCATTGGGATCTTCAGACAATTCAGGGTGAGGGTGACTAGAGATTAGCATCTAAGTGAGCTAGCAAGAAAATTTCCCAGTACTCACGGATATTTTATAACCTATTCTTTTTTAAGCAGAAAATGGATAATTGTACATGGAAAGTTATTAATCAGAGGAGTGAAAACTGCACCCTCTCTTGACTGCCATAAATTGACATCTCCCTGATCACTATTCTGAGACTTGGAGCAAATCAGAATAGGGAGAGTGGCCCATTTTCTAATCTGTAAAATGTTTGGGTGGATTTCGTTTTTTAACTAGACTAAGACCCAAAAAAAGCATAGGGACCTAGAATATAGAGGCAGAAGATTCCTTAGAAATCTGGTTCAAATCTGTCATCTTGTAGATGAAGAAACTGAGACCTGCGGAGGTTAATTTCCTTGCCTAAAGTCACCCAGGCGGCACAGGCAACAGAACCTGAAATGGAACCAGGAAATCCTTCTGCTGCATGTACTGAACAGCTGCCTCAAAACTATCATTTCTTTTTTCCCCTGAGGAGAAAAGGTAGTGATTAGACAAATGGTCTGAGTAGAATTCAGAGTTAGTGTTCATGGAACCTTGGATATAACTTTCCCATGCAGCTCACCCCAGAGATGTTGTTCAATCTCAAGGAACTGCCACCTTACCATCTTGGATGTGATATCATTCTCAACTCCCCCGAGTGCTAAAAAAAATCTTTAGGAGGATTGTTTATAAAATGTGGTGATGTGTCCAAACAGGAGATGAGAAAGAGCAAACAGCTCTCTATGAGCTCCTTCCAGGATGAAATGGCAAACAGGGCCTCCTTTAGGCCAGATTTCCAAATAGTGAGATAGCTTGCAATAAATAAATATTCTGGTCAATAAACATGTTAACCTGGAGAGAAAGGTAGTAGGGAATATAGGGGAAGGAGAGAAGGAATAGGCAGAATCAGTAATCTAAGACTGAAGCTAAGGGAAGTCTCTAAAAGAATATTGATCAATGCTCCTTTTGCAATCATCAGTATCATTTCTGAAGCCCTCTTTGGGTCTCTGGAGCTGCTATTTCAGCTTCTGATAGTTGGGGAATGATTTATAATCAATAACCATAATAGCAACCAGAAGTACATAGGTAGCCCAATGGGTAGAGCACTGGGATCTACAGTCAGGTGGACATAAATTCAAAATCTGCCTCAGACACTTAATAGCTGGGCAAGCTATTTAACTGCTATCTGCCTTAGTTTTTTCATCTGTAAAATGGAAATAATTAAAACTCCCTGCACTAATTGTTGTGAGGATCAAATGAGATGATTTCTGTTGGACATTTGCAAAACTCAAGGTACTGTATCAGTGCCAGATATTAGCCTTTAAATATGGGATATCTCAAAAGTCTTAGTGCAGTTTGGAGATTTGGTGATCATCTTCAACTCTTCATGACCCCAACTGGGGTTCCCTTGGCAAAGATACTGAAGTGGTTTGCCATTTAGTTCTCTGGATTTTACAGAAAAGGACACTTGCCCAGGGTATATCTAGTAAGTATGTGAAGCCAGATTTCAACTCAAACTGCAGATTGTACTACCCAGTTACCTGGGTTTTAAAATACTGCCACTAAGACTTTTTGAGACATCCTATATATAAAGCATTCTCTTCACATCGATGCTGATGGGTAGTAGTAAATGCACTAGTATCCCCATTTTAGAGATGAAGAAACTGAGAGTCAGAACGATTATATAATTTGCCTATAATCTAATAGCTAATAAGTCCTGGAATTAGTATTCAAACTGAAGCCTTCTGACTCCAAGGTCCCTATTTTATTGTGTTTTGTTTTTCTCCATAGAAACATAAGATTTAGATCTGGGAGGGACCCAAGAGATCCTGATTCCAGGCCTGATGTGTGTGTATTCTCATCTGCCCTGTATAACCTTGACAAATCATTTAATCTCTCTCTCTCTCTCTCTTAGTTCCTTATCAGTAATGTCGAGATGTTAATAATAGTACTTACCTCTCCTGTCTGGTAGTGAGGATAAAATGAGAAGACATTTTGAAGAATTTTACAAGTTATAAAAATGCTCTACAAATGCTAACCATTTTACTATTATTATTCTATGTCAGGGGTGAGGAATAATCAACCTGCAAAATCATTTGCCAAAACAACTGCAGGGAATGATGAACGGAAAGCTAGGTAAACTTCCTAATGCTTGAGTTCTGTAAGTTGATAATTTTGTAGTCTTGAGAATGTTGTTATAAATATCCAAATGGCCCTTGGCAGAAAAAAGCTTCCCCACCCCTGATCGATGTGGTTCTTAATCCTATTTTTCTATAATTTCATAAGAATTTAAAATCAGGAAAGGCTTGGAGAGACTTACTGATGCTAAGTAAAATGAGTAGAACCAAGAGAACATTATACACAGTAGCAGCATAATTACATGATGATCAATTCTGATTGACCTGGTTCTTTCCAACAGAGAGGTGATTCAGGCCAGTTCCAATGGACTTGTGATGGAGAGAGCCATCTGTATCCAGAGAGAGGACTGTGTGGGGATTGAGTGTGGATCTCAATATAATATTTTTACTTTTTTGTTGTTGTTTGCTTGCATTTTGTTTTCTTTCTCACTTGTTTCCCTTTTTGATCTGATTGTTCTTGTGCAGCATGATAATTCTAGAATATGTATAGAAGAATTACACATGATTAACATACATTGGGTTACTTGCCATCTAGGGGAGGGAGTAGGGGAAAGGGAGGAAGAAAAAATATTTGAAATACAAAGTTTTGCAAGGGCGAATGTTTTTAAATTAAATTAATCAATTAAATTAAAATTTTTAATTAAATTTAATTAATTCAAAACATATGCATGGATAATTTTTCAGCATTACTTCTCGCAAAACCTTGTGTTCCAGTTTTCTCCCTTCTTCCCCACCCCCTCCCCTAGATGGCAAGTAATCCAATATATTTTAAACATGGTAGAAATAAGTTAAATCCAATATATGCAAAAAATGAGAAAGGAAATAAAATGCAAGCAAACAACAACAAAAAGCGTGAAAATGCTGTTTTGAACCACAATCAGTTCCCATAGTCTTCTCTCTTCATCACAAGATCATTGGAACTGGCCTGAATCATCTCATTGTTGAAGAGAGACACATAAGGGTGAATGTTAAAAACTATCTGTGCATATGTTTTGAAGGAAAAAAAAGCTTAAAAAATAATTTATAACTAGTTAGCCTAAGCCTCTCATTTGAAAGATGAGGAAACCAAGGTTTGTAGAAACAGCAGTTTACCCAAAATCATAGCACTAGGAAGTAGCACAGAAAGGATCTTTACTGTACTTGGGAAGCCTTCCTCCGATGCTTTTAATATTTCATGGATACTAGCACCTCCCTCAAGCTGCCCATATGTTATCTATCCCTCATTCTTGCTATATGACCAGTGGGCCATCTCTCCTGGTCATTTCTATCCTTCATGTCTTTTATGACACTGAATAGCATGGGATAATAGATGTAGAAACACAAAGTACTTCAGGGGTCATCCAGCTTTATGGCCATCATTATATAGAGTATTCTAAAAGTCTTAGGACTGTTTTTAAGCTAAATAGTTTAAAAGTATCAAGAAAACACAAATGGAGTCACAAAGAGTGGGACACAATTAAAAAACAAAATCAATGCTAAGGCTTTTAAAACACCCTACGTGGATGAGGAGATCTAGAGATGGTTTACCTAAAATCTCAGAGTGGATAGTTCCAGGATCTGGGCCCAGAGTCTCTCATTCCAATTTATCACTTTTCACTGGAAACTTTGGCCTTGCCCCAGGTTTTCATCCTACCTCTGACATCCAACAAGGTTGTTGTGAAGTTTAGATGAAATAATGGATGTAAGATGCTCTGGAGTCTTTAAAGTATTTTGTGTGTCAGCTGTTATTATGTAAATCTTCATTGTTGTGTCCAACCTTCTTGCACCCACCTTTATATCTTTCCATTGTCTTTTGGGGGTCATCGGCAACATTTTTTTCTCAAATCATGGGGTTCTGTAATTCATATAGCATCACTAGAAGAATTCTGGTGTTTTGTTAATCTCAGGAAATACTTGAGAATTTTTCTCTGTAAGTAACATCTGAGACTAATCCTAATGAAGATTTTCAAAGCTCTTAGACCCTCTTTAGCTTTGCCAGTGGCTATGGTCCTTTGGCCTATATACTCAGTACCACAATCAGGGTGGGTGACAGATTAGTCTTTTTAACTGGCGAATACACCGTGTGACCAGGCTATTGGCCAGTGGCTCAGGAAAACAGTTGATGATGGAGAAGAAGAAAAAAGAGTTACTCCACCAGTTAGTGCTAAAAACAAACAAATTTGAGGATTACAATTGGTCAGCATATATACAGTGTATTAACTACTACCACCACTGTTTACAACCACCATCACCCCCATAATATCACTAAGAGAAAGCTGGGACTGTCCTGTTTTTTCCACACAGATTCATCAGACTATGGTTTCTTTTCCCCTTTAAAGTTGCTTTTCATTAAGCCCCACTTCATTAAATAGAAATGGCAGAATGCGATGGCAGTTTGATTTCTTCACATTTCTCTGGACTGCCTTAATTATTTATGGTATGAGCCCTCAATGAGCATTATTGAGATGAATACTTGTTGAGAAGATTACGTAATGAAGCAACCGTTCCATGTTAGCTCAAGATTGGGAAAGACTGACGTAGGAAAGAGTAAATCTAAATCTACAATATCTAGAGTTAGTGACCCCAGAAACCATTGCACAATCTCTACCCGATAGGACTTCTACTCCCTAAATCATTCTTTACAAGTAGTTGGACACCTGTGATTGATAGGGAACACATTCCTTTTGACAATAGCCCATTCCTTTGTTGGACTGATATGAATTGTTAGAAACACCATCCTTATGTTAGAAAATCCTTTTCTATTTGCATTCGATCAATTTTGATTTAATGACCATCCATTTCTACTATATGTTAAGAAGAACAATAATTAATCAAATTAGTTGATATCACTTTTAATTGATAACTGGAAAGTAGAGAAGAGCACAGTAGTTGAAGAATTAAAATAATCCCCCAAAGAGTAATGTGGAGGTGTATGGTGGGCATATTGTCATTGATGAATTGTAGAGAAAAGCTTTAAAAAAATTTTTATATATATAATATATATATGTATATATCAGAAAAGGAGGTCACATAGTGAGAGTAAGGGAGACCCAGGGGAGCAGCCTGGTGCTCTGTTGGTACCAGACAATGACAGTTGACCCATGTGAAGGATATACAGAAGGTGGACAAGAATTAATTACACACAGGCTGAGAGGGGGTGGATAGGTTGGTATCGACACCACTGGAGGGAGTGCCAACATCTCTGAGATCACAGATCCATTAAAGTATCCAATTATCAAAAGAAAAACCCTTTCTCTGTAACAGTCCAGAACAGACCAGGACAAATTCATTCCTTTAAGCAACAACTATTAGCTTCATAAATCACCCCTCCCACCCTTACTCCTGATCTTGCCAGAAGCTATGACTTCATTAGTAGGAAAAGCAGACAAAATCATTAGGAATTAGTCCCCAGGGGCCACAAGCTTCTTTCTAAGCATATGTAATTGATTTTTTTTTAAACCTACAAATCCAGGATTGTAAAATAAAGAGGATTGAGTACCATGAAGGTCTCTCCTTATAATTTTATATTTAATTACTCTAGTCGACTGATATAACTGATCTGTAGAGCTCACTCGCCTAGTCTTACCATGGCAGCTTTTATTGTTTAGTCATTTTTCAATTCTTCTTGACCCTTGTAGGGTTTTCCTAGCAAAGATACTGAAGTGGTTTGCCATGTCTTTCTCCAGCCCATTTTAGAGATAAGGAAACTGAGGAAAACAAAATTAAGTGATTTACTTAGGGTCACACGGTCTGTGAAGCCAGATGTGAATTCAGTTCATCCTGACTCCAAGCCTGGCATTTTATCCAGTGTGCCACCTAACTTGCCTGCCATGACATCCAGGTGTTGCCATAGTTCACAGAGGGCCCAGAGTTATGAAGGCCTAGATTCAAATGTGACCCCAGACAAGTACTGACTGTGTGAGTTGGAAAATCTCAGTTTCTTTAACTGTAAAATAAGAATAATAATAGTACCTACCTCTTAGGTTTTGAATACACTTCCGTGAATTCTTCACATTGGGATCAACTTTTCTTTGCATTGGCCTCTCTGCCATAACTCTTGGAATTATACTAATGATTCTCATAGAAAAAAAGGAGTGGTTGAGACCTTTAAGAGTTGGTCAAAATACAACTCGAGCCATATTGTAGCCTAGAGACCAAATCTCCACCAGATCACAGAGTACAACAAAGCTGGATTTAAACTTTTTTGTATTGGAATTTTAGTGACTTACTTAGGGTCACTGAGTTTTGAAAATCAAATGAGGTAAAATTTGTGAAGTTCCTTGTATATCATAAGCATTTAATAAATGTTTCTTCCTCCTTCCCTCCCTCTTTCCTTCCCTCCCTCCCTTCCTCCTTCTTTCCCTCCCTCCCTCCTTCTCTCCCTCCTTCCTCCCTCCCTCCCTCCTTCTCTCCCTCCTTCCTCCCTCCCTCCCTCCCTCTCTTCCTTCCTTCCTTCCTTCCTTCCTTCCTTCCTTCCTTCCTTCCTTCCTTCCTTCCTTCCTTCCTTCTTTCCTTCCTCCTTCCCTTCCTCCCTCATGCATTTTCCATTTAAAGCAGACCTCCAACCTCAATTGTTTCATCTAGTTAAATGGAAGGGTTTTGTAAATATGTCTCATCTAGGTGCTTTGTCATCTAAAAAAGCTCTGACCTTCTTTCCCTGTGATAAAACAAAAAATCTAATAATAATAATAATAATAAGCCAAATTACTCTCTATTCATGCTAAAAACACATATCACACACACACACACACACACTCCATCTATTTCTTTCCTCTTGCCATAGGCCTCTCTCTACTTGAGTGCTTCTGTGGCATTTGTTTTTTCTTCTTAGGTAAGTCCCATCCTCCCTTGCACTGAGTCTTTGCTTTGAGTCATTATATAAAGGTTCCTCATACTTGCTTAGCATAGCATTTATACAATGACCAACTAGCTGCAAACTAAAACTTATGTGCCTTGTCTTTGATACAATCTGCTTTCTGAAAAAGAACCTAGTACTGTTTTAATACATAAATTTGAAATGATATTTTTATTTTCCCCCATTTCATTTTTCCAAATACACACAAAGACAGTTTTAAACATTCACCTTTGCAAAACCCTGTGTTCCAAATTTTTCTCCTATCTCTCCCTCTCCCTCCTCCTACCGACAAGCAATTTGATATAAGTTAAGCATGTGCAATTCTTCTGGGAATATTTCCATATCATCATGCTGTGTAAAAAAATTCACATCAAAAGGGAAAAAAATAAAACTACGGGGAAAAAACAAGCAAACAAATAACTAAAAAAAATCTGAAAATACCATACTTGAATCCACATTCAAGCTTCACAGTCCTCTCTCTGGATGCAGATGGTACTTGGTGATAGTTTTAAGTAGATGCTACTGATCATTTTAAGTAAAACTCCATTTATTCCTATACTCTCTAGTGTTTTTAATAAAAATTGGTATTGGATTTTGTCGAATGCTTTTTCTGCATCTACTGAGATAATCATATGATTTTTGTTAGTTTGGTTATTGATAATTATATCATTTATATAGTATATATTTGTTATATACTATATAAAGTATATCATTTATACTAATAGTTTTCCTAATATTGAATTAGTCTTGCATTCCTGATATACACACACACGCACACACACACACACACACACACACACACACACATATATTTCTGACTCCTTGGTCATGGTGTATTAGTGGATGGCACTTGGAAAGATATTTTTAAACCAAAAGCTTAGCATGCAGTGGATAGAGTGCTAGGTCTGAAGTCAGAAATATTCCTCTTCCTGACATCAGCTGTGGTTTCAGACACTTTCTAGTTATATCACCCTGGGCATGTCACTCAAATCTGTTTACCTCAGTTTCCTCATCTGTAAAAATGAGCTGGAAAAGGAAATGTCAAACCATTCCAGTATCTTTGCCACAAAAACCCCAAATGTTCATGAAAAGTCAGACATGACTGAAAATAACTGAACAACAACATCATTAGAGATGAACAACAACATAATTATTCACCATTAGAGATGAATCAAGCATTTAAGGTCTCTTGTTTAGATGGGTGGCAAGGGAGAGGAAAAAACAGTGCAGTCCCAAATCATAGTGCTGCTATGTTTGCTATCTTTTCGAGGAAGCTTCCCTGTTCAGTGTGAAGAGGCAGCCTGATATAGTGTAAAAAATAATGTAAAAAACTCTGAATTTGGAGTCAGAAAACCTGGGATCAAAGTAATAAAAAGAATAGTTTTACATACTACTTACTGTGTGCTAGACATTGTACTGTTTTACAATTATTATCTCATTTGTTCCTTAACAACAACCCTGGAAGATAGGAACTATCTGACTGCCGCAGTCAGTCAGAGACTGACGCAAACAGAGGTTAATTGAGTTGTCCAGAGTTAGTAAGTATCTAAGGCTAGGTTTGAACTCAGGACTTCCTGACTCCAATAATAATAATAATAATAATAATAACGCATTAACAATAAACACTACAATTTATATAGTGCTTTAATATCTCATTTTTATCATTTATCATTTTATATTAAAATATATCATTTTATCATTTTAGCCTTACAACAAGGCTGGGGGTTAAGTGTTATTATACCCATTGTACAGATAAGGAAACTGATGAGAGAGATTAAGTGACTTGTCTAGAGTCACACAATTATCAAGTGTCTTTCCTTCCTTCCTTCCTTCCTTCCTTCCTTCCTTCCTTCCTTCCTTCCTTCCTTCTTTCCTTCCTTCCTTCCTTCCTTCTTTCCTTCCTTCCTTCCTTCCTAACTGGCAATCGAAGAAACAGAGAATGTCCAGGAAGATTGCCAGCAGAATAGGACATTTGGAGACTCAATCTCATTGGCTTGAAAACCTCCAGAACCCATTTCTACCTTCTCAGTAACCAGGTGACACAGAAGATCTGGTAGGGATCTGGTAAGGATCTGGTAGGGATCTGGTAGATTCTATCATGACTCCAGGTTCACATCTGCAGATTGTTACCCAGGACCTTCCTATGCCGACGAATATCCAGTGACCTCCAGGGTACACACTCTCCGTCCTTGGCTGAAAAACTGTCGCTCAGCATCAGGCCATCCCAGGTACATTATCTGATGCTGGCAGCCCAGGCTGCTAGATAGTGGAGGAAAGAAGAGGTTTTATCCCATTTCTATGTTCATTAAAACTATTCCTACATTAAAACAAAATCCCTACATATGAACCCGATCACAAATCTAGGAAATCAGTGAATTATTCAGTTTGTTTTGATTCCATCTCCCTTTCTATCCCACTCTTTTCTCTCCTGGTACTGCCTTTCACCTCATAACCCTCTCAAGTTTTCAATATCCTCTGGTCCCTGTTGCCCTCTAGTTACCCTTAAGAAGCAGCATGGTTTAGTGGATAGGTAGTAAGTGGGTGATCCTGGGCAGTTTCTTCATCTGTAAGATGGGGATAATAGCAGATAGGATTACTGGGAGAATCAAATGAAATAATGTAAAATGCTTTGCACATCTTTTAAATTGTTTTATATAAATGTAAATTATTATTATTTTATTACCTAGGCTCTCTTCTCTCTTTCTTATCCCCAAACAGTTTCCTTTAGGTTAAAAAAAATACCATGTTTTTAATCTTTTCCTCATTTCCTTCCACCAAAAGTCATCTACTCTATGGGAGAAGGGAGTTCTTCCTTAAAGTTCTGAGCTAAGTAATCTGTCATTTAGAAAACAATTGGATAAACTAATTCAATCTAAGCTAAAAATCCATATTAGCAAGAATTCCTGCTGACACAATGCTTACCCCAAAAGGATAAATTTCTAATGAGGAAATTTCAGTTATAAAGCAGAATGGTGGAAGATTGATTTTGGACAGAAGCCCTTGGAACAAACTGCAGACCATACCAACAGATAAGCACCTACAAACTAGAGCCTTCCTTTTTCCTTTCCCCAGAACCTCCTGACCAAAAAAAATCAGCCAATAAACATTTATTAAATTACTAAGTATGTGTCTGGTTCTATCTCTAAGCCCCAAGGACATTATCCGGTTGAGATGTAGAATTGCTCTTAATATGAGGCTGAAACTACACTATGAAGTGGCAGAAAGAACACTAGAGATGCTTCTTTCCTTTCCCTTTTTTCTTCTCTTCCTCTCTTCCGAGTGACTTCCAGACATCTGTAAAAATAAGGAAGTACCATCTAGCTGTAGCATTCTGTGCTGTAAGGCAGAGGGTTCTGGGCTGCATAGTGGCCAGTGAGCTGGTGGCCCTCTGCTCTAAGGCGCCTGCCATTAATATGTTCTGATATTTTTCAGTTGGGTGTGGATAGTTAGGAAGACCTGAATTCAAAACCTATGAGTCATTTAATCTCCACCTCAGCTTTCTTACCTCAAAAATGGAGAAAAGAATATCATAATGGGTTGTTGTCCTTTGTTCTCAAAGACAACCAAAATGATGTGTCTGACTGTGGCTGATCAGACCAATACGAGCTCAGAAGGCTCTACCATAAAAATCGGAACATTTGGGATAATTCTCTAAATTTGCACTTCTCGTGTTTCTTTTGAGCTACTACAATTCTGCTTTGCTCATAGAGCACAGCACTTTCTCTGCTGAGCTGTCCTTTGCCATTGTTTCCCCTCTCATACAATCATTTCCAGAGCTCTTCAGAAAGCCCATAAGAGTATTCTTGTATCTTTTCTCTGACTGCCCTGTGAGCACCTATCTTGCCTGTGTTCACCATAAAATACATAATGATCAAGTAGGTGGTATAGTGGATAGAGTTCTGGGCCTGAGGTCAGGAACTTTCACCTTGCTGAGTTCAAACTTTGCTAGCTATCTGCCCCTGGATAAATCACTTAATCCTACTTGCCTCAGTTTCCTCATCTATAAAATGAGTTGGAGAAGGAAACGTCAGAATACATCAGTATCTTTGCCAAGAAAACCCCAAATGGCTCACAGAGTCAGACATGACTGAACAATTCAACAACAACATGCAAAATAATTTGCACTTTCTTTGGTTGTTATGAGGATAAAATAAGATGATTTTTGTAAAATATTTTGCAAATCTTGAAGTGCTGCATAAGTGCTAGCTGTTAGCTATTAGAATTTTGTTTATTCAGTCCGCAGCTTTTCATATGGTCTGTCACTGGGTTCATTTGTTAAGTCTTAATGGTCCATGTGGTAGTTACCTATTCCCATTTCTATATTTTGGGACTCTCAAGAACACTATTTTTCCTAAAACAATATTAAAGATGTAGGAAACTATGATATATAGAACCTTGAAGGGCAAGGATAAGAAGCTACTAACTAGTCTTGATTTCATAGCTCTTGGAGCTCTTCCTTGGTTGCTTTAGGAAGAAAAATGCCCTAGAAGAAGGTATAAGGGAGCTGGAATTCAGAACCTAAGTGACTAAATGACAGGTTTGTGATAGTGATTAAAGCATTCCATTCTCAGCTCACATATTTATTACTCCAATTCACAGATATGTAACTTGGAGGGTGTGATAGGAGGAAATGAGGAAAAAAAAGGAGGATGAAGCAAAAGGTTAATATAAAACTTGGCCTTTGCTACTCTGTGCCTTCCTGAATCAGAAGCAGCAGATATCTACAGCCCTTGTCCCTGGCTTACCCACTTACATCCCACAAGTATAACAGTGGGTGGAGTGTTTGTTCTCAAATCAGGGTTCCCCCTAATGTTTCCTCTTGTTAGGACTGCTCCTTCCGAATGTTCCCAGGTGGTAACTGGACTATGCACATTCTCTTTATCTTCAACTCACGACCCATGATTTTTACTATAGTTGCCTCCCTGTATTTGATCTTTCTATTTCTGTCTATTTGCCTGGTCTGGGCCCATTGTTGTCTGATCTCTTAACACCTGCGAGATCTGTCCTATCCAGCCCACCTTCCATCCCTAGTACATCCTTAGACATCCCTAGGCCAGTCTTGTCTTCTTGTGTCACGGGCCTTCAGCATGGTAACTGGGAGATTAAACATCAACATTTAATTTTTTAATTTGATTTCATTTAAAATTTGATTTAATTTTTTTTAATTTAATAAACACGTGGCATTCTGTTCAGATTGAGATGCAATGAATATAGCAGATAGAATGATGGGGTCAGGTACCCTGGTTTGGAATCCTATATCGCACACCAGCTGGGTGGTCAGAAGAAAGTCACTTTAACTTCTCAGAGCCTGTTTGCTCCTCTGTAAAAGAAAGTGTGTGAAAGGAGGGGGAAAAGAATACTTTTAGTACTTACCTCATTGCTTTCCTTGCAAAGGAAAATTTCCTTTTTAAAATATAAAGTGCTATATAAGTAGTAGTTATTAGTATTAAAACCAAGCCAGTTATGATATAGATGTGCATGAGAAGAAAGAGCCAAGAACTATATCCTTTTTTCCAAATTTTTTCAGCTATGAAATTGAAGTAATAAACATGTGAGCTCATAATTCATATGAGGAATGTCAAATCATTTCTACACTGGGAAGAACTGAGAATACCATGATGTGGTCCACTGAGCAGAATTCAGTGAGAAAAATAACAAAACCCCTATTAGGAAGAGATGGGATTTTGTTTTGGTTTTATGAAAATCATTTTCAATCTTTTTTTGTCACAATTCTTTCCCCCTGAGATGTGAACAGCCACCATAAATGGGGGTAAGGGGAAAACTCACCTTCTCGTTTGTGGACAATTTTGGATGACTTTCAGGTGAAGCCCTGGGCTCTAAGCCCATCAGCTGGCTCTCTTCTCTGACCCTCCATTTTCTTGAAAGCTCGAAGCACTTTTGGGTCAGTATAGGCCTTCTGGAATAGAGGGACATGTAGGAAAATGATGAAAAGGAAAGGGCTCTGAGCTATGAGTGTATGTAAACTTGGGAAATTCACTTTAGTTTTCTGAGCCTCAGTTTTCTTATGTTATTAATGTACATTTTCCTGTTAATTTCCCTGAGTTCTTTAAAAAAGGCATCTTAAAAGAGGCACACTAAACTTTGAGGTGGATTTCCCAGCTCCTATCATTACTATTTATTTTTCTGTGAGCTTCCAAAATCTGTATGATGCAGTGGGTAAAGAATCAGGAAGATACCACTTCAAATTAATTTTGGGCAAATCACTTAAAATCACATCTGTAAAATGGGGATAATACTGGCACCTACCCCTTAGAGTTGTTATAAGGTCAAAAGAAATAACATACATAACAATCCTTAGCAAAATTTAAAGTGCTACATAGTTACCTACTATTCATTTCCTTGATTTTAAAATGAAAGGAATGAATTTGATTATTTCTATAGTCCCTTTTTAGTTTTTAATCTGTGATCCTAATGAGATAATATACATAAAAGCATTTTAAAATTCGAAGTGCTTTATGAACAAATGACATTAATATTTTTATGAATTTTCCATTAGGTTCTCATGAAGGCCATTCATGTGATGTGGAACTGATTGTGTTGTTAGTCATTTTAGTCATATCTGTTTCTTTATGAACCCATTTGAGATGGCATATTATTTGTATATGTATGTATTTGTTTTTTTTTCAAAATATAAAGCCACAGATTTTATTTAAAGAAAAGCTGTTTAATAAATATTACACAGTGTATTGAGTTAGCCATTTTTCTTTGCTTCCATGTATACTTTTGTTCTCTGCTATGTACTTTTACTTTAATTTTTTTTCTTCCTTCCTCCCTCCCCACACCAAGACAGTACAATTAAGTGTGGAAATAGATACATACATATCCATATACATGTAATATGTATGTATTTGTATACATATACATTTGTACACACATATACAAACATGCACACACACTCTTCCACTCACCTGGACACAAGTCACCTGTATTTATATAGTGTAGAGGAAAGGGCATCTCCCACCATTTTTGAGGCATTCTTATGCTTTGAAAAGAAGATAAGTATGGGCATGTGTATGTGCATGTATATATACATATGCATGAATATTATATGAAATCTATTTTATAAAAATCTATGCATACATGTGTATTGTATGTATGTATATATGAATATGATATGACATCTATTTTAGAGACATATAAATATAGATGTATGTGTATTGTGTATGTATATGTACTTATATATATGAAATCTATTTTGTAGAGATATACAAATATGGAAAAACGTGTATCTACACTTACTTGTTCTTATACAACATGTTGAGTCATTCTCAGTCTGGCTGACTCTTTGTGACCCCATTTGGGATTTTCTTGGCAAAGATATTGGAGTGGTTTGTCATTGACTTCTGCAGATCATTTTACACACATGAAAACTGAGACAGACAGGGTGTAGGGACATATCCAGAGGCACACAGCTGGGAAGTAAGTGACTGAGACCGGATTGGAACTCAGGAAGATGAACCGTCCTACCTCTAGCTGCCCCCTTCTACAACAACCAGAATCATGTCTTGTGAACGAGCAGGACTATTCATAGCTGACCTTCTTCCATGTTCCCATTAACTGCTCAATGTTCCTTTTATATAGACTCTGAAAGGAATGTGGAGCCCAAAGCTCCTCAGTGACACACCCTACTCTGCAAACTGAAAGCTGTTTCTAGTCCAGCAAAGAGTAAACAAAGATAATTAATTAGGCTGGCTAATGTGTCTCCCCGTCATTATCTAGCCCGTGTGTTAATGGATTCACACTGGGGAACCCTCTGGAGTCAAGTCAGCAGGATTGATTCAATGCTAACTGTGCACCAGGGCCCTGTGCTAGGTGCTGGGGATGTCAAGGAGGGCAAAAACAGCCCCTTCCCTCAAGGAGAGCCAAGTCAGGTGAAAGGAGACAGTGTTCTAACAGCCATGTATAAACAAGAGACAGAGAGAGAAAGACAGACAGAGAAAGACAGGGAAAGAGACAGAGACAGACAGATAGAAAGATACAGAGAGAGAGAGATAAAGAGAGAGACAGAAGAGAGAGAGAGAAGAGAGAGGTGTGCATGCATGCATACATGCATGTGTGTCATATGTGAATGCAGATACATGTGCAGATGGCAGCGCTGATTTAGAACTTGGGTGAGGGCCATGGTTCTTATCAGAAGAATTTATGGCAACTTAAAGGTAGGGTTAGGTAAATTGGAATCATGGATCTACAATTAGATTTAAAGTTCAAGGCAGAGAGCTGGGAGATAGAGATATGCATCTATATCTGTCTAATTGCAGATATGTGTGTGTGCATATATATATAGCTTTATATGTATGTGTATATACACACATACACATATATAGAGAGTTGAAGGAAATAGGTATCGATCTAGCTCTATATCTATAGCTATCTATCTGATTGCAGATATGTGTGTGTGCATATATATGTAGCATGTTATATGTGTGTATACACATGCTTAGATAGAGCTGGCAGATATACGTATCGTTATAGCTCTATAGCCATAGCTGTCAATCTGAGATAATTACAGATATATGGCATATATATAATATAGCATATTACATGTGCATATACACACTCATACATACAGTTGACAGATATAGATCTATGTGTCTTTATCTAATTGCAGATATGTGTATATACGTATATGTATATCATGCTATATGCGTGTATACACAAACATAGAGTTGGCAAATTAAGTTATAGATATAGCTCTATCTATAGCTATTTATCTAATTGTAGACATATATGTATCATGTTATGTGTGTGTATACATACATAGAGAGCTGGCAGGTATACATAGATATAGGTTTGCACCTGTAGCTATCTAACTAATTGAAGATATGTGTGTGTACTATATATGTGTATTTTATATAATACAGCATGTTATGTGTATGTGTATATACATGCATGGAGAGAGAGCTAGCAGATACAGACACGGACAGCTCTCTATCTGTAACTAGCTGAGGTAATTGCATATGTGTGTGTGTGTCACACACAAAGTGAGATGGATAGATGGCCAGTAATGCAATATAGGTTAAACATGTTAAAGATATGTTAAATCCAATATATGTATACATATTTATACAATCACTATACTGCACACAGAAATCAGATCAAAAAGGAAAAAAAAATGAGAAAGGAAATAAAATGCAAACAACAGAGAGGGTGAGAATGCTGTGTTGTGATCCATACTCAGTTCCCACAGTCCTCTCTCTGAGTGCAGAGGGCATTGGGACCAGCCTGAATCATCTCCTTGTGGAGAAGAGCCACATCTATCAGCATGTGTGTGTGTGTGTGTGTGTGTGTGTGTGTGTGTGTGTATCTATAGCTATCTCTAGGAGATAATTGCAGATAATTCCAGAGGAAAAGCATTAACATTAAGGGAGACCAAGATAGGTATTTTATAGAAGATGAGAGACTGGAAGGGACTTAGGGAAACCCGGAGGTGGAGATGAGAAAGGAAAGAATTCCAGGCCTGACGGACACCTCCTACCTACCCTGTTCTAAGATTCTGTGCGTTAAAAATCTGTGATTCCATCATGGTGGGCCTCCACCCACTAGATTTCACCTTTAAAAAGTGGTCTTGAATGGCTCCACCTCCAACATCTACTCAGCTGACAGCCAGCCTTTCAGGGATGATCCCTCTGGGATCAGGGGGCCGGTCCCGAGGAGACATAGTGACCTAAACGCAGACTTGAAGCTTTTCCAGCAAGAGCCAGGTCACCTCTGTGCCGTGATTGTGCCTGGGAGATGCTAATAACAATGAACGCTGACAATTGCACAGCTGTTTACACTTTGCAAAGTGATTTATTTGCATATATTATCTCATTTGAGCATGATATTTGTAGAGAATAGTGAGGAAGCTGATGCTATATAATCAATAAGCATTTAAGGGCCTTCTAAGCACCAGGCACTGTGCTAAATATTGGGAATACAAAGCCAAAGATAAAGTAGTCCTTACCTTCAAAGGGTTTACATTCTATTAGGGGAGGAAATGTGCATATATGTATATGCCTGTATGCACATATGTGCATGTATTATTTACATATGTATGCACATATGCAAAATAAACATGAAAGTTCAAGATAATTTGGGGAAAGGGGGAAAACAGTAGTTAGGGAGACCAGGAAAGTCCTAAAGAAAGAAAGTATTGGAAAGTGGTGGGAAACATGGTTATTTTAATGGAGACCTTCTCCTCTCCCATATAATATTCTCTATCTGCTTCTAATGAGCCATGCAGGAACCATCCAGTTCCTGCCTGTATCCAGTATCCAGTATCCAGCCTGACACTTATAACTCATTGCTGGATAATATTGGGGATAAAGCTCTGAATCTGGAGTCAGGAAGACCTGAATTCTAATCAACCTCAGACACTTAGCTGTGTGACCCTGGGAAAGCCACTTTACCTCTATTTACCTCAATTTCCTTATCTATAAGATATGCATTTTGGGGGGGAGGCTAGTTGATGTAGTCAATAGAATACCAGCCCTGAAGTCAGGAGGACCTGAGTTCAAATTTGGTCTCAGACACTTAACACTCCCTACCTGTGTGACCCTGGAGAAGTCATTTAACCCCAATTGCGTCAGCAAAAAATAAAAATGTGGATTTTCATAGCATTTATTTTTCAGGATTTCAGAGCATAAAATGCAATAATAAAACACTTTATAAACCTTTAAATTCTATATACATGCTAATTATTGAGTGTCCATCTGGCTGGTAAGTGCAAGGGAGGATGAGGAGAAAGAAAAGGTCTTTATTATTTCCTAGAGAGTATAGAGTTAGATGATGAATGGTCTTGAAAGTCAGGCAAGAACAGAGTTTGGATTCCACAAGGAAGGCAAAAGGAAAGCACTATAGATGCTAGAGCAGAGAACTGGCATTCTGAAAATGGTAGTAAGGAAAGAATAATCAGATGTTAGTGAGCAGGATAAATTGGTGAAGGAAGAAACCATAGAAGTAATGAGGATCTGGATACGTAGTGGTAGAAAAAACACAGAGAAAGGGACATAGCTGAGAAAGTTTAGAAGGGAGAAAGCTGTATTTGGAGATTAAATGGGTGTAGAGAAAAGAGGAAAGGAAAGAGCCATAGACTTTGAGGTTTTGAGTTTCACTTCCTGAAAAAATGCTAATATCAATGACAGAAATAGTAGATGGGGGCAGCAGTCAATTTTTGAGGAAAGACAATGAGTTCATTTTTTGATACATAAGGGATTTAAAGTGATGCCCGGATATCCCAGGGCATGTGCTTATGGCTGTTGACAGAATTAGCCTAAAACTGAAGAGAGAGGTTAAGGCTGAAAATACATATATGTAAGGGGGGGGGGGGGGGGAGAAAAAGGGAGAAAGGGAGAAACAGAAAGAGAAAGAGACAGAGACAGAGTCAGAGACAGAGAAAGACAGAGACAGAGAGAAAGGAAAGATAGAGAGACAGAAAGAGAGAGGAAGAGGGAGGGAAGGAGAAAGAGAGGGGGAGGGAAGGAGAAAGAGGAGGAGGAGGAGGAGGAGGAGGAGAGAGAGAGAGAGAGAGAGAGAGAGAGAGAGAGAGAGAGAGAGAGAGAGAGAGATCACTGACAATGAAGTCATAGCATAGAATCAAAGGCGAAGAGATCTTAGACATTCAGGTAATTGAACCTCTTCATTTTATCGATGGAGAAATGGAAACCCAGAAATGTGAAGTGTCCAAGAGCACAGTTTCAAATCTAGACCCCAAATTTCCTGATACTTATTCTAATAATTTCAACCACACTCCATTTGACACTGACAAGAGAATAAATAAGTTCTGAAGGAGAGGACTGGGGAAAGAGAAGACAAGAGGTCCTAGATCATCACATGAAGAAAGCTAGAGTCTCTAGACCCTTAAAGAAAAATTGATTGGTTTGCTCTCTGAATAAAATGTTTCTGTTTATACTTGAGCAGATGTAGTATACGTAATTGCTAGATTCACCCTAGTAAATAGGGTGGAAAATCCTTACCATTTTTCTAACACACTTTCTAATTTTCCATTATTTTATATCTAGTTCCTCCAATCATTCTTTTTTAAAAATGGATTTTATTTATAAAAAGAAAATAAGAAAAATGAAAAACAGGAAAGGAATACAAAATAAAAGCAAAACAAAAGAGAACATCGTCATGTCAGCAGAACATGAGAGGACTCAAAATATATAACAAATAATCAGTTCAAGAAAGTATATTTGTAAGTAGAAAAAATTATATTCATGAGTATCCAGCTTTTCTTGACTTGCTTGTAAATTATTGTCCTCCAATGATTCTTGAGAAAGATAAAGTTGTTCTGGAGCCAAAGGGCAGGGTTGAGATTGAAATTCTAAGAGATTTGATGTCTACCCATGCTTTTCCCTAGAATTTCTTGCTTTTAGGGTTCACTTGTTTCCTGACTGCTCTGCTATGCGAAGTTGTCTTTGCAAGTAGATGAACTTCAGCTGTGGAGAGCAATATGGCCTCTTCCATTACTCATGATGCCGTTCAGATCTCCTATCTACTGCTCCCTATACAAGTGACTATGAGCAAATTTCCTCCTTTCTTTGAGTTTTAGCTGTCTCATGAGTAAAGCAGGGAGATCTCAATAGATGATCCCTAGAATATTGTTGTCATCCAGTTGTTCAATTGTGTCTGACTTTTGGTGACCCCCACAGACTATCCAGTGCTTGGGGTTTTCTTGGCAAAGATATCTGCAGCTCTAAATTCTGATTCCATACACTGAAATGTTATGAACTCCAAAGATCTGTCATCTTTTTATACTTTGTTGCTGTGGGGATATTTGTCCTTTGCAAACCAAGTTTCTACTTTTCAGAGCATTCTGTATGACACTTTTCAGGACCATTTGTTTTTAGTCTTTAGTCATTCAACTCTTCATGATTTCATGGACCATAACCCAACAGTTCCTTCCATTCTGTTATCTCTTGAAGTCTGTCCAGGTTCATTTTCATTATCTCCATGATGCTATCTACCCGTCTCATCCTCTGCCTTCTTGGTCTTTTATCTTTAATCTTTCCCAACATCAGAATCTTTTTCAGTGAAGCTCATCTTCCCACTATATGATCAAAGTATTTAAATTTTGGCTTCCATAACTGACCTTCTAGTGAAAAGCCTGAATTATTTTTTTTAAGTATTGACTGATTTGATCTCCTTGCTGTCCAAAGGACTCTCAAAAGTATCCTTTAGCACCACAGTCTGAAAGCATCAATTCTGTGGCATTCAGCGCTCCTTAGAGTGCAGCTCTCACAGTCCATATATTGCTACTGGAAAAACCATATATTTGAATATACGGACCTCTGTTGGCAAGGTGATCTCTCCACTTTTTAGTATGCTATCCAGATTTTCCATAGCTTTACTTTCAAGGAGCAAGAGTTTTTTAATTTCATGGTTGCAGTCATTATCTGTTGTGATCTTTGAGCCCAGAAATATAAAATCTGGCTCTGTTTCTATTTCTTCTCCCTCTGTCAGGAAGTGATGGTACTTGTTGCCAAGATCTTGTTTTTTTTTTTTTTTTTTTCTTGCTTAGCTTTTTTATTTTCAAAATACATGCATATTTTTCAACATTCACCCTTGCAAAACCAATTTTTTTCTCCCTCTCTTCTCTCTACTCCCTCCCTTAGACAGGAAGTAATCCAATATATATTTAACATAAACAATTCTACACATTTTCACAATTATCATGCTGCACAAGAAAAATCAAAAATCTTGGGTTTTTTGATATTAAGCGTCAAGCCAGATTTCAACACTCTCTTCTTTTACCTTCATCAAGTAATTTCTTATTTTTTCTTCCACTTTCCTCTTCAGGAACATAATAGCTAGGCAATACAGTGGATAGAGCCCCGGGGCTGGAACCAAAAAGACCCGAGTTCAAATCTTGTTTCAGACACTAGGCAAATCACTTAAAGTTTGCTTCAGGTTCATCATCTTTAAAAATGGGGGAAGCACCTATTTCCCAGGTAGGTAAGGACCAAATGAAATAGTGATTGTAAAATATCTAGCACATAGTAAGTGTCTTGTAAATATTTACTATTATTATTGCATTCCTTTTTTGGGGCCATTCAGAAATACCAATTATAAATTCTGCTATCTAATCAAAGAGCTCAAACTCACATCAAATAATATTTCATGTCAAATCTAATTTTCCTCTCTTCCCATTTGTCTCCCTTTTATTCACACTCATTTTCATTAACTTGGATAGGTCTTCATTTTTTTCTTTCCTCAACATCCTGGTTTCTCTTTTCTCTTCCAATATTAGCTAACGATCTTTCATTACACAAATGATTTTCTGGAAGTAAATTACTCACCTGTGTGAAGTGAGGTTGACTTCTCAAGTGCCCTGGAAGGTATTAATGACTCCAATAATTCTTTACTTGATTGATTGCAAAGCTTTTTTTTCTCCCAGACAATGAATAAAATGGAATTTGTCCTGTCATTGAATACAGCTTACATAGTTACTTATAGCAAAGCTGATAAGGACAGAAACATTTGGTGTGGTTACTAAGCAAAAGAGTGAGAATGAAAGAAGGGTATTGTTCTTTCCTGGTGTAAGCCATAGATAATTAGATAGAGAATCAGGAGACTATGTTCTATTCCACACTCTATCACTAACTGACAGTATAATCTTTGACCTCCCTTCTGGAGGCTTTCATTTCTCCATAGGTAAAATTAGTTGATTCAGCCAGGTGATGAATGGCTCCTTGAATTAAGAATGATTGGGTTTTTGTCTGTTGAATTTCCCTGTTGAATGACAGCAGAGCCTTGTAATTTCAGAATGTAATGAGGAAAAATAACCTAAAATAGAATTCCTGTGATTGTAGTCATATATAAAGGGTCATGGTCTCCACACTCTATTTCTTTTTTTAAAAAAATGTCTGGTTGTGTACATTCATTTTTTAAAAACTATTTCCTTATGAATCATGTTGGGAGAGAAAAATCAGAATAAAAGGGAAAGAGAGAAAAAAATAGAAGGAAAAGAAAAAAGTGAACATAGCATGTGTTGGTTTACATTCCGTCTCTATTTCTCTCTCTGCATGTGGATGTCATTTTCCATCCAAAGTTTATTGTGATTATTCTGATCCTTGAACCACTGAGAAGCATTTTTAAAGTTCTTAATAAGTTCTGAGTAATTAATAAATTAATTAAATTGAAGTTTAATCAGTAATTAAGTCTTTAATAATTGATCATCACATAATTTTGCTTTACTATGTACAATGTATTCCTAGTTCTGCTCATTTTGCTCAGCATCAGTTTATGTAAAGCCTTCCAGGCCTTTCTAAAATCAGTTTGTTCATCCACTCTATTCCTTTTAAGAATTATTTTCGTTAGAATTGCACATGTTTAACATATATTGGATTACTTGCTGTCTAGAGGAGGGGGTGGGAAGAAGGGGAGGAGAAAAAAATTGGAACACAAGGTTTTGCAAGTGTGAATGTTGAAAACTATGCATATGTTTTGAAAATAAAAAGCTTTTTAAAAAATTGTCTTCATTGTGGATAACAACATAGTATTTTCACCTTTTTGTTGTTTGCTTGCTTGCTTTTTTTCCCTCATTTTCCCCCTTTTTGATTTGATTTTTCTTGTGCAGCATGATAAATATGGAAATATGTATCAAAGAATTCCACATGTTTAACATATTTTGGATTGCTTGCTGTCTAGGAGAGGGGGGTGAGGAGAAAGGAGGAAGAAAAATTAGAAACACAAGGTTTTTCAAAGGTAGATGCAAAAATAAATATTTTTGCATATATTTTGAAAATAAAAATTATTATAAAAAAAAGAATTATCTTTTTTTTAAGAGTCAGACTTTAGGAGTTGAATAGAATTGTACACATTATTCAGATATCTAGATCCCTCCATAACCTGGCCCTTACCTATCTTTCTTATCTTTTTTATGCCTTATATCATCCCTCTCCCTGATCCCATACATATTCTACTATCCAGTTACATTGACCTCCTTTCTATTCCTCCCACTAGACTCTCCTTCTCCTGACTCCAGTCCTTCATACCTGCAACTTCTTTCCCCTCAGTTTATCTCCCCCACTTCCCTGATTTTCTTTGTCTCATCTAAAGTTAGACCTTCTAAAGAAGTTTTCCCCAGTTCTCTGTAATCTGAATGTCTTCCCTCTGAGATAATCTCCAGTTTATCCTGTCCATATCCTGTTGGCTCATGGCTCAGGAAAATAAGTCCTAGGGACCGATGGGAAAAGTTTGGAAAAATTTGGAATAAGAAAACCTGGGTTCAGATATTGTTTCTATTGCTTACCTGCTATATGACCAAGTTACTTTAATTCTGAACTTATTTCTTTATCTGGAAATTGATGATGTCTAAGGTTCTATAATCCTGTGGCAACATTTGCAGTTAAAAAAAATCCATATATATTTTTGCAAAAATTCTTAATCAAATTTTCCTTTATCAATAATAATAAGAACTAGCATTTATAAAGTATTTCAGGGTTTGCAAAGCACTTTACATATATTATCTAATATAATAATTTATAATAGGTTGTAAAAACATTGTTGTTTTCAAAGCACTTCCATATGTTATTTCCTTTTATCTTAAAACAATGATGTTAGCCTTTTATTCATTAAATAATAAATGTTTATCCATTTTACTAGGCAGTGGGGTTCAATCAAAATAAACAATCATTTCTTCATTGCCTATTCTTCAGTAAATATAGATAGATTCAAAGATTAAAAAATTATCAGTCCCTGGCCTAAAAGAGCTTAGTCTATTAGGGGACTTGAATCATAAATTGGTGAAGTCCTTAAGGATAGTGGAGAGGGAGTTAAAGAATTCTTGGCTACATAAGGGGGTCCAACAAACTAACTTTAAAATCAATACATTGATTCACGTGGACACATTTAAGATAATATAAAATTATACAGATTTGAAGGTGAAGAGTACTAACATCTAGGGAAATTATAGTACATACTTTATTAAGTAAAAACAAAGTTATGTAAAATAAGCAAAATTGTCATAAAATGCCATAATAGAACTGAAAAGCAAGATGATTAATCCCCCTTCAGTTGAGCAGACCTACTAGCATCCCAGCTATTTTGAATCAGGCAAACATAACCAAAACACCAGCACTTACTGTCAGCAATTTAAGGTCCCTTAGGGGATGGTCATAAAAATCAAACCTATCAAGTGAAAATTATGTTTTAATACTTTTTACCTAGAAAATGGAGTGGGGGAGTGAATGCTGATGACATTTATTCCTTCTGCAAACATATAATAAATACCTACTAAATATAGAATTCTGTTATGGTTTAGAGCAAGGTTTCTTAAAACTTTTCCCACTTGGAACCTCTTTTTACCTGAGAATTTTTTATATGAGCCAAGGGTTTCTGTCAGTGTTCATGCATACACAGTGCAAAGTTCTTCTTTTGTGTGTTCAGAGCTAAGGTTTCAATGAAGTCACAAGGCAACACAAGCTAATACTGCCAGAAACATCTCGTATTCATTATTGTTTTATTTTGAATTAATTTCTGGTCATTTTGTCCTGAAACTTTTCACTGTTGTCAAATTTTTCAGTTAGATCATGAGCCATGGTTTAGGAAGCTTTGGTCTAGAGGACATAAGACAAAGAAAATATGTTTGTTACCCCCAAAAAGTTTATAACCTAATAGAAGAACTAAAATTTCTTCACAAATAATTATAAATTAGAATATTTTAAGTATGTAATGGGAGCACAAAAGTATTGTTAACACTTAATCATTTAATTCAGCAATCCAAACAATCAATCAGTAGACATTTATTAAATTACTTATTATTAAATGCCAAAAATTATGCTAAGCCATGGAATATACTGAGTAATGGGATAAACACTAGAAATATAAGGATAGAAAGAAAATACTCTTTTCCCTCAAGGGATTTACATGCTATTGAGGATGACAACATGCACACACAAATTATCTGAGAAAACTAGAGAAGGGGCAGAAATATGCAAGATAATTTGGTAAGTCTTGAAAGACAAATTCAGAAAAGTGGAATTGGGAAGTAAGTGTATTTCAAGCCTAAAGTACTGCTTGAATGAACACATGGAGGCAAGAGAAATAAGATTGCACTTGATAATGATGTAGTCTAATCTGGCAGGCATATAATATATGATAAAGAATATAATATGCCTACAATAAGACTAGAAAGCTAGGTAGGAACTACTGGGGATGAGTGGGTGAGGCTTAAATGACAGGGGAGGAATTTTTTTTTTATCTTTGTAACATTGAGAATCCACTAACAACTTTTTTGAGCAAGGGGATGATATAATCAGACCTGTGTCTTAGATTATTCTAGTAGCTCTGTGGAAGATTTATTAGAGGAGAAAAGACCAATTTGTAAGGTAAGAGTTGATGAGGGTCTGAATAAAAGTCGTGGCCACGTGAATGGAAGGAATGGAAAAAGAGGCAAGAGATATTGTGGAAGTGAATTGGATGGAGAAGTAATGAAAAGGGAAAAATTAAGGATTGTTGTAAATTACAAATTAGATCATTAGAAGAATAGCAATACCCTCACCAGTAACTGGGGAATTAAAAAAAAAGATGAAGGAAATGAGGGAGGGAGAAAGGAAGGGAGGGAGGGAAAGAAGAAGGAAGGAAGCAGGGAGAGTGGGAGGAAGGAAGAAAGAGAAAGAAAGAAAGAGCGAGAGAGAAAGAAAGAGAGAAAGAGAGAGAGAAAGAAAGAGAGAGAAAGAAAAAGGAAGGAAAGAAAAAAATAAAAAAAGGAAGGAAGGAAGAAAGGAGTGAGGGAAGGAAGGGAGCAGTGAGGAAAGGAACGGAGGGAAAGAGGAAGAAAGGAAGGGAGAGAGGAAAGGGGGAGAGGAAGGGAGAGAGGAGAAAGGAAAAAAAAGCTGATTTAGCAAGGAAGAATGATGACTTGCTTTGTTCTGGACATTCTGATATTGATGTCCAGTGGGAAATTAGGAGAGAGAGATTAAGGCTAGATATATAATCAAATGAGAGTCAAAATGAATTAAGGGAGAGAACATGACATTTGAGTAGGCCCTAGAAGATTGTATAAGATGTAACCTGGCAGGGATATCTGGGGGAGAGCACCCCAGGATAAGGAAAGTGACCAGCCTGACTTCCTTTTGATTGTACTTTCAGAGATCTTAACCCTTTTTTATTCTATAGTTGCTGAGATACCTAATTTCACAACAATGATAAGATTTACACATTAAACACTTCTCTCCATGCCTTTAACAAGATCTCCAGGTTGGCTTCCTGCTGTTCCCACCAATCTCTCTCCCTGCTTTAAGTGTCAGTCCAAGTTTATCAGAGAATAACCTTCACAACATCTTTAAACCCCACACATAAAGGCTTATAAACAGATATATACCATGATCTCTCTATAGCATCTGTTTTCTCTTTCCTTTTCTGGCAACTGCTTTCAATACTTGTAGAAAGCAGTGACTGGGGAATTAATTAGCCAAACAGTAAAACATAAAACCATGTTAAGTTGTTGTTGGGTTTTTAGGGTTTGTTTTGTTTTGTTCTGCTTTTAAGACAAATCTAATGAGATGGGAAAGTAGATACTAGAGAAGAGATTCTTGATTTTGAAATCAAGGTTTGAAATAAAGGTTGAAAACAACTTTTGAAAAAAAGAAAAGAATCTTTAATGCTCACTAGCTTATGTGACTCTAGATAAGTCCCTATTTTTTCTTCAGCTTGATAAATGAGAGAAAATTAGTCCGAAGGGATCTCAGGAGCCATCCAGCCTCCTTCACCTGTGGCTGAAAATAGAATTCCTACTCAACATACCCAACAGCCATGACTGTCCAGCGATGGGTGGAAGCTCTCCAATGAGGAGGACCCCAACTCTGATCCCTTTATCCTTTCCTCCAAGTGATCAGCCTGTCTCTTTGTGGATAGCTCTAATGATTAGAAAATGTTGTAAGCCTGCATTTTGCCTTTCTGCAATTTCAGTTGTTTGATTCATTCTTACTTCTGTCCTCTGGGACCAAACAGAACAAGTCTAATCCTTTTTCAGACAGTCTGTAAAATACCCAAAGATAGGTATCAAGTTCCTCTCACCTACTGTTTTGCTTCCCTACTTTCTTCTCTTTTTCTCATCTGTAAAATGAGGGTAATTAATAACGTCTGAAGGACTTATTTCACAGACTTCTTATGCGAGCCAAATGAGATAACCTATGTAAAGCACTTTGTAAACCTTCAAGACCATATGCATGTGGGCTGTTATCAGTAGTTTCCAAATGAAGCTTGTTCCTTTTATTTACTATTTTGGACAATGGTTAATAAAGTCCTCATGGGTCATGAGCAGGTTGGTTATGATCTTGGTGAATATAATGGAGGAAATGGATTGAATAATAACATAAAACTATTTTCTAATTAAAAATCTGAATCTTAAAAAAAAATCTGAATTTTGGCCAAGGCAACAACATTTGAAATCCAGCTCCTAAGTCAGGGCATGAGTCACTGGTGCTTTTTCCCTCCCTCTACAGGACTGCCAGTCACAAAAGCTTTTCATCCAAAATGACTTAGTTTTTTCTCATAAGAGAAAATCAAGTTTTAAGAGCAAGTCCCAACATCATGGATGGAAAATGATTTTTCCCAAGCAAAACATTCTGAAGATCACTTAGAAGAATGATTCTTGCAGGAGCAAATGGTTCTAGCTCATGTAGCCGTACCAATCATTCTACAAACATTTATTAACTACTAGGTGCCAGGAACTGTGTTAAACTCTGAGACTACCAAAAAAGGTTTCTGTCATCAAGAAGCTTACAGTCAAATGGGAGAGACAGCATTTAAACAAATATATACAATAAGAACTATACACAGATTAAATGAGACAAATCAACAAAGGGAAGATGCTAAAAGTAAGAGGAATTCAGGAAGCTTCCAGGAAAAAATGGAATTTGGTAGGAATTTAAAGGAAGCTAAGGAGGTTGGCAGGAGAGAAAAGGGTAAAAAGTTCCAGGTATTGGGGACAGCTAGAGAAAATGTCCAGAACTGAAAGATGCTCTTATATTAAAGGATTAGAAACTTTGTATGGAACATCATCCATCATAATTGAATTTCAGCTGGCCCTCAAGTACTTTCCTACTGTCCTAATAGTAAATGACATTTAAATACAGGCTTTAACAATTACAAAGCCTTTCAGTGATCTCATTTGAGTCTCAGAACAACCCTACCAGATCCTGTAGTTATTACAGATGTTATTATGCCTATCTTTCAGAAAAGGAAACTGAATCTCAGAGAGGTTAATGACCTCATAGCCAGTAAAATGTCAGGGTCAGGATTTGTACCTTCATCTTCCTCAACCTAAAGTCAGTCTTTTGCTTTCGTTTTGACTGAAAAAATATACATATTACTTGATAATTATTAAGGTCATCTACTGAATCTCTCCAGTCATTCAGAAATGTTAAGTGATTTATAACCAGTAAGTAGAGGAAGCAAGATTTGAAATCTCATCTTTTTTAACCACAAAGATGAGCCTTTTCTAGGATAGCCTTTCCTGATTCTCTCACTAAATATTCCAGCTGAGATTTACAAGGTGGAGAGTCCATTATTCATACAAAAACTGACTGAAATTTTCCATATTATATATAGCAAGAGGTTATGCCCTCAGAATTCAAGGATACCTCCACTGTCCTTTTCTATAAAAGTAAAGCATGCTTGCCCAGGTTCTGGACAATGGACAATGCTCTTGAGCTTTCCCCATCACCAGTGAAGTAAAACAAGGCTGTGTTTGCTCCCGCACTTTTTAGCACAATGTTTTCAGCCATGTTGTCAAAGCTTTAAAGCCAACCATTACACTGATGGTAAATTCTTCAACTTGCCAAAACTAAAATGGAAGGGGTGTTGGTGAATTATTTTTTGCTTGCAGATAATTGGGCAGCCTCTGAAACTGGGATGCAACAAAGTGTGGATCGATTTTCTGCAGTTTGTATTCATTTTAGCCTAACAATTAACACCAAGAAAACACAGGTCCTCCATCAGCCAGCACCCACCATCCATATGTGGAACCATCAGTTACAGCGAAAGGAGCAGTTTTGGATGCTGTGGAGAAGTTTACCTTGGCAGTGTACTTGCCAGGGATGTTTGCACTGATAATGAAGTGCTGACCTTGTTATAATCTATGCAGCCTGGACAGCGTACTAGAGCTGTGTCAGGAAACTGAATCGCTTCCACGTGAATTGTCTTGGGAGGATTCTAAAGATCACCTGGCAGGATAAAGTACCAGACACTGAGGTTCTTTCTTGAAATAAAACTCCCAAGTATTTCAGATTCTATTGCAGAGAGTATAGCTCCACATTGTTCAAATGCCAAATGTATGCTTGCCAAAAAGAATTTCATGGAGAACTTATGGAGAACTCACAAAGGTGGTCAGAAAAAGAGACACAAGGACACTCTCAAGGTCTCTCTTAAGAACTTTAGAACACATTGTGACATAGGAGACACTGGCACAGGAGCGCCCAGCAAGGGATGCCCTCATCAGAGCTCTATAAACCAAGCAGAACTGAATTAGCCCAGAAGAAATGTGAGATGAGCAAAGTTAGAGAATCCACCCCAAATGTTCAAAGGAACTATTTGTGCCTGACGGTGGCAGAGCATTCTGAACTTGTACTGACTGATCTGATCAGTCACCATTGGACACACTAACTTGACTCTAACACAGTGATCTCATTTTTGGTCCTTCAAGAACAAAGGACAACAACCAACCAACCAACTAACAACCAACAAGTTTTGAGTACTTCTCAAAATTACCTTTTGTTTATTTTGTATATAATAATAGCTAATGATAACTATTGTGATATGAAAATTTTATTATGTCTATATTTATATTTATGTGTGTCTGTGAATACATTGTCTTTCTTGATAGAATTAATGAAATGACCAGGACCAGTGGCTCCTTGAGGAGAGGGTTTGTTTTGTTTTTGTTATGATTTTGTATCCCTAGTGTCAAGCAGTGTTGTTCAGCCCTTTCAGTCGTGCCAACAACTCTTCCTGACCCCATTTGGATTTTCTTGGCAAAGAGAGTGGTTTGCCATTTGCAGAACCCATATGCTTAACAAGTGCTTCCTGATTGATTACTTCAGTCTAACCAGCTTAAATAAGTTTCTAACATTTGACACGATGGCCAATGGTGAATAAACCAAAAAGGGAAAAGAAAAATGCCAAACAAACCTTCCCAGACCCCTTAAAAGCACAGGACCTTCAGACAGACTGATTGGGGGGGGGGGGCGGGGGGGAGAATCTCTGGCTTCAAGGTGTCTTAAAAGAGGTAAACTGAGCAGTGACTAAGGTGACTAGGCTGTGCAAATAGCATGTTGCCTGAGTTCTTCCTGGGTCACCTGTGTAGGTACAATGGCACACCCTGAGCCTAAGGGCAGAGGGCTTCTCAGTGAAAAGACAGGCATTTAATATTCTCCCTGGCTTTAGTCCAGCTCCTTCAGTGGCTGAGAGTGAGTGCTTCCTGACATGTCTTTTTTTTCTGTTTCTCTCTAACCAGACATTCCCTTTGCCTCTGTCTCTTTCCCTTTCCCTACTTTCTTCTTTCCCTCTCTCCCCACTCTGTCCCTGTCCCTCTTTTCCTCCCGTTTTTTCTCTTCTCCTTCCTCTTCTCTCTTTCCCACTTCCTTACCCTCCTGTCTCTGTCCCTTTCCTTCTCCCTTTCCCTGTTTATCCTCCATCTCCTTCTCTTTGTCTCTCTGTGTGTCTCTGTGTGTGTGTCTCTCTCTGTCTCTCTCTCTCTCTTTCTCCCCTTTCTCTTTCTCTCTGAGTGTGTCTCTGTCCCTCTCTGTGTATCCCTCTTTATCTCTGTTCCTCTTTTTCTGTCTCTCTGCCTCTGTCTCTCTCCTCTCGGTCTCTGTCTTTCTCTCTGTCTCTCCTCTCTGTCTCTGTCTCTCTCTGTCTTTGTCTCTCTCTCTCTCTGTCTCTCTTTCTCTCTGTTTCTGTCTCTCTCTCTCTTTCTCTCTCTCTGTCTCTTTCTGTCTCTCCCTCTCTGTCTCCATCTGTCTCCGTACTTATTTCTTCCTCTCTCTGTCTCAGTCCCTGTCCTTGTCTCTGTTTCTCTCTGTCTTTTTCTGTGTCTCTCTCTCTCCTTCTATCCTTGTCTCTCTGTGGGTATCTGTCTCCCTCTCTTTCTCCCCTCCCCACTCTCTCTCACTTCCTCTCTCTTTTTCTCTTTCTCTTTGTCTCTGTGTGTCTATCTCCTTTCCTCCTTCCCTCCTCCCACTCTCTCTTCATTTCCTCTTTTCTCTTTCTCTCTGTCTCTGTCTCTGTGTGTCTCATTCTCTGTCTCTATCTCTCCTTCTCTTTGTCTCTCTCCCCATCTCTGTTTCTCTGTCTGTGTATCTCTCCTTCTATCTTTGTCTCTCTCTGTGTCTGTCCCCCTCCCTCCCCCCCCACTCTCACTTCTTCTCTTTTCTCTTTCTCTGTCTCTCCTTCTCTGTCTCCATACCTATCTGTCCCTGTTTGTTTCTCTCTGTCCCACTCTCTCACTTCCTCTCTCTTCTTCTCTTTCTCTGTCTCTGTCTCTCTTTGTCTTTGTCTCTCTGTATCTCTCTCCTCTTATCTTTGTCTCTCTGTGTGTTTGTCTTTGTCTCTCTTTCTCTGATTTAGTCTCTTTCTCTGATTCTACCTCTATCTCCCTTTCCGTTTCTGCTTAGTTTAAGTCTGATTACTCATGCACAAATTCTACCAGCTTTCTTTCTACCCCCTAGGCTTAACCACTCCTTCTAACCAGAGATATTTCTGATAGAGGAAGGAAAAATTTATATTCTTTCTGATTTGAAGCAACCAATCACAAAGGCTTATAAAAGGCTCCTGACCTTTTTATGGGATGACTGTTCTAGTATGAGGATACCGAAGTGCCTGTTATTTACTCTGCAAGAATTCCCCAGAGACTGATTCCTACAGGAACTCCAAGAGCTCCGATGTTTGACTTTATACCTGGTCTCCTTTGTCTTGCCTAGATCCTTAAAGTTACAAAACTGATTTTCCAAGCTTGACTCTGATTTTTGAGCCCCAGTTTCCTCATCTCAGAAATGGAAATAATAATAATTTGCTAGATTGTTGTGTAGAAGTCGTTTTGTGAATTCATAAGCATTTTTTTTAAATTGAGGGTTTTCAGAGTTAAATAAAACATCTTTCAAGGAACTGTTGAAATTTTTATCAGAACAAGAACTATTGAAAGAGCAGGGGGAATAAAATCACCTGAGATGTATTTGTTATAAATAGTCATTACAATTGAGAATTTACATTTAGTTGTGAGTTTTCCAGCTGCCAACACTAAAATGGAAGCACATCATGTTACTTAGCTTTTGTTGGATAAGAGAGGGAGACACACAAGTTGATTCTGAGAGAAAACTATTTACCCAGTTCTAAATTCAAGGAGAATTTAATCTAATTTTATGTAACATAATTAAAACTTTGAACTGCCAGTTTTCTGAAACACATAGAAACGTTATTTTTATCAATATCTTTTGGTTTTATGTCACTTTCATGTTGGAATATATTCTTCTCTGCTCATCCCTTACAACAAAAATTTTAAAAGGGAAAAAAGTCATACAGCAAAATACAGCAAAACCAGTCACACTTACTTACCTCCGAGATTGTGGTTAAGAATCAAATAAGATAATATTTGTACAGCATTTAGCATACAGTCCATTCCCTTCTCCCTCAATCAACACATTAACCATGTCTGACAGTATATGAAACATTACACACCAAAAGTTCCCTCCTCCTGCAAGGGGGAAATGAGATGCATTTTCTTATTTCTTAATACTTACAGAACTGTTCATAATATGGGCATTCTTTATAATCCTCCCTTTAAGCTGAAGGCATAACATTAAATCCTTACTCAATAAAGACATTTTTGGCAAGAAGTTAAGATCATATGACCTGACTTTCTGATGGCCTAATTCAGTATAGGAGTTAGAATTTAAGATATTAGAAAAATGGAGAGTTGACAGACCCATTATATTCTGTCAAATATCTTCTCTAAGGTGAGATTTTGATGTAGGCTAGATTCTAATCATTTCACCTTGGTTGTAATTACATAGTGGTATTTTTGAAGGAATAATTGACATTCTGTTGTGAATATTAGCTTGCTAGGCAGAGGATTCTTAAAGAATAAAGGTACCACAAAAGGTAAAATTTTATCAATTACATGAAATTGAAAAGATTTTGCATGAATAAATTAAAATAACAAGAAGCTACCAACCGAAGGGAAAATTTTTACATCACATACTTCCAGTGAGTGTCTGATAGCCAGTATATGATGCCAAATTGATCTCTTTGACATTAACCATCCAGCACTGACTCCCCAGCATCCCAAACTAGTTCCAAGTTAGAGATAATGAAACATTCTCATTAACACACACAAAAAAAAATTCTTGCCTTCCTGGATTTTTACAGAAAGAAAATAAAGTTTCACTGCTAGGTATAGGAAGGTGGAAAATGATTCTTATACAAGAAGCAACCAAACTAATTTAGGCCCAGAACACTTTTTATTCTGAAATATAAAGATGGAGCCCATAAATAATAATCCAGGAAGCCTGGAACTATAGAATACCCCAAGGATAAAATGGAGTTAGAGAAATTAAGAGCAAAACAGAGAAAATTATGTGGGTTTTTTTGTTCTAAGGTTTTTTTCATCTATGATATTGTTTTCTTCTGTCTGTTATTGCAGATTTAATTTTTCAGAGAAATAATTCCAGTGGTATAAATATTTTCACATAAGACCTTTATTCATATCAGGCAGAGGTGTATAGAATGTAGATTAGTAGATTAAAGGATTGTGGATTTAAAGATGAAGGGGCCTTAGAGATGACCTAATTCAGACATTCCCCCATTTTACAAATGGAGAAACTGAGGCAAAGACTAAAATGATCTGCCTATAATTATAGTATATAGATAGTAAGCAATAAAGTCAATATCCTAACCCAAGTCTTCTGACTCTAAATACAATTATATTTTTTTCAGTGTGAAAAAACTACCTCAGGATAGAGATATTAGGGGGAGTTAGAAAGAAGGAAGATAGTTGACATTTGACTAATTCTCATTTATTTGACAATATCTCTTTTCTCATCCTGTCCTTTGCAGTATAAAAGGCTTAGGTATATTTCTAATTAATTCTGCTGCAGTAAGAGAAATCTTGTTTACTAACTATACTTCTAAAGATGACCAATGGATTGACCTTTTTCTTATTTGACCAACAAGAAAATATATTTTAAATAGTATTTTATTTTTCCAAATACATTCAAAGATAATTTTCGGCGCTCACTTTTGCAAAACCTTATGTTTCAAATTTTTCTCCTCTTTCTCCCTCTCCTCCCTGCCCTAGACAGCAAGCAATCCAATATAGGTTAAACAAATATGTGCAATTCTTTTAAACATATTTCTATATGAGAAATCAGATTAAAAGTGGAAAAAAACACAAGAAAGAAAAAAAACCAAGCAAGCAAACAATAATTTTCAACATTCACTTTTGCAAAGCCTTATGTTCCAAATTTTTCTCCTCTCTCCCCCTTTCCTCTCTTCCCTAGACAGCAAGCAATCCAATATAAATTAAACATGTGCAATTCTTCTAAACATATTTCCATCTGAGAAATCAGATTAAGAGGGAAAAAAACAAGCAACCAACCAACAACAACAACAAAAGGTGAAAATACTATCCTTGATCCACATTCAGTCTCCATAGTTCTCTCTCTGGATGCGGGCCTTTTCTTCTTTATCATCTTCCTTAACCTCTCTGTAGCATTTGAATCTGTTGACAGGTATGTGTTGAAAGCAAGGAATGCATATTAAGTGCCTGCTGTGTGCCAAGTTCTGGGGATAAAACAGTAAACATGAAATACTCCTTGTCCTCAAGGAGCCTACTGTCTATAATTAATTACGTTGCTTTTGAACTTTCAAAGCCACTAAATAGCTAGAGGCATCCTAGTTTAATACAACTAAATCCAGTTTTTTTTTCCTTTTTATTTTTAAATAAATTTCTATTGTTTATGTTTTTTACATCATACCAAAATGTCCCTCTGTATTCCTCCCCATCTCCACTTCCAGAGAGTCATCCTATATAATAAATAATATTTTCAAGGAGAAAAAAAAGCAAAAAGAAATCAGAAAACTCCTAACAGTATTTTTAAAAGTCTTAAAGTATGTGCAATATACCACAACCATGGACCTTGTACTTCTGCAAAAAAGTGGAGTGAATGTATCCCCAAAATTCTTTGAAGACATGCTTCACAGTTTTATACCTGGCTGGGTATTTGGCATAGATCAGGGCTTCTTAAAGTTTCTTTATTCACAACTCCTTTTGGTCCAAGAAATTTTTAACATGACCCTGCATATATAGGGATAGATAGATAGATGGATAGATAGATAGATAGATATAAAATAGGTATATAAATAATAATAAATTTAATAATTTTAAATTTAACTTTAATTTAATAAATAAAAATAAATAATAAAATATAAATTAAACATTTACTGATAATAAATCATAATTTTGCAGCTCCCACTTTCAGTTACAAGACTCCATATGAAGTCACAACCCACAGTTTAAGATGCTGATACATAGATATCATGGAGGACTCTTTTTCTAAATCAAGAGGACTGACATTCAACTCACAGGCTGGTAGACTATTAGAGCTATAAGAAATCTTAAATTTCATCCAATATAAGCCCATCATTATATAGATCAGGAAACCAAGTCTCGATTTCATTTCAGTTCTGCAAATATTTTTTCATTTATTATTAACAAAGCACTGTGTTGAGCACTAGAGTCAAAGACATATACAATCTAAACTCTGTTCTCAAGGGTATTATAATGTGCTATAGGGGTGGGGATGAGAGTTATATACAACAAACAAGCGAAAAGAAGAATGTGCTAAATACAAAAGAAAGGTTTCTCTATCATTCTATTTGAAACTTAAGGAAAGAGATATTGCCTTTAAATGGAGAGGATAACATAATTATTAATAAATACTACCATTCAGGGTCACAATAAGATTTTAAACTTTGACTAATCCTTTTTATTTAAATTTTTTTAAAAAACAAGTTAGTCTAAAAGAAATTCTCATCATCCAATTGTTTACTGTTGTGCTTTTAAATCCCTATTTTCCCTGTTACAATAGGGTAATAAAAGGGATGTCTTTGTCCAATTCACTTGCAAGTCAAGATATCACCTTCTTCATGTCATTGATCTTCTTCCCAAATAAAGGACAAACAATAATGTTTATATTTGTTTAGATTTGTTACATATACACATATATTTATTCTTTATACATAATAAAGATAGGTGGTATGAAATAATTAAGTAATTTTTACAGCTTCCTAAATTGTTGCCAAATCAGTATTACTAAGATACTCAATTCAACAATTATTTATTAGCACTTACTAGATACAGAATAGGATGGCAAGTGTGCTACATGAGTTAAGAATTTTTAAATATGTAGTCTCTAACCTCATAGAGTTTGCAGTCTATTAGGAGATATAATGTTTACATAAATAAATATTATAAAATAATATGTGATGTTTAATATATATTGGACTACTTGCCATCTAGGGAAGGGCAAGGGAAAATTGGAACACAAAGTTTTGCAAGAGTTAATGTTAAAGAATTATCTATGCATTTGTTTTGAAAAACAAAAAGTTTTCATAAAAAGTAAATATAATAATATGTGAGAAAGGCATTAAAGAAGGGTTTCAAGCAAACGATCATGCAATAACCAAGGTGAGGAAAATGACATTTCTAATTAGAAAAGGAAAGAAAAAGGACACAGAGAGCAGATAGCATCTAAAATGGGCAGGAAGAGAAATTAGCAGAAAGAAACACAAATAGGGAAGGGCATTTCAGGGTAAGCAAAGACAAGAAGATGAGAAAAAGCAAACATATAAAGGGCTTACTGTAATTTGCTGGTAACTGTGGTTGTTGTGGTTGTTATTGTTTCTGATTTCCATTTCTGAAATCAAATTATTTGGTGATTGGGCAAATCTTGGTATTAGGGAACAGCAGCTTGAGAATATAAGATGCTGTTTGAAGAATATTCTCAATTTACAAAGGTTGATATCACAAATGACTACTTGTGGAAAAAAAAAAGGCCGAGGGAGAAAAGAAAGATTTGCAATGTGACATGATCTTGGTATTTTGAGAAGCATAAGCCATGAATATTACATTGTTAGGTAGCCAATGCTTGCTTTGAATCCATTGAGTACTAGCTATATATTAAGGACTTCTTCATACTTAAATCTTTTGATCCTATTAAGTACTGATTGAGGGATTAGACACAGAAAGGGTGACTCTGAAAGATGGAAATTACAGGCTAACAGAATTTGGCTCAGGTATAAAACAAAACAAAAAACCCAGCCAAATGTGAATGTTCACTAAGAGCTTATTTCCATATTTATGTTTTTGCTTAGATTTCTCATAATTGTAGTAGCCTCCCCTCTTTCCTACCCACCTAAGCCTTCTTCCTTCTCTTATACTTTCTCTTATAGCTTTCAGAGGAAGAAATCTCTTCCTCTGAATTTCTTTACTACTTAGTCTGTAAAATGACTATAGTGTATACAGTACGTATACTACTAAATTATAGACAATTATATTATATATAGTATGTATAATTTACTATTGTTCATGGATAATTCTTGGGGTTTGGTGGAAAGAACATTGGATTGGGAATCATTAGACTTGGGTTCCAGGTCCAACAGTGCCAGAAAACTACTTATGTGACTTAAGTTAATTCACATCACCTCCCTTAGCCTCAGTTTCCTCACTTGTAAAAATGAAGGAGTTGGATTAGATGATCTCTAATTATTTAGCCTTTGCACCTTTCAATTTTTTGGTTTGAAGATTGTAAATCCCTACCATCAACACCAATTTAATCGCCCTGTCCTTGTAGAGTGTAAGAGGGGCTCAGCAAATTCTCATTAATTGATTAAATCTAAATTCCCACTTTCTAGATCTCCTTAAATGTAGGTCACCCTTTTCCTTATTTTTACTTGGGACCACACTGGCACCTTATTCTGGATACCTCAACTCTAGCTGGAAGTTACACCTCATCATTTACTCATGATGCATCCAGGGCAACACTAAAAAAACATTATTTTGCAAATTCAGTCAAGTTCATCCCAGAGCCTTCTCCTTTCATTGAGTCAGTGGAAAACTGACCCAGTACTCCTTTCCCTGACCACACATTATAGGTTTGCATAATCTGTTATCCATTAAAAGATATCACTGGCTGTCCTGATGCTATTAACCTCAAAGAAAGCCAGTTATGTAGGTGGAATAACAATAATGACCATAAGAGGCAGCATGGGATAATGGATTGGGAGTTGGCCAAAAAAGCCAGAAAGATCTGGATTCAGGTACTACCTTTGTTATGGACTCCAGGCAAGTATTTTAATCCTTCAGTGCTCTAGGCAACTTTTTAAGACTCTAAGTAGCAAGGAAGATGTTGACCTAATTAGGTAGAGGGAATTCCTCACCTTTTTGGTTTACACCCTGGAAATGAAATTCTAATGGTGGAATTCCTGATATCCAGAAGCCTTGTAGGGAGATTGCTTCCTGGCACCTTTGAATTACATGACCTATTTATAAGTCTGGCTCCTCTCTTATAATTTTAGGGCTAAGTCCTGCTGGGAGATGTATAAACACAGCTCTGGCCCTAGCCCTGTAAACCCAACACAACTAAAATTTGTACTATGGGATTAAATAAAGAAAAAAAGAAAAAAAATTCAAGGACCAAGGTGGCCCAGCAAATTCAGCTTCTGCCACCCACTGTTTTCTCCAACTTCAATCAGAATTGGGCAGGGCCCAGTATATGAATTTTGTACATTAGGATGCAATCGATAATGATAGAATATTTGATTTGTATTTATTTACTTATATATTCAGATTCATATAAAAATTTCTTAGGCAAAAAGAGGTCACAAGTAGACAGGAAATGAAGAATAGCCACAGAAATAGGGTATAAGCAAATCCATGGGAATTGGCATCTGATTAAATGAGTGAAGGAAATCCAAGATGAATCCAGTTCTTTAAACCATATCAGCTAGGAGAACGAGCATGTCATTATCAGAAATAGGGAAAATGGGAGGAGAAGAAATATCGGGGGGAGAAAAATTCTATTTTGGACATATTCCATTATCTCCTAGGTCAAACTGTGTAATGGCAAGTGCAGTGAGTTTGAGGGTCAGACAGCCTGACTTACTTCTTGTGTAAGTCTGTGCTAGTCACTTAATGTCTCTGATCCTCAATAATCTCTCAGTTCCCTGCAGTTGTACATTTTTTTGGTTTAACGTACTATGTTGAACCTGAACCAACTGGATTTCCACCTGGAGTTGGGTAGCAGGTAACTGGAAATGCAGAACTCAGGGGATAGACTAGGGCTAGAGATAGGGACAGCTGGGGCCTAAAATCCAGAAGAGTGCAAATCTGGCACTCTTATTAGCTATGTGTGAGTGAGTCACTTAACCCTTTTTGCCTCAGTTTCCTCATCTGTAAAATGAGCTATAGATCGGCAAATCACTCCAATGTCTTCACCAAGAAAACCCAAATGGGATCACAAAAAGTTAGACATAACTGGAACAAAAACATCAATCAGCCATTAAAGATTTATTAAGTGTCTAATATGTGACAAGTTATGTCACATATTATGCTAAATGCTGAAGATATTCTCACCCCCCCCAAAAAAAAAAAAAAAAAGCAAAAAACATTCTGTTCTCAAGAAGGTCACGGTCAGTTGTCTAAGACAATATGCAAACAACCATGTATAAATAAGATAAATAGAAAAACAGATGGAAGGAACTAAAATTAAGGAGGATTGGGAAAGACTTCTTATAGAAAGTGAGACTTTACCTGAAATTTTGAAGGGAATCAGACAATTCAGGAGGCAGAAATGAAGGGATAAAGAATTCCAGCTTTTGGGACCCCTAGCAAAAAAAAGCAGATTTGTGTCTTGTTCAAGGAATAGCAAGGAGGCATATATCATTGAATTGCAGGATACATGGAGGTAAGCCATAAGAAGAAAGATAGGAAGTATCCAAGTTATGAATTACTTAAAAAGCTAAATAGAGAATTTTGACTTGGAAGTAATAGGGAGCCATTGGAGTTTATAGAATTGAAGAGTGACATGATCAGATTTGTTTTTAGGAAGATGAACTGAATTGAGTAAATGAATTGTAGTGGAGAGAGAATTAGATGGGGAGATCAATCAATGGGCTATTGCAATTGTTTGGTCAAGAAATGATAAGGACTTGTACCAATGTAGTGACAATGTCAGGGAAGAGAGGTTCCAAAGATAGAAATGATAGGACTTGACAACTGATTGGACATGAGGAGTAAGAGAGAATAAGGAGGTGAAGATGACACTTAGGTGACTAGCTTGGGTGACTGGCAAGATGGCAGTATCTTGGACGGTAATCAAGAATTTAGGAATAAAGAAGGGAGGGTATGGGAAAAGAATATATGTTTATCTTTAGGACACTTTGGATATATATGTGTATATATATATATATATATATATATACACATATATATCCGTGTCCCAACTGACACACATGCTGAAAAGTTATCTTCACAGTTCAAGTATAAAAAAGGCCAGTGCCTCTTATAACTCTAATTTTGCAAATATTTTAAAATCATCATGGCTTCCCTACTATGCTCTGTGTCATTTTGAATGTACAATCCTAAAGTAAGACATCATAAATGACAAAAAGTAAGCAAGCCTCTCAGACAAAACATTCTTGAACTACTTTCGAGCACTTAGATTTTAGCCTAGAATGTGGGTGGTAGTATATCTTGTATCAATACATCAGTATCACTATCTGAGGATCCCTGATATGATTATAAATCACTCCTTTTCTTAATAAAAACATATTTACCAGAATCAGATGTTTTCTGAAGATTCCCAAGAATAAGATTTCTTGAGAGGATCAATGGTCCTGGGTTTTCTGTTTTCTACAAGTTTGTCTTGGTTTGTGATGATTTGTCTACATTATCATCATAATGATGCTTTATTGATCAATAGCAACGCAAATTCTTCCTGGATTTCTTCATTACCTAAGGAGGAACAATCTGAACCTAGCCCTCAATTGAAGGAACATAGAAAGTAAATTAGGTACATTTTCTGAACTGTGGAATATGCTTTAGAAGGTCCCTTTTGAACCTTGTCTCCTGAAACTCCAAGATAAGATAATTATAGTGTAATAAATGTTATTGAGTTATGGTTAGGGATCAGTGGGTAGATTAAATAGGAAACTCATCCCTTCTTTTGGTATTCTGAGGGTCAAAATAGGAAGATAAAAAAATTCACTTGAAATCCTTAGCTATGTCTAAATTTATCTTGGATCATTATCCACCAAAAATACATAAATTATATAAGATCCTTGTAATATATTAACTAACATTCAAGTGACTGTATTTCAGCTACAATAATGTGGATTATAGGGGGGAAATCTCATAAATCATATATTATCAATCACAGATGGTTCCCTCAATAGAAACTAGCAGGGTTTTGGTATTAGGTAGATAATGGGGAAGATGGCAAGATGAAGAAGGAAAAAAATGACATACTGTACAAACTCAGTGTAGGCTAATTGAGGAATATAATCACACAAATTTTGGACCAGCCACAGAATCCCTTAAGAAGAGAACTATAAAAATAATGTAAGTGTTATGATGTAGTAGCTAAGCAAATATTCCTGATCTCTGAAAGAGACAAAAGGTACAGGTCAGGGTTGGAGGAAGAAGAAAAGTCACTGAACTTTATATCCTCCTTCCCATCCCCATTCTTTATTTTTCTACAGCCTGGCTATTCCTATTTCAAATGCAGTATTGGACTCTTGGAATAAGACTCGTCAATGCTTAAGTTTACCTCATACTAGCCATATATGAGACAAGCAATTGAGGCAAACTTGTTAAATATGTACACTATTTGGCTCAATGTAGATTTCACCCTTGAAATAAGAAAGACTTTATATCTCATTAAGTATTAACGGGCATTCTCTCTTCCTTGGACTTTTAAAAAAAATCTCTCCCATAAGCCCCTTCTTTCCCCCCATCTCAATTCATTTAAGCCGCATGCAGTCACCAATTAATAGTTCTATTTAGCTCAGTCATATTTGAAGATTAGTTATATACAATGTTGTGTGGTGACCAATGTGAACCATAAAATAACACTTTTTTATCATTTATCTTCCTTAGGTAATTAAAAAGAATGTTTCAGTTATCTGATTATTCTAAAAGTTCTTTTCATGAAAGTACAGGCAAACCTTATTTATTTATTTATTTGTTTGCTTATTTGTGTGTTGTTTTTTTTTGGGGGGGGGGGTGCGGAACTTGGGCAAGGGCACTAAGATTCTAAGATGGAGGATCCAGAAAAACAACAAGCGGAAGAATGAGAAACAAAGCCATAAATAGTCATTTTTGCTTTCTGGGAAAGGAGGGGGAAGGGGTAAATCCCAGGAAAAATGCAAACTCCTATGTTATTAAAGGCAGAGTTACTTTGATTTTGTTTCTTCTCATCCAAGTTCACCAACCTTAAGGTAAATCTGTTGTCACTGCTAGGGCCTGGGTTGGGCTCACACTGGAGGACAGGTGAGAGAAGTGAAAGCACTGGACAAAGTTCTGGTGGCCCCACCCTAGTTACAGCTTTGGAAGGGAGAAAATGTGTCAGCATCAGACTTGCTGCAAGGCAAGGCATGTTTTGGTTTGTTTTGTTTTCTTACTTCACATTTTATTTAATTATTTTTATTTTATATTTTTTAAATATATACATAGATAGTTGTCAACATTCACACCTGCAAGACCTTGTGCTTCAAATTTATTTCTCCCTCCCTTTCCCCCCCCCCAACAGCAAGTAATCTAATGTATGTTAAACATGTGTAATTCTTCTATACCTATTTCCACAATTATCACACTACACAAGAAAAATCAGATCAAAAAGGGAAAAAAATAAGAGAGAAAACAAAATGCAAACAAAAAAGTGAAAATACTGTGTTGGGATCAGTGCTCTGTCCCCACAATCAGTCATCTCCCTGGGTGCAGATGGCTGTCTCCATCACAAGGCCATTGGAACTGAAGGCAAAGCATGTTAAAAGGCAAATGTCACTGTGTCACTATAGTCGCTCAGTTGCTTGTGGCTCTTGATCAGTCTTCAAGCCCAGGCCACTGGACTGGCATCTGGCAATATTGCGCCTTTTCCTGGTGACTTGGAGAACATCTCTGATAAAAGAATAGTGTGATGGGCAGCTGCTGCTGAGGTCTTCTCATCAAAGTGTCAAGTCCGTCTGCAACTCCCTCCCCTGCAACACAAGTCTCCTTTTCTTCCTCTGCTCACATAGAACAAGGCGTATGGGGATAGTATCAAAGTTTAGAAAGGTCTGTTGTAAAAGTGAAGGAAATGGGTTTAGTAATCTCTAAAGACTCCTAGCTCATCAGAAGATAATCTTTAAATTCCTTCCCAGATCTAACAATCCATGAATATGTATCTGACTATGAGCTTTATATGGTAGGGAAAAAAGATACCTGCAGTCAAGGACTGCAGGAGGGACAGGAGCTGCAGAAAAGTCTCAGTAACAACTTAATGAAATTTTTTTTCTTCTCCATTTTCTTCAATCCTCTCACTGATAGAACTTAGTTTGGGTCCTATTGTCCAAGTGTAATTATCCTTCAACTCTCCTTCGTTCTCTCAGCCTCAACTACTAATTCTTCAAGAAAAACTGGTAGTTTTTCAAACTCCTAAACCACACTCCCTAAATCCAAAATAATGTACTTATGGTTCAATTCAACAATTTTTTTTTATAAACATCTACCATGGACTAAAAGAAAGTGTTGGATATCATAGTTAGAATGTACACCTCCTATTTTGTCCTACTAGGTTTAAAAGCACTTCCTATCCCTGGCTAAATTGCTTTTTATGTTAATAGGGAAAGCTATTTTTCTGTCTATGTGTTCATTATAACAAAATTTTAACAAAGCGAAAGACTTATTTTTACTTGTAGATAATTTGATTATAATGACATTTTACCTGCAAATCTATGAACATGTTGCCTATGGGACATACACCTAAAACAAAGATACATACAGATTAAAAATGAGAGGCTGGAATAAAGTTTATTACATCTCAGATGATTTTTTTTTAAATCCTGTCAGATAAACTGGAAGGCAGAATAGGAAACATGAAACAAAGACAGTGAAAATATACAAATTTTAAGGAAGCCATAAAAAATAAAATAGCACTGGTATTTAGAATGGCATAGCAGTTCAGTAACCTAAGGGAAAATTAACCAAAAAGACTGTAAAAAGACCTACCCATCACAGTGTTTTGTGTTTGATTTTATTCTAGACATGATTTCATCACTCCTGATGTAGAAACTTCTTTCATTGGTGAAGATTTATCTGTTTTTTATCTGTATTTACAGTTTATCTGTATTTTACTATCATAGAAGGTTGCCTTAGATACTGAGAAGTTAAATGACCCTCCTGTGGTCACAAAATTTTTTGTGGATCAGAGGCTGAACTTCCTGACTTCAAAGCTTGTCTTCCATCCATAATATCATACTTATCAGTAAGATATTTATTTTTATCCTTTTTGATCAAAACTGGCTTATCATATGCTGTTGTGGTGGTGTGGTTTTTTGCTGTGATAAAAATCATAGCCAAAAAAAGGAATTTATAAACAAAATGTTGAGAAAATGGAATTTGATAGATACACAAAGAAAGCTAAGTAGAATTACTAGGGTTGATTTTCTTCTGAAAGTGCTTTACAAAAAAAATTATTCTAGAACATAAGATATATAACATAAAAATGGTCATCAATAAGAACAATTTGAAAAAATAATCAGGTCAAATTAAAGATGAAAAATTTTTTGCAAAATATATATATATATATAATGTAATTGATGCATTCTTCAGAAGCAAATTTATATACATGAACATTTATAATAGCAAGAGAGAAAAAAATAAAATCAATGGCCTGAACATGCAGCAAAAAACTTAGAAAATCAACAAATTAATAAACACAAAATAAACACAAAAGGATTTTTTGAACTCTGAATCAAATCAGTACAATTAAATAAAAAACAAATTAATTTATAATGCAACTAAAATTTAAAAATAGCAATAAAATAGATAAGCTGTTAGGTCTCTTAGTTTTTAAAAAGAGAAAAATATGTAAAGAATAATTTTATCAAAATAGATTGCAAGAAGTAGGAAATTACAATAAATAGATGGGAATAAAGAGAATTTTTAAAGTACACTTTACACATTTAAATTTCAGCAAAACTTAAATGAAATGGGTGAATATATAAAAAATATGAAATACTCAGACTAACAAAATAGGAAATAGTTAAGCTAAACAATATCATCTCAGAATGAGAGAATAAATGTAAACAAGGAAATAATTCAAAAAACTTCCAGAATCTGACTAAATTATGAGTTAATGTGGTAGTAGTTTTGCAGATTTGTAATTCCACTGTCAATAGGAAGCTTCTGATAAGAAAACTCCCATTATTTATTTACACAGAATGACATCTTTTCTTCAAATTAAGAGTTTTACAGTATGCTGACAAATTAAATAAAATGCCAAAAGTTGGATAGCCAGATTGGAGGTGGGACTTAACCTTAAATCATCCCAATTCTCTAATTACAGACAATGCCTTTAACATTTAAAGAACAATTGATCTCTGTGTCATTTAAAATGTTTTCCAGGAAATAAATAAAGTAATATGAAAATCTACCAATTCCAACAAGGCAAAAATTATTCTGATACATATTTAGATACACTTGTATTAAATTTAAACTCCTTAAAAGCAAGAACTGTCTTGTCTTTCTTTGTATCACCAGTGCTTTGCACAAAATTTTACACACAGTAGATGCTTTTTTTTTTTAATTTAATAGCCTTTTATTTACAGGATATATGCATGGGTAACTTTACAGCATTAACAATTGCCAAACCTCTTGTTCCAATTTTTCACCTCTTACCCCACCCCTCTCCTAGATGGCAGGATGACCAGTAGATGTTAAATATATTAAAATATAAATTAGATACACAATAAGTATACATGACCAAACCGTTATTTTGCTGTACAAAAAGAATCAGACTCTGAAATATTGTACAATTAGCTTGTGAAGGAAATCAAAAATGCAGGTGGGCATAAATATAGGGATTGGGAATTCAATGTAATGGTTTTAGTCATCTCCCAGAGTTCTTTTCTGGGCATAGCTGGTTCAGTTCATTACTGCTCCATTGGAAATGATTTGGTTGATCTCGTTGCTGAGGATGGCCAGGTCCATCAGAACTGGTCATCATATAGTACTGTTGTTGAAGTATATAATGATCTCCTGGTCCTGCTCATTTCACTCAGCATCAGTTCGTGTAAGTCTCTCCAGGCCTTTCTGAAATTATCCTGTTGGTCATTTCTTACAGAACAGTAATATTCCATAATATTCACATACCACAATTTATTCAGCCATTCTCCAACTGATGGACATCCATTCAGTTTCCAGTTTTTAGCCACTACAAAAAGGGCTGCCACAAACATTCGTGCACATACAGGTCCCTTTCCCTTCTTTATGATCTCTTTGGGATATAATCCCAGTAGTAACACTGCTGGATCAAAGGGTATGCACAGTTTGATAACTTTTTGAGCATAGTTCCAAACTACTCTCCAAAATGGTTGGAATCGTTCACAACTCCACCAACAATGCATCAATGTCCCAGTTTTCCCACATCCCTTCCAACAATCATCATTATTTTTTCCTGTCATTTTAGCCAATCTGACAGGTGTGTAGTGGTATCTTAGAGTTGTCTTAATTTGCATTTCTCTGATTAATAATGACTTGGAGCATCTTTTCATATGACTAGAAATAGTTTCAATTTCTTCATCTGAGAATTGTCTGTTCATATCCTTTGACCATTTTTCAATTGGAGAATGGCTTGATTTTTATAAATTAGAGTTAATTCCTCTATATATTTTGGAAATGAGGCCTTTATCAGAACCTTTGCCTGTAAAAATATTTTCCCAGTTTATTGCTTCCCTTCTAATCTTGTCTGCATTAGTTTTGTTTGTACAAAAACTTTTCAGTTTGGTATAATCGAAATTTTCTATTTTGTGATCAGTAATGATCTCTAGTTCTGCTTTGGTCATAAAGACCTTCCCCTTCCACAGGTCTGAGAGGTAAACTATCCTGTGTTCCTCTAATTTATTAATAATTTCATTCTTTATGCCTAGGTCATGAACCCATTTTGACCTTATCTTGGTGTACGGTGTTAAGTATGGATCAATGCCTAGTTTCTGCCATATTAGTTTCCAATTTTCCCAGCAATTTTTATCAAACAGTAAGTTCTTATCCCAAAAGCTGGGATCTTTGGGTTTGTCAAAGACTAGGTTGCTATATTTGTTGACTGTTTTATCCCTTGAACCTAATCTATTCCACTGATCAATTAATCTGTTCCTTAGCCAATACCAAATAGTTTTGGTAACTGCTGCTCTATAATATAATTTTAGATCTGGTACAGCTAAGCCACCTTCATTTGATTTTTTTTTTTCATTAATTCCCTTGAAATTCTTGACCTTTTGTTTTTCCATATGAACTTTGTTGTTATTTTTCTAGGTCATTAAAATAGTTTTTGGGACTCTGATTGGTATAGCTAAATAAATAGATTAGTTTAGGTAATATTGTCATCTTTATTATATTTGCTCGCCCTATCCAAGAGCATTTAATATTTTTCCAATTGGTTAGATCAGACTTAATTTGTGTGAAACGTGGTCTGTAATTTTGCTCATAAAGTTTCTGATTTTCCCTTGGCAGATAGATTCCTAAATATTTGATACTATCAGTAGTTACTTTAAATGGAATTTCTCTTTGTAACTCTGACTGTTGGATTTTGTTAGTGATATATAAGAATGCTGATGACTTATGTGGGTTTATTTTATAACCAGCAACTTTGCTAAAGTTGTGGATTATTTCTAACAACTTTTTAGCAGAATCTCTGGGGTTCTCTAAGTATACCATCATGTCATCGGCAAAGAGTGATAATTTGGTTTCCTCATTGCCTATTCTTATTCCTTTAATCTCTTTCTCAGCTCTTATTGCTAAAGCTAGCATTTCTAATACAATATTAAATAGTAACGGTGATAGTGGGCAACCTTGTTTCACTCCAGATCTTATTGGGAATGGTTGCAGTTTGTCTCCATTACATATGATGCTTACTGATGGTTTTTAATAGATGCTGCTGATTATTTTAAGGAAAAGTCCATTTATTCCTATACTCTCAAGTGTTTTTAATAGGAATGGATGTTGGATTTTATCAAATGCTTTTTCTGCATCTATTGAGATGATCATATGGTTTTGTTAATTTGGTTATTAACATGGCCAATTATATTGATAGTTTTCCTAATATTGAACCAGCCCTGCATTCCTGGTATAAATCCTACTTGATCATAGTGTATTATCTTGGAGATGATTTTCTGTAGTCTTTCTGCTAATATCTTATTTAAGATTTTAGCATCAAAATTAAATGCAAGAAAGCAGAAATAGTAAATGCTTTCTTTTCAGATCATGATGCAATAAAAACTACATTCAACAAAAAGTTAGGGTGAAATAGACCAAAAAGTAATTGGAAACTAAACAATCTCATCTTAAAGAATGATTGGGTGAAGCAGCAAATTATAGATACAATTAATAATTTCACTCAAGATAATGACAATGATGAGACATCATACCAAAATTTGTGGGATGCAGCCAAAGCGGTAATAAGAGGGAATTTTATATCCTTAGAGGCTTACTTGAATAAAACAGAGAAAGAAAAGATTAATGAATTAGGCTTAGCAACTAAAAAACTAAAAAAGACCAAATTAAAAACCCCAATCACATACTAAATTTGAAATTCTAAAATTAAAAGGAGAAATTAAAAATATTGAAATTAAAAAACTATTGAACTAATTAATAAAACTAAGAGTTGAGTCTATGAAAAAGCCAATAAAATAGATAAGCCTTTGGTAAATCTGATTAGAAAAAGGAGAGAGGAAAATGAAATTAGTAGTCTTAAAAATGAAAAGGGAGAACTTTCCACCAATGAAGAGGAAATTAGAGAAATAATAAGGAGTTATTTTGCTCAACTTTATGCCAATAAATTTGATAACCTAAGTGAAATGGATGACTTACCTCCAAAAATATAGACTTCCCAAACTAACAGAGGAGGAAGTAAATTGCTTGAATAGTCCCATTTCAGAAAAAGAAATAGAACAGGCAATTAAACAACTCCCTAAGAAAAAATCCCCAGGACTAGATGGATTTACACGTGAATTTTACCAAACATTTAAAGAACAATTGGCCCCAATGCTATATAAATTATTTGATAAAATAGGGAATGAAGGAGTCCTACCAAATTCCTTCTATGACACAGACATGGTACTGATACCTAAACCAGGTAGGCTGAAAACAGAGAAAGAAAATTATAGACCAATCTCCCTAATGAATATAGATGCTAAAATCTTAAATAAGATATTAGCAAAAAGACTACAGTAGATGCTTAATAAATGGTTATTAACTGACAAACTAGGAAAGGATAAGAAAAAACAGAACTACAGATCAATATTAAATAAGTATGTAATCATATCAAAATATTGGCAAATATATTATAGAAATATATCCAAAAGTTATTCATTATGACCACCTTGGATTTGTGCAAGGTATACAAGGATAGGATAATGTTGAGAAACTGATTATACAATATGGGAAGTCATTAGACTTTAATGAGTTAGAAAACGTCTGAGTTATCATATAGTTCTTTGTCACTGGTACAGATTTCAGGTTTTGCTTAGGAACATCCTTTCCAGAATAACTCCACCCCAGCACACTTCCTTATGTTATTCAAGGGCCTTCCACCTGTTATCAGAAGTCCCTGAAAATTACTGTAAATATTGCTAAATGACACTGACGTGATCCATAGTAATCATATGGAAGTACATTTCTCTAAATAATTGAGGATCAATTATAATTATAGGAGCAAATATAATAAATATTTACAATTAAGGATATATATTATTAAGGATCAAAAGTCATTTACTCCAACCCTTTCATTTTTAAGATGAATTCCTTCAATTCAAGCTTTTCCTTTGACTGACACATGAATTAGGCTCTTGATGAATGTTTTTGGATGGATGGATGGATTGGAGAAAATGGGAAGCATTTTGTGCTTAGGAGTATATTTTGAGAAGGTGGTTTGAAGTGGTTGAAAGCAATATTTCCCAGGCAGACAATGATGAAAGAGATATCATCCTCAAATGATAGCTTGATGTAGTGGGAAGAGTGAAGGAAGGGGAGAGTTGGGTTTACTTTGCCCTTAGCTCCTGCCTTTAAGCTGAAGAGTCTGCCTCCAACTGAATACAAATTGAGTATTTTCACCCACCAACACTACCTTGTTCTTACCAGGACTTTGAAGGAGTCTGATCATTTTCCAGATAATATATAATCAAACATAAATCATAAAAATTTTACAAGTCACCAAGTGTTCATTAAGTGCTTACTATATGCCAACCACTGTACTACAAACAATGGCAAAAGGAGTGTAATTAAGCTTGCGTTTAATGCATTAATTTCTTTAACCCAACAGATACTATCTGGAATATGGGACATCTCCTTTTAAAATATCACAGAATCCTAATACTAATAATGGCAACTAGTAATAGTGCTTTAAGGTTTGCAAATAACTTTAGATATATTATCTCATTTGTTCCTCACAATAACCCTGGGAGATAGATACTCATCTTGTAGGTGAGGAAACTGAGACTCAGGGATATTGGAAGACTTGCTTGGATTCACCCACCAGAGCCAGAATTTGATCTCAGGCCTTTCTGATTCCAAGCCAGTTATTCAACAAGTATGTATTAAGATTGATTAGGCACTGACTAATAATAATAATTATTAACAACAATCATAATATGATCCAATAACATCTCTACTGGGTCTGTTTTAAAGATGATTTGGGGAAAGGGAAAGAACTTGTATGTTCTAAAGCAGCACTCTTTTTGGTAGCAAAGAAGTGGAAATTGCAGGGATGCTTGTCATTTGGGGAATGGCTGAATAAATTGTGATGGAATACCACTGTGCTGTAGGAAATGATGAGCTCAATAATCTTAGAAAAAGATGGACAGAGTTGCACGAAATAATGAAGAACAAAATGAGCAAAACAAGACAATGTTGTATACGGTAACAGCAATACTGTTTTAAGAACAACTTTGAGTTGTAAAAAAATAAATACCCAATTTAACTACAAAGAACATATGAAAGAAGAGCTGGATCCAGATTAGAAATCTCTTTTCTAATCAGTGAATTGGATTTCCTAGTATTTTTTATAACCCAGACACAATCTGGGGATCTAGGATTGCTCCATTGTGATTCATATATCTTTAGAATTGAAAACATTTTTATAGACAGGGAAAATGAGACCAAACAAAATGACTGACTCAGTTGCACACAACAAGTCTGAGGGCAAAGTCAGGCTTTCCCACCCACTTTCCCCTCACCCCAGCTCAATCCTCCTTATGTCAGGTGGTCATCTGAAGGCAGCATTCTCTTCCTGGGAAACGAAGGTATTCTCTTCTGCAAAACAGCAGCAGCCAGGAAGCCAATCTCTCTTGGGGCTCTTCCAGAAATCAGTGCAGTGTCCAGAGGCCCTACTGATGAAATACCTATAGAAGCTTCTCTCAGAGAGTCAGTAAACATTGACAAGAACATCACTGACTAAACAGAGCAGTTTTCTGATGCTCCAGGTAACCGGCCTATCCCTGAACCACCAGCCACTGCCTGTCTGTGAGGTAAGAGAAGTGATTGGATAGATCTCCTTCCTTCTCAACAAGAGGCATATAGCTCCCTCTGAGATTACTTGACATCTAGTCTGCATCTTCATTATTTCCATGTTGTCTACTCTTTAGATTTAAAGCTCATAGAGAGGAGTACTTTCTTTGACTTTTTTTTTTTTTTGCATCTCTAGTGTGATTTTTTTTTCTTTCTTGACATTGTTGATGCTTGACAAGTGCTTAATTAAGTGATTATTGGCTGACTAGAGAGACCTAAAATTAAATATTGTCTCGAACACTTAGTGGTTATGCGTTTAACTTTCTCAGTTTCCTTATTTGTAAAATGAAGATATTAGCAACCTCTTCTTCCCAGGATTGTTGTGAAAATAAAATAAAACAACATATATAAAGTTACTTGGTTGGTTAACCCCTCGGAAGGAATCTCTGATTACACTGACAAAACACCTTACTGTAGATACATTCCCATTTTTAGTAGACAAAAGGATGATGGATGGCTTACCATTCTGAAAGAGCTCTGAAAAGCTGAAATGAAGGGGCCTGGACAAGAATTAGTACAAATCAAAAGGATTGTCAAGGATTAAGTCAAGCTCAAGAAAAGAGTTGAGAACAGTTATTGCTTTCCTTTCAGAGGTGATGGATTATATGAAATATCATGCATACTGTGAGACATAATCTATGGGTAGGTCAATTTTGACACGCAACTTTTTTTTTCTCTTTTTAGTTTTCTCACAAGCAATGTAACAATGTTATCACTTTGTTAAAGGGAGGGATTTATTCAGAAATAAATAATATAACTATGAGTGACCCAGTGGGTAGTCAGGAAGACTTTAATATAAGTCCAACCTCAGATCCTAGGCAAGTCACTTGTCCCGTTTGTCTCAGTTTCCTCATCTGTAAAGTGGGGATAACCAAATCACAACATTTGCCTCCCTCGATTGTTTTAAGGAGCAAGCGAGATAATAAAAAAAAATATTTAGCATAGTACCTGGCATATAGTAAGCAGTGTATACCTATTAGCTCTTATTATTATATTATTAATGTAAAAACAAAAGGCATCAATAAATATAAATTATTTTCCTTATATATAATTTATAAATTATATTTTATATTTTTTAAATATAGCGGGAAAGCTCAAAGGTAAAACTAGGAAAATTAGAATTGTTTGAGAAATGAGTGGTCAATTTTGACAATGATAGTAACTTCAGGAAAGGTATTGCTAGATTCTGAAGAATGGATTGGGGATAGGGAAAGGGAAAGGAAACCTGGGAAAGAATAATGGGAGAAGTTTTTATTATTTCTGAGGTTAGTAGTATAATGACAGCCTCCAACCAATGATGATTAAGGGGATTCAGTTTCCCTAAAATATCACCCATATTTTTTAGTTGTTCCTACATTCCATTTTCCTTAAACTTGATGGTTTATGATGTATTTGGAATGTGTTTTTTTCCTTCCCTATCTCCTGATTTTTCTAGAGGGTTATTTCCACCACCTCTTCCCTTTTGAATGAGCTCCTTCTGCTCACCTTCTTCTCATTAACCCTTCAAGTTTCTGGGGGTAAGGAAGAGAAGAGAAGAAAGTAAAGAAGAGGAAAGGAGAGGAGAAGAAAGAAGGGAAGGAGAAGGGAGGAAAAGAGACAAGGAGTGGAGAAAAGAGAAGGGGAAAGGAAGGGAGAGCAGAGGGGAAGTCGGAGAGAACTGTTGCATCTCTTCTCAGGGTTTCTCTAGACATTGGTGTTTTAATTCTGGCTCATTCATTAATAATACTAATAATAATAATGTCGATGATTTGATAGTTGTCATTAATATAGTAGTTTGCAAAATATTTCACACATACGACCTCATTTGAGCATCACATAGCACAAAGTTATAATTGTGTGGAAAACACAAACTATTATAATTGTTATTTTTATCTATAGTTGAGGAAACTGACATGCAGAAACATTAGGTGGAATTTGAACTAAAATCTTCCTGATTCTGAATCCAACACTTTTTCCATTTTACCATGCTGCTTGTCATTCATTCATTCAGCAGACATATTTAAGAATTTCCCTGCCATGCCCTAGATTTATGGGATAGATACAAAGACCAGAGAGGTATTGTCCCTGCCTTTATGGAGCATGTAATATAAAAAGGAAGATTATACATACATCCTATCTGAGAAACAAAATAACACATTATGTACATGTATATGTATATATGTTCAGATCCTTATTTTCTCTCCATGATTCGATTCTGCACTTTACCAGACCTTTCTTGTGTCATCTTTGTCCAATAAGTAGACGAGTTCATGAAAGAAATTTCTGCATATGCATGTGTATGGTATATATATGTATAAATATGTGTGTGTACTACATCTCTCCTAGAAAAGGGAGGGAACAAAAGTGAGTAGTATCTGGTCTCAGAATTTTTAGTAGCCAAAGGCTTTTGGAACTAATTCACTAAGACTATGGACATAAAAGTAGACACGAACAAAGTTAAAAAAAAAAAACTAGAACTTAAGAGAAAAGATTTTCAGCTTTGAATATTTTGAAATTTTTCTTCAAAAAGAGATTAAAAAAATACATGGTAAGCACGTAATAACAGCACAAAAAAAGACAGTTTTAACAGAGAGGAAACAATAATTCCAACCTAGCAAGCATTTCAGAATCAGTTCTGTGAACTTAGATCACCAACTGCTTAGAGCAAAGGTCAAACTACAGCAAAATTAGAAGGAAGGTAAAGTTAAGAAGGAAATACATGCATTTCCAACAGTTCCAATCTGAGTTGTTTAGAGGAGCAGCCATCTCCTCTGAAAAATAAGAAATGGATAAACATAATAAACCTTGGCTCTATTCTTCAATACTCAGAGAATTTGTTAAAACTCTCTGTTAAGAGTGTAAGATATCACCATGATGAAAAGACCATTTGCATCTCACCCCACAGCACTTTACTTTGTTTGTCACTATGACTCAGTTCTCTATTTTACCAGCTTTTGTGCTGTTTTTCTAATAAATGGACACACTATTAAATGAACTGAACCACATCTATATCGACATTCTTTATAAAAAGGAAAGCAGGAGACATAAAAAAGAGGCAGCTAAATGGAAAGGTGACTTACCAGTTCTCTTTGGAGACATAAATTAGGAATTGGTTTTCTGAAAATGAATCATTCTGGCCATTATCCAGGTGTGATTGGCACTAGTCCTGTCCCCCTTACTCTCTATGTTTTATCCATACCAAGGAGATCTGTGATCCGTCAGAGTATTAAAAGAAAGGGAAGAGAGACAACATGAAGTAATAAATAGAAAGCTGACCTTGAAATCAAGAAAACCTAGATTCAGGCTATATGATCCTGCTGAAGTCAATTAATCTCTCAGGACCCAATCACATACTTTGATTATAAATAGCAAAACAGTTGCTGATTTGTGTTGTCAAAAAGAGTTCTTTATGCCAATGAAATAATAAAGACCAAATCTCCCCCCAAAAAATAAAACCCACAATCTTGCAACAAATAACAGTAGTTAAAATGATGAGACCTGTAAACATATGAAAGTATTTTTTTAAAAAAAAAAGCTGAAAAGGGCAGCTTGAAAAAGAATTGAAAAGGGCAGGATTGAAAACCTGACAATAGAGTATTTACAAGAAATTAATGTTTAGTAAATAAGATTTTTGTAGAAATTCCATTGGTTTGATAGAGAGAAAGTAGGTAAACTCCTTTTAACAGTAACAATAACAATAAAAAGCCGTATTAGCCCATGTAAACTGCCTTTAAAAATAGTCCTTATCCTAAAATCATATCTCATTGAAAGGAAAAGCATATATAAGTATACATTAATACTTTAGTAGAAGTAAATTAATGATTTAATCAGTGTAGATCTTCAATACAAATTTCAACTTAGCTATATTGTCTCTTCTTTTTTAATCCATACCCATGATTTCCCATAAAACCAGAGGTTCTACTCAATATGTTGAAATTCTTTTTTAAAATATCTAGAGGATACCAGTGTATTACTTGGAACATCCATTTGTTGTATCTCATTCTTGCTACATGGCCAATCCTTTGCTTTCCCAGTTATATCTCATACCCATTTTGTATTTAGTTCCCAGCATATATATCTTTCTATTACCATATAGATAATTTGTTATTTGAATCTTTCTAACAGGGATAATACATGATTCCCATTACTCTGGCATCACTGGGAAAATATTGGTAATTTATGAGATGATTTTTTCGCCAAATGAGAAGTCTGGGATTACTGACAACATAATGCAGTATCCCCAAAACCACCTGTCTAATCTCATTCTCCTAATAACACGATTTAGAACCAAAAGGACCTTAGACATTTTCCAGTTCAGTTTCATCATTTTCCAGATAAGGTCAATTTGGGCTTGAGTTTAAAGTGCGAAAGCAGCACTTATCCTAAATATACATCCCAAGGGCCTAAAAAGAAAATGGGGTCTTGTAAAAGATAATTCTCAAAATGCAACCTGTGGGCTTAAATTTGAATATTAATAACCTGCTTTTTGTTGTCCTCCTGGGGCTGTTCAACTGGATGGAAAACTACATCCATAAGTATTAGAGAGGTCAAAACTTAACTTTTTGTTTAGTTTTTTAAAAAAAGGTAATTGGAAAAAAAAAGTAGCTTTAATCAGCCAAGCTGTCAGTCTTGGAGGAAAGGAAGAGCTCTTGGGACTAGAAATTGGAAAGTATTAAGAATGATACTGGGAGACACATAGACTAGATACCACAGAGTCCAAAGTAATTAATTATTGTGATGTCGTCCCCAAGTTGAGAACATATTGATTGCTTTTGGCAGTTTGCAGTACAATGGATAGTCAGAAAGACCTGAATTAAAATCTAGTCTCAGATACTTGCTAGCTATATACACTTGGGCAACTCACTTAACCTCTTTGCCTCTGTTTCCTTCTCTGCAAAAATGGCAATAAAAATTACACATACCACTTGACTTTTCAACAATAAGGTGATTCAAGGCAATTTCTTCTTGTAGTCTTGTAATGGAAAGAACCATCTGCTTCCCGAGAGAAAACTATGGAGAATGTGAATCACAACATAGAACTGTCACTTTTGTTGTTGTTGTTTTTGTTTGTTTACTTGTTTTTTCTTTCTCATTTTTTCCCTTTTGATCTGATTTTTCTTGTGTAGCATAATATATGTAGAAATATGTTTAGAAGAATTACATATGTGCAATCTATATTGGATTACTTACTGTCTAGAGAAGGGGAGAGAGAGAGTGAAAAATTTGGAACACAAGGTTTTGCAAGGGTGGATAGTACATGTATTTTTAAAAATTAAAAAGCTATTAATATTGTTTTTTAAGTTGCATCCATCTTCCAGGGTTGTTGCAAAACTATTCTCTAAAGGGAATAAGGAGTTGCTGAAGATTAGTGGAGGGTAACATGGTCATATCTGTGCTTTAGGGCATAGATTATATAGGAAAGAGATTAGAAACCTAGAGAACAGGTAGAGAGCAAATTGATGTGGGTCTGCAGTATAATAGGAGTAGAGAGAAGGAAGTAAGAAAGGTTATGAAGACTGCAGAATCTGAAAGTCTTAGGTGGAGTGAGAGGAATGATTCCAAGGTCACAAAAGTCAATGAGACTTGATGAGGATCAAGGTGACCTCACCTGAAAGAAGGAAGTTCACAATGTTTTTTGCATCTCATGTCTTCCTTATCATTCTCACTGTTACTTAGTGTTTATCCTCATCTATTAAATGAAATTCCTGATATAGTTGCTCCTTTTATTTCAATATTTATTTTATTTCATTTGTGTTATCTTCCCTTACCAATCATCATAAATGCTGCTGTCAAATTAATCTGCCCCAAATGCTATTTTCCTCATATCATTCCTTTTCAAAAAAAAAAAATTCCTCCCTAACTACAAAGCAAAGAACAATCTTGAGAAGAAAATGTAGAATCAAGGAATCTGAGGCACTCTGTGGTCTGATTCCAACCTACCAAGTGAAATATATTACATTTTATCCTCCTACCCAAATTCTCCAGGGAATCAACCTGACTAATTTTTTACCATCCCTGGGAAACATCCTCTGCTTTACCTTTCCCATATCCTTGCTTACAATATTACTCCTCCTTGGAATTCATTCAGATTAACACATATGCCCTTTTATTTCATGCCAGCAGTATCTTCCACCCACCCTCTTCTCAGTTTAATACAAATCTTACCCATCCTTCAAAATCCAACTTAAATCCTACCACTCTAGGAAGCCTCTGTTCATCCCACTCTTCTCTGAAATCTGCTTCTGCAGCCCTTCTCAGAAGCCCACAATTAGTCACCTGTATCTGGCAAGCTCTTCTATAACACCCCCAACAAATTGTCATCTCAGCCTAAAACTTCAAATAAAAGTCACATCGATATCTTTACATCTTCAATTTCCATACATTGCTCCTTGATCTTCTCTCTAAAATTCTTAACCTGTTTTATGTATGTATTTATGTGCTTCAGTGGACAGAATACCAGGCCTGGAGTCTGGAAAGCCCAAGTCCAAATCTAACCCAAAACACTCTTTTTGGCATTCTGAGGAAACCCAAGGCTCCATGCATGTTTTTAGATACATAAGGTAAACTACATAAGATTGCCAATCTAGTATATAGGAAACCAATTTCATTGAAGTGCAGTTATCAATTTAAAAAAAGTTGATGAACACAAAAACAAGAGTTCCTGCTTATACATTTTATTATTTTAAGTGTACATTATTTTATAGTTATGGACACTTTCTCAAATCAGTTCATTTATACTTTATTCAGCAAACTTATTACAATAAATTTAGTACCTACTAGATGCAAGGGACCATTTCTTGTGTGCATACATTACATATATTACATTTATATATGTGTACATGTAATCTTTCTTTTGATACAACTTCTGGCCTTCATTTCTAATGGTTGCTAGACCTACTTGTCTGAAGACCTTCCTAAATCTTTGAGTACAGGGAACACATTTTGTTCATGATTTATATTTCTGACAGCACCACATAAAGTATATGGTTATAACACTGCCTAAAACTTTTATAAATAAAAGTGTCTATGACAGACACAAATGTTCAATTGATCAATTGAACTGAATTGCTGATCAGATTCAGATAGCCAGGTGTCTGGCTATCAAGAGACAATGAATATTTTCCTTTCTTGAATCAATTAAATCATATAAACTTTCTGTTTTTAAAACCTTGTGACATTTTTTGCTTCAATATGCTCAAAATGTCATGTTTTGTAGTAAAAGATACAAGTTCTTTTAGAAATCAGTAATGGGGATTTCTTTAAGAAATAAAATATAAGATGTTGTGAGCTACAAGAATCATCACTCAGGGAACCATTATATTGAAATATGTGTAATCCTTATCCAAATTGTCTTTGGAAAGTCTAGTTCAGAGGGGAAAAATTTATGTCTTCTAAGAGAGTTAAAAATGACTCCCTTCTGATTGAAGAGAAATGGTAGGATAAGTTTTATGTTGTTGGTACAGCATTGTAATTGCAGCCCTGCTTTCTTTTGACATTTTGAAAGAAGAAATGTTGGAGTACTTGAACCTTAGTGAGCTGATAGGACATTGCAAAAGAAAACCAAAATCTCCCCTGAGGCTAGTAGAAAGTAAGTATCAATATGAGCATCACTTGGAAGAGATTTCAATGTGAGACTGTTTCCTTCCCAGCTAAGTGAGAAAGGGAGAAAAAAAGCAGAAAAATAGTTTTTTTAAAAAAGTTTGAGAAGCTGGTAGTTGAGCAGTAAAATCTATGTCAATCAATCAGACAAACCTTGCTAAAGCTGGCAGTTGAAAAGGTTTTTAAAAAAGAAAAATTACCTCAGGTTTATGAGCTTTAATGTAGCAGAGGGAATTCAGGCATTCAAGGATCCAAGAATGGGATTCAGAGCAAGATTAAAAAGTACTTTTCTAATTAGGGATAAGAGATAAGACCAGGGTTAGATTAAATATGACATATAACAGTAAAGATGTACTGAGAAATTTACAGGTATTTATTTCTTTTGATTTTGCTCTAGGAGTATTATTTTAAAATATAATATACTATAATATTACTAATATTTAGTTGAGTTCTAATAGGCATCCTTTTTGTGACTTAGACCCTCTGTCAGACTAATGAAACCCATGGACTCTTTCTCAAAACAATTTTTTAAATACAAAAGATAAAATACATAGAATTACAATAGAAAGCAATTATATTGAAATACATTTACCAAAAGATTTTTTAAAACTTCAGAGATTCTAAAGTAAGAACTCTTGTTTTTAAGAAGGATGGCTTGAAAATCTATCGGTTAATCATGTATATTGATTAACCTAGATAGTTCATACCTAATACTCTAAGCAGGTTCTAGAGGAGAGGAAAAGCCTCTGAGAAGCTCAATCTACTGAACTACATTTATACTATAACAACTGCAAATTCCTATCCAAGTTGGCTAATACCATTCTCTCACAGATGACTTTTTTTCTTTTCCTGGAAACATGAATGCTAGGTTATCCATGGCTTTGACTTTGTCCTATGTCCCAGGATGGATTCAGTTTCAATAACTTTTCAACCAGCTCTTGCACTATAGTAATTTGGAACTGAAAAAAAAAAAGCAAGGCCTTTGGTATGGAAGAGAGAGCAAGGTATTTTCTCACAAATACAGGTGCTTTAGAACAATAAAGTGAGATGGTGAGAAATGGAGGTTTGGAAATGATGACCATTTAAAATCAAAGCTCTTTAAAAGAAACACTGGCCACTTTAATGTCAGTCTTCTTCTTTTCTGACCCTTTTCACTCTCACACTTTAACCCAGCCCAGACCTGAAGAATCCATCAATAATGCTGACACAGTTGACACCTGTGCATTTCCACAAATTGTTCCTCATGCCTGAAAGGCACTCCTTCCTTATCTCCGCGTAATGAAATCTCTCTCTTCCTTCAGGTTCTACTCAGGGCACCACCTGCTCCAGGAAGTCCTTCCCGATTCCCTCTAGTTCACAGTAATCCTTCCCATCCTAACCTATTATCCTTTTTCCTTTGATGCCTTCTAGAACCTTATTTTTTACCTTCAGTGTTTGTGTTCTTACACAATGCTCCCACGTTAGCTGTAAGATCCTTGAAGACACGGACCAAGTTGTTTTCCATCTTTATATTTTGTCTAGATCTTAGTATAGTATCTTGTATATAGTAGGTGTTAATAAATGCTTAAGAACAGAGAATAGATCTGGGATCTTGCAGATGTTTCCTCTCTTATGAGATTAGTTTTAGAAGTTGTAATTTGCTAGGATCACAAAGCCAGGCTTGAACCCAGATCTTCCAGTCTCCAAGGACAGTCCTCCATACCATACTGCATTCACAATTTTTAAAAATTTATTTTATTTTTTGTTACATTTTAAGTTATATACTATTTCCCTCACTCTCTTCCCACTTCATGCTAGAGATAACCATCAAATGAGAGAAAGGAAATAAGGGAGAGAGACAGATAATAGAGAGAAACATATGCATACTTTCTATTTATCAGTTTATTTTTTTTTCTGGAGAAGAATAGCATCTTCCTTGATCAGTCCTTTGCAGTTAATTTCAATATTTGTAAAATCCATACTAGCTTAATTGTTTATAGTTATTCTTTAAACAACATTGTTGTTATTTTATATAATATTTTCTTGCTCTTTCACTTCATTTTTCATTTTTTCATGTAAGTCTTCCCATGTTTTTCTAATATCAACCTCCTGCTCATCATTTCTTACAGCACAGTACTATTCCATCACAATCACATACCACAACTTAGCCATTTCCCCAGTTGATGGGCATCCCCTCAAAAGCTGCCTGTTCATATGCTTTTACCATTTATCAATTAGGGAATGACTCATTCTTATAAATTTGACAAGGTTTTCTATATAGTTAAATATACCATCTTTATCTAAGAAACTATAAAAAAATTTTCCCAGAAAAAAGTTTCTGCTTTCCATCTCATTTTGGATATATTATTTTATTTTTATAAAACTCTTTTAATTTAAATCAAAAGTATCTACTTTATTTCTCACAATGCTTTCTCTTTCTTATTTATAAATTCTTTTCCTTTCCATAAACCTGATAAGTAATATGTTCCGCTCTTCTAATTCACTTATATCTCTCTTTATATCTTGGTCATGTATCCATTTTGATCTTATCTTGGTAAATGGCATAAGTCCATACTAGTTTCTGCCAAACTGCTTTTCAGTTTTTCCAACAATTTTTATCAAATAGTTTGAGAAATGAACTCAATAGTTTTTAATGTTGGTGGGTATCAGTTCAGTTCATTGGCAAGAAATCAGCCAAGAAAGTGCTATAGATTCTTTACAGCATAAACTTCTAGATATTACTCTCCTAAGATATCGAGAGTTAGATTTATCTTGGATACATTTAGATATCTAGTTAAGCATTTTAAACCAAGGACAACTGAGATTAAGTGAATTCCCCAAGATTCCACAGGTATTAATAAGAGTGAGAACTTATTTATCAAGTGACTCTTACTATTGAGGATACTACTATCTTCTCCATCAATTATTCTCTTTTATCCCCTCATATCCAATACCTGTCATATATGACTTTGTAACATATCTTGTATGTGTTCACTTCTCTCCTAGAACACTATCACCATATCACTTTGTTCAAAAGTCCTTCAATGACTTCCCATTACCTACTGAAAAAGTCCATCCTCCTTAGATTGGTATTCAGTATCCTCCAAAGTCTCCACTTATTTTTCTATTCTTGTTTCCCTCGACTCCCCTTTATTCAGTCTATTCTCCAGCAAACTGCATGACTTACTTCCCCCAAACATACCTCTCCTTTGTGTCTTTTGCTACTTGTGCCTCCTTCAGCTGGAATTACTCCTGCATAGCTCTAGTCCTTTCCGAGTTTTAAGAACTAACTCAAATGCTTCTAGTACACTGCAAGTTCTCTGAAGTTAAATCTCTATTTTTAATTTATATCTCTCACACACATATACATACATCTAATAGAGCCCTCTGTACACACCAGGTGCTTCTTAAATGTTTGTTGAATGAATAGTTGCTAGTTCAGTCTAATTTTCCTTCTCTGAATTCCACTGGACTTTCTACTTTTCTTACTGTACTTTCACATTTCTTCTTTCTATATATCAACTTCAATGAAGTGGAAGCTCTTTATGAGTAAGAAAACTAGGTCTTTTTCTGCTGTCACATGTGCTGGCTCACATCCTACCACAAAACCTTGCACATAGCAAGCTCCGAACCAATCTCTTTGAATTAATGAATGAAGAATCATCAATACTGTATTTTTAAACCATGAAAATTTAAACTCTTGAGTTCATGATATAGGGTTATGTATAGGGAATATAAAAAGGCTGATCCATTTCATTTCCTCTCATTTCTATGTAGGAAGAGAAATCAACAGCAGCTAGGTGACATAGCACAAAATGTTTCAGACATTAGTGAATATACTAGTACTAGCTGTGAAACTCTGAATAAGTTACTTAACCTATGTCTGCCTCAGTTTCTTCAACTGTAAAATGGACAATAATAGCACCTACTTCCCAGGGTTGTTGTGAAGATCAAATGAGATATTTGTTAAGAACTTAGGGTAGTACCTAGCATATAGTAGGTACTTAAATGCTTATTTCATTTCTTATGTATTTTTATCGAGACCTTTTAAAAATAATTAGAATATTATTCCTATTGAAAAGCTGTAAGAAGAATAATTAATGCTCTTCAGGGACAGATATATAGTCAAATGGAGATCACCGGATAAGTAGGACTGAAATTAAGAATACAGTGTCTGGGACAAATGGTTTTGAGGAAGGCCACCATAGTTTTTCTGACACTATGTCTTATAGTCCCATAGCCCCATAGAAGTATATTCTGATGCAGTAGTGCCTAGAGAACACTCTCTCCATCTATGCTGATCTATCATCATCTTGTTATCTCGATCTTTTCTGGAATCCACCTTCCTTCTCATTTCCATGAAGGGAAGGGCTAATAGAATTCTCTGTGGTTCAGAGACAGATGATTGGAGGAAGAAGCGGCTTTAGAGAAGTGTGTCTCTCATCCCATATCACCTGGAACAAAGCCCCACATACCCTACCTTAGTTATAATTCTCTTCCTATTCCATTTTGTGCAGCCAAATTTTTTCTGTCGAGATAAAGTAAAACAAGGGTGCAGCACCTTAAAATAATTATAAGGCTGTTATGTGGAATAAGCTAGTTTAGTGGCTTAAATGAAATAGTATTGGATAAATGTGGTCTGATTCAGCTATTTTTTTACTTTAGCCAATCAGGGAGGGATATCTGAAATCTGACTACTGGTTATTATCATTTCTAAACATGTTCCTGCTTGAAGGAAAAATAAAATACCAATTTCACTTTCCTGATCTTGATTCTGACATTCAGGAATTGATTTGAGATTGCAGCTGCTGGTATCTTCCATTATATTCTAGTTTGGTTACTGTGGTGATTACTCATGAGGGGGAGATATGATAATATAAGCAGGTCTTTTGGAAAGAATTACTCAATTATTCCCAAAGCTGTCCTCTCAGGTATGGTCCAAGTAACCTACTTTCTGATGTGCTGTAGAGGATAGTGTGATCCTTGGCTCCCCTCTTCCTCCATTGAGCCCCCAAAAGTAGCTCAGGAAAATAGGTCTGAATAATCTTTATTTAGGCCAGCTTGCTCATGCTACACATTAGAATAGTTGAGTTTAGCACACATCTCAATAAAATATTAAAACGAGAAGGGATCTTTGATGTTGTTGAGTGCAGCTCTTTCATTTTAGAGATGAGGAAACTGGGGGCCATAGAAGTTAAGATCATCAAGGTAGAAGCAGAAGAACCAGGATCCTAACTCAGGTCCCCTAACTGCAAGTCTAATGCTCTTCCTATTTTCTTATGTCATCTCCTTATAAGATTTCTAGATAGAAGGGACCTTGGACATCAATTTGTTCCCTTATTTTATAGATGAGGATAAAGAAACCCAGAGATATATAATGACTTATAAAAATAATGTATAAAAAAATTTTTTTAAATCAAACATTTGAACCCAGATTCATTTAATCTAACCTTCTTGTCTTTTTCACTATAGTAAATATAAGGAGTTTTTCAAGCTATGGGCAATGATGAAGCTACCACAACTATCCTACTTACAAAAACCTTGCTCTAGTCCTTCTGATGTCTGAGTTACTTCTGGAAAAAAATTATGTGAATACTTATTGAAAACTAATGGACTTAAATATAGCAACTCATTTTCCCAATAGTCACTGAAGCCCTTTAATGTTCAATGACAAAAAAAATTGTAGCTTCTAATGAATTAATTCAATCCGTTTCTCCCCAATAGGAAAAAAAACTGTTCATTTTTATTCTTATTTCTTTCTACCAGTGGGATATAGGCACTATATTCACTGCATCAACTCTCTCTAAGTAGAGGAAGGACTTCTTTTAGAAACTTCTCTCTTTTAGAAAGATTTTGTAGCTTTATCCCCTTGATAAAATGGTTAGTATATGCTTTGATGTTCAATATTAAAATGGTTTTTAATTTTATCTTTTCTGAAATGTGCTTGATAACCAGTTACAAAAAAATGTGCTTTTTTTCTTTCTGAATAGAAGACAGGGAATTAGAACCAAGTAGGGAGGACAGAATGGAACAATTATCTTTTTTGCATACTCAAGAATAGAATCCAGTACGGAGTTGGTGCAGTTGTACTGAAAGAAGCCATTTTTGCATCTAGACTCAGTAAGAAATTATCATGGAAAGAACAATAACTTAAGGTCAGAAAACTTAGGTCCAAATCCTGGTTCTTCTACTTACTATGCAACTGTTAGTAAATCATATCTCTGGCCTTAAGTCAACTCAACTAGAAAATTGTGGGATTGGACTCCATGACATTGAAACCTCTAAATTTCTAAAACAAAGCAAACAAACAAACTATATATATATATATATATATATATATATATATATATATGTGAAAAAAGATTCTTCTAAATCGGTTCCTAATCTTCTTTCCCCACCCCACCCTTCCTCACAGCCTCACTCTATTCTACATTAGACTAGTTAAAAATAAAATAACTTCAGCCCTGGGGAGTCTTTGACCAAAAGTGAAATTCCCAAGATACTCTTCTGCTCATCTCCATAGAGGCCATTGTTATTGCATTTTTCATCCTATTCATAATAGAAATAATAATACTTTTAAGTTTTTCACCTTTCAAAAAACAAATCTGTTCAATCCCCTCTCTCTGGTTTCCTTTCTGGCTTTAGTTTTCACTTCTATAGGAATAATTCCAAATCCATATCTCCCTCCCCACAGAGTGGGAAGGAACCTTAAAATGTCAGAGTTGGGAGGGATCTTAGGGATCATTTGACTAAGCTAATTCCTTCATTTTATAGAAGAAGAGATTGAATCCTAACAAACCTTAGTAACATTGTTGTCAAATCAAATCAAGATATTGGACTATATTTCTAAAAATACAGAGATTGATATGGCAGGCATCATGATTATAAATAGGGACTAAACTTATGATTTCACTGATGAGAAAATGATTCCCAGGTGAGGGAACTCCTCCTATGAATGCTAGTTAGAAGTTACTCTATAACATATAGTCTTTATCTATTTTTAATTTATGGAATGGAACAATTATTTCCATAACATAGGATTATAAAAAAGATGATTGTACATGAAAATGGAAATCTGTTTAGGACAACTTTCCATTTCTTTTAAATGTATAGTAAAATTATAATGTAAATTTCTTTTTCTTCCCTTCACCTCCCCCCAATTTAATAATCTTAGAAAATTGCCTGGAGCAGTTAGAAGTTCAGCCTACCAGTGGTCATGCATCACATAGCATGAGGTCACATATCAAGGGCAATATTTTATCTCAGATTTTTCTGGCTTTAACACCAGCTTTCTACCCAGTACCACTGCTTCTCTAGGCTTGCGGAAAGATTTCCGGAGGAAGCTTTTACATCCTAAAGCATATCACTCTTATTGAGGACAGCTTCACCGCAGAAATCCACCCACTTTTAGTTAGCCAGGCCATTCCTTTCATCAGCAGGGAAAAGAGAGAGAGAGAGAGAGAGAGAGAGAGAGAGAGAGAGAGAGAGAGAGAGGGAGAGAGAGACAGAGACAGACAGAGACAGAGACAGACAGAGATAGAGAGACAGACAAAGACACAGACAGACAGACAGAGACAGAGACAGAGAGACAGAGAAGAAGGGAGACAGACAGACAGAGACAGAGAGAGAGAAAAAAAGGAGAGAGAGAAAGGAGGGAGGGGGAGAGAGAGAGAGAAAGAAAGAGACAGAGACAGACAGACAGAGACAGACAGAGATAGAGAGACAGACAAAGACAGAGACAGAGAGACAGACAAAGACAGAGACATACAGAGACAGAGACAGAGAGACAGAGAAGAAGGGAGACAGAAAGACAGACAGAGACAGAGAGAGAGAAAAGAGGAGAGAGAGAAAGAAGGAGGGAGGGGGAGAGAGAGAGAGAGAGAGAGAGAGAGAGAGAGAGAGAGAGAGAGAGAGAGAGAAGCAGAGGGGGAGGGAGAGACAGAAAGAGAGAGGGGAGAGACAGAGACAGATACAGACAAGACAGAAACAGAGGGGGAGAGAAACAAAGACAGAGACAGAGGTAGAGCAGCTATCAAATTCTGCAGTTGCCACAGCTGCCTGGTCCCTCCCTCCTGCCTTGATATTTACCAATCACATACTGCCTTAGCACCACAGAAAAGCCAGTTTGGTGCAAGATGCACCCACTACCATTCATTTCGCTACCTTAAATAGCCTGACAGAAATGCCGTGTAATTGGCTTCCGCTGGATTCTGCTTCAGGGAACGTCCTTGGGGAGTCTCTCACTGCAGCCTTAGGAGCTGTCTGTTTTGCTTCCTTTTTGCTCCCCACAACTCTAACCTTCTTGCTATACTGACACAAAAATTTCAGGCTTCTCAATTCAACCCAACAAGGATCTATTAATCACTTATAATATCTAAATTAACTCTCTAGAATCCCATTGCTCTCCATCCAGGAAGAACCCAAGATCTTCCCACCCTTAAACTCTCCCTTATCTGCACCTGGATTGGTAGAATGATGAACTGTCAGAGCTGGAAGGGAGCAAAGTTTGAAGGCGTCAGGTACAACCCCCACATTTTATACATGAGCAAACTTAAGCACATCCGAGTGACTTATCCAACATCTTGAAGGAAAGAGATGGAGAAAGACTGTATCTGTGATTTCATTAGTATTCTTGTTTTTCTTGTATTCCTGTTTCATTAGGAATTCTTGTTGAGGAAACTGCTTTTACCAATGAAAATGGACAGTTTATAGTCTTCGAGTGTTTGTGATTATTGTTGGGTCAGTTAGTAGAAGCTAAGTCCAAGTCTTCTGAATCCTGGTCTATTATACTAGAGGATCTTGTTCCTTTTGAGGGAGGGTGGAAACTTACTTAGATGTTCCAAGGAAATAGAATGTGTTTGTAAAGGCCAATTAAAAGGAAACGATAGCCCTCTGGATCATTTATCTCATTAAATGGTTATATATACTGGGGAAGGGGAGGAACAGAATCACTGGAGTAAAAGCAGTAATTAATACAAAAAATCTTCACCTGTGCGTCAGTCCTGGATTGCAGAATGACCATCCTATTTTGATAAAGACAGGAGCAAACCACAAAGCAACTTCAGAATTTCATCTCTTGAGGTTGGAGTATGCCCCTTGGGCACCATTTTGCCTTTTCTTTCATATGCTTCAAAGGATTTGCCAAAACTTGCTATGTATTAAAACAAATAATCATAATCCTTTGCATTTATATGGTGCTTTCTTCACAATTACTCCATGAGGTAAATATAATGAAAGTATTATAATCCCTATTTTATAGATGGAAGTATACAGTGGCTGAGAGAATTAAAAAACAATAATCATATTTTCATGATTGTTGGTTAGCACTTGACAAGTCTTGATATTCAGACTTGCCCCCTGCCCATCATTCAATTTGAATCATATGAAATCAGGAAAAGTAATCAACCAACCATCAACCAATCAACAAGAATTTATTAAGCATAGCTTTTAACCCATTGATGGGAATAATGAATCCCCTGAAATTGTCTCATTGTTTGAATTCACACTATTTATTTCCATTGGGCTGGAACCAATTACCATATTTTATATAACTATAATTTTGAATAGTACACATCTTAATAAATAAATATAAGTACATAGAAAGAAGTATACAAATATATCCATAAACATAAAAAGAGATGGAGAAACAGAAAAACAGAGATAGACTCTGTTTAGTCTAAAACTAAAAAAAAAGAGATACATATATTTGTAGAGACACACATACAAGATACATACAAATTAGATGAAAAGTAATCCCATTCAAAGCCAGGACAATTTCTGGAAGCCAGGGAAGGTGCAGCTTTTGGGGAACTCATTCTCCCACAGGCCTAATGCAGGCTCAAGCTTGATCATATCTTTTGCCAAAACACTCCCTGTGCCGGGGCCCTTTGGACCTGGGATTTCTGAAGGAGATTCTTTTCCAATCCTATTTAAGAAAGGATAAAGGAGAAGGCAGAGATCTCCCAGAAGGGAAATCTGAATTAAGCAAGATTGAGACCAATCTCTGCAGTAATCTGTGTTAGCAGCAGCCTTGGGCATCAGATAGGAGGCTTGGCAGTTGTGGAGAGGCAAGTTAGTCACACAAGGTACAAGCAACAAATTCCCCCAAGGTCACAGGTAAACAGGCCAGGACTGAGGGCCCACACTGACACACCCACACTGGCAGACTGGGTTTCAGGTTCAAATTTCATTGCCGATCACTACACACCCACACACAGGCTGGGCTGGGCTGGAAGAGGAAGATGCATGGTGCTAAGTTAATTCCTCTTAAGCTCTGGTTTTGTTATTTTCCTGGCATTTGAGAGATGGCCAAGAGACAAGAATTCAGGAGACGGGATTCTCAACTTCCCTTAAGTACCAAAAGTAGGGTAAGTCTTAAGAACCCAAAGTGGTGGTGGGTGGAGGTAGGGGAAGAAGGTAGACTATCTTCCTTCTCCAGTTGTCCGAGATCCTGAAATATCTGATTGCCAGGATTTTAAATACTAGGCAAGCAGATCAAATAGTCACACTCAGAACATTTAAAAGGCAAAAATCAAAGCACTGAAAATAATGATCATATTTTGAGGAACGTTCTCGTGTAAAAATCCCTATTTTCATCCAGTTTAGTGGAGGTGAAGAATAGAGGAAGTGGGGAGTGAACCTCTTTTTCCCCTTTGGTTACTGATTTTAATTTAATAAACTTAAAATTATCTGTTAAGATTAGCATTTGGAATGAGGGAAGGGGAAAGAGATGGAACTCTAATACTCTATGGAGGAAAGCTCTAAGGGAAGAGAGCACAAAGCCATGCAGAAGTAATTACACCTACAATGAATTAAAAGATATTTGATAGAAGTGGATAAGTGAAAATATGGTATTATAGAAAACATCCTGAACTTATTCCCACTAATAGGGAGAAAACTATGCTTAATAAACACTTGTTGATTGATTAGTTACTTTTCTTGATCTCATATGGCTCAAAGAGAATGATGGACAGGGGACAAACCAGAGGAACAGATCTCTATTTGAGTGATAGTAGCTTTTTAATTATCTAAGTGACCTTTGGCAAGCCATTCATTCAACTTTTCTAATTCTAGTTTTCACTTCTATAAAATTGTGAAAGGAAGGAGTGAGGGCTAAAATAATCTCTAAAGTATTAGGCCCTAGAGATTCCAAATTTGTGGAATTCTCAATCTTTAATGAAAATTACCACTATGTAATTATTTCTAGAAAGAGAAAAGTGTCTTGTGAGATTCAAGCTCATCTCAAACCATGGGAAAATTTGTAAGTGATTCATTGGTTTTTCTTAGAAAGATATTGAAAAGGTTTGAGAAAGAACAAATGGAACTTGGACTAAATCTGGAGTCTCCCATTGATTGGAAAGTCTGGTAGAGTGTTGGAGGAAAGTAGGATTGGTTGACTTATATAGGTAATATAGAGGAATGTCTGGGAAGCAGCAGAGTTGAATGCCTGTCACCTTGTTTCTAGTGAAAGAATTGTGTTTCAATAAAGATCATAGTCACTGGAAAGTGGAAGAAAGGATGGGAGGTGGTGATACAATTGTGAACTTTTCCTGTCTGGAGAATATTAATTGATTTCTTAAAATTACCATATAAAGAATTAGAACTTGATTTCACAGGGAATTTCTATATCAGAAGATACAGGAATAAGTATTCAGAATCTGAATCCTGAGTTTCTGTGGGGAAGGTGTTGTAGTCTAATGGGTCACATAGGATAACCTCTCTGTCATCTGTATACATGCTCTCTAGAGACTCCTTGCTCATTCTTTGAAATATATGTACTCTTTCTACTTTGTAATTACTTAAATGGCTTATCTATTTATCTCTTTGCTGAACTTATCTGATCGTCACTATCTTGAACTCTCCAATTTCCCAGAAAGAAGAAGTGAGTTACAACTTCACTGGGTAGAAAGAGAAAATAGTATAGGTGAAAAGCAAGGGAACCCAATGTGAAAAGGGAAGAAATAAAAGTTCAAGAGTTCTTATATAGGAGCAAGAATTATTTCATTTTTCTCCTACCTGTTGTCTTCCCACAAAATTAAGCCCTTCCTGACATGTTAGTTGAAATCATCAGAATAGCTTATTTCAGGATAAGAACAGGGAGCTGATCTAGGGCACTTTGCAATCCCAGTTAATGCTTCTTAGAGAAGAGGACCATGTATCTAGGTACATACATATAGTTATATTATGCAAGCTCCCTCTGTCCTGTGTCCTGCAGAGGCAGGAAAGCATATACAAATTGTAGGTAGTGAAGGGACCACCTCCAACCCTTCTCTTTTGAGCCCTCACGCTTTTATTTTGCTGTACTTTCCCAAGTTTCTGTAGTATAATCTCTCCTCTCTGTCAGCTAAATCTTCCATTATCCCTGAATAGAGGAATTTAACACAAAAATGGGGAAGGGAGTTTGCATCATTTTTAGAATAGTCATGGTTTCTTTGTTTTTTTTTTTTGCATTGGTGATATGGTCCCTGACATGTCCCTGACCCTATAAAAAGGCACCTTGCAGGCAGCTTTCTGCTTTCTGAGGATTCTGTGATCCATGTTGACTACATGTGCCACCTTTCAAGTTTTAGTTACACGAGAGAAAAAAAGAAGAGACAAGAAAAATTGATTGTGGTCAACTGAACCAGTAAATTGAATAGTTTTTTAAAAATGTTGTCAATATGTTATCTTTACCTTGTGTTTGATAGCTGTATCCTAATAAGCTAAATCTTCATTTATAACCTCCTTGTTTATATTGGCTCAATCCTCTATACCATCCTACAGTCTGTGGCTATTCTCATAGCCTCTTCCCACAGGCCTCCTCCCCCTGTCCCCAGGTATTGACAGTTGCCATTTTTTGACAACTTCCTCAATTTGCAAGATGTGAGGTAAAACCCCATTTATTCTAATTTTGATTTCTCTTTGTATTATTTGGGACATGTTTTCAAATGATTACTGAGTTTTTAATCATTTTGAAAATGGTTTATTACTATCTTTTGATCACTAACCTAAACAGCTTTCTGTTCTGTCCTATTTATAATGATGCCTTCAGAAAGGGATCTCTGATAGTTGGGGGTTAGGTTAAGAGAAGGATCATTTTGTTTAATCCCAGGACCACAAATATCAATGAAAATTACTATTCTAAAAAAAGAAATAAAGAAAAAAGTCCTCATTTTATCCATCCATGCATCCATCCATCCATCCAAACATCCCTGCTAGCTTTATCCCATATCTCTTCTTCAGTATCAAATATAAAATCCTCCTTTCAGCTGCACTCTTATCTCCCAATTCTGAGTATTTTCATTGACTGTCCTACAAGTCCTAATTGTTCTCCCTCTGCATAGGCCCCTCCTGGCTTCCTTCAGAGGCCAACTAAAATCCCACCTTTTATAGGAAGCCTTCATCCATTAATTCTGGTGACTTACTTCCCTCTGCTGATTGTTTCCAATTTATCCTGTATATCATTTTTTTTTGTACAAAGTTATTGGCATGTAGTTCCCCCCATTACACTTTGAGCTTCATGAGAGCAAGAACTATCTTCTTCCCTTTTTTACATCTCCAGCCCTTAGCATAGAACCTGGAAAACAATAGGTGCTTAATAAATGTTGATTGACTGACTAACAGGAGGGTATATATGGACAAGTCTGAATATGAAACAGGAAAGAGCATTAGAAGCTGGAAGGAACCTTAGTGATTTTCTTTCTCCTTCAATTTATTAATTTTTGAGTGGAATTAATGTATTATGTTTTTACATCACGGTAATTTCAGAATATTCTGCTTCTTGCTTTTTCTTCCTCCAGAACTAAACCCTCTCTTATAACAGAGAAAAAGAATAGAGCAAAAAAAATTGGTAAAGTGACTACATCTCACTATGTATGTAACAATCTATCTTTGTAGTTCCCTGCTTCTCTACCCTAAGACCAAAGGTATATTTTATTATTTGGTGTCTTAGACCAAGAGTGATTATGACTTAGAGTTCAGTTTCCTTTTGCTTTTCATTTTATTTACTTTATAGTAGTCATATATATTGTTCTTTTGGATCTGCTTATAAATATTCCCATGTTTCTCTAAACTCTTCCTATTTCTCACTTCTGGCCACACAAAACACATTCTATCTATCTTGTATTTATGTAGTTTTTTTTTTAAATGGCTCCCCCTTTAGAAATGAACTCCTTGAGGTCAGCGGTTGTTTTTGCCTTTCTGAATTTCTACATCATTTATCAGGATACTTGACTTATGAGTGATTAATAAATGCTTGTTGACTGATTGATATCACATTGTTTTCATATGTAAGAAAGACAAGAAAAATATGAATGATTATGTGAGGCTCAACTGTGATGGACTTGGCTCTTTTCAACAATGAGGTGATTCTAGGCAATTCCAATAGACTTGGGATGGAAAGAGCCATCTGCATTCAGAGAGAGAATTATGGAGACTGAATGTAGATCAAAGCATAGTATTTTCACTTTTTTTATTGTTGCTATTTATTTCCTTGGTTTTTTTTTTCTTTCTCCTTTTTCCCCTTTTTTATCTGATTTTTCTTGCATAGTATGGTAAATGTGGAAATTCATTGAATTATTTTGTTCCTAGGGGAGGGAGGGAGAGAAGGAGAAAAATTTGGAATACAAAGTTTTGCAAGAGGGGATGTTGAAAACTCTTTGCATATTTTGAAAAAATAAAAATATCTTCACCTTCTAATTAATTCATTTACATGTCACGGCATCACATCCTTGATGTCATGGTCCTCTTCCAAAACAACAAGAACAAAAAAGAAACAGCAACAACAAAACATTTTTCTATGAACACTCCTCAACTTATTAATGTCTTGTACAACCAGGAAGACTTCAATAGGAGTATCACCTCCTGTCTTCTGAACAGTCTACTCTTCTTAATGGAACCTACTATCACAACAGCCTTTTTTGGATGCCATATTGCACTGTTAACTAATATGGAGCTCACAGTATCCAAAAATCATTAGTTATTTTTCAGATAAATTGCTTTCTCTCTAGGTCTCCTCATTTTTAACTCACTTGTAAGTCTTTATATTTTTCATTATTAAATTTCCTGTGAGACCTGGGTAAAAGTCTCAAAAGATGTCAGTCATGGAAGAGTTGTGGTCTTCATTATTGGAGGAAATGCCCACATAAGTGAGAACACTGATTTGGCCCAAGAATCTTTACCTATCTAGATCTTTTTGAATTCTGGTTCTATTATCTGTTCATCTAAAAATTTTATAAGCATATCACCCATGCCTGATCCAACTTACTAGTAAAAATATCAAATAGCTGTATAATAGGGAATGGTCCCTGGGCCCTCTACTAGTTGAAATCAAATAAAGTCAACAAGCATTTAAGTGCCTACTATGTTCTAAATATTGTGATAAGTGTTGAAAAATCACACAAACCTGAGAAGATGGAGTTTGAGTACCAATTATACCATTTAATAACCTAAGAATATGAGTAAGCACTTGAAAATCTCTGAGTTTCTTCAACTTATAACATGGAAAGAATAATATTCATACCACCTAATAGGATTGTTCTGAGGAAAACATTTTATATCCTGTAAGATTTGACAGAAATATGAACTATTTTTATTTTTTACTAATTGAGGACTCATTCAACATAGTAGTACAAAGATATAGATATTCCATGAATTTGAAAACATGATGAGAAAACTGAAAATTTTTATTTTCAAAATATATGCGTACTTTTCATCATTCACCCTTGCAAAAACTTGTGTTCCAATTTTTTTCTCCCTCCATTCCCCCACCCCCCTCCCTTAGACAACAAGTAAACCAATATATGTTAAACACATGCAATTCTTCTAGACATATTTCCACAATTATCATGCTGCACAGGAAAAATCAGGTCAAAAAGGAAAAAAATGAGAAAGAAAACAAACGGCAAGCAAACAACAATAAAGGTAGAAATACTATATATTGAATTATTGTGCTAAATTTAAAAGAATTATTTTTTGCTAGTTTTGGAGAAGTATGAAAGTGTTCAAGCACCAAAGAAATAAAAAGCATTAAGTCAAAAAATGATAGATTCACTGAACATAACAAGAAAGGGATTGTAGAAATCAGCTAATCCATTCTTCTTACTTTTCAAATGAGGAAAATGAAACAGAATAAGGGATGCACTCTTGAGCTAGTATATGACAGATCTAATATGTAATAGCAGCCATTTGCTAGATCTAAGACTTGAATCTAGAATGTCAACAAAGTTTTCCAAACTGAATGGCCTCAAGGTGGGAAGCAGATAGTGTAAATGCTCATTTTCAGAAAAGGATGTTAGAGGGAAATGGCAGATTTATTGAATCAACTTTTGGCAGACGAGGCTTTGTCTAATTGGTCTCATTTTCTGAGCAATCAATATCAGTAGTTTCTACTTATTTGTCTATTTTATTTTGATTATCATAGGCTTCTGGGAGCTAAAGAATTGCGGAGACTGAGACAATCTCATCTTGCAGATGTCAGGATTCGGTTTTGTTTTTTCCTTGATGTGATATGTTTGCAAACAGGCAAATTTGGTTTGTTGTGTGGATTTTTTTCACGTTGGAGAAAATGGAAAAAGAATGAGGTCATAGGAATAGATTTGGAAGAGACATTATGAGATATCTACTGGTAAGATCATATATTCACAAATCTCAGAGGCTATCAAGTGTAACCCTTCTTATTTCATTGATAAGGAAGCTGAGTCTTAGATTAAGTGACTTGCTTAGCATGTAATTACCAGAGCCAAGAAGAGTTGAACCTAGGCCATTTCAGTCTAAATTCTAAGCTTTTTGCATGACAATATTTAGCTTTTTAAGAGATTGCATCATACAGGACATTGACACTGTGTCCCACAGACCATAAAAAGTTATCAGTGACAGAAACTCGGTTAGTTGTTGTCCTTCCTTCTCCAAGAGGACCAAAATAACATCACGATGTTAGAATTGAATTATAGTATGTCCGACTGTGGCTGATCAGACCTATGTGAGCTCGGAACGCTCTGCCACAGAGGGGACACAAATGATCCCTATGAACATTTGGGATGGATTCTCTAACTTTGTGCACAACTCGTGTTGCTTCTGAGCTAATTCAGTTCTGCTTTGCTCATAGAACCCAGTCTCTTCTCTGATGGGGGGAACCCATGCTGGGTGGCCCATGCCAGTGTCATAGAATCATTTCTAAAGATTCTAAAGACATTATCACAAACAAGACCTTGACATGTTGCCTCATGTACCATAAGAAGAGTCCCTGGCAGAAAACAGACTTCATCCCTAAACCAAGTTTTCTGAATATCTTCCGAATTTTAAGACAGTTGAAAGTACTTTTTTCCATGAGGGGCTGTGACTTGCCTACAGTATAGTCAATGATAAAACTCAGATTGGGACTGGGTTCCCTTTGGGGACTCTTTTCATGGCACTGTACCAGGCTATTGTCATTCTCTGGCAGCACAGGTACTTTAGGGTGTGAGAGGTCACGGATCTATGCTCTCTACAAATAATAATAGGAGAACAGTGCAGAACTAGCTTCTGAGTCAAGAAAATCAGAATCTCTGTTCATATGGAAAATAAGATTGTTGAACTAATTGAATTCTAAGTTTCTTTATAATTTCAAATCTCAGTTTCTTCATCTGTAAATGTGGGATAATAAAAACATTTACCTCACAGGGTTGTTGTGAGGATCAAATAAGATTACATACTTAAAGGCTTTGTAAATCTTAAAGCATTTATATGAATACTAGCTATTATTATTATTAGAAAATTTATAATTGTTTATGATTATGAGACCATGAGTTTCTATGATTCTATACAATCAATTATTTATATGAATACTAGCTATCATTATTAGAAAATTTTTAATTCTTTGTGATTATGAGACCTTGAGTTTTTTTGATTCTATACAATCAACATTTATATGAATACCAGCTGTCATTGTTACAAAATTTTTAATTCTTTGATTATGAGACCTTGAGTTTCTGTGATTCTAGATAATCTACCTGGGAGGAACAAAACTAACATGCATAAAACAATATTGAATATTTTTTTTCCTTTGTACTAAAGCACTTGGAAGAATTAAATGTTATATTGAGGGACAGGCAGTTACATGAGTGCCACTTTGTGAGCAAAAACAGGAACCTGTCAAGTCAAAACTTTGAGAGTTCTCTTTGCATTTGTCTCCATCTTTAAACTCTATTTAGTTTGTCCCAGAAAGCTCAATATTCAAATGAATCTGTGACCTCATGGGATCACACATTTAGAACCAGAAGGGAGCTTAGAGTTCACTGAATAAACTCCCCTCAACTTTACAAATGAGGAAACTGAGATATAATTGATTTGTCCAGGGTTACATAGTTACTAGGACTTCTCAGGCAGTATTTGAATCCAGGTCTTTGTGATTCCAAGACCAGTGAGTGCCGTTTCTCTTCCACATCCCATACATTTGAATCTTCTCTCTAGTGAGACATGTAATAACCCATTCATGCTTGCCTATCCCATGTGACTTTGATCCTTGTCCTCCCATAATTCCACCATAGGGACTACATGCAGCATGTAACAAGCATGCTTAACATATACATGAAATGAAACTAATTCTGCATGAGACCTTAAATATACTGCTTAAGACAAATGATATTGAAGGGCATAATAAGGCATAATTAAACACTAAAATGGGTTGCTAGAGTTAAGGAAAAGGGAGATCAGTAACTCCTGAAGGAAAGTTTCATGAGTGATCAAGACTTGATTTGTATCTTCAAGGGCAAGTAGAATATGGATTGCAGAGAGAGGAGTAGGAGAGGAAGGCCATTCCAAGAGGGAAGAATGAAATCATAAATCTCAAGCTAAAAGGGAGTTAAAAGGGCAAAGGATTAAACAGGTGCAAGGAAGTTAAATAATTTGCCCAAGATCACACAGGCAGTAAAGGACAAAGAAAAGATCTGAACTCAGGTCTTCTGCCTCCCTAAAAATTAGCCCAGGAACTGGTGTACTTGTAGGTCAGTGAGGAGAGAGATTTGACTAGAGCAGAAGGTATATGATGACAAGGCGTGAAAAATAAGGTTAGGACAAAGGATGAGCCAGCTTTAGGCTTTGAAAGCAAATGAGGCTAGATGTGATGAGCTAGAAAATGTGGAGCCAGTGAAGAACTTTTTTTTTATGACAAAGCAGTGTTTAAGAAGATTAATCTGGCAATCGTATAAATGATAAGTAGAACATGGAAGACCTTGCTAGGGGTCAGTGACATATTTTAAGCCCTCTCTGGTCAGTGTGTTGCCTACACTAGAATTATTATGATTAAACCCTTCAGATGATCTAACCTGCCAAAGTTTACTATGTCAACTTTATTTCCCTAAGTGTGAAAGTTTCCCTAAAACTAACTAAGATGTGGCAATTAATCAACCAAGAAGCATTTATTAAGTATTAGTCATGTGCTGAACACTGTTAATGACAAAGGACAGAAGTGGAAGTGAAAAAATAACACAAAAGTGAGATAAAAGTGCCCTCAAGGAATTTGTACTTTAATGGGAGAGGTGATGTATTCATATCTTTGAGGATAGATAAGATATAGATATAGAGGTAGATATAGATAAATGTAGATGTGGATATAGAAATAGATATAGATATATTAAGTGTGATGTAGATATATGATCTACAATATATGATATTGATATTTGAGTCTCTTATGAGGAGTCCCAGTTTAATCTCTGTAATAATCAGCAGTGATCAAAAGGAAAGTGGAATGCTAAAATCACAGAATCCAAGTCATATAGTCCAAGGCATTTCTGAATAGGAACTAAATACCCCATTCCCACCCTCTACACGCAAATCACTATCCTTGATAAGTGATCATCCAGCCTCTACTTGAAGACCTCCAGTGATGGGGAATCTCACTGCTTCCCAAAGGAAGCCCATTTACTGCTGCTCAATGTTTTAAATCCAATTGACAAACAAGAAAAAATCTAATCTTTTTTCTACTTGGCATTTCTTCAAATATTTGAAAATTATAATAATCACTCCTGCCTCCAAGTCTTTTCTCATTCAGGCCAAATATTGCTGGTTTCTTGTACCTTCATACTTATTTTCCTACTCTATTTCCTAATCCCTCTATTTAGACTCTTCTCTAGGCTTTTCTCTTTGGCCAAAAGTTTGTCCGAGAATGGTGGCTGTTGTCCCTCATGACCAAAGAGGACCAAAATGACATCACTATGTCAGGGTCAACATACATTGTGTCCAACTGTGGCTGGCCATAGGTCAGGCACAAATAGTCCATTTGAACATTTGGAATGGAGAGATCTTTAAATTTGTGCATTTTACATTCCCTTTGAGACAACTGATGGCTGCTTTTGAACAGAATTTGTTGCTGCAGTCCATCACTGATGGTGCAAAATAATAAGGGAATGTGTGAGGTGGCCTGGCTCATTGGCTTAATGCCTTGGCTCACTGCCACATGATATCATCTGTTGGCACTAAAATGGACTGGCTTGCATGATGAGGACTTATGCTAACGGTATCTTTTTGCAAGGTCTTTGTGCTCCTCTAACACTTTAAAAAGTCCAGAATTTCCTAAGAGTGGATACTCTCTCCAACTCCTTCACCTTTTAGTGTAAAGTCTTCATGAGTTTCTATGGCCATCATCTTCATTTAATTGGGCTAGTCCACAATCCATTGCCAGGTTCATACCCCAAATCTTTCCAGCTTGGTATAACTATTTAAGAGCTTATCTTACACTGATATGGTCTCTGAGAACCCAAGGGAATGTCTATACTGCAATACTGTATTAAATTGTGACTTTAGTGAATAAAAGAGATCTATATAAGAATTTTGTGAAAGTCATTCATGAATATGATTGTGACTCTCCTTGGTGTTGTTACTAAAAAAATAATAGTTGATATTTTGTAAACACCATAAGATTTACAAAGCACTTTATAAATATTAGCTTAGTCTTAAAAATCCTATAATGTATCATTAGATTTTTTACAAATGAGGAAACTGAGACTCAGAAAGTATAAGTGAAAATCAACATGATGTGATGAAAATAGTGCTACCTTTTAAGAAGGGACTTTTAAGTTTTTAGGATCATGGAGCTCTTTGACCTAATGGTGAAGCCTAGAGGTCCTATTCTCCGAAGAATGATGTTAAATGCTTAGCATAAAACATTTAGTATTACAAAGGAAACCAATTCTATTGAATCATAATTATCAAAATATAGTTTAAAAAGAGGGAGCAGCACAGATATTAAGTTAAGAATCCCTTGCTTTGGAGTCACAGGGGACCTCAATTTGAATACTGACTCTGGGAATTGTTCATATTATCATTTGTATGACCTTAACCTTGGGTCTCCATTACCTTATCCCTAAAATAAAGGAGTCAAACTTGTTTCTAGTCCCTTCCAACTTTAGATCTATGATTTCATGATCCCTTATTTTTGACCTTATACCATTAATGTAAAATACAGAGTCTTTCCTGACCAGGTCCAGCATTCTTGCTATACCATGCACTTTGCCAGGTGGCCAATGTGAAAAACTTAACGGAAATGAATGAGGTCATGTTTCTGGTAAAATACAAATAGGTGTGTTGCCCGTGAGCTCTGAGTGGAGCTTGCTAAGACACTGCTTTTTTTAATGTTCCGATTACTTGGCACAGGCTACCTAATTACTTGTCCAGACAATAACTATACAAGTTCTCCAAAAGACAATCATTCTAAGAGTCTTGAAGCAAATTCTCAGACTAACCCATTACTTTGTAAATACTATCTAACCTCTGGATCTGGAAATGCTGTCAAGATTACAACAACAAAAAGACATCAGGTTCAATGACAGTTGCCCACTCTGATGGAGAGCCAAACATAATTGAATCTGCCATTTGCTCCACTCATCCAAAATGATTTTTCACCAGTCATCATCCATGCCTTCATCCAAGAGGCTATGAAATAAAATTTCATGGATCCTAGGAATTGTTCTTAATGAGTAGGTCTTGGGCCGTTACAGATCAAAGGGTTTGGCTGTTGTTGAAAGCAACAATACCTTTCACTTGGGAGACATTTAATAAATGAATCTAATTTTGTTATTGAACTTCTGAAACCACTTATTCTGAAAATCTGGAAGGTGTCATACCCTAAAGCAGTCTTTGGCACATGTCTAGTGCTTGGAGAGTTGGCTCAGAATGGATATAAAATAAGAATTGGTCTCCCTGCCCATTGTAGTTTAAAGCATATTGAAAAGCCAGTGCAAGAATTATTTTCTTGCATTTGCCTGTAATAGCCAAACTCATACTCAAGACCAGTGGGTATTAATGAAGCAGAGGGTGCCATCAAAGGCATGGGAAAATAGGTGTGACCCAGAATAACTCATTGGAAGTAGGCCTGTTTGAGCATGTGGGAAGTTAAGCCTAGTGTGGCAGGGTAAAAACTGGGGCAGCTAAATCCATTTGAAGCCCCACATGCATTCCAAGTTCACTTCATTTCTGAGTCAGCAACTAGAGTTGGTTCTGACTATTGGATCTCCTCCTGATCTCAGCAATGAAACCATTTGGAGTGAAATATAAGTTCCATGAGAGAAAGCATTATTTTATTATTCTCTTTGTATGTCCAGCATTTATCATAGCCCCTAGTACATAGTATTTAATGATGTTTCTTGAAATGAAGCAATATAATGAGGATAGGTGTAAATTTCAGGGAAGAGAACATACCAGAATTAATCCTGAATTTGATTAAGCCTAGGATCAGGAAGGATGCTGTTCAGAGCATATTTTTAAAGTGGGAAAAAACATTTTAAAAGCATAATGTGCTCTAGCCTTTTCATTGTTTAAGCTGCATCTTAGTCTTTGCTTAGGCATAATAGAATTGTTACTAGATGGTATACGGACATTTTTTTTGTTTTTTTGTTTTTAGAGAAAGTTGAGTGGTAGTTACATATACAAATGTCAATGTGTATGTTTTCCTTAATAAGAGTCTCAGTTGCATACAGGAAACATCTTGTCATAGGGGAATACAATCCACAAATAATCACTTACTAATAAAAGACCAACATCATGACCCATAGAGTTAAATAAGAATCATGTCCTACTTTTCTGGGCAAGGAGGTATTAAATACACATGATATAATGTCAGCAGAGAGCACTGGCCCCCATTCAAGGACAGGAGCTGAACCAAATGTTAAGCTTCATATATTCTTATTGATGGCAATTTTTACTGTAACAGCTAAAAATTCCATTATAGCAAATATTATTACAAAAGAAGGTTTCTATAGAGCAAATCTATATCTATGTACCCAGTAAATGGTCTGTAGAAATAGTGTTTTGCTGACTAGGTTATAAGGAATGTTTATATAAAATAATTCTTTGCTGTGAATGCTTTCTTTGGTCGTTGTCCAGAACCTTTCATGAAAGCACCTAACTGTGTGTGGTTTACCTGCCAGGCAACAAGAAGAGAAGAAAAATGAGCTGTAACTATTTGCCTTTTGTTCTGCTATCCAGTTACCTACAAATCCTACAGATCCAAAACAAATATCCCTAAGATTGGGTTTTCTCCCCTCATTTCCACTAATTAATCCACCATCTTCCTTTTTTCAGAAGAGAAATCTTTAAATCGTTTTTTTAACTCTTCTCCAACCTCTCTTCTTTTTTAATCATTTTTTTGAAAATGTTTCTTAGATTTGTCCCTTCTTTCAATGTTGATCAATTGTTTAGGTAATGGTAATAAATTTCCCTCTGCCCTCTCCTTTTCAAAGGAGCTCCATCACTGAGGAAAAATAAGCAAATGTATTGTTATTATCAATAACTGTTATTTATAGTAATGAAATTGTTGTTATTAGTTGTTATTTGAAGCGTTAATAGTAACGAATAAAGTTACTATTTGGAATACTTAAAGTTCAAAAAGTACTTTTTGTGATAAACATTATCACATGTGAACCTCTCAACAACCTTGAGAAATAGGAGCTTCAGGGATTCCCAATTTGACAAATAAGAAAACTGAGATCAAAGAAATTGAATGATTTGTCCAGAGTCACACAGTTGTTAAGTGTTAGAGGTGGGATTTACTCCAAATCCATCAAGCTATTGACTCTTGCTATTCTGCTGAACTACTCATTAGTTTGATATAAATATACATGTACAGTCATGTAAAACACATTTCCATATTAGCAATGTTGCAAAAAAAACACAGACCAAAAGCAAACAAACAAAAAACAAAACCACCACCACCAAAAAAAAAAGTTTAAAAAACTATGCTTTGATCTGGTCTGTTGACTTCACTATATCAGTGCATATAAATCTTTTCAAGTTTTTCTGAAAGCATCCTGCTCATTATTTCTTACAGCTCATTAGCATTCCATCATAATCATATACCACACCTTGTTCAGCCATTTCCTGATGAGCATTTCCAAAAACACCTGCTATAAATATTTTTGCGTTTTTAATTTTTTTTTCTTTTTCTTTGATCTCTTTAGCATGCAGAGTTAGCAATGGTATTCCTGGGTCAAAGAATATGCAGAGTTTTATAATCCTTTGGTTATAGTTCCAAATTTCTTTCTAAATGGTTGAATCAGTTTATAACTCTACCAAACAGTTCACTGTGTCCTGATTTTCCTACATCCTTTCCAACATTTATCATTTTTCTTTTCTGTCATATTAGCTAATCTTACAGGTATGAGGTGGTGCCTCAGTTTTTTTAATTTCTATTTTCTAATCACATGTGATTTAGAGCATTTTTCTATGACTATAAATAGTTTTGATTTCTTCTTCTGAAAATGACCTATTTATATTTGACCATTTGTCAATTGATGACTTGCAGTCATAAATTTGATTCAGGTCTCTCTATATTAGAGAAATAAGGTCTTTATCAGAGAAACTTGCTGTAAAAATGTTTTCCCAGTTTTTTGCTTTCCTTTTAATCTTGAATACATTGGGGAGATTTTGGTATAAAACTTTTAAAATTGGTTGTACTCAAAATTAGCCATTTTATATCCTGTAATGTTCTCTATTTCTTGTTTTATCATAAATTCTCTTATCCATAAATCTGATAGGTAAAATATTACATACTCCCCTAATTTGCTCTGATATCAACCATTGCCTAATTCATTTATCCATTTTGACTTTATCTTGGTAAACAGTAACACATGTTGGTCTATGCCTATTTTCTGCCAATCTGATTTCCAGTTTTCCCAGCAATTTTTATCAGTTGTTGAGTTCTTATCCCAAAAAGGTTGGATCTTTGAGATGATCAAATACTAGATTACTATGGCTAGGCCATGTTCTTTTATCTTTTTACATTGTTTCCCTCAATATTCTTGACCTTTTGTTTTTCTAGATGCATTTTGTTTTTTCTTATCTTAAGTTAATTCTTTGCTAGTTTGATATGACTGAATAAGTAAATTAATTTAGGCAATTATCTTTTTTATTATATTGGCTCAGCCTACTCATGAACAAATAATATTTCTTCAGTCATTTAGATCTGTCCTTATTGTGTGAAAAGTGTTTTGTAATTGTGTACATGTAATTCCTAGGTTTTTTTCAGCAGCTAGACACCCAGTATTTAATATTGAATTTTATTTTATTTTAAGTGGAATTTCTCTTTCTATCTGTGCCCCTACAATTTTTTAAATTTCATTTGTTCTTTTTTCCTCTGGCAGATGTCATGGCACCCTCAGTATCGAAGTTCAAAGTTCCGCCATGTCTTTGGCAAGGCCGCCAGCAAAGAGAATTGCTATGACTGTGTGCCCATCACCAGGAGCGTCCATGACAATCATTTCTGTGCTGTTAACCCCCACTTCATTGCTGTCGTGACAGAATGTGCTGGAGGGGGTGCCTTCCTCGTCATCCCAATACATCAGGTAACAAGGCCTATTAATCCTGTCAGTGGTGGATGTCACAGCATTATGGACCTTCTGGCCCTTTACTATCACCCGGAATCAATTTTCCCCTCCAACTCAGACTCTCTAAAGCTGTCTCCATGTTCTGAGCCAGTCTATAATGATCTGTTATCCATCTTTGATCATAGCAACTTCTTAGGCAACTCTACTCCCCCCCCCAATCCTTTCACCTATTCAGTGTGTATCATGATTGAACCTATTTATTTATATTCTGTCTCCAAACTATTCAGACTTTTCTTTGTATCCTAGTGTTTAGCACAAAGCTAGCACCTAATAAATGCTTATTGATTAATTGGTCCATATTCCATCAGGGGATAGCGCCTAATAAATGCTTATTGATTAATTGGCCCATATTCTATCAGGGGAGAGCACGTGAGAAATCATTGTCTCTCTCTCTCTCAGTATTCATATAGGGATATCTCAGTATATACAGTGGTAAGTTCCATGATTTAGAACAGTGGAGTCAAGCTGAAATATATACAAGGGCTACTTATCTGTACATGAGGATCCTTGAGAACTACATATTGAATTATTTTTAAGTTGTAATGTTATCTCTGTTTTACTGCATTTTTATTTATTTTGTTAAATATCTCCCAATTGCATTTAATCTCGTTTCCAGTGTTTCCAACTGATGTGGTCCATAGATCTGGTGTTGGACTCCTCTGGTTTAGAACATGACAAATGTAGAGGTTGAATTGAGTTATGGGCTATTCTGTCCAAGGTTCTCTTGCCATCACAAGTCCCAGGAGAGAGAGATATCAAGACATGGTTGTTCTCCCTCCTTTCAAACTTAAAGATTAAATGTATTCCCAGCTTCTTTTAGTAGTCATGGAAAAGTTCTGCCCCTCCAGTAGTTTGTCTAAATCCTAAAATAGTCATGGAGAAGCAATACAGATTTATATTAGATTTAACATATATTTTTACCATGTTTAACATATATTGGATTACTTGTCATTTAGGGGAAGGGATGGGGAAAGGGAGGGAAAATTGAAACACAAGGTTTTGAAAGGATTAATGTTGAAAAATTATCCATGAATATGTTTTGAAAATAAAAAGCTTTAATAAAAAATAAAACAGAAGAGTACACAGTGAACCAGCTTTGAAATCAGAACAATCAGGGTTCCATTCCTGCTTCTGACAGATGCCAGTTGTATGACCTAAACAAGTCATTTAAATAAGTCATTTAAACTTCTCAGTATCCCCAGAAAACTCTCCAAGACAGAATGGAAAGCAAGTGTTGTCTTTTATTGATAGATAGAGACTTGTACTACTAAAATAACAGGTCTGGTCCAAATAATAATAGTTATAATCTTTAAAGTGCTCTCCCTATAACAAAGCTTATATATGTAGACAATAATTATTATTTCCACTTTACAGAAAAGAAAATATGATCACATGGATAGTAAATATGAGGGAAATCATTTAAACTGAAGTCTTGTCCTCTAAATCCCATATTCTTTTCACCAAACAATACTTCCAATCTATAAATAAACTTTAATCCATTTGAATTTTCTGCCAGTACTACTTTTGGAGCAATGAATCCCAAAAATATGTGATATCCTTTGTGAAACAAGGTTCCTTTTTACTTGTCCTAAAATTAATCACATTTCCCTGAACTTCACCTCATCCTAGATTTTCTTAATAAAGTAATTAAACATGGGATATGGGCACAAACAATCACTGTCTTTGAAAGACTATTGAATGAAAAGCACTTTTATTAAAATTACAAAATTACATCAATTTTTAAGAGATCTGTGGTTTCATCAGTGTGGGTACAGCCCTTCTATGTCTTGGGAGTTTTGATTTCATGAGTTTCTGTAGCCAAATCACTTCATCACTTGGTATCCAACCTTTGGATAGTAATCCTCTCCACAATTTAGTAATCTGGTTCTCAGATGACAGAAGCAGAGTCTGTCCCCAAGCAGATCCTTTGCAGATTGGGAAGTTCTACCAGTGTCTGAACTCCAGTGCCATGGCCTTTGAAAAGCCCAGGTCACACATAGATCAGGGAATAGAGATCTAGCGAAAGAACTCAATTAACTAGTAACTTTCCAGTTAATTTGTATGTGATCAGAAAACATAAATTATATAACAACAGAGGCTGTAATTTCTCTTTGAATTAAATTATACCATGATTGAAAATCAGAAATTTCATTATACCAATCTCAGAATGCAGAATCAAGTACTGAACTCTTAAAATAATTCTCAGTGACCCAATGTCCCAGATTTGGAAAAAAATCTAGACATAATCATATCCAAATGCCATCTAAAGAGTTAACCTCCTCTACTGTGGCCTTAATGGATAATAATCTAACTTTTCTTGAGGATCTCTAGTGACAAGGTATTCACTACTTGTCATAGAAGACCATTCTATTTTTTAACAACCATTATTAATGATATTCCCTTTATTGATCCATAATGTTTCCCTTTAGCTGTTACCCCTTAATACTAATTTTGCCCACATGGAATAAATAATTATTTCACATCATAGCTTTTAAATTCTTGAAGACAAATATCATGTTCCCCTAAATTTTCTCTTCTCCAGGTTAAACCTCCCCAGTTTCTTCAACCAATACTGAATATAAAAAGAAAGTGATAGTGTCATTGATATACCCATTATATACATGAAAAACAACTTGAAGATGAGAAAAAATATTGAAATATTATTAAAGCCCTACTTTATTAGAAGGAGATTATTTGTTTACCACATCTTAGTATATTTGTTCAAAGGATAAAATCAGCTCTCAGCAGTCAGTTCAAGCTGGTTCAAGCACACTTCTGATCAATATAATGACCAATTGTCTGCCGAGGACCTATGAAGAACCATATTACTTACCTATATCACAAAAGAGAAGTGATACATTCAAGATAGAGACTGAACATTTTTTAGCATGGCTACTGTTGTTTTCCTTAACTTTGCTTATTTGTAAAATGTTACAAAGGGGGCCCCCCTTTCTTTTTCTTCTTGTTTAATTGAGAGAAGTGAAACAGGGATAGGGAGATTAAGAGTAGTAATGCCAAAAAAAAAAAAAAGGGGAGGCAGAGCTATTGAAACATTTTAGGTATCTAGGTGTTTCTTTGGATAGAGTGCTGGACCTAGAGCCAAGTAGACACCTTTTCTTATTAGCATATGTGACTAGCTGTGTGACTGTAAGCAAATTACTTAATCTTATTTGTCTCAGTTTCCTCATCTGTAAAATAAATTGGATAAGAAAATCCAGTATCTTTGCCAAGAAACCCCCAAAAGGGATCATGAAGAATCAGACACAACTGAAGAATAACAAACAACAATGAAACATTTAAAATATATTATATATATATATATATATATGCACACACATACATATATATATATATATATATATATATATATATATATATAGCAGAGAACACAAGGAAGTTCTGAAGGAATTATAAATAAGCAGGAGAGTTTTGAAAGTAATTAATGCCATTTACTGTAAACTATTTTTATTTTTTAAAAAGCAGTTGGAAAAAATAGAGATTCATATAAAAAAGAAAAAGAGTAGTTTCAGTTGCATATTAATTTAAATTATAACAGAAACTTATTATAATGTGGATCATTAGTACATGTATATAAATATATTAAATGTTTATTCATGCTGGATTTCCAGTCAGAAAGACCTGGATTTAAATCCCATTTCTGACACTTGCCAGATGTATGACTCAAGACAAATTATTTAATTTCTCTGAGCATCAGATCTGTAAAATGAGGTTAATAATAGTAGCTAATTCATCTGATTCTTATGCAACTCGAATGACATAATACATGTAAACTGTTTTACAAACCTCAATATGAAATATAAATAAATGTTAGCTAGCATTATAATTGTTATTTTTATCATGTCCCCCAAGATATTGTTCCATCCAGAAAAATCTAATATAATTAACATAATATCAATAGTGATCCTATCATTAACACTAGGATTTTAAAGGATTCCTTCTCTATGAGATTTTTTCCATAGAGTTCTATTAAATTGTCAACTTGATGGAAGGTTAATTAATGGATATTATCGTCTTTAAGGGTTAATCAGCCCATCAAAGTAAAATTTTTAAGCTTAGCCAAACATTGTTATATTTTTATGCTTAATCTTTTGTAACTAAGACTATTTTTAAATAGCCCTTTGATGATTCAAGAACTTCTAATGAAGGTAGATAACTTAAAAAAGCCCTATCTGATGAGCTTCAGTTCCCTTTGTTCCTTTGTTTTGTTTAGATTTGTAATTCTATAGTCACAGATGGCTTCTTTACTTTGGACATGGTGTAACTTGGAGTATTTGGAACCCCAAGTCAGAGGAATTGGGTTTCTCACTCCCAGTTCCACCTGGTAGAAGCTGAGTGATTTCGGGCAAGTCACTTAATTTCTCTGTGCTTCCTGTTCTATTTCTGTAAAATGAGGAAGTGAGTTAGGTGGTCTTTAAGATCCATTCATTTTTGTAACATCTGAAGCTTATAATTAGCAAAGTATAGATAATACAATTTGCATTACTCCAACCAGGAAATATTCCCAAGATCAAATAAGATAATGTGTGTGAAGTGCGTTCTAATCAAGAAACCTTATAGAAATGTGAGCTCTAATTATCAGAATATAATTATCATATTTTTAAAAATCCCTATCCCCTCTGGAGGTTCTCTTAACAAAAGCTTGGTTAGTAGGGGAAACAGAGATAATTGGTTCAGGCATAACTTCTGGTCCATAGACAAGTTCAGGGATGAGACAGAAGCCAAAGCTTCTTCTTCCTTCTTCTTCCCTTTTCCTAGCCACTACCACCTTGCTAGAATTCCATTCTTCTGTATAATACAAACTCTTTGAAATGAGATATGGTTTCATTTTTTTCCCTGTGTCTCATCTGGCACATGAGGCACTTAATAAATGTATGGTGATTTGTTGATTGACCCAAAATATTGATTATCTCATATGAATGAAGGCTAGGACTTTATGGTATATGTAACTATACATTTCAGTTGTTGTTGACTTTTTTGTTGACTTAAATTTTTTAAATTAATTTTATCAATTTTATTACATTTTAAATTCCCAAATATTCCTTCCTTCTTCTCATTCCACACTACAGATCACCATTTGACACAGATTTATAATTATATGTAAAATCATACTATATGTACTTCCATTTATCAGTTCTTTCTCTGGAAATAGATAGCATATCCCTTTATAGATCCTTTCTAGCTGATTTGCCTGTTTATAGTATTCAGAATAACTTAGTTGTTCACAATGATTCATCAAATATTGCTCTTACTATATACAATATTCTCTTGGTTTTGCTCAATTCAGTTTTCATTATTTTCTGCAAATTTTTGCATATTTTTCTAATATCAATCCACTCATCATTTCTTAACACCGACAGTAATGGTAATTCTGTCACAATTATATACCACAATTTGTCTAGCCATTCCCCAACTAATGGGTACCCTTTCAATTTCTAATTCTTTAATGTCACAAAAAAAACTGGTATAAATATTTGGAACATATAACTTCTTTTTTCTTTTTCTCTGAATATGTTGAGAAATATTGTATTGCTGGGTCAAAATATATACAAAGTTTTATAACTCTTGAGGCATAATTCCAGACTACTCTCCAAAATTGTTGGATCAGTTCACAATTCTACCAACAGTGTATCAATATATCAATTTTTCCACATTTGTCTTTTTCCCTTTCTATCATTTAAACTACTCTGCTAGGTATAAAATGATATCTCAAGCTGGTTTTAATTTGCATTTTTCTAATCAGTAAAATTTGGAACATTTTTTTCTTATGACTACATATTGTTTTGATTTATTCATTGAAAAACTGCCTGTTCATATCCTTTAGCTGTTTATCAATTGGGAAATGACCCATATTCTTATACATTTAACAAAGTTCTCTATTTATTTGAGATATGAGGCCTTTATCCAAGAAATTGTCTATAAAGTAGGCTATGCACTAAGTTCTAGTTCTTTGAACAAAATAAAAACTTCCCTGATTCTCAGGAATTCCCCCTCTTCCCTGTTTCTCAACCACTTGTGAATGTGAGGCTTCACTAGCAAATAAATAAAATACCCAGACTATCCCTAATCCTAAGTGGTTGTGCCATCAATACTCTGTAACTAGGTTCTAGCCTGTCTCTCCATCATTCAAGTAGCCTATTGTCATGTCCCAATTCTTCAGTGATAAAGGGGCTCCTTCTGTTTCAAGCTTCTAGTAACTGTCAGATGAAATAATAGTCCCTCTGGGGCTCTTTAAATCCTTTAAACATATGGAATACCCATTATGCCCATAAATGCTATATTGTACTACAATTTTATTGTTTATCTGAGATAGGGTGGGGAAGATTATAGATCTTCCTTGATGTATGTGAATATTTCAATCTACTGGGAATTAAAATAGTAGCCTAAAACATTGCTTATTCTCTTCCACATAAATTACAAATTAATTGTGTAATGCTGAGATTGGAAAGGAGGGTGGGGCAGAGAATGAGATGTGCTGACTCAGTGCTTCATTTGTGTTTAGCACGAAGAGTACTTGTTTTTACACTTTGGTCCAAAATAACTCTGAGTCTTGGGAACTGGCAAAAATATTCTTTTATGGCCCTATCCTTTTTTTTCTTTTCAAAGGACATCTTTATCAGAATTCTTTACACTGAAGTTATTCCTGAAGTAAATTCTCCCATTCTAATCTCAGTTCCTTCTCTGCTCTTATTCTCAGAGTAAAGAGAGACTTGAATTTATTGGCCCAGATTCCAAGGTTTGTAACTCAAGGACTCTCAAACTCAAGGTCCAGATTATTCCAAAAAAAATTCTGTTGCTTCCCTTCAACACATCTGGATTGGGGCTGGTGGGATAGAGTAGCCACAGTAGCAGTACCCATTACAAATGCACTCAGTAAAATGACTGAGGAATAAGCTTTGTCCCCTATGCATTTTCTTCATTGAGCACATAGCATGAGAGGGAAATGACAGGACGTAGCCTTTCTGCTATAAATAGCCTTGCTCTGATAATGCGTTTAAGTCACTTGGTTGCGTATCCATTGTGCTACTAATATTTTCCAATATTCAGCATCACTGCCCAGAAACATCTCCAACCACAAAGTCATGACTGCTGGCTTAGGGGGTAAATGCTCTTCCTTGCTGTACCTGGAGCGTCACAAAGGACTTCCAGTTATTTGGCATCCCTTGAATTATGAACATCCTTTATTTAAATGTGTTTAGAGCTCTGCAGGGACAGAGCCGAGCAGACTTGGGATGATTACAGGGCAAAAACTAAAAGGAGAGTTGGTGCTAAGAAAGATGGCCTGGAGCAGTTGAGTTGGCCAGACTTCACAGTAATGACACTTCAGGATGTGGACAGCAGCCAACGATGATCTGAACGAAGGACAAAGAAAGAGGCTCCTTCTCATCATTCATTAGTTTCTTTAAAGTGGGGCAGCTAGGTGGGACAGTGGTTGGAGCACCGGCCCTGAAGTCAGGAGGACCCCAGTTCAAATCTGGTCTCAGACACTTAACATTTCCTAGCTGCGTGACCCTGGGCAAGTCTAGTACCATCTTGGGGTACACTGTCCAGAACAAGCCATCTGATAGCTCTGCTGTACTCTGCCCTTAGTCATACTAAATCTGGAATATTGTGTTCAGTTCTGTGCACTACATTGTGAACATGGATCAACTAGAGTACATACAGAGGAAAGCAACCAGGAGGGTAAAGAGAAGTCCTATGAAGACTTCTTGAAAAGGCCAAGGGAGATATGATCAAGATCTTCAACTATTTGAAAGGTTATCTTATGGAACAGTAATTAGATTTATTCTACACAGTTCCTGAGAAGAAGTCTGGGACCAGTGAGCAGAAGCTATTGAGCTACTGAAAAGCATATTTAAGTTCAGTGTAAGTAAGTTTTGTGTGTGTGTGTGTGTGTGTGTGTTTGGTTTTGTTTCTTGTTGTGGTTTTTTTTTTTTTTTTTTTTTTTGCTGAGGCAATTGGGATTAAGTGACTTTCCCAGGGTCACACAGCTAAGAAGTGTTAAGTGTCTGAGGTCAAATTTGAACTCAGGTCCTCCTGACTTCAGGTGCTGTATCCACTACACCAACTAAATGACCCTAAGTAAATTTTTTAAAAAATAAAATAAAAACTTCTCAACAATTACAACTGCCCCAAATTCCTTAGGAGGTAATGAATTTGCTGTCACAAGGGGTTTTTCAAGTAGCTATAAGCTTACCTATTGGAGAGGGCCTTCCTGCTCAGTAGAGCTGGACCAGGGGATCCTCAAAGTGCCAGTTCTGAAAGTCTCTGATTTTACAACCACCAACACTCTTAACTTTTTCCTCCTTCCTCTCCTTAGAGAAGTGCTAAGCAAATAACTCCTCTGGATCTGAGACTGAAGTCAACATTCTGGCCGGTTGGGTAACATCTCACCAGCCTTAAATGCATCTTACACAAATAAATAAATCTGAGACGAATCCCTTCTTGCAGGAAATAGGCCAGGATGGTTGAGAGGGTATGAATGGTTTTAAAAGTATGGGACTAGACAGGCACTAAATCTGTGACTCATTAGTTTAGGGAACTTCTAATGAGGATGCAGCTATTGCCAATGAAAATCAGCACTTTCTTTCTGCCTATATATAAAAAAAAAGTTGCCTAAGACAGTGAGAAGTCAAATAAGTTGCTCGAGGTCATACAACTGGAATGTGTCAGGGCAGGAATAAGTCTTCATTACAACATAGTCAGCTCTCTATCCAGTTCAGGAGAATGGGAAGGGAACAAGCATTTGTCAGATTAAGCACTGTGCTGTCCACAGATTCAGTCACTTAATCCAGTCATTTACTAGATTTGAATCTTTCCTTAATGGCTGAAGCAGTCCACAGCTCCACTAACAGTGAGCTGATGTCCCAGTTTTCCTACATGCCAGAAAAAAAAGGCCAGATTTGAACTTTCTGACTCTAGGCCCAGTACTCTATACAATTTCCCTTCTAGCAATCTTTTCAACAAGAAAAAGGTCTTTCCTTTAAAAAGAGAATGTAGGAAAACTGGGACGTCAGTTCACTGTTAGTGGAGCTGTGAACTGATCCAGCCATTAAGGAAAGCAATTTACAACTATGTCCAAAGGACTATAAAACTGTGCAAAAAAACAGTCTTTCCTTTAAAAAGGACATGTAGGAAAACTGAGACATCAGCTCGTTGTTAATGGAGCTGTGGACTGATCCACCCATTAAGGAAAGCAGTTTAGAACTATGTCCAGAGGTGTTTAAAATTGCACATACCCTTTAATCCAGCAATACCACTGTTGGATGTATATCCCAAAGACATCAAAAACAAGAAAAAGAAAAAAATGGAAAGGACCTATTTGTACAAAAACATTTTAGAAGCTCTTTTTGTGATGGCTAAGAATTGGAAATCAAATCAGTTGGTGAATGGCTAAACAAGCTATGGTATATGATTATTATGGAATATTATTGTGCCATAATAAATGACAAGCAGGATGATTTTGGGAAAACCTGGAAAGACTTATATGATCAAAGTGGCACATTGTTCACAGTAACAGCAATATATGAAACTATGAAGACTTAGTTATTTTCAGCAATGCAATGATCCAAGATAATCCCAAAATGTTCAAGCATACTCTCTACCTCCAGAGAAAGAAGTGATATGTTTGAATACAACATGAAGCATGCTATTTTTCACATTCTTTCTTTCGTTGTTTTTATTCTAGTTTTCTTATACAAAATGACTAATACAGAAATGTTTTACATGATTTCGTATGTGTAATCTATATCTGACTGCTTACCATCTCAGAGAGGGATAGAATTTGGAACTTTAAAAATTGTTTTAATATGTAATTGCAAAAAATTAAATATAAAAAGGGAAAAGTAACAAATTTAAATAAGGTCCCCAAGTTCAAATTTGTACTCAATAGAAAGTCATCAGTTGCATGTTATCCCCATCCCAAAAACTGTTGGGAAAATGGTCAGACAAACAGATAAGATATAAGTAATGATTAATTATGACCTGGGCCTGAGGAAGCTAGTATAATGCCTGAAATAAAATAGACACTTAATACATATTTGTTTATTTTTTGATTGAGGCTGGACTACAAGAGATATTTGATTAAAAAATTCAGTCAGTTAATAGTAATTTATTAAACACATACTATATATGCCAGACTCCATATTAGACACTGGGGATAAAAAGATAAAATTGAAATAATCCCTGCCCTCAAGTAGCTAATAGTGTTATCAAGAGAAACAACCTGTACATATATAAATATATGTGTGTGTGTGTATATATATATATATATATATATATATATATATATATCTCAAGATATGCAAAAGAAATACAAGATGACTTTTAGGAAGAGACATGGGCATCTGGAGGGATCAGGAGGTAAGGCCTCATCTCATGTAGGAGTTGACATTTCAGCTATGCACTGAAGGAAACTAGGGATTCTGAAAAACTTGAAAGTGAAGGAGTACACTCCAAGCACTGGACAGGCTATGCAAAGACCTGAAGCAGGAAGTGGACTGTTTGTTGACTGTATAAAGGAGACAGATGTGTAATCAGCCCTCAAGGCACTAGAAGGGTAAGCTGGAGCCAGATTTGTGAAGGACTTTAAATACCAACTAGAGCAATTTGTACACACAGTTCTGTTCTAATGCTTGTTTTGAAAACATGCATTTGTTCCAATTTGATGGATTTATTAGGGAACAATTTGAGCAGAATGAGAATTTTATGTTAGCTTGTGTATGATTTCATCCTTTGGGAAATAGTATGAAGACACAGAAAACAGCACTACTTGACAAGGAACTGCAAACCAAGTAGAGGCCCATCAGTTGGAGAATGGCTGAACAAGTTATGGTATATAAATGTTATGGAATATTGTTCTATAAGAAATGACCAGCAAGATGATTTCAGAAAGACCTGGAGAGACTCAGATGAACTGATGCTGAGTGAAATGAGCAGAACCAGGAGATCATTGTACAGGGTAACATGAAGATTATGTAATAAACAATTCTAATGGATGTGGCTCTTTTAAACAAGATGATTCAGATCAGTTCCAATAGACTTGTGATGAAGAGAGTATCTACATACAAGAGAGAGGACTATAGAGACTGAATGTGAATCACAACATAGTATTTTGACCTTTTTTTCTTTTCTTATTTTTTTTCTTTTTGATCTGATTTTTTGGTGCAACATGATAAGTGAGGAAATATGTATAGAAGAACTGCACGTGTTCAACATATATTGAATTACTTGCTGTCTAGGAGAGGGGGTGGAGGGAAGTGAGGGAGAAAATTTTGGAACACCAGGTTTTGCGGGGGTAAATGCTGAAAACTATTTTTGTACATATTTTGAAAATAAAAAGCTATTTTTTAAAAAAGCAGCACTACTTCACAATAATACATAAGATAAAACCCTTCTGCCACACTCATTTCTACAAACTTCAAGTCTTTTTCAAGTCAAAGTGCCATATTTATTATTATTATATATTTTGATGCAGTAGGAACTGTAGGTCGAGAATTGATTCAACCCTAACCCTTCCATTTACCTTCCACCATGACTGAAGTCCAGTCCCTTTGGTGAATGTCACCAAGATCATTCTCTCACCCACAACTATTCCACTTAGCCAGCTCATGTCTTGTAGAAACTGGGACAACACTACTATTTATTATTACTGTATTAATGTCTTTCTTAACTGTTTAACATGTTTAAAACTGTGCTACCATTTTATTAGGTTCCTTTGTTTCTTGTTTTGGGGTGTGTTGCTGAAATGTTTAATGTTTTTTTCCCCATAAGTTCTATGGTTTTTATTGTGCTGAGCTGCACATAAAGGAGATTTTTAGGACCACATATGTATGAGCACAAAAGTATTAATCAGTGGCTCTTTGCCATATAATGACATGCACAGTTTGATGGCCCTGTTTCTATTTGAATTTGACAGAACTGTTAGAGCAAAACTGGTTGTAATGCATCCTGAAGATAGTCAGGAATCACTAAGGGTTACTGAACAGGAGAATGACATGATTATACCTGTGCTTTAGGAATTCACTCTAGCAACTATATTAATAATGGATTTGAAAAACAAACAGAAGTAGGAAGATCAATGAGGAGGTTGTTGAAATAGCCAAAAGGAAAAGTGTCAAGGAATTGAATTGGTCATTGGAAAGTGGACAGATTTGAGATATATTGTGAGGGTGAAAAAACAAAAGAATTGACAACTAATTAGACATAAGAGTGAGGGAAATTTTAGAGTCAAGAATGACTCTGAGGTTGTGAATCTGACTGAAAAGATGATTGTATTCTAGATAGAAAAATTATTACAGTGGGGGGAGAGGAAAGCAACCAAGAATTATAAATATATCTATAAATTTTTTATGAGAATAATCTAAGTAAGGATCGAGGGTATCCACAGCAGATCACATCTTCATAGTTCTCACAATTAAAGGATAAATGTAGAGAATAGAAAATCCCACTATGATTTTTATTTAATGGTTACCAAAAAAAATCTTTAAAGATTCTCCTTCCACTAGTGTCTTGTACGTATGTTAGAGTCATACAGGCTTCCTTCATAGATGCAAACACAAAGATAACTTTATTTAGTAAACCTTTCATAGTTCTGTACAGCATATGATTAATGTGATAATTTTATTTTTAGAGATAAATATTTATTCAATGCTCAATTATAAAGAACAGTTTATTCATCAAACTAAAGAAACTAGCATGTATCTAAATTGTAATTTTTAAAAATTAACAAATTAATACAGAATTCCATAATTTTTGGATACATATGTATGTCTGGGCATATCTGATATATCCTACACACAAACTTCTGAATAATCAATAGTAAGAGAGGCTTAAAACAAGAAACTATAAAGTTATGCAATAAGGTCAAGAAAAATGCCTTACAAAAATCTAGCATTTTTCATTTTGTTTTTGAGTTCCTGGTTGTTGCATACAATAGGTGCTTAATAAATGGTTACTGGATTGGATTGGATGATTTAATTCTTTAAAAATACTGAGATTCTTCAGGTACTCCAATGTGGCAAAAGATATTGTGCTAATTGAATTAAGCCATGTAATATTGTGGTGTCTCCTCAGGCTGTCCACAGTCATTCAAAAGTTATTTCCCCACTAACAAATGTTACAATGCTCCAGACAAAAGAGCCAGTGTCAAGTAATGTTTAACAACCATCTTGAGAAGAGGAAGAGAGGAATGTGTTCAGAACATACTTTTAAGTTTAATCTGCATTATAAACATTTTCTCCATTGCTTTCTTTAGGTCTAGGCAATCAAAAAAGAATAAATCAAGCCCTGATTTGTATCATTTGTTTTTTATTTCTGAGGTATGAATTTTTACACTTAAAATTTAACAATCCACCCTCCTGAGCTGGTTCAGCTAGTTTCAGCACACTGCTGGAGGGGATTTACCTTGAAAAAAATTAAAATCATGGATGACACAAAGTATAATGGGGTAATGCAATGGATATCAATTGTCAGAGCATGTCACCTGAAATGATTTGTTTGCCAAAGAAATAAATGAATAGGAAATAGATGTGGCAAAAAGTAGAAACACCAAATAGGCAGCACCTATAGGATGTCAAAAGATACTCGTTACACTAGTTAGGTCATCTACACAGGATATATGAGAGGAAGTCACTTGATGGGACTTTAGAAATATTTAGACCAACTCTTTAATTCTTTGGAGAAGAAAACAGAATTATTTTGTTATAATCATTCCATGTGTGAAAGAAATGTTATCATTTCTGTGAGGTCCCTAAACACAAGGTAACTGTAGCATTTTAGTCTCTCATTTTCTCCATTCCTGAATACAAAATAAAGTGGCAGGCAATCATGAAGACTTAGATTGAAATCCCAGTCCTGACACTAACTGTAAAACTGAAGGTCAGTCATTTTGTTTTTATTGAGTTGTTTTTCAGTTGTGTTTGACTCTTTGTGACCCCATTTGGGGTTTTCTTGGCAAAGGTATTGGAGTTGCATTTCCTTATCCAGTTCATTTTACAGATGAGGAAACTGAGGGAAATAGGATTAAGTGACAAGTCCAGGTTTGCACAACTAGTAAGTGTCTGAAGCCAGATTTTAATTTAGGATATGAGACTCTGATTTCAATTCTGGTGCTCTATCTATTGCATCACCTACTGCCCGCTTGTCACATAGTAGGTGCTTTCCCCCCCTTTCTCTGCCCCTGCTAGTGGAAGGAGAATACAGAAGCATTACCTCATTAGGTAATGTACCTGAAGCAAGAATGTGAAATATGGTATCCCTCCCAACCCAAAGGTGTGTCTGCTCAGAATAATAAAAATATTCTTTTCTTCAAATGTCCCTCAGCTTTGCATTCCCCAATCCTTGTTAGAGTTCTTATGTAAGTATAAAAGTAAAAGTCTTACTAGGACTGCCTGTATCCCCAAGAGAGCATAAAAAGGGGAAAGGACCCACAACTGCAAAAATGTTTGTAGCAGCCCGTTTTGTAGTGGTGGGAAGCTGGAGGCTAAGTGGATGCCCATCAATTGGGGAATAGCTGAATAAGTTATGATATATGAATGTCATGGGATATTATTGTTCTATAAGAAAGCAGGATGGTTTCAGAGCGGTCTGGAGAGAGTTAAGTGAACTGATGATAAGTGAAGTGAATAGAACCAAGAGAACATTGTACACAGTAACAGGAAGAATATACGATGATCAACTGTGACAGACATGACTCTTTTCCAATAATGATAATGCAAGCCAATTCCAAAAGACTTGTGCTGGAGAAAGACTTGTGCACCCAAAGAGAGGGCTGTGGGAACTGAGTGTGGATCACAACATAATATTTTCACTGTTGTGGTCATTGTTGTTGTATTTTGTGTTCTTTCTCATATTTTTTTTTTCCTTTTGGATCTCATTTTTCTTTTGCAGCATGATAATTGTGGAAAAATATATAGAAGAATTGCACATGTTTAACATATATTGCATTGCTTACCATTGGGAGAGAGATAAAGGAAAGGAAGGGAGAGAAAAAAAATTGAAACACAAGATTTTCCAGAGGTTGAAAACTATATATGCATATGTTTTGAAAATAAAAAATTTTATAAGAAACAATAAAATAAAAGTAAGAAAGAGTCTTTTTATAGACTTTAAGCCTGATACTTACCTTTAAGCAAAATGCCTAAATTTCAGGTCCCAGGATTTTCAGTTTCTTTCCTGATTCACCAAAAGAGAATAATGTTTGCTGTCAAGTAACAATAATAACTGATTACTTATATAATGCTTATGGTTTGCAAAGCATTTTGCATCCATGTTCTCATTTGAACCTTACTATAACATTGTACAATAAATGCTACAGGTATTATTATTCCCGTTTGAGGAAACTAAGGCTCAGAAAGCCTTATATATATTTATTTTTCATACGTCATTTTCATGACATAATCATATATATATGTATATGATTAGTATAAATCACTGTAAATGAGAGTCATACAGCTAGGATGTCTATGATGAGGGATTCAAACTCAGGGCTTTCTGACTCCAATTTAGAACACTCTATACATTAATTATATATTTACAAGCAATATGACCACATCTGAGTCATTAAACCACCTGGGCCTCTGTTTCCTCATGTATAAAGTGGGGGGTGATAATAGCTCCTATCAAAGAGTTGTTGGAGTATAAAATGAGATAATATCTGTTCACTTTGCAAAGCTTAAAGAGCTATATAAATAGTAGTTGTTAGTGTTATTACCCACAGTTCCTGATACTTACTACTTGTTCAGGAACTCTGAGAATCAAGGTCACTATGAAAGGAAGGCAAATTTTAAACAGGTTGTTAATAGGGACCAAATTAGCTACTATACTTCTATTATTATAGTCAGGAAATCAGAGATCTAAATTAGGCTACAGTCATCAATGATCAAGTTTTAAATCCAAATAAAACAATTTTTCCGCTTAATTGCATCCATGTAGACAGCCATACTGATAATTCCAGGTTGCAAAAATAAAATTCCCTTAGCGGCCTGAATTCTCTTGTCTGGCAGCTGTAAGTGAATAATTGTGAAAACATGACTTCATTTGGTACTGGAGAGAAAGTTTATAAGCCTTGAATAGACTAGAAAGATACCTTGCACTGGTAGGATTCAGTAAACACAGCCACCTTGTGGAGAGAAGTATTATAAGTGCCATTTTCTTCCCCATTAAACAAGAAAAGAGCTGCCAAGAGAGGTCTAGTTAGGTTCGGTGTAATTATTTTTCTTGTGCAAACTTTTATGAAGACAAAAAATAAGTAACCCCTCTGAAAATACTCCTCTTTAAAGGTAGCTGTTCAGTCAGTGAGGAAATAACTGGGAGAGAGGCAACGAACTTTCCCTAGTTTAGGCCAGTTTAAACTTTTTTAAACTCACAGCTCCTTTCCACCAGAAAAATTTTTATTTGACTTTAGTTATATAGGTATATAAAATAACAATGCAAATCAAACAAAATAATAAATCATAAAGAAATTTATTTTAAAACAATTTTGGTATTCATAGAATTTTACCATTTATTTTTTAAAAAGCAAATCTGCATACTAATGAGATGGATATGCTTGTTTGTTTTTACATAAAGAATTAAATCTTGGTGGAATATTTACTTTACTGTTGTCCAATTTTTTGTGACCCTCTCATATGGGGTTGCAACCCACAGTTTAAGTTTGGTTTAGGTAGCTATTAAAATAAAAATAGTAAAAACCCTAATTATTCAGAAGGCATAGGGATTAGTGTTCAGACTAGCTGAATGTTCTGATGATTAAATGTTAATTAGAAAGTCCTCTTGGTCCCAACTCTTCTCATTAAAAATTCTTTCTAAAATGTTTGAATTTACTTTCTTGCCTTAGCAAAAATAGTAAGAAACCATAATTGAATTTGATGACCCTAAGACTGCCTGAGCAGTCATCACTGTAAAGAACAGGAATTATTAAAAAGCAATATAAATTTGGACAGCAAAATAGATTCTGTTGACCAGAAGGTTCCTTGAATAAATCTTTTATCATAAACTTGTTTTGTCATAATTTCCCTCCATCTCATAAAAGTAGAACATAATAAAAAAAGATTCAGTTGAATAAAAAAATAAGGAAGTTATAATCCTTTGATATTTTTCCCTAACTGTGTTCAGCTTTGGCTTAAATATTTTAGAAAGGAGATTGACAAGCTAGAGACAGCCCAAAAAAATTGACAATGATGATAAAAAGAATTTAAAACTATGCTATACTTAGATCAGTTGAAATGACTTATGTGATTATCCAAGAGAAGAAAAAATTTACAGAATACATGATAGCTGTCTTTGGGTATTTGAAGTTGTCATATGGAAAAGGAAATAATTTTTTTTCTTGGTTGGTTCCAAAGGACAAAATTATATTCGTATAAGTTTGGAGATACATAGCTACTCGGGGGAAAGCTTCCTAACAATAAAGGTTTTCCAAAACCTTTGGACTTGGAATGGACTCCTTCAGGAGGCAATGAGTTCATCATCCAAGGTGGTCTACAAGCAATGGTTTGAGCTACCCATTTGAATGGGAATTCCTGCTCAAGTTATAGGTTATACCCCAAGATATGGGATAACCCATATCCCTTATCTCCTCCACATATTGCAACCAAAATAGCTATCTATCCCATACCCTCATCCCAAACATGCCCTGTACTCTTTTGTCCCTCTGCCTTTGGTCACATAGTTCTCAATATCCAAAATGCCCTCCTTCCTCCTTCTCATATCTATTCTTGATAGCCCAGTTCAGCATGAAATGATCCCTGAATTTCTCTAACAGTTATGACCAGGGATGTTCTGGTTAAATGTTTAACAATTGGCTTTCTGGCAGATGGGAGGAAGAAAACCACATCCTTTCATTTAACTTGAATTAACAGTTTCTACATCAATTTTTAAATCCTAGGCAATCAACAAAATAATATATCAAGCCCTAATTTTTGTACTGTTTGCTCATTTCTGAGATGTAAATGCTCATATTAAAAAATTTAAATCCTAGGCAATCAGCAAAATAATATATCAAGCCCTAATTTTTGTACTGTTTGCTCATTTCTGAGATGTAAATGCTCATGCTAAAAATTTAATAATGTGTTCTTATGGCCTTGTAGGAGCTGGTTCTAGCACACACTTAGAATGACTTTCCAATTCAGACCTCACATGGTAATCTATTTATACCTTTCAGATATATAAACTATTTATACTTCTGCAATATAAACTATCTCTTTGAAATATGTATGCTATGTGGAAATAGTATATGTTGAAGAATAATAAGTATAGTAAGATAGATTTTTTTGCGTGTTAGCGGTTCATGGACCAAGTGATTTTGGCTTGCAATTATCATTAGTGGAAGAAGTCAACATGATAGGACTAAGAGTGGTCCTGATAGAGAGTCTAGTCGCAGGGTCCTTAAACTACGGCCTGCGGGCCAGATTCGACAGCTGAGGACGTTTGTCCCCCTCACCCAGGGCTATGAAGTTTCTTTATTTAAAGGCCCACAAAACAAAGTTTTTGTTTTTACTATAGTCTGGCCCTCCAACTGTCTGAGGAACACTGAACTGGCCCCCTATTTAAAAAGTTTGAGGACCCCTGGGAGAAGGAGTATATATATTAAACATATAAATTATTTATAGTTTATGCTTATGTAATATAAACTATTATTTAAATTATAGCTATATTATATATCATTTATTTAATATATATTGTATGATAATTATATATAAATATGTTATTTAATTATATACATTACATAGATATGTTTCTATCTTATACCCCTGCCATTTCTTTAAGTTTGAAAAGATTATTTAACTAAATTTACTGTTTCCCTGAGAACAGTATTTTTTTTTCAAGTAGACACTGAAAGCTAGCATTTTTCCAAAGCACTACGTATGTATGTATATGTGTAGGATATATGTATATAGACATAAATCCATATATATGTTATCACATTTGATCTTCACAACAACCCTGGAAGGAAGGTGCTATTATTACTCAGAAAGGCTGAGAAATATTGTAATTTGCCTATAGCTAGTGTCTGGTCATCTAGTTCCAAAGCCAACACTGACCCCCTGAGCCACCTACCTTCCAAACAATGTCTGCAGTATGAATTGATGGCCTAGGGCCCAGGGGTCTTCAAACTTTTAAAATGGGGCCAGTTCACTGTCCCTCAGACTGTTGGAGGGCCAGACCATAGTAAAAACAAAAACTTTGTTTCGGGGCCTTTAAATAAAGAAGCTTCATAGCCCTGGGGGAGGGGGATAATCGTCCTCAGCTGCGGCATCTGGCCCGCAGGCCATAGTTTGAGGACCCCTGCTAGGTAGTCTATTATAGCTCTAGGGTTCTGGATTGCTGAGTTCCAGCGGAGCATGTGTTCTAGAAGCCTAAGAAAAATCTCACTCCAAAAGCAGAACCATCCATGGTACTGAAACTCCATTCTCCAAAGTTAAGGTCTAGGGAGATCGTCTCTTGGATTATAGACACCCTAACTCACAAAGATTCCATCTGTCATTTCTTTTGCAGACAGGAAAGCTCGATCCACATTACCCAAAGGTCTGTGGCCACAAAGGCAACGTTTTGGACATCAAGTGGAACCCTTTTGATGATTTTGTAATAGCCTCCTGTTCTGAAGATGCCACGGTAAATTCTCACCTTTCTGTATCCCACTCTCCCAACACATCTGGGGAAATGAAAAGCAATTCACCTTCCCTAAGTTTCCCTAAGTGCTCCATCTTTCCTGAAAACATCAGCAAAGACAATTTTAAGTAAGTAGAAATCATTCACCAAGAAGGTGGTTGGAATGAGGAAGAAGAAGGTAGACTACATAGTGTTGCTATGTCTGTGTCTATCATTCTTAATAAGTTCATCTGAAAATGGGGTTAAATACCTGGACCCTGAAGGTATTTTTTAGAAATTTATCTCACCCTTAGGAAGCACCCTGGCACAGTAGATAGAGTTAGCATCAAAACTAAGAAGAGCCAGGTTCACATTCCACTTCTGACACAGACTTTCTGGACATGTCATGTAATTTTTTAGAACTCCCAGAGAAGGTACCACGCTGCACTGGTGGGGATGGATCCTCACCAGGGAACTCCATATATCAACAAATCATAGGTCTATCTCCTATCACTAACTAGATCAATAAGCAAAACTGCACACTTCAAATGAAAAAAAAAATTATTAAAAATGTGGAAAGTGTTCCAAAAGTAGTGACCGCTACATTTGAAAGTTTCTAAGATGTAGAGCAACAAAAATTTTATTATCTGATATCCAATCCCTATACCTTTCCTTCTGTCATTTAAAGACCAGCCCAAAGATCTTTTCTGCTTGTTTATGTTTAATAGAAGTTAAATAAATTTCACCACCCTTCTCCTTACCTAACCTGGTTCTAAGATGACTGTTCTGGCTCTTCCTTCTTGTTATCAAGTCGCTAATGAGTATAATTCTGTCTGTACAATTCTAATTTAGAAGCAGAAGTGTGCACGGAAATTACTGGCAGGAAATAGGTGTTAATGGCTCTCCTGAAATGATTTGTAGATCCATTTAGCCTTATGAACCCCAGTATATACTAATGGAATCCTCGCTGGGCCTGATCTTGCAGAGAATCATTCCCTTAGAAATAAATCTCTCAACATGTAAGACCAATGAGTTCTCTTTGAGCTTTCAAATACTGAGCCCTTAGCTGCCCAAGCAATCATTTTCTCATTGATAAAGGAAACTATATCCAATCTCATGCTAATGCCCGTGACTACCCTTCTCTCTCCCCCAAAAATGGATCTGGGAGCAAGCACCTTCACCACGTAAAATGGCACTTTCATTTATTCCGGATGTGGGTATTTCTCATCTAAAATGGTCAATTTGTTTTAGATCCAGGTATTACCTCTGTAGTCATTCTTCACCTAGCATGCATTCAAAAAATTCTTGGAGAATTGAATTGTATCTGCTTCTATCTCAAAAAAAGAAATGTAAATATCTTTGAAATGTATAGAAGAGAATGTAAAGATAACTGAAAAAATAATCTTGATTTCTGTGATAAAAGCAGACAGACCCTGAATAAATACGTAATTCAATCTCTTTCAGTATATTCATATCGGCCTCTGTAAGGTCTCTGGAATTAGTCTTTTAAAGACCATTCAGACAAGGGCAGTCCCAGAAAGAGACCTCCAAGGGCAGCTTCAGAGCAAAAGAGAAATTCCCTCCCCCAGTCCTGCTTGGTATATTGGGGAGGAAGAGGCCGGGAGGAAGGAGCAGAGACATAGAAGAGTATCTTGCACAATAGGCTTGCCATCCTCAAGAGTGCAAGGGCTGATCTGCCTGACAGGGCTAGTGGAGAGCCCAGTGTCTGTCCAGTCTCTTAAAATTTATAATTTGCAAGATGTCCTACCAGTGTTGATGATGGTTGTAATAATAATATATTTCTCACAAATGATAAGGTTTCAGCATTTATAAAATATATTGTTTTGTCCTGCCTGCTACTAGATTAAGATATGGGATATTCCAAAGCAATTCCTGGCAAGAAACATCACTATCTCAAAGAAGGAGCTACTTGGTCACTCAAGAAGGGTTGGACTCCTGGAATGGCACCCAACTGCTGCTAATATTCTCTTTAGCACTGGTTATGATTATAAGGTTAGTCAATGGTTATTATAAGGTTAATGAATTTGAAGGAAAATGCTAAGAGGGGAAAAATCCCCCTCTCTACTTTTTGCTTGAGGACTTTTTTCCCATGCATCATTAATTTCTAAATGTTCAAATGTCAAATGTGTAGATTTAATGCAGGGTATTTGAGGAAAATCTAGAAAAAAAGAAAAGTATTTATACTTATATGTCTATAAATATGCACATATATAGATATATATGTGGGCAATGTAGAAATGTATATATATATGTATATATACACATATAGATAATGATAAAAATATGTATCTATAGGATCCTACTAGGACCTTATCTTGCTACACTGATATTTCAATATGTCCAAAAAAATCGACTATAATTACAGAACTTGGGTTCAAATTCTAACTCTTTTTACTATTTATGTAAGCCTGAGCAAATCTCTCTGGTTCTCACTCATCTGTAAGATGAGGGAATTGGACCAGATGATCTCTTTTTCAGTGCTAAATCTATGATCTTTTTTTTTCTCTTCCCCAACTCTACCTTCTGAATCTTCTGTTGACTTCAGGGACAAAGGAACCAAATACCTTCCCCAGCCCATTTCCAGATTATTCCACATGGGATTACTGTGTTTCACTACCTTGTTGAATACTAACAATGTGCTGCCATGTCCTGTGTGCGTGTTCATTGTCAGGTAAATGAATGAGAGTGGGGGAAAGATGCTAAGAGTTTCATTTCTCTGTTTTCTAGTTAATGATATGGAACCTCGACACAAAAGAGTCTGTAATTTCGAACCCAGTGAAGACAATTGACTTTCACCAAGATGTGATCCTCTCCATGTCATTCAACACAGATGGCAGCCTGCTCGCAACCACCTGTAAGGACAGAAAGATAAGGGTTTTTGACCCCCGCGCAGGAAAAGTCTTACAGGTGCAATATGCAAGATTATGCTTTTCAATAAGATAAATGTCTTGATGGTTTTTTCCCCCATGAGGGCTGGTTAGAGAACAAATGGAATAAGAGTGTGTGATAAAGTCACATTAATTCAGACCACACCATCATGTCTGGTCTCTCATCATAGATTGATGCAATAATTTGGTCAGAGGCTAGATTAAAATTTACATTTGGCTCTTTGTGAAAAACAGGCAGATGAATAATGCAGATAAGATTGCAAGAAGGAAAACTTAGTCTTGAGAACAAACTGTTTCCAAATAGTCATTTGTTATGGAAAGATGATGTGGCTTTGTAGATAGAGTAACAGTATATAGAACTACATTTAGGCCATGCTTCTGAAACATTCTGGAGACGGGATCCTGGGCAAATCAAATGACATCTCAGCACTCTGGGCAACTCTCTAAGTTGCAAAGAAGGCACCAACTTGCATTAGTGACTTCACTTGGAAATTCACTATATCAATGAAAAAGAAGATCTAATTCCTATCCCTTTACTATTTAAATAGAGATGGTAGTGCAGTGAATAAAGTGCCATACATGGAGTCAGGAAGACTCATCTTCCTAAGTTCAGCCTCAGACACTTATAACTGTGTGACCTTGGGCAAGTCATTTAACCCCAGTTGTCTTAATCTTATGATCTGTAAAATGAGCTGGAAAAGGAAATAACAAACCACTCCAGTATCTTTGCCAAGAAAACCCCAAAAGGGATCATAGTCAGATATAACTAAAATGATTGAACAAGAAAAAATAATTACAAATTATTCTTCTCTGCTATTTAAAAAATCTTTTTAAAAAACTAGATTCTGAAATTCAGTGGAAGTATTTTTTTCTTACTAGGGTCAGGGGTTAGGTGTTGATCATTTCCTTAGCTGCTTCATAATCTTTATTTCAAAATGAAAGCTCACCCCTGAGCCTGATGCTACTGCCTACACTTGAACTATCTCAACAATGGCATCATTCCAGACTTTGTTCTGCCTGTCTTCCTCGTAAGAACATTTTGTTCTCTTCCTCCTCTCTCTTCTTGTGATGGCTTTTAGTGGCTGAGGGATTTTGATTCTCAGATACCATTTATTCTGCAAGGAGACCATCACAAGATGAGATGATGACTCAAAGCATATAAATCCCAAAGTAGGCACCTCAGACTTACTTCATTAGAGCAGGAACAAACAAAAATGCTTTCTTCTCTCATCTACTTTCATTGTTATTTATGCTGGATTGCACCCATGTGCAAGGTGAATGACCTTGTTAAGAACTGTCTTTCATTTTTCTGTAACTCCCTAATTGAAGTTGCTTCAAATTCTTAAAAATAATAAAACTACATTTCTTTTATTTTGTCTATAATTCACACTTCTTACTCATTTAAACTAATTTCCTCCATATATATTCATTCCCAAAATAATACAAATTAGCAGGACAGCTAATTGGCCCAGTAGATAGAAGGATGAGCCTAGAATCAGGAAGTCACATCTTCCTGAGTTCAAATCTAGCCTCAGACACTTTATACCTCTGTGATCCTAGGCAAGTCACTTAATCCTGTTAGCCTCTGTTTCCTTATCTATAAAATGAGATGGAAAAGGGTGTGGCAAATTTCTCCATATCTCTGCCAAGAAAACCCCAAATGGTGTCACAAAGAGTCAGACACAACTTAAAAAATAACTGAACAACTGTACAAATTAGCAGTTTTATTCTGCTAATGAACTGAAGTTATTGAGCTCAATTCTAGGTGCTACATTTTAAGATGGACATTGATGGAGTAGACAGAGCACATCCAAAAAAGTGGAAACAAGATGGCTAGGGGACTCAAAACCATGCTATACAAGGATCAGTGGAAGGAACTTAGGATATTTATTCCCCCAAAAATGAAGACTTACAGAGTCCATGACTGTGAGCAGAAAAATCAGGGATGCATAGAAATTGCAAAGAGGATGATTTCAGTTTGACATAAGGAAAAACTAATTTTTAGCTATTGAAAAGGTATTGAGAAAAAGCTAGAACATCAGTTGTGTAGGGTCTCATTATGAGGGGTATGAATTGAATGGGCTTCAAGGGCATTCTTGCTCTGCAATTCTATTGTTCTATCTATATCAAAACTTACAGGACAATAATTTTAAAATGCCAAATTTACCTTTGTTCGTCATTTTTACTTCACTAAAAAAAAATTTCATACCTATTAATGTAGAATGAAAAACCTTTATAGCGGTAGAAATCTTAGAAATCATATATTCTAAATCTCAAATTTTACAAATAAGGAAATTGAGCCCTAGAGAGAGAAATGAATTCCCCAATTTTTTGCTGGGGGGAATGAAAAATTTTCCTTCTCTAAAATTTCAACTCCCCAAATGCCATATTTATTGTTGTATTCTGAATTTTTTATCTTTATTGTCCTTCACTAAAATCTTCTGATAGCTCATTTACTATAGAGATGACCCTGAATTCTTGAGGGTTATGCTGTCAAAATTCAAATCATGACAGTTCCCATCAAGTAGAAATGACTTTAAGTGTAGGCTCAGTGATTAACTATATAAGATTAATAGACAATTCTTTGTTATAATAGATGGAGAAAGGGAAGGGCAAGAAATAAAGGAGAAAATACAGGTAATATAAAAACAAAATATATCTATCAAATTTATTTTTTAAAGTATCATTGCTATTGTTTACCCTTCAAGCTTTGAAAAATATTTTATATAAATATCTCATTTTACCTTCAGCTCAATCTTGTAGCTTGCTATTATTATCCCCACTTTACAGATTAAAAAATTGAGGCTGAGAAAAGGTAAATGATTTGTCTAGTGTCAGTCAGTGTTGGGGAAAAGACTCAAACCCAGGACTTCCTACCTTCAACTCTAGTACTTTGTGTGTTATACTATACTATCTCATATATATCATTTGAAGACTGTTTAGCAACGTTTAGAAAAATGTAAATTTGGGTGTAGGATGATGAATTTTTCAGTGTCAGTAGCTCTTCAAGACCTCGCATAAGATCTAGGATGTGATAGAGGAGTTATGGTCTATCCTGATTAACAGAATTCTCACAACTAAACCACAGAAACATATAGTATATAAGTCATTACAAAAAAATTTTCCATTTCTTCTTCCTTACAAATCTAGAACAACTTTTTATATCAATATTTTATATTATATTTATTTATAAGGCCATATTTTACACAAAGTTTGAAGTTTGAAGACATTTAGCATCCTATCATTGTGGAAATGATTCCTGCCTCCCGACTTTGGTGTTGAGGAGATTATGTTTCAGATAGAGGTTGGACTCAGCTAACTCTGAGGTTCTTTCCATTCTAGGATTCCATGAATCTGAAGAACAATCCATGTACACCCAATGCTTAAAAATAATTTAAAATAATTTTCTATCAGTGCTATTTATCAACTCCAAGCCTGAATTAGGAAATTTCTGGATAAAGAATTTATAATGGTTCTATTTTATTCTCATTCAGCTGCTCTCATCTTTATGTTCATGGATTTCCATGTGAATTTTTATCTCCTTAAGCTTCTTCAAGTCATTCTCAGAAAATAATGACACAGAGAATCTTCAGGAATAATCATACAGAGAAATCCTTTACCAGAATAGTACACAAAATCATAACTGATTCCTTCCCACCTTTTTGAGAGAGGGTAATCATTGATCCACTAAAATTATGTCTTCATACTCATACGGTGTGTCATCTTCTTGTAGGAAGCAAACTACAAATCTCACAGAGCCAACAAAGTGCTGTTTCTTGGAAACATGAAAAAGCTGCTGTCCACTGGAACGTCCAGATGGAACAACAGGCAAATTGCAGTATGGAATGAGGTGAGTCAATCAACTCTCAAAAAACTTTTCAAAACAACTTTAAAAATCAACTTTTGGAACAAGGACCAGACTGGGACTACTTAGATCTGTCTCATTTGCCTGTTTATGTCATTTGTTGGTTTCCACTAAAATTCCTTCCTTTTATTGACTCTAACCCCAAATTTACTTCTTGTTATTCTTTTCTCTCTCTCCTTCTCCTGCTCATTGACTTTTCCCCTACAAGATATATAAAGAATTAAGAGATTTTAAAGCTAGACAAAGGCCTTTTTTCTTCAAGCATAGGCTGCAGGATGGCAAGAAGAGTAGCCATGAGCTCTACCTATTAAAGAGAGAATTTCCTTCTTCTCCAGTATTCACTGGAGACCTTGCAGACCTAAGGTTCTACTTCTGTGTGGCTACACATGTGCTTGTGTAATGTATGTGTGTGGTCATGATAATTTCCATGTCCTAGTTTAAAAGAAGAAAATGAGTGGAACCCTTTTCTTAGCCTGGTAGCTGGGAAAAGGATAAAAACTGGGAGCACAATATAACATATTTATGGTTATATTCATATATCTGAATTCATAGAATAAAGATATATTATATATAATAATATAATTTATATATATAATAAATAAATAATATATAAAGATATATGTTATGATGAAATATTACTGTAATTCCATTAATTAGTTTATGTGTTTCTTCAAATGGTTCTAAAAATCTTACCATGTATTACTAGGTTCAATATATTTGAGTGATCACAAACTATTTCTCAGTGCATTTTACACTTAAGGCTTCAAGCATTCCATTAGAGTTGTAAGTACCCTATTATAAATTCATCTGAGATGGTCTTGGAAAGACTATTCTATGAATGGCCTTTTTCTAACAAACATGACCCTTACAGAAAACTGATTCTCTGACAATCAGCCAACAAGCAGTAATTAAGCACTTTTTAGGTGCCAGACACTGTGCAAAGAAAGAAAAAAGCCAATGTCTCTCCTCAGAGAGCTCCCAGTCTAATGGGGTGGCAAAATGCAAACAACTATGTACAGACATACTTGGATATTTTGGATAAATTGGAAATAATCAAGAGAGGGAAGATACTGAAATTAAGGGAGATCAGGAAAGGCTTTTTAAAGAAGATAGGACTTTAACTGGATTTAAACAAAGCTGGGGATTCCAGACAGAAGGATGGCAAGTGCAATTTTCCAGAGCCAGGAGATAGAATAAGTGATGGGAGTCCAATATCACTATATTGCAAAATATATCTGTATGGAATGGGTGCAGGAGGTAGGAGAGGTATAAAGAGACTGGAAAAATAGGAAGAGGCAGGTTTTGAAGAGCTTTGATCCTAGAGGTGATAGCAAGATGTTGAAGTTTATTGAAAAGGGAAGGGACATGGTCAGATCTGTAATTTAGGAAGGTAAATTTGACAGTTGAGTAGAAGATAGAGTAGCAGGACTTATTATTTTTTTCCACTCGTGACCCTTTTCACCTGAGAAATTTTTACATGATCCTGAGTATGTAGGTATATAAAATAAGTTATATGAATTAAGCATTTGGTGATAATAAATCATAATTCCATGACCCCCATATTCACTTTTATGAGAACCCATATGGGTTGTAATTACCACCCAAAGATTATAATAATGCTTCTTCCCTTCCCTTCCCAAGGCTATCTCCTTGTAAATTAGAGCAATAGGAAAGAAATACGGAGTCAAGTGCAAGTGAGGGGAATTTTCCCATCTTATAGATCATATACTCAAGAGCCTTATTCAAAGCCCAGGTCTTGTTTTCACAATACAGAGAACCTTAACCACCTAGAGGCCCAAAGAACACCCTAATCAAACCTACTGTCAACTTGTAATAGCCCTTCCTTCTTGGTTCAGTCATTTTTCAGTCATATCCAATTTTTCATGACCCCATTTAGAGTTTTCTGACAAAGCTATTATAGTGGTTTACCATTTCCTTCTCCAGCTCATTTTACAAATGAGGGAAACTGAGGCAAACAGTGTTAAGTGACTTACCCAGAGTCATAGAGCTAGTAAATGTCTGAGGCCAGATTTGAACTCAGAAACATGAGTCCTCCTCACTCCAGGCCTGGCACTTTCTCCACCGTACTACCTATCTCCCCTTCCTCTGTTCTAAACATAAATCAGTATGGCACAGAGCACTGGCTCTGGAATCAGAAGATCTGGATTCAGATCTCTTCTTTGGTGCTTATTATCTGTATGACACTGAGAAAGACACTTAATCTTACTATGGCTCTCTTCCCTCATCTGTAAAATAAAGGAATTGGACAGGACAGTTTTAGAAGTCTCTTCATCTCTAAGCTCACTCTCACAAAAAAATTAATTGATCATTCAAGAAACATTTACTAAATACTGGAGTTGGCTAGGAATACAGAGATAAAAAAAAAAATCCAAGGGACTGTTTTGTCCCTGCCCTCAAGGAGTTAGGGTTACAACATGTACACATATAATTAAATCTATAGTCATTTCAAGGAGGAATTTCAGCCTGGAAGAATCAAGTAAGTCTCATATAAATTTAAGTTTAAAATTTTAAATTAGGTTTTAAGAGAATTTCTAAAAGGTAAAGGAAGAGGTAAGGACTGAGATTTCAGGCACGGGAAACATCCTGTGCAAAGGAAGAGAGATAGATAGAATATGGAAAAATAGAGTAAAACAAGGAAATAAAGAGAAGATTATGCCCATATATGGATCATTTATGAAAAATAACTCAGACCAATTCATACATACAGGGGAGTGGACCAGGTTGGGAGATTGTAGAGTGTTTTTAAGAGTACTAATATCCTCTTCCACAACTAAACCTGGAAAAGTAGACTGCTTTCTAGCTATGGAGGGTTTTAATTGTCAAGCAGATGAGTCTGTATTTGATCCTGGAGGAAGCAGAAAGCCTCTGAAACATTTGAAGGTGAGGAATAATATAGTGGGACCTAGACTTTAGGAGCATCCCTTTGGCAGTTGTGCAGAAGCTGAACTGGAAATGGGTAAGATTTGAAGGAGAGATTAATCAAGAAATTATTGCAATGGAACAGGCAAAAAGTGATAGGACCTGAATCAGTATATCTCAGCATCTCAGCATATTTTCCCAGATTAAGCTCAGATGAACCAGATAGATCCCTGACTTTTATCCCCACTCAGTATGGATCAAACCAGTTCCTTCCCCTGGCCATGGTGCTGACAGCCTTCCTTAAACTCACTTGATTCCAAATTAGGACACCACACTGAGAAAGTGTTCAGTCTTATAGTTGGTTTCAGAATATGTAATGGTGACTGCAAAGTACATTTTTAAAATCAAATTTATTAAACATATACTATCTGCCAGTGGGGACACAAGTGCAAAGAATGAAACTACTTGCAAAGAGCTTATATTCTAAAAGTGAAATAACAAGTACATATCAAGTCCATTCTAATGGAAGGTGCAATAATTACATATAAACCATAAATAGGAAATGAATAATTGCAAGTAAACACAAAGTAGTTAAATACAAAATATTCTGGAAAAGAGGACAACAGCTTTTTGGAGATTTAGGAAAGGCTTCATGCAGAAGATGATGTTAGAGAAAGGCAGATAAATAGAAATAAAGGAATAAAACAAGAAAATAAAGATGAGGAGATTATGCCCCTATGTGGGTCATATGTGAAGAATGGCTCAGATCTATCCATGCGTACAAGCACATACACACAAACACATTTATGGTTTATATGCATTCTCATGACATTTTTTCCCTCTATGTGTAGACTACAAGAGATTAGAAACTGGCTGTTTTAAAGTCTTAGCATTAATCTAGTCTTGTTACTAACATTCTCAAATGTTGCAATAGTGGGTGAAGGAGAAGAATTGGTCAGAACACTCCATCTTAAGCAATGGCATTTCCATCTCTCAGTCCAACTGATATACCAGGAAATAACGGGCAGTTAGTGTCTTAAACGGAAGGCAAAGAAACATTTTATAATTCCTTTATGAGATATGAAGAAATTCTCTTTGATAAGGTTAGAAGGCAATTAGTTATTAGCTAACAAAGGATCAGTCATATTCTTGTGGCCCTTTCACAGATGATTATATTCTCTAGTGAGTCATTCAATAAAGGAGAGTTCCCTAGCAACAGAGAAAAAAATCCAGCCTTGCAAGAATCCAGCTCTTGAGAGAGAGAGAAAGAGCTTTTGATACTCGGGGGGGGTGGGGAAGAGATTTCTCTTCTTCTTCCCTTTCTTCCTTCCCTCACCCCTTAACCAATGTCATTAGCTATGGTATCTTGCAGTAAAGTTACTTGCCGAATTAGAGATATAAAATTAAGTATGAATCGGAGAGAAAAAGAATCAAAGCAAGAAACAGCATAGAGGAATGCAGCCTCTTGCAGCAGAGAAGAAAGCCAGCTCTAGATTCAACAGAGAATTAATTCTAGCAGTTAAGAGCTGAATTGCAAAAAAAAAAAAAAAAAAAAAAAAAGGGAATAGAGAGCTAAGTTGAGTGACCTGTTCAACACAAAGACACTGTACCCTGCAGGGAGTAATATAAGGATGCCATGAGATGAGAAAAAATATCAGGGCTACAGATTGGAGACATAAGTATCCTTGGTCATTTATGTCCATTGTGTGTGAGCCTCACTGCCAGTATGCTTTTTTTATGTATCTATTATGCTCAATGACATCACATGTATTTCTGGAATATTGTGCATCAAATTAATGGAGAAAGTATTTTTAGTTACTGTTATTACTATACCATGTAAGTAAATGCTTTTGCTTAAAACTAATTGGATCTTTTGGCTGATTGTTAAAGCTAAGCACAGTAATGGAAGCTTGGAAACTGTAGTTTAGGACTGCGAACCCACAGAATTCTTGGGACCTTAATTGTAGTCATACACCCAGGGACCCAAACTGTGAGCATGGGCGTCAGTTTGGGTGCTACCCGAGTTCTATTCCATGAGTGCTGGCACTAGGACCTAGATTCATGCAACTACACGTTTCTCACATGTAGGATTTAGGGAGTAGATGCTCATCTCCCTGACCTAGAAGGGACTTTTCTTATGTGACTCCTAACACAGAATTGGGTCTCTGGGCTAGGAAGTAGATTTGGTACCCAAATCCCCCAAATTTATCCCCACATTGCCTAGAAAATGCTTAAATTTCTAAATACCCCAAATATAAACTAACACACATAATAGCATCTTCCTATTCAGCTCAGGAATCAATTTTCCCTGCTTATTATGAGCCTTCATTGCTGCCATATCTTGGACCATAGACTCTTTCTCTTGTTTCTGCCATTGCTCTTGAAACCATCTTCAAGGATCCTCAACTAAAGCTGCTCCTTATTATAACTAAAGTTAGTTAGTTATTACTAACTAAAGTTTGCAAAATGGCTTTCTTACATTACCTGCTTTGGTTCTTGTAGCAATCCTTTGATGTGGGTGTATGCTCTCTTCTGACTTTTCTATGTATTCTTTAGATACTTTTCTCCTGGAAGGTTTAATTCTGCTTTCCTCAGGCACTTTTTTCTGCCAAACTCTAATGAGATCACCTGATTTTGTTTTGGGACTTCCTGATTTAACCCTTGAAATTTTTTTCCAATACATGAATACAACTGGGTACAACTCTTTTGGACAAGGGTTCTTGTTACAGGAGAATCAAAAAAATAAATCAATCTGACTCCTCTAAGTCTGGTCACTAAATGAACATTTTTCAGGTCTTCCATTAATATGGAAGGTTAACTACCTACACCAACATAAAAAAATGGTCTGGCCCTATATAGTCAAAACAAGGACCCAGCCAATTCAAAATGGCAAAATTCTAGGATTTGTAGATCTTGGTCAAATCCTTCTGGCCATCCTTACCATTGGTGAATCCCAGACAAAGCCCACTGGCAAAAGGCTCCACCCTAAGTCACATGAACTCCCACAAGACAACCTTCCTGAGATATTCAGTTCTACTTCTCCTGGATTACCATCCAGAAAAATGTCCTATATGCTCTACCCTTCCAGCTTGATTCTTAAATGTGATTCTGTCCTCATGCACAAAGGGAACTAACTGGGTGGTTATCATTATTTATTGAGCTTTATCAAAGTAGAGAAATAATACTAATATGTTTTGACCCAAACTCTCTTTTTCTTCAATAAGAGAATGCATTCCCAAAAAAAATTCAAATTACCATTTCCTCTCTCTTTAATGCTAATAGTTTCTTTGGCAACACAAACCAGAAGAAATCACTTTCATTTTTAGATTTTGTAATTTCCCTATCACTTCAAATGCCCACAGGAGCTACTGATCTAATGTTCAAACATTCATAGGTATATAGCAAGTGTTTGCTGTAAATTTTGCTTACCCAGATTAAATTAAATCAAATAACTAGAATGTAGAGCTTTCTTAGCCATTCCCTTTTTCCCCATCTGCCATTAGTCACTGACCTTTGCTTTCCTCTTTATCCCTCTTGTATGTTTTTCCTTCCCTGGCTATAAGGATTAATCCATTTCTGTTTTATGATTTTTTGACATGGATAAAGTCTTATTTCTTTCCCCCCTAGCCCAACCATACTCACCACTGTTTTGAAATATAAGATATCATTCTTTCTGTATTTTACTTTTTTTAATTGAACTAAATGCAAAACAAGAAAAAATAAATAGAGAAAGAAAAACAGAAGAAAAAAATAACATTGTTATGTGCCTAGCAGAACATCAGGAAGGATTCAAAATATATAACAATAAAATTTCATTTCCAAAAAGCATATATAATAATAGAAGAAGTTATATTCATGACTGTCCATCTTTTCTTTTCCTCCTTGTTGGTTATTCTTTTGTGCTCTTCTGTGTACTTTTAACTTTATTCTTTTTCCCCTTTTCATCCATCTCCCCCAAGCAAGTTACAGGTAAGCAAAGATAATGTGTGTTCACATCCACCCATACATATACATAATCTATACCTAATGCATAATATTCTCATGTACTCAGACACATATACAAACCCACATGCATTTAAAACAATATTAATATGGCTGACATATAATGTGGATTTCTCTCTTGATTGAACCTCTAAGTTTGACTTTGACTAAGGTCAATTATTGCTAGCCCTACTTTTTTTTCTAATAAATTCTACTCCTGATCCTTGTTGTAGTGTTTGTGTATATCTCCTAATTCCTATTACTGCTAACTCTACTTTAATTCTGCTCCTTAACTTGCCTTACTATTACTTAACCTCCCTACACCCATGGATCCCCTTATCTTTTCCTCTCCCTTCTCTCCCCCTTTTTATCCCTTTCCCATTAATCCCCTTGTCCCACTGTCATAAATCTGTACATCTTTTTATATCCCACCTTTTCTTATTCTATCCTCTTCATATTTCTTTATAGATTTCAAAGGATACTGTATGCTTTATGGCATATTTACATAATATTCCCTATTTAACCCATTCTTGATGTGAGTAGATTTTCAGAACTAGGAGACCTTCTCCCCCCTTAATGCCTCTGTGTCAGTTCTTCCTCTGCACCTCATTTGTATAACACAATTATTATTTTTTTTACCTTTTCCTAGAAAGTTTTGCTTTTTTAGAATCAAATCGTACTTAATTCTGCTCTAATCTTTCTTTTGAGCTATCCAATTACTGATGTCAATCTTAAACATATGCTATACATTTCCATTTTAAAAACATAAATGATTTATTCATATTGAGTTCCTTGAAATTAACTTTTGATATTATGTTATGAAATATGTTAAATTTATGATATTATTATGTTATTATATATATTATTATGTTATGATATATGTTAAATTTTCTATTAAGTTGGGTTGAGACAGAGTCCTGAAAATCTGCAAGTTCATTGAATGTCCTTTTTTTGTTTTGGTTTGGTTTTTTGTTGTTTTTTGGTTGTTGGTTTGTTGGAATTGGAATTAAATAACTTGCCCAGAGTCACACAGGTAGTAAATATTAAGTGTCTGAGACCGGATTTGAACTCAGGTGTTCTTTTTTTCATTCAATGTTATGGATAATTTTGCTGGATATGATATTTTTTGCCACAGGCTTAGTTCTTTTGATTGCCAGTATATATGGTTCCAGTACCTGAGGTCTTTTTGTGGCTGCTGAAATTTCCTGTACAATTCTAATTGTAGCTCCCACATCTTCCAATTGGTTTTTTTGTTTGTTTCTTGCAAAATTTTATCTTTGATTTGAGGGTTTCGAGATTTGGTAATAATATTCCCATGTGTTTTCCACAAAGGATCTCTTTGAGGTAGTGATCAATGGATTTTTTTTCCTATTTCTAATTTTCCCTCTTGTTCTGTCAATATAGGACAATTTTCTCAGATTATTTCTTGCATTATTATGTCAAGATTTTTTTTTTGATTATAGCTTTCAGGTAGTCCAATTATTCTTCTATTTTGTCTTCTTGATCTATTCTTCAGATCTGTTGTTTTTCTTATGTTTCATTCTGTTCTGTTTTTCCACTCTTTATATTTTTTTGTAATTTCTTGGTCTCTTATAGCTTTACTGACTCTCCCTTGCCGAAATCTAATAGTCAAAGAGTTATTTTCTTCTTTAACACTGTGTCTCCTTTTCTAGTTGGTTAATTTTTTTTCATAATCTTCTTAATAATCTTTTTCTTGGATTTTTTTAGTTTTTCTTCTGTCTCTCATTTTATTTGTAAAGTCTTGCTTGAGTTCTTCTATAAATTCTTTCTGGGCAGGGGGCCATTACTGTTACTCTTTGGGATCCTCCTCTGAAGATGAACCCTGGTCTTCCCTATTCCCATAGTAAGTTTCTATGATTGGTTCTTTCTTCTGGCTCTGTTCGTTTTTTTGATGAGAACTATTAGTGTAAGCACCTCTCATGCTGGATCTGGGGAGAGGGTGCCTCCAGCTTTACTTCAGTTCTCCTAACCTGGAACCCCAAACCAAAAGCTCCCTTCCCCTGCAATTGCCCACAGTCAGGGGTGTCCCTGCCCCACTGGCTCTGTACTCAGCTGGGTGTGCTGGTTCCTTCTCACTGAAGGTATTTCTGCAGCATAGCTGGGCCTGGCGTTCCTGATGGGCTGAGGTTCCCTCAGACTTCCCAGATCCATGAGTCCCCACACTGTCTGGGAAGTGAATGTTCCTGTGGTCCCATCTGACAATCCCAGCTAGCTCTTGTGGTCCCCGCTTGCTGTTTCTGTGGAGTTATCCTGGAGATATTTGCACTTCACACTGGTTAAACTCATCCCAGGGTCTTTCTTCAGGCTTCTTAGGTTATCATAGAAGGACCCCTGCTCTGTCCAAGTCCTTTTTGCTTTTTTGCCAGTCTTATTCACCCTGAAGCACAAATTTGGTCTGTTTATGGGGGAAATCTAGAAAGATTAAAATTTTCTGACTTAAATCCTAAATCCCAAATCCTTCCTTTAAGGTACAATTCTAAAAAAAGATACAATTCTAAGGGAATCATTGATATAATTACACCTTGGGGAATATTCTTTGGCTGGAAGCACCAAGGATCCAGCCCTACCAAGGGAAATTCATGATGCACAAGGCAGCACTCATGCTTTTTAAGATTATTGCAAACTGAGAAAAAGCTATTTTTAGAGGGGCAATGTGGGATTTTAGAAAATACATTGGCCTGGTAATTAAAAAAACCTAAATGTCACTCCCACTTTTGACCCTAATCTACCATATACTCTTAGGAAAATCACTTCATTTATTATTGTTTGTTTCCTCATCTATAAAAATGATGGAGTGGAACTAGATGCTCTCTCAAGTGTCATCTAGTGTTCTGTGATTCTATGGATTTAATAAGATGAAAACTTCACAACATTAAACCAAGGAAAGGTGTTTCATGGTTGGGAAAAATGCTACCAGTCACCCATACTTTTACTACCAGAGGTCATTATTAGCTAAAACTTATTAACTTAAAGACTGATTCCTTTTCTTTTTTTATTTCTACTTCTTCCTGCTTCCAAGCCATTCCTCCTGAGTCCTATCAATCCTGATGCTGCAAATGGGGAAACAATTAGTAGTAGAGAATTTAGAGATTTTCCCAGGAAATTGTGTAATCTGGGCAAAGATACATTAGTGTGCAACTAAACAAGTAACTGAATAGACTTTTTTCATTTCTTCTTTCCTGGACAGGATGACCTTTCTGTGCCTTTAGTTGAAGAGGACCTAGATGGCTCTTCTGGTGTATTGTTCCCTTTCTATGATTCAGATACCAATGTGCTCTATGTGGTGGGCAAGGTAAGCTTTGCAATTATAAGAATTAAAACCAAAGCTGCTAAATAGGCAATAATACAGTAATTGAGTTCTTAGAAGGGGGAAGAGAAATATGAAATTGAATATTGAATTATTCATTTCATTATAGGCCTGAGGCTATAAATATTTTTAGACCAGAGAAATAATTTTTTAAATTATGGAAATGCATTTTAAGCATTAGCTTTTAAGCTGATGGTTATATTTCATCAGTATGTGTAACCAATCTCTAAAATAAATGCAGATGATAAATGTGGAAATATGTATAGAAGAATTACACATGTTTAACATATACTGGATACTTGCTGTTTAGGGAAGGGGTAAGGGAAGAAAGGGAGAAAAATCTGGAACACAAGGTTTTTCAAGGATGAATGTTGAAAACTATCTTTGCATATATTTTGAAAATAAAAAGCTATTATTAAAAAATAAAATTAATGCATATCATAATTTCTCAATACTTTAATATAGAACCTTCATGATTTTCTGGGACAAAAATATCCATGACTCAAATTCAGCTACCTATCACCTTTCTGAATTTAGCCATAATTTTCCTGGAACACCAGATTCATGGCCCATTGCAAGACATCTCCCATCCCCTCAGAAAAGGCATTTCTAACTTGATACATATAGCTTCCTGCTGATCACATCCATGCTATAATGAGTTGGACAGTAAGATATTCATGAGTTCACAGAGGTAGAATGGAAAGTAGAGTACACTAAATATGAACTCAGAAAATCTGGGTTCAAATCCTACCTCAGACATTTATTACCTATGTGATCTTGAAAAAAAAGTCATTTAAATTTTCTAAACTTCATTTTCCTCAATTGTAAACTGAGAGTGTTCAACTAGATGACTTTCAAAAGCTCTTTCAGTTAAAAAAAAAATTTTGAATCTGTTTTTTAAACTTTAAAAAATATTTTAACAACAACAAAAAAAGGCCACAAACTTCTTACTTTCCTTTTTCTTCTCCATTGTTTGCCTCCCACCACCCATATACACAACAATTATTCTGTCTCTGAAATACAAACTCTAGATAAAGGAAAAGACTCCTAAAAGTTTGGAAGCAACTACTTTTAGTAGCTGTCAACTGCAGCAATACCTGGTCTCTACCCAAAAAGAATAAGGACTACTGAGAAAAAGGAACAGGAATGGAAAATAAAAGGGCTTTTAAATCTTTATTGTTTCAATTTTATGATTTTCCTTGGCACTTTAGTTTTCAATTGAACATAAAAATAAATGTGATTGTTTTGTTCATATTGTTCCAGACCAAATGAGAAACCAACATATCTTCTTGTTCTTTTTTGTGCTCTTTCACAGGGTGATGGGAACATTCGATACTATGAAATTAGTGCAGACAAACCACATTTGAACTATCTTACAGAATATCGTTCCTATCTCCCTCAAAAGGGAATTGGTGAGTATAAAAGAAGCACATTTCTTAAGATACACGATTTTCTGTTTGGATTGATGTTACAGACTTTATTCGTTGACTATCAAACCTGTACTTACCTCTTAAGAAGATTGAATATGATAGTGTATCTGGAGTGATCATGTATCTTCTCTAGGCTAAACATCATCATCATTTTTATTATTAAGAAGCTCAAAACACTCAATTTAAATTGATAATGAACAAGACAACTTTGTGAAGGTACTTCAAATATGAAGTATAAAAATTATAAAATATTCCTATGATATGAGAATAAGATTATAAAATTTAATTTTTATTTTATAAGTAACAAACCTGAGGCCCAGAGATATAAGTGACTTACCAATGGCCATAAATTGATGGAATCACAGAATCTTAAAGTTAAAAGGGATCTCCAAAGTTTTCTAATACAACATGTATGTGAAGTTGAGTTCTATCTTCAATGTCTTTAATAAATAGTCATATGATGAAAATTCACTACCTCACACAAAGCAATCCTATTTTTGAGATAGGGACTAAACTAGATATAATTTCATTAATAAAGGAAATTTGCACACGAGGAAATTCCCTTTCCCAAGGGAGTTTGGCAATTTCTTTACAACTTAGTCTTATAGAATTGCCAGGGGTACTGAGAGGTTAAGTGGTTTTGCCCAGTCACATAGCCAGTATGTGTCAAGAAAGCGAACCCAGGACTTGTGGCTTCAAGGCAAGATTTTGGGGCTCCTGAGCCATGGCTTCTTCCATCATTGGCCATCTCTAATTGAGTGAAACTTTTTCCTCCTCCTGAGCTGAATTCTGCCTGCTTATAACTTACCAATTCTAATCTACAGAACCAGGCTAAACATCTCCACTTCCTTCAATCAATCCTAAAATGACTTTGTTTTTCATACTCTCACTATCCTGGTCAGCTCCTCTAGACCTGCCCCAATGTGTCAATGCCCCTCTTAAAATATAATAGCATCTGTTATGTATCTGTGAAGAGACCTCTGGTCCCGCAATCAGGAAGCCCTGAATACAAATATGGCCTCCAACACTCACCAGATGGGTAACTCTGGGCAAATCACTTAATCTCTGGTTGCCTTAATTTTTCATCTGCAAAATAGTAATAAACCGAAACATCTACCCCAAAACCTCTCTGAGATCAAATGAGATGATATTTGTAAAATACTTAGTATGGTGTCTGACACATAGTAAGCACTATATAAATGTTAGCTATTATTATTATTTGTCATTATTATCTGGACAGTCGTATAACATTGAGTGGACCATTGCTTTCCTTTTCTCTAGATAACAAGAATATATAATTAGTGGCAGACCTGGGAGTTCCTGTCTCCTAGCCCACTTTTTTTTTTCTAAATTGCTTTTTCCACTAAATCTCTGCATGGCAGCTCAGACAATGAAGTTTTAATTGTTTAACTATTTGCTTCTGTGAAGTGAATCTTCCTGCTTAGAGAGTTAGTAATTAGTTAGAAATTTCTGCATAGATTGACATAAAAAGATATGCATGGAAGATAATTATTGTAATGTTTTCAGAGTTCCCATGCTGGAGCAGTGCCTTCATGTTATTTTGGTTTTTCACTTTTCTCTGATTACAATACTTAAGATTTTGAAACTTTTTGGCCCTCTTCCCCTTAATATTTACCTGTTCTGTGTCTTAGTCTATCAGGACCCTAGTCTTCTTGCCTATTAATCCTAGTGGGTATGAATGGATGCTAACAGATTAATTGCCTATCCTCCTAGATAACATATGAATTGAGTTTGAACCTCAGAATACATTTTCCTATGAAAATAGTATTTTTTTTAAGGCTAGGCTCTTGGAACAGGTCACAAAGGCTTTTTTAATCCACAAAGATTTTGTCAATGCAGATATACTTTCTTGGGTGGCTTACCTGCTCATCCTATATAATTCTTGTCCATGTCTTCCCATAAATCCTTTTATTTATTTATTTATGACCCAATGGGCTAAAGGCTTTCAGCTGTGTCTTCTAACATTTTCTGGGTTTAAGATTCAGTCTAATCATCTGTTTTTCCCTTACTCTCGCTATATGGCCAGCCCACTTCCTTTTCCAATTCTATAATCCATGAATAATATTTTATGTCTTTTCTTGCATAAAAGTCATCCATGATATATGCTTTAATTACTTACACTCTCTTTACCTTTTGAAAAATCTATAATTTGGCTTTTTTTTTTTCTAATTTTGATGTTCAGTGATCTATGGCTACATAATCTTATCAGGAGAATATTAGTATTAAAAAGATGTTTGAGATATCTGTGTGAGAGAGATACAGACAGACAGACAGAGATAAAGAGGAATAAAAGAGATAACCAGAGAGAGAAATCAATTATCTGATAACTGAAAGTATAGCACAATTTCCCAAATGCAATTCAGTCCATGCTCATGTCCTTGCTCCTTTCATTTCTGACTATCTATAGTATATATCTCGTATATTATATAGTATATAGTATAGCATATAAAGATATGTATCTAACATGTATCTTTGGGCTAATGCACTAATTCGATGGGCTTCCCATTCTACTGTAGATTGTAGTCAGGAAAATAAGCTTTCTTCTTCAGTTGGTTTCCAATTGGTAAGTTTTTCTGAATCTCCCTAAAGAGAAATGTCCCACTGTGTTAATGCAATTAGCACACTAGCTGCAGACACAAGCTTCTGGTAGACCATTATCTCTAGGGAATTCTTATTCCAATTGGATTCTGCCCCAGACATCCTCCTCTCAGTGACATTACACTATCTGCTTATTTTGGGCGTCTCTTGATACTAAGGATTATTTAACAAAATTTTCCTTAAAGCTGCATCTATTCAAATATGCTTGAGGGATACATTATTAGAGTATAAACTTTAAAGCTGCAATTTCCACTACTTGAATCAAATGCTTTAAAAATTAACCAACAAGGAACCCTGAGGGATCTTTTGGGCTATACATACTTTTAGTCAGTTACTGACTGAAGATATAATCTTTGATAATCAACAATTTGAAAAACCTGATTCTTTCTTTCTTGTTATTTTTTCCTCCAAGGACACCTTTCATATATTTGTAGAGAGGAAGTGTGATATCATAAATAAAATATTAGATTTACAGGCAGAAAGATATATACTCCAATTTTGCTTCAGACATTTAACTAGCTCTATGACCTTGGGCAAATAATCAAACTTTTTTTTTGGGTTTTCTTCATCTACAAAATGAGGAAATTGAGCTCAATGACTTCTATGATCCCTTCCAGATTTAAATTATGATGATTCTTATAAAAATGAGCAGATAAGAATAAGTCAGGAATCTTCTTGACTCCTTTGACTTTGGGTAATAATGTTAATTTATAATTTTGCTCCAATTTTTCCATATTTTCCCTAATTTTTTTCCATGTTGTGCCCTCTTTATAGATATCTTGAAAATCTTTCCCCCAATTAATTTAAAGTGATTTTGTCTCAACTATGCATGTCTTGTTTTGTACTTGGTCTGTTCACATGTTCATATACCCCTATATTCCATAATATAGATTACATACTATATGTTTGTGATGAAAAATAGAAGACAACATGCAATTTGCAATACTACTAGTTGAGGACAACCAATATTTTTTAAAAAGAAGCAAGTTTATTCATTTATCTTGAATGCTGGTCCTTGAAGAAAAGCAGATTTAATGGTGAAGAATGAGAAAACAGATCTGAGAGATTTTTGTGGAGAATCTGAGGGAGATTTCAGAATAATTTGGGGGGCTTTAACAACTAAGAAAGAGGTTTGTATTAGTCAAGAGGACAGGTTTGTGTAAAGCTCCTTCCTTTTGATTGCTAAGCTCTTGGAGAGAACCTCTCTTTTACCTATTTTTGTATCCCCAGCATTAAGCACAATGCCTGCACATTTTGTTGAGTTGTTTTTCAGTCATGTCCAATACTTCATGACCCCATTTGGGATTTTCTTGGCAAATATACTGGAGTGACTTGCGTTTCCTTCTCCAGCACATTTTAGAGATGAGGAACTGAAACAAACAGGGTTAAGTGATTTGCTCAGGATCACACAGATAGTATAGTTTGAAGTTTGATTTGAACTCAAAAAGAAGAATCTTCCTGCACTATTCACTGCACCATCCAGCTGCACCAGCTGGCACATAGTAGGCACTTTAAAAATGTTTGTTGATTAGAAAAAATAGAGTTTAACATTTCCATAAAATGTAAGAGATTAAAGTGTATGGGTGAGCACATGTGAGAAAAAAATTGGCTAGAGAGGAAATAAACAGCCTTGTGAAAACCAGAAAAAAAAAAATACAAGAGGGATTAGGTTTAAGAATTTCCACATTGACCTTAAGATGGTGCTATCATCTAGGTTTAGAGGCTTTATAGCTGGAAAGGAAAATTATCAGATTAAGAGCTAGAATGAATCATGAAAGCAATCCGGTCAAAAGCACACTTACCTTAGAATGAGTAATCCAAGTCCTAGTTGGTAAAAATCACTTGCCTGTAGTGAATTGATAGGTTGTAAACAGCAGAATTAGAATTCAAATTTCAGTCTTTTGATTCTGAGACACACTACAGTTATCCCTTCCACATCTCAGGGGTTTGAAGTGCCACCCCCTCTTTCTCTTTCCCCCCCCCCCCTCCTCCACCACAATCTGGAAAACTCACAATTTTTAGGCTTCCTTTCATACCAGAGAAATCTAGATTATTAAATTATTAAATTTAAACATTTACTATATATTAAATAATTATATTTAAACAAATAAATAAATTCAATTAATTAAATATATTAAAAGATAAAATATGTTTGATATTATACAATATCATACATATTTTATGCACTTCTGAGTTTCTAAACTTTTTCTGTGCCATCTGCTGGCCTTCATGTGTCATCTGTAGTTTCCTCAAAATTCCTATTTAATTTCTTATGCCCACCCTTGAGATATAAAAACCATGATGGGAAAAATCACAGTGGGGAAGGGATAACTATAGGTCCATAAATCTAGGAATCTTGTAAGAGAGAGGAAAGAAGAGGGATATATGTGGAAATGAAGATGATAGCAAAAACAAAAGATACCAATGGAACTGTTTAAAAGAACATCAAGAAAAGGGTAGAAACAGGATAGAAAAGAGTGAAGGGTTATGGGTCTGGAATTTAGAGCTACAAGAAAATCTCAAAATGATCTATTCAAACCCCTCAGTTTTCAAATAATACAATTAAATCCCAGAGATATTAAATGATACCCCAAGATCCCATACCTAATTAATGGCAGAGCCAGGACTAAGACTCAGATCTTCTAAATCCTAATTCAGAGTTCTTTTTAGAGTGAATGAATGAAAAAGCATTCATTGTAAACCAACCACTGAGCTAAACATTTAGGATACAAATAGAGGAGAGAATTCTTGCTCTGAAGAAGCTTATATCCTAATGGCAAATAATACACATATAAGAGGTATTAATTGCAAGTCAGATGAAAAGATTCTGTGGTCCTTAGTAAAGAAAATGCTAATGTGACTTCTTTAATATCATTTCCCACTATTAAATGATATCAGTTTCTGATTGAACTGTCCACTGAAGGGGAGATAGACTCAAAAATTCTAAAGACATAGCAGTGAGAAGGATGGCTAAGCCCAAAGGCCCTTGGGTCAAGTGGTTGAAATAACAATACCTGGGAACACAGGACATACAGACAGAGCATATGGTAAAGCATAGAATTGGTTCCTATCTCATACAAGCCCTCTATGCAAACAGCTTAAAGGAAAACAAGGATAGGGTAACTCTGATGATGGAAGCTCTTCTTACTATCTGGAGGGTCTAGATGGCTTCCTTGAAAGCCAGAGGTCCAGAGAAGAGGCAAGGGGAGAAGTTAAAATTTACCATTATCATTCTACTGTTGCCATATCTGCATTATAAGAGAAAGAGAGACAGAGACAGAGAGAGAGAGACACAGAAAGAGAGAGAGAAAGAGAGAGAGAGAAAGAGAGAGAGAGAGAGAGAGAGAGAGAGAGAGAGAGAGAGAGATCAGAGGAGAGACAGACAAGAAAGACAGAGATATTAATCCCAGAAATATTAAAAGATACTAGACACTGAGAAAGAGAAAAGAGAGAGACAGACAGAGATATTAATCCCAGAAATATTAAAAGATACCAGACACTGAGAGAGAAAGAGGAGAGAGAGAGAGAGAGAGAGAGAGAGAGAGAGAGAGAGAGAGAGAGAGAGAGAGAAAGAAGAAAGGAAAGGAAAAAGAGAGGAGAAAGGAGAGGCAAAAAGAGATAAAGAAAAATGAGAAAAAGAATCAAGGGACAAAGAAAATATGGGGAAAAAGAGAATGCCTCACCTCCAAAGTTACAATTCATATATTGATCATGTTCCCAAATGTTCTGCTTCCCATCCAAATGTCTTAAAGTTTTTGTCCCTATCCTAAAGTTAATCAGTCCATAAACATTTATTAAGCACTTATTAGATGCTAGGGACCCTGCTAAGTGCTAGGGATGCAAAAAAAAAGGTAAACTAAGAGGCAAAAAGACAAAGAGCTTATTTTCTAATAAAGGAGACAAAAAATAAATATGAACAGACAATGCTATATACAGGATAAACAGGAAATAATTAAAAGAGGATAAACACTGGAATTAAGAGATATTGTGTAAGAAAGTTGGGACTTGAAGAAGCTAGTAGGCAGAAATGAAAAGGGACAGCATTCCAGGAATGAGAAACAACTGACGGGAATGTCCAGAACTGAGATCTTTGTGGAATAACAAGGAAGCTAATGTCACATAAAGTAAGCAAACTAGAAGACACAAGGAAAGAGTTGAGAGAGTCGGTTATGAAGGACTTTGGATGGCAAAGGATTTTTCATTTGATCATAGAGGTAATAGGGAGCTCCTAGATCTTATTGAGTAGGAAAGATATAATCAGATCTGTGTTTAGGAAAATCAGTTTCGTGGCTGAATGGAGGATGGTTTGGAGATCCACCAGCAGTTTTGCAATAGCCAAAATATGAAGTGATGAGAGTCTGCATTAAGGTGGAGACCGTATTAGGGGACAGAAAGAGATGTTACAAAAATGAAATCCACAGTTCTTAGCACTGGATTAGATATGGGGCAGAGTAGAGAGAGAAGAGATAGTGGCAATTTAAGGATGACATCTTGGTTGTGAACCTAAGGAACTGGGAGGATGGTATTTGCCTTGATGATAGTGGGGAAGGTAGGAGAGGAGGAGAGCTTGAGGGGAAAGATAAGTTCAGTTTGGGACACATCAAGTTTAAAATGTCTCCTGGAAATGCAGTCAAAAATGTGTGAAAACTGGTGGAGATACAAGAGGTTAGGGAAGAACAGGTAGAGTTGAGAATCATCATCTATAGAGATCATCATTAAATCCCTGGGAGCTGATGAGGTTACCATGTGAAGATATGTAGACAGAGGAGTCTCAAGAATTAACTCTGTGAGGTATCTTTAAGGAGCAAATGACTTGTGTCCAGAGAGGTAGAAGGAAAACCATAAAAAGAGTGATATTCCAAAAACTTAAAGAATAGAGAGTATCAAGAAGAGAGTCACCAGCAGTTTCAAAGCCTCTAGAAAGGTCAAGATGAGAATTAAGAAAACACTACTAAATCTGACGATTAAAAAAGCATTCATAACTTTGGATAGAACTGTTTCTGAGGAATGATGAGGTTGGAAACTGGATTCTTAGGGGTTAAGAAGCAAGAGGAGAGAAAGCAGCTGACTGCCATCAAAATTCCCCTGGTTTCTTTCTCTATACATAGTTATTCCTTGGAGAGAGGAGTTTTTCTGTGAAAGGAGATACAAAAGAGGCTGCTAGGTAGTGTAGTAGATGGCACACTGACATCAGGAAGATAAGAGTTCAAATACGGTCTTAGATATTTACTAGCTCCAAATGACTCCAAAAAGAAAAAAGGGTGCTCAGAAATTTATGATTTTCTCAAAGGAATTCACAAAATTTCTTCAGAACTAATTTGACTAAAAGTCTTGATTCCATCAAGCCTAGCATATCCTTAAAACAAACAAAAAGAAAGTTAGAAGTCCAACTCCTCACAAGGGGTTCCTAACTTTTTTGTATCATACAGAAAAAATGTTTTAAAATATATAGAATAAAAGTACATCAAGATATTGAAAAACCAACTTCCTAGACTCCATGTTAGCAATTCTATTATTAAAACAACTGGAATGTTCATTAGGTAGAGTATCAGCTCCTAAAAACCCAAAATCATTGCCTCACAAACATATAGCTCAGAACCTTTCCAAGTGTCAATTATGTGTTTCAGCAGTGAAAGATGAATTTGTTTAAGCATAAAAATAAAACTGATGAAGAAGTGAAGTTAAAATTATAGGAAAGGACTTGGGGAGTTTTTTGGAACAGATATCTGAAAAGGTCAATAGAGTCTCAAAGAATTTGGATGACTTTTCTCCCAATGTTTATGCAAAAACACATGGCCTGGTTTGAAGCAGTTTCAACAGACACACCACTCAATCAAGGGTTTACTGAAGACTTATTATGCTATGTATCCAACCATGTACTTCAATCTATGAGAAAAGCTAAAAAAACATGAGATATACTCTGTTAAAATTAACTTTCCAGTCTAGAATTGGAGAGTAAGATTAACACAGTCACTGGTACTTACACAAGAACTTATTAAACTTTGATTTAGATAGGGCAATCAAGAGAATCAAGTGCTAAATTATATGATATTGTGAATCCAATTAGGTCTTCAAAGGGAAAAATTATTTTTGCTGAAAATAATCAGAAAAAATTAAGGAGAAGAACTAAGACTTGTGTTTATTATGATGTTTATTATGATGATGATTAATAGGAAAACCACAGAACTTGACAACTGAAGACTTGGATTTTTGAATCCCAATTCTTTTGTTGTTGTTCAGTTGTTTCAGTCATGTCCTCGTTTGGGGTTTTCTTGTCAAAGATACTGGAATAAGCCAGATTTGAACTCAGGAAAATGAATCTTCCTGATTCCAAACCCAGTACTCTATCCACTGTTCATTCTAGCTGCTTCCAAATCCAACTCTCCTGCTTACTGTATAGAAACTCACTCTTTATTAAACTATTTTTCCTTTATATGACCAGGGATGTTATAAAGATTATAACATAATCTTCATTATGCTAATATATTGAATGTTAATAAATATGTGGAAAGAGCACTAGATTTAGTCAAAAAAAAGTCCCCACTTACTGGTTAGACATTTAGTCTATTTGAATCTCACTTTGTTTCTCTGTAAAATAGAAAATAATATTTGTCTTATCATAAAGGACTGTTGAAAGAGTCAGAATTATTAATGAGTCCCATAAATAAAAATGTTCTATACTAATTATTGTTGCTCCCATAAGGTTCTGCTTCATTATACCATATTATGGTGATGTCTCTGCTTCCTTAAAGATTATATCCACAGATGATACATTTTAATAGGTCTGAACCAAACTGAAAAGGCTTTGAGTGACACAGACTGGGGTAAACCACATTATCTGTCATTGGAGATGACTTCATAGAGTTCATCATTCTAAGGCAGCGAACTTTATTATCCATAAATGGATGAGTCATGGAAGAGCTAAGCTCTGCATCAGGGGATATAGAGTTCATTCACACTGAGAAAATAAATGATGGATCATTTAAAATATCAGAGTATTGTTATATATATGGTGAAGTCAGATAATGGAGGGCCTTGAAACGAAGGTAGAAGAGTTCATATATTTGATGCAGTGGGCCATAGTCATCCAGAGAAGATTCAGGCAATGATCGATTAAAAGAAGAGACAGATTAAATCAGGGAGACTAGCTGAGAGATTGCTGCTGTAATTCTTGTGCACAATGATGAAAGCCTAGTCTAATGAGATAGCAGTGGAAATGGAGAGAGAGAGTAAAAAACTAAACATTTTGAAGCAAGAAAAGATAAAATTTGGTGACTAATTAGGTATAGGGGATGAAAGAAGGGAATAAATGAAAGATGAAACCAAGGTTTCCAGAATGGGAAGGCTGGAAGAGGGGTAGTATCATTAACAGAAATGGAAAAGAGGACTTTTTTAAGAAAAACTTTCACTTTTTTTGAAGGTCCTAAAGTGTATCTTTTTAAACATTAGAATCAAGCCTAGCAAAGAAGCTATTTTCTCTTCTATATCCGAATAACACTGATGTGAAGGACAAAAATCAAGTTCATGACCTAATCAATGATTTAGTCAATGGACTATGAGCAGAAACATAAGTTAAATTTTGATTTTCCAGGGGCAGGGTGGTATAGTGGATAGAGCACCAGTCCTGAAGCCAGAAGGACCCAAGTTCAAATTTGGCCTCAGACATTTAACACTTCCCAGCTGTGTGACCCTGGGCAAGTCACTTAACCCCAGTTGCCTCAGTAAAGAAAAAAAATGCTTTTCCAGACTATCCTTTTTCTAAGAGTCTTTCCAGCCCACTATCCTAAGATACCTTGGATCCCAAAACACAATCTGTCCTTGGGTACTCTGGACACTACTTTTGTTTCCAGGCCCTCCATTATCTGATTTCACCACATATATAACAATACTCTGATATTTTAAAAGATCCATCATTCACTTTCTCAATGTGAGTGAACTCTATCCACTGATGCAGTTCTTAACTCTTCCATGACTCATATATTTGTGGCTAATAAAGTTCATGAAGTTTGCCACTATTGATAATGTATCCATCTATAACTTCAACTGTCCACAAGTTTTTTTATCCCCAATCTCAGGAAAAAATGGGATTATAATCATGTTCATGGCCTATAAATAGTATAATAATAATAATAATAAATAGTATCCTGAGGGGAGGAGGGAAAGAAGGGGAAGAAAAGCCTCAGTGAATTTTCAGGTACATACTCACTGAGCAGGAAGTATACAATTTAGTTGCAAACCACAGCCGTTTGATAGACATTCATTAGCAGCCAGGAACAAAGCAGTGTGCTCATTACTAGGGATTCAAACCTTGCCCGTGAGAGTTGTGCTCAATTGACAATTGCTCAAGTCGGTCCTTTCCTATGATCTCTTCCTTCTCTTGGATCTTTCCATTAGGAGTCATGCCAAAGAGGGGTCTGGATGTATCTTCCTGTGAGATATTCAGATTCTACAAACTGATAACAACCAAAAGCCTCATCGAGCCCGTATCAATGATTGTCCCTCGACGGGTAAGTGGCGTCTGTAGCTCAGCTGTCACAGGGAAGTCAGGACCACCTCCGAGAGAGCCCCTTAGTCGTACCTGACCGTGCCCTCAGAGCCAGTGGCCCACCTCTGCCTCTAGACTATCATGGAGTTTCTTCTCCTTCCTTCCAGATTCTTATGCAGCACCGTTTTCCACACTTTTGGTGTTCTCTGGCTTTTCCATGTCCTTCCAAAAATGCAGCTCTCAAAACTAAAAACAATATGGCGGTGTCACCCAAACAGGAGAGAGTACAATGAGACTATTGCTTCCATTGTTCTGAATACAGTTCTCAACGATATCTAGGACTATCTTAACTTTTTTGTCTGTCATATCACACTGCTGGCTGATGCTAAGCTTACAGTCCACCAAACCGCCTCCATCATTCTGGCACCCCTAAAATCTTTTTCAAATGAATTATTACTTCCACATCTCCTCTTCTTATACTTCCCAGGCTGATTGTTGAACCCAAGTTTAAGATATCATTATTATTAAAATTCTTCTCATTAGAATTGACTCAACATTATATTCTATTACATTTTGGGTCCCAACTCTATCATCCAAAGATTTAGCTGTCCCTTCTAATTTTGTCAGCTGAAAATTTGTTAAGAATGCCATGTTTGCCCTTTTTTAAGTAATTGATGAAAATATTAAGTAGCACAAGGGCAAATCCTTGTGGTCCTTCATGCCATCCCCTTTCAAATTGTCCTCAACATCTTAATGATAACAATTTGCACTCACTGATTTATCTAGTTCCAAATCCATATAATTGTAGTATTCTTTAATTCTCTATCTCGTACACAGCAATAACATGACAGAATTTTTAGAATTCTTTGCTAAAATTAGGTAAGAGTTATCTAAACTATTCCAAAACAGGGTGTGTGTGTGTGTGTGTGTGTGTGTGTGTGTGTGTAGAGAGAGAGAGATACAGACAGACAGACACAGAGAGACACACACACAGAGACAGAGAGAAAGAAAGGAAGGGAGGGAGGGAAGGAGGGGAGGAAAAAAGGAAGGGGGGAAAGAGAGAGGGAAGGGCAGAGAGACAGAGAGAGAGAGAGAGAGAGGAAAGAGGGAGGGAGGAAGATAGAGAGACAGACAGAGAAAGGGAGAGAGGAAGTGAGGAAAGGAGAGAGGGAAGGAGAAGGAAAGAAGGGAGAAAGAAAGATAAAAAGAGGAAGGAGGGAGAGAAAGGAAGAAAAGGGGGAAGGAGGGAGAGTCTAACTTAGACTATGCTCTTTTATTTTTGTTATCTAAATTTGGCAAACAGTAAACATGAACATATCTTACAAACATAAACAACACTTACAAAGAAAAAGAGAATTTTTATATCAAACAATCTCCATTTCATCTTGCTTTTTTGAAGTATATAATAAATTCAGTAGTTTCTTTTTTATTAAATTTTTTAATTAATGAAAATGCATCTTCTCTCCTCCCATATTTCTCACCCCCCATTGGAAAGAAAGAAAAAAGGCCTTTACAAACATGTATAATAAGACAAAACAAATTTTGAGAGTGGCCATGTCAAAGAAATCTCAATCTGTTCCTCTATGGGGAGGTAGATAGAAAATATTTATTTCAAAGTTGCCTCATTTGTTTGTAACCCCCTTTGAATCTTATGTTTTTATGTTCTCTCCTGTGTATTCTTTTAAAGAGCATCTACTATTCTTAATGAAACCATTCTGGTCCTTTTCTGAATGTTAATTAATCATCAAATACATTCATTATAAAATTAATAGAATTCTTAATTTTTGCAAGGAATTCAAGTTCACTAGCCTGTAGTTTTCAGATTGCACTCTCATTTTCCTTTTCAAAATTCAAAAGTCCAATCCCCATGGCACATTTTCTGTCCTCCATTCAAAGATCACTGGCAACAATTACATCCAAGATTCATCTGGAACTTTTGTTCATTGTTATCTTGACCTAGTGATTTGACCTTGTCAAGGGCCACTAGGTGCTCTCATCCTTTCTGGTTTATCTTGAGTATTACCTTACTATTAGCCTTTTATAATTTTCATTTATCTTTAGTATCAATTCTCTTTTTAGTTAAAAAAATATTTTCCTTGGTATACAACACAGAAACTGTTCCATCTTTATTCAATCACTTTCTGTCATCCTATTCACCATGAGCAGCAATCTTATCCTTTTTTTTAATCTTCCTTTTTCTCCATTTATTAAAAATATCCTGTTACTCTTATCATTCTATACCAGCTTCAAACCACTCTGCATTTTAGGACTCCTGAGAATATTTTAAAAGCACTTGCCAAGTTCTGAAATTCACGATTTGTTAACCTGCCCTTGCTGCCATCTTTTGCATGTCTTTTACAATTATCTTTATATAGATGTTCTTCTCTTTAGAAACTTCCTCCTTCCCCTTCTTCCTCATTGGAATTCTCTTTGTGTCTTCAGAAATATCTTGAAAACTTCCTAACACTGATGAACTAATTTTTTTTCCCTCTAGAATCTTAAACCACTTCTTTTTTCTGAAACCTTTGTTCTCCAAAAGTCCAAAATTAATATTAAACTATGCCTGTCATTCCTATCCTCCCTCACAAATTCTAAGACAGGATCAATTCCTCAAAAGGTTTCCATAATTTCTACTTTGGAAACCAGTTCATTAATAGGATTATAGATTTGGAGCTGGAAAAGACATCAGAAGCCTTCTAAGTAGACTCCCTAGATGAGGACACTGAGATTCAAGTGCTACTATAAATATTTTGAGTGGAAAAGAACTTTGTTTTCATTAATGATTCCTTCATAAAGGAAGATTAAAAAAGGATAAGATTGCTGCTCATGATGAATAGGATGACAGAAAGTGATTGAGTAAAGATGGAACAGTTTCTGTGTTGTATGGCAAGGAAAATATTTTTTTAACTAAAAAGAGAATTAATACTAAAGATAAATGAAAATTATAAAATTGCATATATAATATGCAATTCATTTGCATATATGGGTATAGACATTTTAGTCACTTCATTTGAATAATTCCAAATTACCTTCCAAATTGGTTGTAACAATTCATAGATCCACCAACAATGCAAGGGTATATATATTTCTTTCCATAACTCTCTCAATATTGTCTATTCTCATTTTTTGTCATCTTTGCCGATTTGTTGTATATAAGGTAAAACATCAGGATTGAATGATGGCCTATCATAGCTTAGTTGATTTGTTATTTCTAAATTAATATTAGAGAACCTCAATATTAAAAGAATCAGTCTTATTTTATCAATTTATATACCAGCAAATGAAAATACTTCTTAGGCTCATGTATAGTGTCTGTCAGCAGTAGCAACTTCTTTAGGTTATCATTGTCCCTTTCTGGTTTTTTTGTAGTCGGAATCCTACCAAGAAGACATCTATCCCTTGACAGCTGGAGTCCAGCCGGCTCTGACGGCACAGGAATGGCTGAATGGAATGAATAAAGGTCAGGATTACCTCCTTTCTGGTACAATAAGAATAAAAATCACTGTGGCTTCAGTTCAAAAATATTATGAAATATGGTGCCTTTAGTCAAAGCCCAGTGAATTATTGGACCCAAAGCTAGCTGACATGAAAGTATTTTTCTTTTCCCCAAACATTTATTGTTGTTAATGTTTAGTCGTTTTAGTTGTGTCCAATTCTTCTTGATCCAATTTGGGGTTTTCTTGGCAAAGAGAATAGTTTGCCATTTTTTTCTCCAGCTCATTTTACAAATAAGGAATTGGGACAAAATAAGAGTAAAATGACTCAACCAGGGTCTCGCAGCTAGTCAATATCTGGGGCCAAATTTTAATTTTCTTGATTCCAGGCTTTGCACTCTATCTGCTGTGCCACCTAGTGGCCTAACTGAGCACTTTCTTTTCCCCAAATTACTTTGTGGCTGTGACAGATACATAAGGGTAAAATCTGAAACCCATCTAATCTGCCCCATTTTCAGATGTGTTACAATGAACTTCCCTCCCTTTTTCACATAAGTTGTGATCTTCATGGGAAAATTCATTACATTGTCTTTTGTGAGTTTTTTAGAAACAAAAGGATTTTTTTTCTTTTTTTTGATTAACAAGCATTTATCTCTCCCATTCTCCAATATAAAAAGAAGAAAATCCTTGTAACAGATATGCATAATCAAGCAGAACACATTGTCCACAATCAAAAAAATCACATTATCTTTCCCCCCCAAAAAAATTCTCCTAAATGTGTCTATAGAGAAAATTCTTCCAATCACCCAAAGTTCACAACTTGATGCCTTCCTAACTGCCTCACTCTCCCTCACCAATATTCAACAAGCTGCCAGATCTTATCATTTCTACCAGCAATGTATTGCATATAATATATTATTATAATAATGTTATTATTATATCATATATAAAATATAGCATGATACACAATGCATTATTATATATTATGTGCATTTTAAATGGCACAAATAGAAGTTTTAAAAATATGAAATGCTTGGGAAGAAGGTAAAAGAAGAAAGCTAGAAAAGATAGGAGAAAAGAGAATGTGAAAGTGAAAGAAAGATAACTATTAAGAGGCATATATGGTAATACAGAAAAAAGAGAAATGGAGACCTTAAGTTGCTTACCCTTAGTAGAAAACCTCATTCTTAAATTCAATTGACTTTACTTTCTCATATCTATGTGCCTTCTCTCTTCTTATATAGCCAGTTCTTGTAGTTAAGGTCATTATAATTTTTTGCCTGTATAAATGCAGTAGCAACCTAATTGCTCTCCTTGGCTCATCTCTCCCCACTTTGATCTATCTGACACACAATTCTGAAAGTGAGTTCCTAAACTATAGATCTAGCCATATCGTTCCCCTCCTCAATAAACTCTAGTAGATCCCCATTGACTCAAGAATAAAATATGATTTCATCTTTATGTCATTCTTTTAAATCTTTTATTTATGTCACTTTATAAATATATAATGTGTTGTATATTGTTATTATATTTTATATTCAATATAATTATCATGTATATATGTGAAATAATATAGAACATATAATAAACATATATAATAATATAGTCATATGTATATATGCAATAGTGTATGAAGAATTTATGAATCTCATCCATTTATTTATTTATTTAAAAGTAAATTAATATGCACCTGTTGGTCAAAAAAAAATCAAACAATTTGGAGACCACTAATCTAGCTACTGAATCTCAAGGGTTATAATATTTATTGTCTTAATTGAACTAATAATGAAAGATTTTGTTTTAAATATATTTAGAACTAATAAAGCCCTTGTAAAAGAAACATTTGCACTTTTTGGATCATCAATGTCACTTCTGAAAAATTCAGCGTATAACTTGAATAAAATTATGAATACATTCTGGCCTAAAGAAAGTACAATACAACATAGATGATAATACACGTTAAACAGTCTTGATGTGTGGATTTCTAGTTGAGTTTAACATCTCTACTCTAAATCCTTAAAGTCTTTCTTTATATTCATGAAGATGTATGATTAGTGTGCTCACTATCACTTTATTTGTCTTGTAGGGCCATTGCTGGTATCTCTGAGACCAGGGTCTGAACTTATAAACTCTCAACAACAGTTTCCTGAAAGGACACTATCCAATTCTATGCCTCTGGAATCAAATAGGTATATAGAGAGGATTGAAAGGAAAACAACAATTGAGGATTTCAAGAAGTCAAACAGGTTCTTGGATGACAGAGGACCAAGAAAAGGAATAGATCAAATACAAGAAGATAGGAAATCTTGGCTTTCAAATGGCTATGATCCATTTGAGTGTCCTCCACCAAAAACAGAAAATGAGGTAAGATTATATGAAAACTAATCATTGAGAATGAATGAGCTTCTGGATGCCCAAGGTAGAGATCAACTCTAGGGAAGAATAAACAATAATGTTTGTGGAATCCAGACATAGGCAAGGGAATAAGGAGGGGAAAAGGAGAAAAAGGAAAGGAAGAAGAAAAGCAAAATGTGAGAGACAATACATGGCTTGGGAAGAAGGTGAAAGAAGAAAGCTAGAATAGGAGGAAAGAGATTGTGAAGGTGAAAGAAGGAGAAAAAAAGAAATATTTAAAAGCATATATGGTGAAGAGATGCCAAAACCTTAGGTTGCTCACACCTCATTCTTTAATTCAAAAAGTATGCAAATACTTGGAAAAAAGTAGGTTTGCCAACAGCTAAATAGGCATTTTAATCCCATTATACAGATGATATAGATTCATCATGATATGCATGTTTCAGAAATGGAAGCCAGAAAGCCCAGTTTATTGATTACCAGTATTTATGTAACTGTGTTTTAAATTTCCTGGCACTTGCTTATATTTCAGGTTTCTTCAACTCCTAGTTCTTACTGTTTGCTGTCACTATAGATTACCCAAAATACACTTATAATTTACAAACTCAGCGGGTTTTTTGTTAGCTAATTCCATGACAAATTATTTATAATGGTTTCTAAAATGATCCCCTTGAAAAGATTACAATCTTTAGAGGATTAGCAGCATTTCTGGTTCATTTTAAGTTCACTTTCCTTTCCTTCTTATAGATGACTATAAATCTCCTCGGAAAGATCTTTCAAATCATATCTTATGTTCCCTTTATTTTCTTCTTCCTTTTTCCTTTCCCCCAGTCCTCAGTTTTTATTGCACCAATAATGCAAAGAAGCAGGTATATAGGGATTCACTTAAAGGCCTAATCAATATTCTAGATCCTCTATATATAATCCCTACCCCTGTCCCATTTCCATCACTTCAAGACTTTCTATAGAAAATGGGAGTTGGTCCATCTATCCACTAGAAAAGAAACCAAATAGTGACAAAACCCAGTCCTTTTATGGCTCAGTAAATGAAGAATGGCGATTCAATCATTTAAAAACAGTTATGAAATAGCGATACATTAGAAAATTGTCCATTTAGATCCAAGTCATGTTAACACAATCACTTTTTTTAAAATGGGGGGATGGTGTTGGGATTAAGGACAGGAAATAATCAAGAATAAAGCCTTTTAGTAAAAGCTAGTATTCCCCCTATACCTGGTGCTTACCTATTTTCTGATCTGCCTACCCCTAAGTTTTTATACTACAAACATAATCATAATAATCAGTCCAATGTTTTACAGCTGCTGCAGATGTTCTATAGACAACAAGAAGAAATCCGGAGACTTCGAGAGCTGGTAAACCAGAGAGAAGTCCAAGTCAAACAGCTGGAACTGGAAATCAAAAACATACACATGAATTCAGGCACTTATTGAGAGGGAGAGAAAGAAACTATTTTCCTGATCCTCAGAACCCAGAGCAACTCCGAGACAAATACCAAAACCAAACTCCAAATTTCATAAGAATAACTATTGTTTTTATATTTTTGTGGAAAATTTAATTCATTGAAAAATGCCAGTGGTCAATAGTGCCCAATTTTCTACTTATCTTCTTTTCATAGAGATTTTTGAATCAAATCATTATAAATAATACTTTGGCCTTCAATTCATTATCTCTCTCATTTAAAAAAATACTTTATCAAAGCAAAAACAAAAAGTGATATAGCATCTCAAAAAGAATGTGGAGTAGTTGTCAAAATTAGAGAAACAGAGAGAGAGAGAGAGAGAGAGAGAGAGAGAGAGAGAGAGAGAGAGAGAGAGAGAAGCTCTTAATCATATCTCTATAAACAGGTAAGAAAAGGAACATCTCAAGGGGATCGATCTCCTCTGATGAGGATTCCTTTCACTGATACAGACCACATCCCTTAGTAGAAAATTCCTAGGGAGTTGTCTGAGGAATTTAATGACTAAATGACTTGCCAGTCATACAACATAAGTGTCAGGGATACAATTTGACCTCAGGTCTTGCTGGGTTCAAGCCCAGCATTCAGTCCATTTTATTACACTGTCCCTCTAGTAAAAAGATAGATTTAAATAAATCTTTTTCCCCTGGAAATAAGAGACTTTGTCAAATATACTCAATTAAACTGAATAGCTGGTCCTTGACTTGAGGTCAATTATAGAGATTTTTCATAGAAATTGAAGAGTTTCAATTTCAGAGAAATTGAAGAGATAGATGTATGCTTCAAGGTTCTGGTCCCAGAATGCAGATCATCAAATCCAAACTGTTCTTCCTTAAAAAAAAAAAAATGTGAAAGACTTAAGTCTCCTTAATACACAGAGTAAGGATAAATAAGAGTAAAAGTCATTTAACCAATGGGTCAAAAATGATTATTTCCTTACTGATTGCAGGGCTACTATTACTATTTGGAAACCTGGGTTTATGGATCATGATGGAGAAGCTATATTGCTATCTAGTTCACTCTCACATTGCAAAAATGGGACATAATTGAAAAGAATCAAATGAGCTGTGAGCATTAAGACCATCATGAAGCAATGTTGCTGGTGTCTTTCCCACTGCCCCATTCTGAGCAACCAAGGGCATACAGTGGGTGTATGTATAATGCCCTATCAGGTTGTATTTTAAATTTGCATGTCCCCCACATGCTGAGAGAGAGGCTGGGGGCTCACTGTGTCTGTCTTCTCACTAGACCACAACTCCTTAGGCATGCTTATCTCACCTGAGCAGCATTCTGTCCTGTAAATACTTTTAAATGCTGGAACTTATTTTTATACATTGTCTGTAAAACATGCCTTACTGTGCTGAAGAAGAGGATGAATCACAGTTGATTATTGGGAGAGCAGAAATCCATGATATACTATGTTTAAACATGTCAATTACTATCTTATCAAGCAAAACTCATACATCAGTGACCAAAATTTCATGTTTGACCAAAATTTCATGTTTAAAAATAGTATCTGGCTTCTCTGAGGTAGACAGAAAGCTTTTTTTTTTCATTTTCTTTTTTATGTCTAAAATAAATTATTTAAATTATTTGACAAGTAGGAAAAGGGACAGATCATTTTTACCCAATATTTTTTTAACCTGTCTTTTTAAAATTGTATTTTTGTTTATGTATGTGACCTGATAAGGTTAAAATTAGTCATATTCACAGTGCTCAGCCAATTAGTAGTGTACTCACTGATCTATGTACTTGAAACAATAGTAGTTTACTGATTTACTATTCCAAGAACAACTATTGAATCAGCACCTGAGTATAATCTTTGGAAGAATACCTCTGTATAAATGTTGAATTCTAAACACGTTTCCTCCCTTCACCCACGAAAATACTTTGAATTTGTTCAAATTCGTATTATACAGAAGATCAAATGACAAAAATTGGTTTATGCTTTATTAAACTGTGCCTAAAACTATCTGAATGATCATTTTATCATTTCTTAAATTCCTTATATCTTTGTAAAAAAAAAATAGATGTTGTGGAATTGTGCAATGAAAACAAATGTAACAAAATAATAAATAACTGCCTAGACTTTTACTTTTTAACACATAGTTTTTTAAAATAAATATTAAGTATTCAATTTGCTTAAAGCAAAAATCAAGAAGGTTGCAGGAGTGGGAACTGCTATGAGTTGGCCATTTTCATTTATGGAGATGATGAGATCTCCTCCTACTAGACAGAGCCTGTACACCCATGTAAATGCATGTGGATCGCCCAACAAAACCTTTGGCCTGCTGGTGGAACCTGCCCTTGTATATTATATGTAAGCTGCTATGTTCCATTTATTTCTAATAAAAACAGATATTTAAACCTAAAAAAATAATTCACACTGATAAAAATAGCACCTCTTTTACCCTACTTTGCCTTCAGATGAGTTCTCGTTTGGGAAAACTGTGCCAGTTTGGTGCTGTCTGCCAACAGGATGTCAATCTTGAACCTCATGGAAATAAATCAAAGATTTCAGGACTCAAACTCTAGGCTTGTAATTATCTGTGTAAAATATTTGTACCCATATGTGCTCTTTAAATGCTTAAATGCTACCTGTAGGTGACATGGGTAGACTTATCTGGGAATTTACTCAGATCTTGCCCAGATCAATGGGCAAGGATCCCCATTGAAGAGGGGAACAAATAAGCCCCAGTAATACCACAAAACAGGGTCCTCTTTTCTCCAGTCTCTGAGAGGGATGTCAGGCTAGACATTCTGTCCCCCTCAAATATGTCGGGTCTAGGGAATATAATATTTCTTGATTCAGAAGGAAAGCCACTTAACTGGTCACCTTTAAGAGAGAACATAATCCTTAGCTCACACTTGCCAGCTTAGCTTCTTCCCTTCAAACACTGGTCATACAAACAGCAAATAGACAGAAAACCCATTTATTCAAGTAAAATAGCAACCAGAAATTAAAGAATCTCTACAGATTAGTATGTAGTAGAAAAGAAAAAAACTACACAGAAGTGAATGAATGAGCTTCTCATGCAAGAGTGAGAAAAAGTCTCAACTCATCCAAGGAGATCTGTTCTAGCAGACTCTAGAGAAGCAAGATTGAAATCAGGAACAATTTGGGGAGCCAGCTTCCAGTCCCTATCTGTCGCTTTTCCTTTTATCTCTCCCAAAGAATCTATGGAGCCATTTTCCCTGAAGAATATCTGGCTCTAATTCAGCAAACCTCTCACACAGGTATGTAACGTGGTATTCTTTACCATTTACCAGCCTTGTGTCTGTTAAACAGTATGAAAAAACAATTCAGCTTGGTTGGAAACCCAGTTATATTTACAAAAGAAATGTTTCAGGGAAAGATATAATAGATTTTCTTGAAGAAGGATTTTGTGAAGTAATCTGGGCAATTTTCCCTGTGGAACACCCACACCCAAGAGAAAGAATGTGGCTCAAAAGTGGTTTTCCCCAGAATCTCTAGTTCTCATGTTTCATAGAAAACACTGTCATATATTTTTTACCCAAAATTTCCTCCTTAATAGACAGAATTGTAGCTTGGAATTATTGGGGCTGGAATAAATGAAATTGTGGGGAGGGTATCCTGGCAGTGGATATGGCCCAAAAGGCTAAGGAATTAATGATCCAGAGCACACTCCAGGTAAAGTCACACCAGGAAAAAGATTACCTCTGTGAATGGCCACTTCTTGAGATGCAAGCCTGGCAATTATACTTAGAGGTACTGCAGTCACAGCTGCTATGGAACCAAAAAGAAAGTTCTTGCCTCCAAGTCATTGTCAGATTGCTACACATCAGAAACTAATGTTTCATCGATGGAAATGGCAATAAGAAGAGACATTAATATCTGCTTTCCTGCTGTATTTTAAGGTTGTTTTTGAATCATTTCAGTTGTACCAACTCTTCATGATCCTTTTTGAGATTTTCTTAGCAAAAATATTTTTAAGGAAACATGAGTAAACACTTTTTATTCACTTTACAAAAAAAATAAAAAAGAGCATAAAAGTTATGAATTGATTCTATTACATCAATTCTATCTGCATTTCAATGTACTATTATAAACTAGACATGTTTGATGTCTGCATGACTTTAAAAAAAACAAAACTAAACCAAAAAACACCTCAAACAAAAACCAAGTCCTAGACAAGAATTCAAGATCAAGAATTTAGGATTTTAAAGTGAAAATATTAGAATTTATATACTATACCATTTTATTTTATCTTAAAATGGTTAAGTACATTAAGTACTGAGATTTTATAATAACATTTTGTTATATAGGCAATGACTCATCCACTGTAATAAAAAAAATAGAAATGTTCATAGCATTCTGCAATTTTCCCCTTAATATTCATACAGTGCCCTTTTGCTTCCCTGCCTGAAGTTGAAACAAAAGCAGTTAGACCAAGCTCTTTTGGAATTCATTTAATTGATTTTTGAAAAATGAGAGAAAAGATAAGTCAATTTTTCAAGATAAAAGTTGGCTTTACATCTCTAAACTACTAATGGCACTATGAGCAACAAACAGAGGATGTGATATAACTTAAATCTTGCTTGACACACTTAAACAAGACTTGGTCACTTTAAAGTGATGTGAAAATTGTGTTGGGAACCTGTTCTAAGTATATACCTAATTTACATTGCTTCAAAAATGAGAAAACATTATTTTTCTTCAAGAAATGACATTCTCTTTTTTGGAGACAGGAAAACACTGAAAACTGAAAAGAATTCACATGATAGTAGTATTTTGGGGGACAGACAGCACTGTGCAATGACTATGAGCAGTGCTTGGATTTGGTGAGCTGTAGCAAAGATATTAAAGTGCTTTGCCATATCTTTCTCTAGTTCATTTCACAGATGGTGAAACTGAGGCAAAGAGGGTTAAGCGACTTGCCCAAGGTCCCACATCTAGGAAGATTGTCTGAGACCAAATTTGAACTCAGTTCCTCCTGAATTCAAGCCTAGCACACTATCCATTGTGCTATATCCTAAAGATCATGAGACTCTTCCTTCTCCCCCATTAGAATGAGAGATCCTTGAAATCAATCACGGTTTTACTTTTTGATTTGTATCTGTGCTTTGTGCATAATAAGCACTTAATAAACGTTTTATTCATTCATTCCTTAACCTCTTACCTATCACTAGGCTGTGGGGGAAAGCAAGACCTAGGAAAAGGGCATAACAGCCACAGAGGTCTACAAAATGAAAGGGAGAGGAAAGAAATTAAAATAGAAAGGGAACATATTCTACCCACCCCAAAAGCATGAATGCCCCTGTCATGTCAGGTCGCTTGGGCAAAAGTGTCCATGGAAAATCACATCTGTTAGGAAAGATATTGACAAACTAGAGTATTTCTAGAAATGAGTGACCAAAATCATAACATAATTGTCCCATATGAGGAAACCATATGCTAGCCACCATGCTTAGTGACTCTAAGAAAATCACTTAATCTCTGTTTTTTGGAGGCAGGGAATAGGGACTGTCCTTGTCAGCAGGAAGACTGATGTATCATACTAGCTGTGTGATAATAAGTAAGTCATTTAATCTTTTAGTGCCCTCAGGCAACTGTAATACTATAAGTTATGAATGAATTAGTAGAGGATTTTTCTGTATTATCAGAGGAGTTTTCCAAATTAAGCGTTCTTCTATGGATGTAACCTTGGACCCAATACACATATACCCAACTAAAGTCCTACTCCAATATCTCAGTGTGAAGTTAAATTGACCCTAAGATCAAATTAAAAAAAAAAATATGATGTTTTAGGTACTCAGTTATAGTAATTACTATGGTTATTCCAAAATACAAACTTGTAGGATTGCTAGGTGGCAAAGTGGATAGAGTTAACAGACCCAGAGTCAGGAAACCTCTCCAGTATCTTTGCCAAGAAAACCCCAAACTGGATCATGAAGAGTTAACAATAAAAATAATCTAGAAAGCTCTCACTCTCCCCAGGGCTGTGTTCCTTCTCCTATTTGCCTAAAGACACGTGAACGGCAGAAGTCAGCATAATTCTCACCAACTTTCACTTTCTATACTTTCCTCTGTCCCCATCATTTTTCATTATCTCATCCTTTGAAATTCACTCTTAGTTCTATTACCACATCTAAATCCTTATAGCTATCATCTAATGGCTTCTCAATCATTTCCCCTCATTTCTCAAGGAATTCAGTCTGACAGTCTTCCTCTGCTGCTTTCATACTAAGAGCAATAAAAATGGTGGGGGCAAAAAATATTTAAATCAATAAAAATGTTGATATCATTTCAAACAGCCAGACCTTACAGTTTATCAACATCTTCTGTTCTTTTAACCTTTCTTTTCACCTCAGCCAACCACAAGGTCTAAATATGAAGTCTAGCCTCAGCAACGTCTCTCTGAACCTTTGTCTTCCAGGCTTAAGACAGGTGCCAATTCCCTTCTGTGGCCCTGGTCTTTGTTCCAATAGAAGCAGGGGTTCTCTCCTTCCTCACTCTGCTTAACTTTATAGGACTGGGATGGGATGGGGGGAGAGGAGAAACAACAGTAGAACAGAAGCTTCTTCTATGCAAGCAAAAAGTATGTTTTATCCATCTTTCTATCCCCAACACTGTCAGAATCTCCGTGCTTTGGGCATGGAGATTTTTTTTTACTTTTACTTACATCTCTTTTTACTATTAGGAGACACCTCACTTTCCAAAGCTAAGATCCAGAAAACAAGCTGTTCTCTGCGCTTGGAACGGCAACAATCCTTTGCACTCACTCTCTGGATGAATCCAACTACATCAAAATTATAGAATTGTTTCAGATCAGCATCAGGTAGTCCTTAATCTTGGGCAAGCACCTATAGGACACATATTCTGGTGATAAAGCCCTGCTATAAATAAAACGACTCATCGTTGCTATTAGCCCTTATTGCCAGGGCTACAGTTCACTTAAGTATTTGGATTTTCACACATTAAAGGGTTTCTCCTACTAGCGAAAGTTCTGGCACATGTATCTAGTTTGTCTTATCTAACAGATTAAAAAAAGCTTTTTGTTATGATCACTGTTAGCACTTTGGTTTTATTTTGTTTTCATTTTCTTTTGTTTCTTAGAATTAATTGTGGTTGTGATCACCTATGGATTCTGATATTTTCAGAATTAACTGTGGTTGTGCTAATCCATGTGAGTTCTCTGGGTGTGTGTGTGTGTGTGTGTGTTTGTGTGTGCATTTGAGTTGGCAGTGGTTGTTACATAACCTCTGTGATTTTTTTTTTGGTCATTTGTTTTCCTAGTTGACAGCACCTAGGACAGTAGCACCTTCCTTGCCCGCCATACATGCTAAATAAATATTCAACTGAATTGGATTTGGATTGGGAGACTCCAAGACATAGATTTGAGAGGCTGACTTCCTCCCATATATTTATTATATAATAATGAATCTTCATATACTTTTTTTTTATTTTTATTTTTTTAAATAACTTTTTATTGACAGAACCCATGCCAGGGTAATTTTTTACAACATTATCCCTTGCACTCACTTCTGTTCCGATTTTTCCCCTCCCTCCCTCCACCCCCTCCCCCAGATGGCAAGCAGTCCTATACATGTTAAAGATGGTTACAGTATATCCTAGATACAATATATGTGTGCAGAACAGAACAGTTCTCTTGTTGCTCAGGGAGAATTGAATTCAGAAGGTATAAATAATCCGGGAGGAAAAACAAAAATGCAAGCAGTTTACATTCATTTCCTAGTGTTCTTTCTTTGGGTGTAGCTGCTTCTGTCCATCCTTGATCAATTGAAACTGAGTTAGATTTTCTCTTTGTTGAAGATAGCCACTTCCATCAGAATACATCCTCATACAGTATCGTTGTTGAGGTATATAACGATCTCCTGGTTCTGCTCATTTCATTCAGGATCAGTTCATGTAAGTCTTGCCAATCCTCTCTGTTCATATACTTTCAAGTAGAAAGCATACCTTACTTTTTGTGGTGGCAAAGAATTAGACGTTTATGGGATGCCCATCAATTGGAGAATGGCTGAACAAGTTGTGATATGAATGTGATGGGATATTTGTGCTTTAAGATGTGCTTTAAGAAATTAGGAGCATGATGCTTTCAGAAAATCCCAGAAAGACTTAAATGAACTGATACAAAGTGAAGTGAACACTACTAAGAGAACATTGTACACGGTAAGGGCAATATTGTAAGGACCAACTGTGAATGACAGCTATTCTCAGCAATACTGAGAAAATTCTGAAGGGCCTATGATGAAAAATACCTCCAGAGAAAAAACTGATGGGGATTGAAGGCAAATGTAAGACTATTGGGGTTTGTTTGGTTTTGCTTTTGCATTATTTTCCTTGTTTTTGTTTTTTGTCTGTGTTTTCTTTCACAACATGACTAATATGGAAATATGCTTTGCATGGCTACTCATGCATAACCTTGATTAAATTGTCTTCTCATTCAAGGGAGAAGGAGGTTGGGAGAGAATTTAAAACTCAGACTTAAAAGATGAAAGTAAATATTTGTTTTTAGATATAATTAGGAAAACAAACTATTAAAATTTTAAAATAAATAGAACTATTAATTCTACAGGGTGGGGGGGGAAGGAAAAAAGGAGAGAAAGTTTAAAGGTTAAACAGCCTTCAAAGTTCTGCGGGACTGTTTCCTGCCTTTCTGCTTCTCCGCCCCTTTTCTCTGACACACAGGAATTACAGATAAATGTTTCGACCCTTTATTTTGCTCCTCCTCAGGGCAAATGGCTATGGCTGCTCCTTCGACCGCAGCCGCAGCGGACCTGGGACCGCGAAAAATATTCGGAGCCCGGGAAATGTCCAGGGCCCCACAGCCTGAGGCTCCTGGCAAGTTCGGGGGACCGTGCGGGCGGCCCGGGGACGCAGCGGCGGGAGCAGGCCCAGCTAAGGCGGAGACCCTGGGGGGCGCGGGGCCCGAGCGGGCAGTCCCTTGGCTGTGTCCCGACCACTGCGACCGGACGGCCGAACTGTTCTGCAGCCGCTGCAAACGCTGCGTGTGCGCCCTGTGCCCACTGCTGGGTTCGCACCAAGGCCATCCAGTGCGCTTAGTCCACGAGGAAGTGGGCTTCAAGCAGGTACGGCCAGCGGGGAGGGGATCCGTGGGGGGAAGAAAAAGGGAAACTGTGGCTGACCTCGGCGAGGTCACACGTCCCTCACTGCGTCGTCACCTTCCCTCCGCCTGCTGGTCCGGGATTGAGAGGACCCCCCCTCTCCTCCACCCACTCTCCCCTGACCTTTCCGGGTAACCCTGGAAGGCTGCCTGCTAAGCGTAGTTCTGTAGGTGAGAAGTCGAAGCTAGGGGGGAAATTCATTCTGTAGGATGGGAAAATTCCTCCTGGCTTTGTTTAATTAGTGCGGGGGGCAGTGAAATCAGTGCGGGTCTTAAAGTCTGGAAACTAGGGTGACCTTGGTCAAGGCACTTAATCGTCTATTTCCCCCCTTCTGTGAAATGGGGATAGCCCCACTTTCACTCCTTGGAGGAGGCGGCAAACCTCCCAGCGCTGCATGGATGGGATGAGCTCCCGTTAATATCAGCAGGTACTAAAGGGCCTGGTGCATCAGAAACTGATAGGAAGATATGAAGACCAAAAACAAAAACAACAACAAAAATAAAAAACAAAGAAAGGAAAAGTACTTGTTCTCAACGGGCCTACAGGACAGGAGGAGAGAAAGAGAAGGTTAAATTGATGCAAAATGTACATAATATATTAAATCCAAAGAAATTTGAGGGAGGACATCATACCACACCTGGGGAGATCAGGATGAACTTTATTCGGTAGATAAGAAGTGACACCCGGGTTGAGAGTTTAAAGGAAAGAAATTTGTTTTTGTCACAAGGCAAAAGAAAAGAGAGGGAAAGCATTCCAAGAAGTAAAGGGCAACCTATACAAAGAAATACATGAAGGCAGGGGGAGAGGCAGTTGGGTACAGGAAGCAGGTCTTATTATTTCTCAATTTTTGTAAGGTTGCCAGAATGTGACACCAACTACACCTACCTGTGCCAGGGCACAACACCAACTGTCTAAATGGTTTTTAAACTGAAAGGCACTGAAGAGATTTTTGAGAAATACTATCCTTTTTTCTTTTCTTTTCTTTTCTTTTTTTTTTTTTGGAGGAGCAAAGAGGAAACAGTAACATTTCCTGCCCTTCTCCCACTCACAGCCTCTAGCTTGTTAAAAAGTTATTTTCTATATCCAGCCTTACTAAGATATTATCTGGCCATCCTCCAAAGCTCTGCCCAAGTCTTAAGTCTCTGTGAAGAAGCCTTTAGCAATAGCTCAACCCCTCCCCCTTCCCCTGATGATTTCTGTCCTATTTCTGAATTCCCACAGTGTCCCTTAGCACTTGGTTTATATACAGATAATCCTCCATTTAGATACGGATGGCACTTTTATAATCATCTAGTTTGTATGCCCACAGGGCTATCAAGCTGTGTATACCCTTTGATCCTGCACTTTTTCTACTGGGTCTGTATACCAAATAGTTCTTATAGGAGGCAAAGGGACCCACATGTGCCAAAATGTTTGGGGCAGCCCTTTTCGTAGTGGCTGGAAACTGGAAACTGAGTGGATGCCCATCAGTTGGAGAATGGCTGAACAAGTTATGGGATATTAATGTTATGGAATATTATTGTTCTATAAGAAATGATGAGCAGGCTTATTTCGGAAAAGCCTGAAAAGACTTACATGAACTGATGCTAAGTGAAATGAGTAGAACCAGGAGATCATTATACACAGTAACAGTAAGATCATACAATGATCAGTTCTGATGATCCTGGCTCTTTTCAACAATGAGATGATTCAAATCAGTTCCAATAGTCTTGTGATAAAGAGAGCTATCTACACCTAGAGAAAGGACTGGGGAACTAAATGTGTGGATCACAACATAGCATTTTCACTCTTTTTGTTGTTTTTTGCATTTTGTTTTCTTTCTCTTTTTTTCCTTTTGGATTTGACTTTTCTTGTACAAGGTGATATTTGTAGAAATGTGTATGGAAGAATAGCACATGTTTAACATATATTGGATTACTTACTGTCTAGGGGAGGAGATGGGTGGAAGGGAGAGAAAAAATTTGGAACACAAGATTTTGCAAGGCTGAATGTTGAAAATTATGCATGTGTAAGTTTTGAAAATAAAAAACTTTAAGAAAAAAATTAAAATCATCTAGTTCAGCTTCCTCATTTTACAGAGGAAGAAATGAGGATAATGGAGGGGGGATGATTTGCTCAAAGTTACAGGAAGTAAGTGGCCAACCACAGCCTCCTCTCACTCTGTGTGATGGCTGCTTTTTTTTTCTAACTAGTTACTAATCACTACTTTAATAATGTTATTTAAAATACATTATATTGCCAGCACCTAAGAAATTCTTAATAAATACTGAGTGATTGACTGATTGTCCAGAATTGAAATCAAACTCACTGTCCTATAATTTCAGACTCTTCCCTTGGGGGAGAAAAAGAAGAAGGGGGAGGAGATCAAGACAGATTTGTCCCTCTTTCAATTCTATCCCATCTCTTCTCTTCCACAGTCTTTCAGAGATTACAAACATTGACTCAGCAATTCAATAGTCTAAAATATAGTTCTCTTTTATTCAATTCAATTCAACAAATACTTGAGTCCGTATTGTGCATTGAGTTCAGTTGTTCAGTCATTTTTCAGTTACATCCAACTCTTTGTGACCCCTTTGCAAAGACACTGGAGTGTCTTTCTCCAGCTCATTTTGCAGGTGAGGAAATTTAGGCTTACAGGATTAAATGGCATACTCGGGGACACAAAGCTAGTAAGTGTCTAAGGCCAGATTTGACTCGGGCCCACCTTCCTATCCATCTCACCATCTACCACTCCACCTACTAATTATTTTGAATATATTTTGTATACATATTGAATTTTTTAGTATATATATATATATATATATATATATATATATATATATATATTGTTTCTCCTTGATAGAATGTAAGCTCTCTGAAGGCAGGAACTGTTTCATTCTTGCCTTTATATTCCTGGTACCCAGCATACTATCCAACATATAATATATGCTTCATAAATGCTTTTTTCATCGATTGGTTGGTGTGATTTTAGAATAACAAAATCGCTAGGGTAGAAGAGATCTTCTAAAACATCCCTAAGAAAGTGATTGACTTGCCTCCTCTTTGGAAAACCTTCAGTTTTGGGAAATTCGCTACCACCACCAATCAGTTCTTTTTACACTGGAACTATTTTCATTGTTCGAATGTTTTTATATAAGTTTGCTCCATCTTTCATCCTTGAGAACAAGAGAATTGTCTTTTCACAGTTTCAAAAGAAATTTTCTTAAGCTTAAAGAATCTAAGTTTCAAATCACTATGAAATTTCCCAACTTAAGACCATGGAATAATATAGGCTTAGAGATTGATGGAGTCTTAGAGATCATTTTGTCCAAATCCATCATTTTACAGATGAAGAAAACTGGAACTCCAAAAAAATTAATTAACTTGATCAAGGTCACAAAGGTTATAAATGGTCAGGGGAAGATGTAATCCCAGGTCTTCTAGATCAAATCTACCATTCTCTCTACTGCATTACTGCCTTACTTCTATTGTCCCATATAAAGTACCCACATCTAATGGATGCCATATTGCTTGTCGTGTACTTAAACTTTATTTCTGTGGAGCTATGCCTAGCTCCTAGTATCTTAATATTAAGTAGGGACTTAATAGGGACATTTTTTTATTTTTAAATTTTAATTTTGACAGAACTGAAAGTAGCCTTAAAAAGTAGAAAGGAAGTTAAATTTCAAATCAGGAGAGACATAGATTCAAATCCTACTTCTTATGTTTTCAAGTTTTGTGGCAATGAATAAGTTGTGCAATTTCTCTGAGCTCAATAAAGCTTTGTGACAATGGATAAATCATATAATCTCTATAACTTCATGTGCACATCTATAAACTGAAGATTACAATGCCTATATTTTCTTCAATACCTCACAGAATTGTTATAATGAAAACTTTGAAATCATATATGCAAAATATGCATAATTTATGATGTACTTCATATAGCAGACCTTAAATATTTGTTGAGCTTACAAATACACAGTTCAGAAGTTCACCTTTCACTGCCATATAGCAGAGGAAATATTTCTTCTGTACTTCTCCAATTTTTTGCTTACAAATTGCTCCCTTTCATCTAGTAATGTATAATAATGATGATCCCAAGTATTTCAATTAATCTGAGGAATAGAAACAAAATTCCTGAGGGATAAGAGTGAAAGGTTGACTATGGAGTGGTATTGGTGACTTTTCCCTGTACTGTGCATGGATAAGTAGTGGTGACTAGTCTATGTGTCAGCAACTGACACTAACTACTGCTCTGTATGTGGGGTAGCTACTATTTTTCAGTGGCAATTATTTCTTTCTAGTCTACAGGATTTCTCCTAAGTCTTAAGTAAAGTTGTAAATATAGCAATTATGAAGGTAACTGGGGGGTTAGCCATCATATTGCTTTCATTTAGATAAGAACAAAGGCTTCATAGAAAAGATGAATATTTAGAACATTGAAGGAAATTGTTTATGATATCTAGAAGGAGAGTTCCAGCTATAGGAAAATAGGGGGAAATATGTAAGAAAACATAGAATTGTGCATAATAGAACTGAATAAAAGTATCCACTTTTTTGAGTTAGCAGAGAAGAAGAGAAAAAAGACAATTAGGCAGTTAAGACCAAATTGGAAGCTTGGAATAAAGGGGGAAGAAGCTAGAGGAGAGACATGATTTTGATTTTAAAAACCAATGGGAAAAGTTATTTTGGCAACATAAGCAAATTAAGAGAATAGTGGGCTGAGAGAAGAGGGCTGAAGGATAAGAAGGATGAAAACATGGAGAAGGATAATCATAGAAAAGACCAAAATCATCCAAAAATGCCAAAAAACTAGAGTCTTCACTAAAACTTCAGACAGTTAGGCAGAGTCCTTGGACTTAGAATCAGGAAGACCCAAATTCAAAATCTTCCTTGGATATTTGTTTGCTATGTGACTCCAGGTAATTAATTAATTTTTCCCCTCATTCTTCTCATCTGAACAATGAGATTTTAGACTAACTGTCCTCTAAGGGAGTCCTTTCTACCTCTAAGTCCATGATTCTATGATGAAATGACAGAGATAGTCATGGACTGTTATTCAAGAAGTAGCAAGCTTTGGTAAAAGAGCAGTAATAGAGTTCCCAAATTTTGGTATTGCTAATATGTTTTTTTCTAAAACGTCTTACACAGAAAGATATCCAAAAGTGCTTGAAGCAGCTAGCCTTGAAAAAGAAGCAAGAAGTTACCAACATCAGCAAAGTGAACAAAGCTACTGCTGATCTTAAGGTAAGAGGAAACTCCCTTTTCTGTTGACTGTTGAACAGATGTCTGAACGCAGCCACCACAAGGACTTATCTTAAAGAGAGATGGTATCTTCTAGTCTGGGCACAGAAATGTGTTTCTGTTTGGGCATCAGTTTGTCTAAGATAAACGTGGTACTAAATGGTTGCCACCAAGGAGAAAAAACAATACTGTCAAAAAATCAGTCAACCATTCTACCTCTATTCAAACATGTTTGCATAGATTCTTATCCCAAGAAACTCACCAAATGAAAGTCAGGGATCATAACATATGGAAACTTGTATGCACTGTGTATTACCGTGGGGCAGTTATAATTAATCTTCATGGTGATGACCCATTCTACTTACTACAAGATTCTTATGTGACTTGTGAATTCTTAAACATTTAATTATGTCCATTGTCTTGTATATGCTTAGTCTTAGAGGCAGCATGGATGGACAGATGAAGATCTAGGCTCAGGATTTCCCCCTGACTATACTAATGTATGATCTTGAGGAAATCACTTAAATATATTAGGTGACTCTTTTTGAAAATCTAACAGGAAAGATGTCAATCCACATTGATAGAGGGGTTTTTCCTCACTCAGAAGTTCCCCATAATACATAAGTCACAGATACAGTCCCTATCCATACCCTAATCCTTAGAAAATTTTGCAATCTGTGTTTTGTCAGATACTAGTATGAGAAAGTATTTGCAGAAGGAAGACAAGGGGTTGTTGGGAGGGGGACTTTCCAAGAAGAGAGGCAACATAGTAATTGTTAGACAACACAGTAATTCAATTTAGTTACAGTATATGGCTGTGAAGGAGAGGAACGGGAAATAAAATTGGAAAAAAGAGCTCATTGTGAAAGACCATATTCTAAGACCAAAAAATGATGGAGTTGGGAAAAGCGGGTTCTAAACCCATCTTTCATACTTACTAGCTGCACTAGAAGCTTTGAACCAATAAAATAGGGACAAAAATTCTTCTAATATCTATCCCATAGGATTCTTGTGAGGCTTAAATTAGATGTAAGTAAAGTATATTATGAACATTAGAGAATTATGTAAATATCAAGCATATTTATTATTATAAAGGGTTTTTAAGGCCTGTCAAGGAATTTGAATCTTGCCTAGTAGACAGTAAGAAGCTAATGAAAGGCAGATAGATGGTGCAATAGATAGAGCACTGAGCTTGGAGTGAGAAAAACTCATCTTCCTGAATTCAGATCTGACCTCACACTCTACCTGCATGACCCTGGGCAAATATTTTGCCTCAATTTCCCCATCTGTAAAAATGAGTTAGAGAAAGAAATGGCAAACCACTCTCGTATCTTTGCTGAGAAAACCCAAAAATGGGGTCACAAAGAATCAAGCATTATTGAAGTGATTCAACAATAACAAAAGGAGCAATTGAAAGTTTTTTAAGTGAGGAAGTGACATTAGCTGACATTTATTTAAGGATAGATATATACATGTGGGGTGTGTGTGTGTGTAAATAGAGACATAGAGAGAGACATATACACAAAAGGAGACGGGAGTGGATGTAGGTAGATGGATAGGATATAGGATAGAAAGAGAGTTAGGGACTGAATGTGAGATTTCATTGCAATAGTCATTTCCTAGTCCTTTTTACTGAGGCAAGATACTTTATCTAAGCCTGAGCTCCTTTATCATAGAATGAGGGTGAAGGTGGCCTAGCTGTACCTGATATAAAACTGTATTATAAAACAGCAGTTAGCAAAACCATTTGGTATTGGCTAAGAAATAGACTAGTTATTCAGTGGAATAGGTTAGGTTCAAAGGATAAAATAGTCAATAACTTTAATACTCTAGTGTTTCACAAACCCAAAGACCCCAGCTTTGGGATAAGAATTCACTGTTTGACAAAAATTCCTGGGAAAATTGGAAATCAGTATGGCAGAAACTAGACATTGACCCACACTTAACACCGTATCCAAGATAAGGTCAAAATGGGCTCATGACCTAGGTATAAAGAACGAGATTATAAATAAATTAGAAGAACAAAGGATAGTTTACCTTTCAGACCTGTGGAGGAGGAAGGAATTTGTGACCAAAGATGAACTAGAGACTATTATTGATCACAAAATAGAAAATTTTGATTTTATCAAATTGAAAAGTTTTTGTACAAACAAAACTAATGCAGACAAGATTAGAAGGGAAACAATAAACTGGGAAAACATTTTTACAGTCAAAGATTCTGATAAAGGCCTCATTTCCAAAATATATAGAGAATTGACTCTAATTTATAAGAAATCAAGCCATTCTCCAACTAATAAATAGTCAAAGGATATGAACAGACAATTCTCAGATGAAGAAATACAAACTAATTCTAGCCATATGAAAAGATGCTCCAAGTCATTATTAATCAGAGAAATGCAAATTAAGACAACTCTGAGATACCACTATACACCTGTCAGACTGGCTAGAATGACAGGGAAAGATAATGCAGAATGTTGGAGGGGATGTGGGAAAACTGGGACACTGATACATTGTTGGTGGAATTGTGACTACATCTAGCCATTCTGGAAAGCTATTTGGAACTATGCCCCAAAAGTTATCAAACTGTGCATACCCTTTGATCCAGCAGTGTTACTACTGGGCTTATATCCCAAAGAGATACTAAAGAAGGGAAAGGGACTTCTATGTGCCAAAATGTTTGTGGCAGCCCTGTTTGTAGTGGCCAGAAACTGAAAACTGAGTGGATGTCCTCAGTTGGAGAATGGCTAAATAAATTATGGCATATGAATATTATGGAATATTATTGTTCTGTAAGAAATGACCAGCAGGATGAATACATAGAGGCCTGGAGAGACTTACATGAACTGATGAAATGAGCAAGACCAGGAAATCATTATGTATTTCAACAACAATACTATATGATGATCAATTCTGATGGACATGGCCATCTTCAGCAATGAGATGAAACAAATCAGTTCCAATGGAGCAGTAATGAATTGAACCAGCTACACCCAGCGAAAGAACTCTGGGAGATGACTAGGAACCATTACATAGAATTCCCAATCCCTCTATTTTTGTCCGCCTGCATTTTTGATTTACTTCCCAGATTAATTGTACATTATTTCAAAGTCTGATTCTTCTTGTACAGCAAAATAACTGTATGGACATGTAAATATATATTGTATTTAACATATACTTTAACATATTTAACATGTATTGGTCTACCTGCCATCTGGGGAAGGGGGTGGAGGAAGGAGGGGAAAAATTGGAACAAAAGGTTTTGCAAATGTCAATGCTGAAAAATTACCCATGCATAATATATTGTGAATAAAAAGCTATTAAAAATCATAGAATGAGGGGATTAGACAAGATGGCATCTAAGGTTCCTTCCTAATGCAAATCTGTGATCTTTGATGTCCAAAGTTCTTTCCAGCACTAACGTTTTCTGAGACAATAAGATAAGTGTTTGACTTGAGAAGAGGAAAATGCACTTCACAAATGAAGTGTTTCTCATATATACATCAAAATTAATAGGCTATTACAATATAGTCCAGGTGAAAAGTGTTACAGGATTAGATTAAGCCCTTGGCAGGGCGTGAGAGAGATAAAAAAGATAGACAGGAATGTAATGTCTAACTGGGAGAGGGGAAATGAAGAAGAGGGAAGAATCAAAGATGACTCAGAGATTTCAAATGATGCAAATTAGAAAGATGCCAATGGAACAAAAATCCATATGGTAAGGATTATGGTGAGGAAGGGCAATTTAAAAAATAATTATTGCTATTTTTTTGTTTTTATATTACCTAAATTTTCCTTGTGTCTTTTCCCCTAATCCTTCCCAGAGAGCCATCCTATATAATAGTTTTTTTTCTTTAAGAGAGAGAAATACAATTAGCAAACTGATCAAGACATCAGAGACAAAGATAACCAGAGCTGACAAATGCAGATAGGTAGAGATTATGCATGATAGACTTGGACTCAGTTGTTCAATGAGAAAACCTATACCTCATTAAGGCCTTTCTAGCAGAAAATCCAAGAGAAGAGGGAGGGGAGAATAGGAGAGAAAGGAAGCATGTAGCCTCAGAGATGACAGCTGACAGAAATAGTTATGGAAACTAGAGGAGAGAGAAATTACCAGATCAAAGCTTTGTGGACAAAAAAGGAATTTCTTAACAGCCCCAAAGCTTCCCAGCTTTGAGAAAATGAGGAATTCTTGAACAATGAAAAATTCTTCTTTTAAAATTTTTATTTTCAGTTCCAAATTCTCATCTTCCTTCTATCTTCTCCCCTAGCCATTGAGAAGGTAAGAAGTATGATTCCCATTACAGAAAGTCATGCAAAATGCATTTTCACATTAGCCATGTGGGATAAAAAAGCAAGAAAAAGTGGAAAATATGCTTCAAGACATACTCAGGATTTATTTGTTCCCTGGAGGTAGAAAGCCCTTACTGATCTTTTGAAATTGTGATGGATCATTGTATTGAACAAAGTAGATAAATCTTTCACAATTGATTTTCATTACATTATTCATCTTTCTGATGAATCCTAATCCTGCTCATTTCACTTTGCATCAGCTCATATAAATAGTTCTAAGTTTTTCTGAAGCCATCACCTTTGACATTTCTTACAGCACAATAGTATTCCATCACAAGCATATACCAAAACTTGTTCAGCCATTCCCTAGCTGATGGAATTATCTCCTTTCTAATTCTTTGCTATTACAAAAAGAGCAACCAAGAGCATTTTTATATATGTGAGCTATTTTCTCTTTTCTTTGATCGCTTTGGGATACAAAGCTAATAGCAATATTTCCAGGTCAAAGGGTATGGAGAGTTTTATAGCCCTTTAGGTATAATTTCAAATTATTCTTCAAAATATTTGGATCACTTCATAGCAACACAAAATTCTTCATGCAAAGCTAATGTGTAAAACAGGTGAAATTCCTAGATGATTTAAATTTCTGGACCAAATGGGGGAATTTCAGAAAAAGCAGTGAAAGATAGACCATTTATTAATATTATGAATTAAGTCGATTTTGAGGACCTACGTGATTAGCAGTCAGTTCTTTGTCCCTCTCTCCAATCTCAATACTTTCCCATTTGGGGAGAAGTACTCTCAACCTTAGGATACTATATTAGTCCTGTGGCAACATGTGGATCCTTGGAGGAAAATACTGTTAACTGGAGAAGGAAGTCAAGGTCTTTTGATTTTTCCCAGATTTGTAAGTACTTTGTGTTTAGATAGATAGATAGATATAGATAGAAGGATGGATGGATGCCATATATTTTATATACATATGTATATATATATATATATATATATATATATATATATATGTGTGTGTGTGTGTGTGTGTGTGCATTTATATAATTCAATTACATAAAGCCCATCTTTTATAGGAATTATAGTCAATTGTTGCACTTGCATGAGAGGTAGGGACTTTTTAACCTTTTCTGTAGGTTTCTACACAGAATACACAAAGTGTATTCTGGTGTTTCCTGGGTGAGACCAAAACAAGCCTGATGTTTATAAAGGAGACCCCTCCTCTGGGCAAGCCGAATAGAGTGATTTGTAAAGTAATCAGGGTTGAATCTAATCCCTATAAACCCAGTGTTTGAGAAGTGAAGTAAGTATTATAATCATAGAAAGAGCTGAAAGGAATTTGAAGCCATAACCTTTTAATTTTATAGATAAAGAAACTGAAGTACAGAAAGAATAAATAATTTGCCCAAGATTACATAAGTAATAAATGACGGAACTGTAATTCAAAGCTAGCTCTTCTGATTCCAAATCCAATACTTTCCCACGATACCACACTACCCTCATCCCAAAATTCTGGAAACGTTTGTAGGTGTGATTTTAAGTCACTCCTTAAAAGAACATGAGAGAACTCTAGAACTCTAGAGGTGAACAGAAGTCCCAGTTTTCAAAAAAGAAGTGAAGGTCATTTCCACAATTGAGCTTGATGTCAATTCTTAGCAAAGTTCTATTATTAAACGGATAGTTTATAATCTTTTACTGTGTGACCCCCCAGAACCTACCTCTCCTTCTACCTCCATTGGTAGATGTTACTCATCAGGCAAGTGATGGGAGGCAGAACCATGTCACATGTCTGTTATTAGTGATACAGGGCGAAAAGCACTGACTTCAGAATCAGAGATCCTGTATACCACTCTCACCTACCACCTGAAACTTAAAAGAATGCCTAGCACTACCCAGCCTGAATAAAAAATCAAGTCAAAGGCTATTAATAAACTTGGGCCTTTGAACCTGCTCTGCATATCTGCCTGCTAACTACCAAAGAATTAGCTCCTAGGCTTGTTGCTTTGGGAATGTCTCTCCTAGCCTCTCCCAAAGAGTTGCCTGACCTTTGGATAGTTTCTATTGACAAGGTTCCACTTGTTGCTAAGTATCTTGCCTTCGTTATTTGATAATGAGAACAGATTGTAGATTTAACCAGCCCATTATAGAGAGCAACTCAGTTACCTGCCTGGCTGGCCCCATACTCATACCCATATCTGACTTGAGATAATAGGGTCAGTACCCAAGCATGGATTCATAAGGAATAATTAGGGCTGAACACTCTCTCTCTCTCTCTCTCTCTCTCTCTCTCTCTCTCTCTCTCTCTCCTCTCTCTCCTCTATCTCTCTCTCGATCAGCTTACTACCGATCAATGAAATGACATAGATGTGTTGTTATCTGTTTGTTTATTTTCAAGGAATTTTATAGTCTATTATAATATCCTTATGGAAAAGCCAGAGAAATATGAGTTGTATGAGGTCATAGTTGGGTGGATTCATAGCTTGTAAAATGAGTATTGATTAATGAATTCATTTTAATCTCTATGAAGGTTTTAACAATGACCTTAAGAACTCTGGCCTCTAGTCTGTTCCCTTTAACCTTTGTATCAGTAATTAAAATAAATAGTAATCAGAAGTGACATGTATAAAGGTTTAATATGTGCAAAGTACTTTACATGTATTGTCTTTTATTAGTGGTGCAGTGGAAAAAGCACTGACTTCAGAGTCAGAGATCCTGTATTCAAATCCCATCATTGATGTTTATTATTGACTATGCACAGAGCACTGGCTTTACGGTCAAGAAGACCTGGGTAAATATCCTGCCTCTGCATATATTATCTTTGTGACCTCAGAAAGTTGCCCAAGCTCTCAAGACTAGAAGTTTCAGAAGAAGTGCTGACCTTCATTAATAAAAAGAGTTTTCTCATCTAGGAGTTCTCCCACAGCAATGAAATCATATATTTAGTCCCTAACCCTGTATTATAATATAGGGGACATGCTTATCCAATTTGCAGATGAAATGAAGATAGGAAACTGAAATAATAGATAACAAAAAGACCTGCACAAAACAAATGTGGAACTTAATTCTAAATCTGATCCTATGATCTTATAGCTGTGGATGCTTCCTCACCAATGCCAATCATAATCCATCCATGTTTTCTTATTCCATGTGATTCTTGTTTATATGGTTTTTTAAATTTGTTTTCATTTTGAGCTTAAATAAAAAATGAGAAAAGAAATGGTCCATGTACATAGCAGAACATAAGAGAGGATTCAATATAATATAAAACAATCTATTTATATTTCACAAAAACCTATGTAATAAATAGTACACATTGTTTTCAAAGCAACCCTGCTTTTCTACATAGGGTTTTTCTTTTTTGTGTTCTCTGTTGTACATTTTTTCTTTTATTCTTTCTCCTCCTTTCTCCCATCACACCTTAGAAAAGGTTACAAATAAACATAATATATACATATCTATAAATTATAGTACATACATATTTGTAAGAGTATACTGTGTATATTTCTATTTGTAAGTTCTTTCTCTAAAGGTGGATAATATCTTCCTTCACAGATCCAAGTCTTACCATGTTTTTTCTAAATCAATCAGCTCATCATTCTACATATACTTCTATTTATCAGTTTTTTTCTCTGAATGCAGTTAGCTTCTTCCTTCATTGGTCCTTTGTGATTAATTTGCATATTTATAGTAGTCAAAAAGAGTCACTCAAAGTTGTTCTTAATATTGCTGTTAATTTTGATTCTTCAAAGATTGTGTTATCTTATGATTTGTGGAAAACAAAGTGTGGTTCCTGCTGTGCAAAAAAGTCATGATTCTTTATGTTGATGTTGATTTGGGCCTTTGTTCTAGTTAACTGATCCTCCAATTACACGTAGACAATGTAATCTGAAATTACCTATGTCAAAAATAGTACTTTCCTGTATGTTTAGATATTCTCAGTTTCCATTTTTTGATGTTTTGCTCAGCATGTCTAGAGCTTTCTGAATCTTTTCTTGAAGAAGTCATTTATGATATACATATATAAAACTTCTGTTTATTCTACAGTGGTGGAACTTTTCATTTCTTAATCTTGAACTATATTTTCCAATATGTTTTCTCTTGCCCTACTCTATGTCATATTCTTTGTGAATATCCCCACAATAGACTTAAAATCATGTTAGAAAATGCAAGAAGAAGGAAGAGGCAACTGTTCTTTGTGAAAATCCCATCATCTCCCTTCTCCCCTAAAATCCTCTCCCCATTTCTTCTCTAAATATTCATACTATAAAAGGAAAAACCATCACTCCAGTCTTGTTCTTATGGTAGCTGTCTTTTCTTCTTATGCTAGGAAAAAATGCAACTTCTAGGAAACTTAGGTTCTCCCTTTCAAGATGGCAAGTCTAAGTCTTAGTAGAAGTGCTATTACATTTGGAATGTATTCCCTCCTCATTTCCACTTTATAGAGTTCCTCTCTTGTTAAGGTTTTCTGGAGGTGGCCTTAGTCTCAGTTGAAATAAATAATTACTCCAAAATCGCAGCCAGCTGGTAAAAAGGCAAACGTTTATTTCTCCTTCCAAATTAGCCCGGTTAGTTGAGGCCTATCTCTCTGCCTAGCTCCAAGAGATCTTGCAGCTTTGTCCTTGGCTTCTGCCTCTGCTTTCTTCAGCCTCCAGCCAGCACCAAGGTAGAAGATGCAATGAATCTCTTGCCTCAAAGATAGGGCTTCTGGGTTCCAAGAGCTCTCTCCGACTCCAAGTAAAACTCCCTCGAGCTCCCAGAGTTTCTAGTAACTCCTCAAGTAACTAACTCAAGTAAGTACCTCAAGTAAGTACCTCCAGCCAGTTCCCAAGCTCCAAGAGCTCCCTCTATTTATGTGATCTCCCAAAGGTTAATTAACTCCACCTTCTGGAGGGAGAGGGATTCTGGTTATCTCCCAGAATGCTCTCTGGTCCTAAGAACTTCAAGGGAGGTGTGAATTCAGACTAAGCCAGCCCTGAATTCTCGTGTGAACTCCATTGAGTACTTAGATATTTATGAACTCTCTAAAGGTGTATGAACTCTCTAAAGCATTGTTCTATCAGTTCGACTTAGTACCTAGTTCTGGCCCAAAATAACTCTTTCTAAGATTAAATCAACTCCAATGGCTTAACACTTTGTAAAGATTCCAACACTCTCTTCTTTCAAGAGTTAGCTCAAGCATCACCTTCTGTATGAAACACTTTCTGATTCCCCTACCTCCAACTACTAATATCTGGACTCCCAAAGTACCTTGTATTTAACCCCTTTGTATTTATTTGTATTTATTCTTTCTGTATATGAATCTGTATACATCTGTATATGAGTATTTAAAAAATATATCTTTATTAATATTTTCAGTTTTACATTACAAATATTTCCCAATATAAACATCCCTTATAGAAAAACAATTAAAGAAAGGAACATTCTTTCATCTTTCTTCTTTGGGAGCATGCTTGAATTTTCTAATTTTGTATTTACTCTCAAATCTTTTGTGGTATTGGTTCTTTCTATTTTGAATATATACACATATGTATTTGTTGTCAACCTTATTAGAATGTAAGTTCTTAGCATAAAGGATTGTTTCATTCATTTAATTTATATCACCAGCCTCTAAAACACATGCCTGGCATATAAGTAGGCAAGTTGTAAATGCTTTTTTGATAAATTGATAAATAAATAAACATGAGAAGCATTTTCAAAGAAAGAATTGACAGAAATTGGTGACTAGATAAAGAAAATGGGTAGAGATTCGTAAAAGATAGGTTATGCTTTGAGCTTGAATAATTGGGACAATAGTGTTGCAATTCGTAGAAAAGAAAACTTGAAAAAGTGACTTGTTTGGAAAGAAAGGTGATGGATTCAGTTTTGACTATATTGAGTATGAGATTCATGGGGCCTAAAAATTGGGGAAAAAAACTTTAAAAATCCTTTGATCCAATTCTCTACTTTTGAGAACTTGAAAATGTAGTATTTAAGATTGAATGAACTATAAGATTGAATTGAACTATATAAGATATATAGTTGGTAAATAGTTGGCAGTTGGTAAGCAGCAAAGCCAGGACATAATCCCTTGAATCCTAGGTAGGACAGTGTTTTTTCCACTGCACCAAAATAGTATAAATCTAACTCACTTACATGTTATGGCATCACCTCCATGATGTCATGGTCCTGTTGAGGTTGAAGGACAAATAATAATAATAACAACAACAACAACAGAATGGAGAAAAATTAGCCAAAGGCTTTTCATATTTTCTAGATCAGATACAAAGTTAAATTTAAAAAGCAGCCTACTCCTTGCCACTGACTAGACAAGTTAATTTTCATCCCTCCTGCTTTTTTTCTTCTCTCCCCTTGTCTCTTTCACCCTCCTAAAGTTTCATTGTCTGGAGCTAAAAGGACTTATCTGCTATGAAAAAGGTTGTTTTAATTTTTTTTAAGTAACCAGATACCTCTAATACTTTTAGGAGTCATTAAAAACAGTGAGTTGGGCTTCAGTAGCAAGGTGATTCATCTTTGCTTGGACTAAAGGTACTTAAAGATGCTAAGAGAAAAGGAAATTCTAAATATAAACGTCATCATTCAATCTTTTTTCCACTCAGCTCTCTTTTATGTCTCTTACCAAAAAAATATATTGATATACATACACTGGCATCTTGGGGATGAGTTTTCCTGAAATTTTAGCAAAATATCTTTGGGAGAAATGGAGCTAAGCAGCAAGTTAATATGTGAATGTGAGTTTTAATTAAGTATGACTCATCAGTAGGAATCTTCTTCTCTGTCAATCAACCCCAAAACTCTGAACCAGAGATATTAATGTCATAAATGCTAAGAACAGGGAATAAGGATCTCATCTCAGAACAATGTCTTTATATACATAAAATGCATAGAATTACAAAGGAAACCAGTTCTATTGGAATAAAACTATCAAAATGTTTTCTTCTTAAAAGTTCAAGTACTCGAGGTTAAGAATCCTTGACTTACAACCTAGCTAAGCTCAGATCCTGGCCAAGCTACTTAGCTTCATGATTTTGGTAAATCCCTTTGACGCTATAGAACTCTGTTCTTTCATCTACAAAATTAGTTATTTTGACTTGATGATATAGCAAAGTTCCTTCCATATCCAACAACTCCTAAGTCTATTGACCTTGTAGAACTATGCAACCCTGCCTGAGGAACCACTATTTAAGTTATCACGATGGGGCAGAGAACAGACCACTCTGAATATATACTTATTGACAAAAAATGTGTCCATAGTAGGAATAGAAAGCCTTTGGTGTGTCATTTGATGAAGTAGTATAAATGAGTACTCCCACTAATTTCTCTGCTTTGTTAGTTGGGTTTTCAGAATAGAAAGCACCCTAATCAAAACCTGTCAGGTTGCTTAAAAAATAAATACCTGACATGACATTTCAGTAAAATAGATGACAGGCTTATTTACTCATTTTGTAAGCTGAAACTTTTAACAAATAAAGCATTAAACAAGAAAGCTTTGTTGAGAAATTGGGCACTTTCCATCTTAACAATCATTCAGACAAGGTATAACACAAAATTTTGTATATACGTAACATAAACATGATCATCATCCACCTTCCCCTTTGTCCTACCTGCCTTTTCAAGGTCTTCTGGACGTTATAACTCCAACCTACTAGGACATTCTTGTTCTCTATAGAGCCAAGGACATTAATTTGGTTTTGATGGCCACCTTTTCTTGGGGGGCAGGTTAAGAAATTTCCACTTTTTGTGAATCTATCAGAGAGGACTTCTCTCTTTTTAAAAAGCACCTTCAATAAGGAATCTGAATCTCCACTAGGAGTGGATCTGGACATCCTCCACAAAGACCAACAAGTACAAGCATTAAAACTCTCTCCTATTATTTATTCACTTTTTCAGTAAGAATTTTTTGAGCACCTATAGTCACAACACCAAGGTTAATGCTGAGGAGGTATACACAAGAAATGAAAAGATATAATCCTTATCATCTAAAAGCACAAGGTCTAGTTGAAGAGAGAAGATGAGTCATTCATCCATTCATTTGACATATATTAAGTGACTAGTATGCACAATGCATTGTGTTAACTACTAGTAGGAGCTAGAGGACATAAAGAAGGACAAGGTGGGTAGAGAAGAAGAAACAACATAAAGATAAATAAGATGGGGTCTTTGTTTTATTTTTTGTTTTCTCAATAGCATTTTATTTTTCCAATTACATATAAAGATAGTTTTCAACAATCTTTTTGATAAGATTTTGAGTTTCCATTTTTTCCCTCTTCCCTCTCTGGCCTCAAAGCTAGGTAGACCAAGCTTATCCTCTGGTACATAATGACTGTGTGACTCTGGGAAAATGCTTAATCTCTCTCAGTGCTCTAAGCAACTGAGATTAAAAGTTGCAGAGAAGATTTTTTTGATGTGAAATGATGTATAATTATTTATTCTTTCTCAATAATATTTAGTTTTTCCAAATACCTGTAAAGATAGTTTTCAACATTCATTTTTGTAAGATTTCCATATTTTTTCTCCTTTCCTCCCTTTCCTTCCCCCTTCCCAAGACAGAAAGCAATCTGATATAGGTTAAATATGTACCAATCCTTTTAAATATATTTCAATATTTGTCATGTTGTGTAAGAAAAATCAGATCAAAAGGGAAAAACCGCAAGAAAGAAAAAGCAAATAAAAATGGTGAGAAGAGTATTCTTTAATCTATATTCAGTCTCCGTAGTTCTCTTTCAGAATGAGGGATGACATTTTCTATCCCAACTCAATTGGAATTGTCTTGAAGAATCACCACATTGCTGAGAAGAACTAAATCTGTCATTGTTGATCATTTGTCACATAATCTTGCTGTTACTGTGTACAGTGTTCTGGTTCTGCTCACTTTACTCAGCAATTTCCAGGCCTTTTAAAATTAGCCTGCTCATCATTTTTTATAGAACAATAATATTCCTTACTGTTCTGTAAGAAATGACCAACAGGATGATTTCAGAAAGGCCTGGAGAGACTTACACGAACTGATGCTGAGTGAAATGAGCAGGACCAGGAGATCATTATATACTTCAACAACAATACTAGATGATGACCAGTTCTGATGGATCAGGCCATCCTCAGCAACGAGATCAACCAAATCATTTCTAATGGAGCAGTAATGAACTGAACCAGCTATGCCCAGAAAAAGAACTCTGGGAGATGACTAAAAACCATTACATTGAATTCCCAATCCCTATATTTATGCCCACCTGCATTTTTGATTTCCTTCACAAGCTAATTGTACAATATTTCAGAGTCTGATTCTTTTTGTACAGCAAAATAATGTTTTGGTCATGTATACTTATTGTGTATCTAATTTATATTTTAATATATTTAACATCTACTGGTCATCCTGCCATCTAGGGGAGGGGGTGGGGGGGTAAGAGGTGAAAAATTGGAACAAGAGGTTTGGCAATTGTTAATGCTGTAAAGTTACCCATGTCTATATCCTGTAAATAAAAGGCTATTAAATAAAAAAAAAGAACAATAATATTCCATTACATTCATATACCAAAATTCATTTACCCATTCCCCGGTTGCTAGGCATCCATTCAATTTCCATTTCCTTGCCACTACAAAAAGTGCTGCTTCCAACACTTTTGCACATGTAGTCCCTCTTTTATGGTCTCTTTGGAAAAAGGACTCAAGAGTGACACTTTTGGATCAAAGGATATTTGCACCATTTTATAGCCCTTTGGACATAGTTCTAAATTGCTCTCTACAATGGGCAGATCAGTTCATGACTTCACCAACAATGTATTGTATCCCAGTTTCCCCACATTCTTTCCAGCATTTATCATTATCTCTTCCTGTCAACATGAGGTCTTTGATTTCAATAAATTTACAATTAAGTGGGATAAAATTTCACAAGTAAAATTAACAAGTTTTACAGTATAAGTAGTTCTTAAAGGCAACAGAAAATGCTTTAGAAAATGTAAAAAGGTTAAACGATGATACAGAGTAATAGGGGCCGAAGAACCTAATTCTCCCAGCACAAGAAAGTAATGTCAGATCACATTCGGGGCAGTTAAGAGACATGTGGTTGGACATAAGTAACTTACAGCATTTTACCAATGATGATTTACATATAAGAAAAAAATGAAAGGGATCTCATTCAAGAGATATATGACCAAATAAGGTTATCCAGCTATGGATAATAGATGGATAGCCTGTATACTTCACCATTACCTTTGTATTATCTAAAAAAATTCAGAAGAAGCCCCCCTATCAAACCACTTTGTACATTGACTAAGTTCTTTATGGAAGAACTTTGGAAGGACATGAGCCAACAAAATGGCAGCATGTCTTAGTGTATAGAAAGCTTATCTCAGAGTCAAGAAGACCTGGTCTTATGTACAACCCTGGACAAGCTACTTTATTTCTCACTGTTACTCACAGGTAAGTCTAAAACTAAATTGCACAACAGTTGCCAATCTGCATTAGGTAGAAAGAGAATCCTCACAGGGAGTTCCCTATGCCAATTGAATTACAGATACAAACTAAAAGAACCAACAATTGAAACAGAAAAGGAGTGATCTGAGAAGTGCAAAAGGAGCAAAGGATTTACAGAAGCCAAGAGAGTGGAAAGTAGATGCAGAGGGGATAGGTAGAAGGTCAAATGCTACAGGAAAATCAAGAGGGATAAATCTAAGAAAGAACCAATGGGCTTGACAATAAAGAGATCATTCCTAAATTGTAGGGAATAATTTTAGCAATGGAAACCAGATTGCAGATAGTAGGAGCTAATCAACAGAGACACCAGATGTAGGCTACTTTTTAACATATGTTTAGCAATGAGAGAAGCTATAGTTAGCTCAGTAGGATAAGAAGCATTAATGAAGTTATTCTTAAAAGTGAGAAGAATTTGTAGTAGCACTTTCATTATAGCAAAGAACTGAAAAAAGATTTGTACCCATCATGAGGCATGGCTGGGAAAATTGCCATATATGGTCATATTAGAATACTATTGTATCATAAAATGGCCAAAGGGATAGATTTGGAGAAACTTGGAGAAACTTTGGAGAAACTAATGTGAACTGATGTATAGTTAAATGAGAAGAGACAGAAGAACAATTTGTTCAATTATTGCAATATTGTATAGGAAAATAACTCTGAAAATCTTAAGAACATGAATTAATTCAATGATCAATTACAAGTCCAGAAGACTGATGAGGAAACATTTTTCCCAAATGTTGGTAGAGAGGTGGTACATTATAGGAATAGAATAAGACTTGCATTTTCAGACACAGCAATTCGTTTTGTATGACTATATTTATTTGTAACAAAGAAGGTCTTTTAAATTTTTGGTGGGGAGAGAGAAGGATAATAATGATGCTTTTAAAAAATAGTAACAAAGAAGGGTCATTGATTAAAATTGGAAATGAACAGAAGATAGCAGAAGGTTCAAAAGAGGATTCAGAAAAGAGTAAACTGTAGGTCCTACTGTTTTACTTTAATATATGCTTTTAAAAGCTGTAGAAAATAAAAATATGCTGCTCTATATACAATCTTCTTTTCTCTGTTCTTTTTGTGTGGAAATATGCATGTTTGTGAAGTTCATAATGTCCAAAGACACTTTATTTTATTTTCATCATAGCTTTTTATTACATGGAAAGATAGTTTTCAACATTCACCTTTGCAAAATCTTGTGTTCCAAATTTTCCTCCCTCCCTTGCCCTTCCTTTCTCCCTCAAAGAGCAAGCAATCCAATATAGGTTAAACATGTATAATTCTTCTAAACATACCTCTATATTCATCATGCTGTGCAAGAAAAATCAGATCAAGAAGGAAAAAATACAAGAAAGAAAAAATAAGCAAACGCCTACAAAAAAGATTGAAAATACTATGTTTTGATCTACATTCAATCTTCACAGTTCTCTCTCTGGATGCAAATGCAGACGGCTCTTCCCATAATAAGTTTAAATGCCCAAAGGTATTTTAAAGAGAATTGAGAAGATCTGAACACAGAGGTGTCAGAGGTGGGAAGAGTTACTAGAAAGGGAGACATTGAAAATACATCCAAAATGCTTGAAGGAACAAAATCCTAGAGGAAAGAAATAGGGGGAGATGGAATAATTAGAGCAGGTGGGATAGTCATCCTTACACAGAAACAAACACCTCTTACTTTAAGACAGGAATAAAGGAATAAATTGAGAAGCTTTGAGTTTTGAAGGAAGGATAGTTAGATTGTTCATTCAAAAGATGACTTTACCCTTCTTAGTAATAAACATAGGTGAAATAATAAGCTTTTAGTATGGGAAAGAGAAAGGTATATTTGATGACAATTGGGAAAGGACTATTCAAAGAGAATTGAGAAGTTTGGGATGAATTACTTTGCAAAATGAAATAGGAAATCATTCAATGTGGGATAAAAGAATCGCCAAGAAACAATGACAATCCATCAGGAAAAATTTAAGCATAAATGTGGATTGACTTAGGGTTAGCCCAGGAGCAAGACAAGAAAAGCAAACAGGGAGAAAAGAATGAAGCAGGTGCATGATTAAGAAAATTTATGATTCAAATTCATACCTACAATAAGACACATTTAAGAAGAAGATAAATGTTTTATTGATTTATACAAAAAGCAAATGCATAGGTAATTTTCAGCAACAGCAGCAATAGCTAATAAGCCCTAATACTAATATAATTATAGAGATTCTAATGTAATTGTAAAAAAAAAATTTAGAAATGTTTGTAGAAATTGTAAGAAATATTTAGAAATGATGTAGAAAACATCACCAATTTGAGGAAGCACCAACTCCTGAGCCTCTCATCTGGGGGATCCTGGATTCTAGTTCCTCAGGGTTCCTAGTGGAAAAGTCTTGGGCAGAAAATGTTCTCCATGGATGAGATTATAAAGCTCATAAGGCATCCTGGTCATTTTTATGTTTGCTGCAAAGAAGAAGGCACTGTGTCCAGGGACTGTGTTATGATTCCTCACTTGGGTCTGGCCTAGGTCCAAGTGAAGCAGGACTCCTTTAAGAGTCAACATGTTTTTACAGGAACTTGGCTGAGTTTCTGCAAAACATTTGAGGGAAGCCATCAGGAGGTGGGCCAACTCCTACCCCACAACTTTTTCTGGCTTATAACCAGCTTCCCTGTTCCTCGGTCGTCAGGATTTAATCGGATTGGTGTTCAAATATGTGTCTTTAGAGGGACAGAAGATATGACAGCTTACATGTTGGACCTGTAGAGAGACATGAAAGAACTTCTAATCCATATTAACCATTCAGCAAGCAAGCAAATATTTATTAAAGGTGCTAAGTAGTAAGGATAAAAATGCAAGCCAAAATTAAAAAAAAAAAAAAAATAGTCCCTGCTCTCCAGGGAAAGATAGCACACAAAAGGGAGCTGAAAAGGGGAAAGGAAAGGGGGGAAAGGTACCTGAAAATACCTACAAGGGTAATAAAGGTGAATCTGGGGATCTTCACAAAATGGAGACTGCTGGAAGCATTCACCAGTGGGAGAAGGGGGAAGGCTTTATAGAGTGGGATGCTCCATGTTTAGTAGGCTACCAGGATAGTTGAATTTTCTGAAGTAGAAGAGGCCCCACGCACTGGGGGAAGTTCTAATATGAAACTATGTTGTTTTGAAGTCTAGGAGCTGGAAATGGGTTTGGGAAGGGGGAAATAGGAAATACTCAAATATGAAAATTAATGCAAGAAGGGAAGTTAAGTATTCAAGGGGGGTGATTATAGATCAATTCGACAAGTAGTCTGAACTTTCTCTAAGGAAACTGTTTCCCTTGAGAAGGGAATCTCTACAACCCTTCTGACCAGAGGTTGCTTGAAATCTGTTAAGATGGAACTTGTGGAAAGAAGTATAGTAGAAATTTGTTATAAACCAACATGTTACACTGTATATACCAAGACACAAACTAGACATAAGTCTAATACCATAAACAAATTAGGAGAGCAAGGAATAGTTTGTTTAATCTATGGAGATGGGAAGAATTTATGACCAAGTAGGAAATAAAGAATCAATTTTAAAAATTATATCAATTATATCAATACAATAAAAATTAGAAGAAAAACAGAAAGTTGGAGAAAAATTAAACTGAGTCAAATTTATAAAAGTACAAGTGATTCCTCAGTTGATAAAAGGTCAAAGAATAATAAACAGAGAGTTTTCAGATGAAGAAATCGAAATTAGATATAATCATAAAAAATGCTCTGGATCACTATTGAGTAGAGAAATGCAAATGAAAACAATTCTGAGGTGTTACTTTATACCTATCATATTGGTTATTATGATATAAAAGAAAATGAAAATTGGGACACTCATGCATTGTTAATGGAATCAGAACTGATCCAACCATTCTAGAGAGCAATTTGGAACTATGCCCAAAGGACTATAAATTGTGCATACCTTTTAATCCAGAAACACAAGTACTAGGTCTGTATCCCAGAGAGATTTTTTTTAAAAAGGAAAAATGACCTATTTGTACAAAAATATTTATAGCAGCTTTTTTTGTGGTGCAAACAATTGAAAATTGAAGGGATGTCCATCAACTGAGAAGTAGCTGAACAAATTGTGGTATATGATTGTTGTGAAATACTATTGTGCCATAAGAAATGATAAGCAAGATGACTTCAGAAAAACCAGAAAAACTTCTACAAAGTGAAGTGAGCAGAACCAGGAGGAGAAAATCTATACAGAAACAGCAGTTTTGTATAATGATGAATTGTGAGTGACTTAGCTATTCTCAGCAATATAGTGATGTAAGACAATTCCACAGCATTCATGGTGGAAAATGTTATCCACATCCAGAGAAAGAATTGGTGAAGTCTGAATGCAGAGAAAACCATACCATTTTCACTTTATTTTTCCATGTTTTCGTTTGGTCCATGTCTTTCACAATGTGACTAATATGGAAATATTTTTGCATGATTGAGCATGTAACCTATATCAAAATGCTTATTGGGGGAGAAGGGGGGAGAAGAAAATTTGGGACTCAAATTTTTTTTTTAAATGAATGCTTAAAATTATCTTTACTTGTAATTGGGGGGATAAATATTTTTTTTTAAAATGAAGGGAACTTGAAGGCTCAGGGAATGTTTCCAGGTTTCAGAGTATTTGCTATGCCTCTTACCCAACCACCCTTTCCTTTATCCCCTCTCTAATATACACAATATGTTCACTTCCATCCCTAATCGTGGGCATAATATTAGTCAGCCATGTATGCACATAACATATTCATAAACTGAGGAATAAATGATCAGCTAGAAAAATTTTTTAATCTTTTTATGTTTAGGAACATTCTGAAGCTGCCAAAATGTGGATAACAGGAAAATTTACTGAACTCCGGTTATTACTTGATGAAGAGGAAATGGCTGCAAAGCAATTCATTGATAAAAACACCCAACAGGCATTTAGAACATATGATGAGCAAGTGGAATTGTGCCATGAACGAATTAATAACATGAACAACTTTTCCTATAAAATCCAAAAAATACACCAACAAGAAGATCCTATTCAATTGTTACAGGTAACAGATTTCTGACTCTTAAGTCATCAACCACTAATTTTGGTTCATAGTGATTAGAATCTATATTTATATGGCATTTGGAGCACTTTAAGAATCTGTCTTTTTTGGGGTTTTTTTTCCTCTCAATTCATGCATTGGTGCACATAAGTTCAATTACAAATTCTATTCCATGATAAGAAAATGGGGCTGCTTGGAATATAGCATAAGAGTTCACTTACAGTATCATTTGCTAAGGAATCTTGGATTGGTCCAGACATCATAAAAAGACAGAACTCCTTTTTCATCTTTTTGTTGTTCAGTGATTTTACTCATGCCCTATTTATTCTTCACAACCCTATGGACCATTTTCTATGGGGTTTTATTGGCAAAGATAATGGAATGGTTTATCATTTCCTTCTCCACTGTCAAACAGAGGTTAAATGATTTGTTTAAGATCACACAGCAAGGAAGTTTCTTAGGCTGAATTTGAATTCATTCGTGACTATAACTAAGCCCAGAGCTCTATCTACTGTGCCACTTAGCTGCCCCACCTTTTCACCTGCTGGAGTGCATTCAGAAAATCATAAAATACCAAATATAAAGGGCAGAACAAGAAAGTAGCATTTAATCTCTAATTAATTAATTAACTAATTAATCTCTAAACTTATCATGCAGATAAGTATATACCCTGTATAGTTTATCTTAAAAATAATCAGACAATCCTATTCAGTCAATGGACTGTGAATAATTATTCAAAGCATGCAAAAATTCTCTCATTTTCCCTCTTTTTTGGGCTTATTACTATGTTTATATACACAAAAGTGGAATTTTTAGAGAATTGTTCCAAATGTAGATTAATTTGACTGTATCAGTGTCCTTCCTCCAAATGGTGGTGGGAACAGCATGATAGAATCACCTTCAGTTATATTTCCAGTAATAGGGAGTAGGATGATGGAAAGACCTTCTGGACATTTTTACCTGTTGGTATCTTCAGGGACTAGTTTCTCAGACGTACAATGTCTGAAGTAATTTCATCCAAGGGAATCAAACCCAGAGATTAAAAAAAAAATTCACTAGTCAAACTCACATTCAATTCAACAAACATTTTTTGTTTATTGTGTACCTAGGGTATTCAGTTCAATAATTCTTAATAATTCAATTCAATATTTTAATTTCAGTACCTATAAGTATAGCTTACTATATGTAATGCAGGGCAGCAAAGTGCTGCCTTAGAGCTTAGAGCACTGGGCTTGAAATCAAAAAGATACATCTTCCTGTGTTAGAATACAGCCTCAGAAAATTATTAGTTGTGTGACCCTGGGCTTGACTGTTTGCCTTAGTTTGTTCATCTGAAAAATGAGCCAGAGAAGGAAATAGTAAAACCATTCTAGTACTTTGCCAAGAAAACCCCAAATGGGATCATCGTGAAGAGATGGACATGACTGAAACAATTGAACAAAAACTTGTATTTAGTATAGCATGGAGTTCTGAATAGAGAGCTGACCCCAGAGGCAAGAGGATATGGATTCAAAACCTTGGATACTTCCTAGTAGTGTGGCTCTGGGCAAATCATTTAACCCTTTAGTGTCTGAGGCAGTTCTGAGAGACTATAAATGGCAGAACAGTTGCTGATCTACATTTGTGGAGGGAGTATTCTTGCCCAGAGTTTCCTACCCCAGTGAAATCGCCAGTGCAAGTCAAAATCTTTTCTGCAATTGGCTAAGATGACAGGAAAAGATAATGTTAAATGTTGGAGGGAATGTGAGAAAATGGGAATACTTAAGCCTTGTTGATGGAGTTGTGAACTGAGCCAATCATTCTAAAGAGAAATATGGAACTCTGTCCAAAAGGCTATAAAACTGTTGACCCAGGTGTTGATACACTTTGATCCAGCAGTGTCTCTACTTAGTATGTATCCCAAAGAGACCATTAAAAAGGGAAAAGGACACTTAGCAAGTAGGGAATGGGTAAATAAGTTAAGGCATATGAATATAATGGAATAGTCTTCTTCTGTAAGAAATGATGAGCAAGCTGATTTCAGAAAGTCTGGAAAGACTTCTAGGAACTAATGCTGACTGAAATGAACAAAATCAGGAGAACATTGTTCTCAGTTACAGCAAGATTATGTGATGGATGATCAACTGTGACAAATTTAGCTCTTCTCAGCTATGTGGTGATTCAAGACAATTCCAACTGACGGGATAGAAAATGCCATCCTTATCCTGAGAGAGAACTATGGAGACTGAATATAGATTGAAGCATACTCTTTTCACTATTTTTGTTTGTGTTTACTTTCTTGCGGTTTTTCTTTTGCTTTGATTTTTCTTACACAACATAACAAATATGAAAATATATTTAAAAGGATTGTACATATTTAACCTACCTCAGATTGTTTTCTCTCTTGGGAAGGGGAGAGGGAAAGGAGGAAATGAGAAAAATATGGAAATCTTACAAAAATAATGTTGAAAACTATCTTTACAGGTATTTAGAAAAATTAAGTACTATTGAGGAAAAAGAAATAATCTGAAATCATTTCACATAAAAAACCTTCTCTGCAATCTTTAATCTCAGTTGCCTAGAGCACTGAGAGATGAAACATTTTCCCAGAGTCACACAGTCATTATATACTAGTGGAAGAACTTGATCCCAGGTCTCCCTAGCTTTGAGCCAGTTTTCTTTTTTTTTTCTTTTTTCTTCTTCTTTTTTATTTGTTTTGCATTTAAATTTTATTTTTTTAGTTTTTAAAAGCTTTTTATTTATTATTATTATTTTTGCTGAGGCAATTGGGGTTAAATAACTTGCCTAGGGTCACACAGTTAGGAAGTATTAAGTGTCTGAGGCCAAATTTGAACTCAGATCCTCCTGACTTCAGGGTTGGTGCTCTATCCACTGGGCCACCTAGCTGCCCCAAAAGCTTTTTATTTTCAAAACATATGCACAGATAATTTTTCAACATTGCCCCTTGCATAGCCTTGTGTTTCAGATTTTCCCCTTCTTCTTCCCATCCCCTCCCTTAGATGGCAAATAATCCAATATATAACATATACGTTATATATGTTAAATGCAAATATGTGTAAATATATTTATATAATTCTCTTGCTGCACAAGGAAAATCAGATCAAAAAGAAAAGTAAATGAGTAAGTAAACCAAATACAAGTGAACAACAACAAAAAGAATGAAAGGAGAAAAAAAGATAACATAGCATGTGCTGATTTACATTCAGTATCCATAGTTCTCTCTTTGGATGCAGATGGAATTTTCCATCCAGAATTTCTTAGGATTGTCCTGGATCATTGAACGACTGAAAAGACCTAAATCTGTCATAGTTGATCATCCCTTAGTCTTGCTGTTACACTGTATAAAGTTTTCCTTGTTCTTCTTGTTTTGCTCAATATCGGTTCTCATTTGAACCTCTCAGCAACTCTGTGCAGCAGGTACTGAAAATTTGTTATTCCTATTTTATAGATGTGGAAATTGAGACCTAGAGAGGTTAATTAACTTGTCCATGGTCTTATAAGTGTCATAGGCAGAATCTGCAAGATTACTTGTCTCCTACTCCAGTACTCTATCCTTTACCCAACACTGTCTCTTGACACAGACAATAACTCTTTTGCAATCTAGTAGAGGATTCTGGGAGTTATCATGACAGAAATATTCATTAGCACTGGCTTTTCCCAATGCCTGGAATGCTGCCTTCCTAACTTCTGCATCACGGAATCACCATTTTCTTTAAGACTCAGTTCCAGCACTACTTCTTCTAAGAGGCCTTTTCTGGTCCCATTCCATCCCTCTTCCTTCACTTGGTAGTACCGACCCCTTTAAGGTCACCCTGCACCTACTTCTATTTCTTTTGTATGCTCTAATTTATGTATGATGTCCCCTGCATTAGAATGTAAGCTCCTTAAGAAGAGGAATGTTTTTCTTTTATTTTGATTCTATATCCCCAGTATTCAGTATAGTGTCTGGTGAATGGTAAGCTTTTAATAAATTCTTGTTGATTGACAGATTGATGAGCCTCATCACACTAACCTGGTATTTGAATGATAGACACTCTGTAGCCTAACTCAAAGCCTTTCCAGCCAGTAAAAACCTATAAATGCTTAAACCCTCATAGAATAAATTTTTGGAACATAGGGTGATTTCCACACCACAGTGAGGCAACATGGTAGGAGTTCAGTGGCAGGATTCCAAGCTAAATAACATGAAACTCAGCAGGGTGAATGGGTATCTGGGTTTTCTTGGTAAGAAGGTATAATAAGAGCAGTGTTATTCTTTTCCCTTTCACAAATTTGTTTAAACAAAATATAAAATCAGTTGTTTCCTTTAGGAATATACAGCATCAGAAAAGGAAATGATGCAGCAGATGATTCCTACAGAATTATGCTATCCAATACCTGTCACATTTGAGCATGCTAAGACCTATTATAGGAACTTATCCACAGCTGTTTTTACCACTCTACAGATGTCACTGGAAGTGCGCCTTAAAGAAGGTAAACCACTTTTATATAACTTAATTTCTTTGCAGGCAATCCAGAATACTTTTCCTATCTGACATATGCCAGGTCTCTTGATCCCAGATTAATCTGCCAAACTAACCTTTCTAAAATGCTTTTCATCATGACATTCTTTTGCTTTAAAAAGTTTAATGGTTTCAAAGACCTACAAGATAAAACCCATATCCCTTGGTTCTGCACTGAAGACCTTTCAAAATCTGGTCCCAAACTGTCTTTATTCATTCTACTACAATTTTTAAAAGAAATCCTCTTCTGTAGCCCAATTCTCCTGATTACCATCTTCTTTGCCTCGTTCATGCAATTTCCCCTGTCTTTCTTCAGTCATTCATTCATTCATTCAGTAAACATGTATTGAAATCTACCAAAGGAGGAAGTACTAACAGTAATATTCCTTTATAAGTAGAAATGTTAAGATAACTAGAACTAAGAAAATAGTTACCTGGGTCTTTTCTATTTTTGAAAATTCAATTTATTTGGCAAATATTAAGTGACAAATATTAAGGGATATACAGACAAAATTGATAAGAGATTCTGCCTTTAAGAGGTTTATGTGTTTTTGGTGCTCATAAACCTATGCAACACAAAGAGTGGGCAAGGATCTGGTATACTATTAGTTCCTTTTCTGGATTGTTTGAAATAATTTTAGAGAACAAAGTAAAAGAACAACAAAAAGATAAAAGCAGAATAAAAATAAAATAAATCTTTCTAGGAAAAAATACCTTAAAGAAAAATGAAAATATCGATGGAAACAATGAATAAAGAAAAAAAAGAAACATACAATACATAAACATCCAGGGGAGAAGTAAAAGAAAGCAAGCAGTCTCCAGAAGGTTAAATAATATAGAAATAAGATACACAAAAATACAAATATATCTACTCCAAGAATTTCTGAAATATTCAATAAGCAATACAATGTTCTACCAACACTAAGTAGGGAGTAAAGGGGGAGCAAAGGAAGGATGGAACAAAGGAAATAAAGAGGAAAAGAAGAGGAGAGAGGAGAAGGAAGAAAAAGAAAGAAGAAAGGGAAATGAAGGAGAGAGGAAAGAAAAGGAAAAGGGAAAGGGAAGGAAAACAAAGAGGAGAGAAGAGGGAATGTGAAAGCAGAGAAGGAAGAAGAGAGGAGTAGAAAAGAGAGAAGTGAGGGGAAGGGATGGGGAAAAGAAAAGAGGAGATATGGGGTATGAGGGGGGAGAAGAGAAAAAAGAAGAGAAGATGGGGAAAGGAGAGAAGGGGGAAAAGAAAGGAAATGGGGAAAGGGAAAGGGATGAGGGGTTGAGGAAGAAAAGGAGAAGCATGAAAAAGGAATAGGGAGGGGAGAAGAACAGAAAGGAAGAGAGATGATATCACCTATTCTTTGTAATTTCTTCTTGATAGAGTAAAAAAAGCATGCATCAGTATCACCCAGATACCACAGATGTAAATCATACTATTGATCCTAAATTTATCTGCCTGTAAAAAAAAAAAAAAAAGCTTGCTATCTGACCCTACCTCATTTATAAAATATTTGTGCCCACCATCTTGCTATTTTATATGTGCCTAACCATTCTCTTCCACCTTAATTTCTTAGGAACTATCAACCCTATCTAACTCCTTCTTATTCTAATTTCTAAGACTTTTTTTGACTAAAATAGTCTCTATTTATTATCTGGTACAGATTGAGACTACCTTCAAGTATTAGGACCAGTAAATATGATTTTCTTCTCCTCCAAATGTCTTCCTCATATACTCACAATATAGTAAAGTAACATTTTATTTGTCAGGAAAAAAAAAATCTAAACCTCTACAAACTGTCTAGAATAGGTGAGTTGTTTTTTTGAGTGCATAATAAAAGTCTCTTGTAATTTTTTATAGACACCTGCTGCCAGCTTTCTGTATCTTCCAAGATAAAACCTGGTACCCTGCTGAAAACACTTTACACACCTGAACGTTTACTCTTCTTAAAATGTAAGGTAACTTTAATGTGTAAAGGAATACAGAATAGCATAAGACCATAAATTTTTGGCATAAATGTGTAACAGTTCCTACTTTTTACATAAAGATTGAGACAGAATATCCTTTCATCATTTTAAAATGCTTTCCATGTCAAAACAAAGTATTTTAGTTGCATTTTAAAGCATTAGAATCAATATTGGTCATGGAAAGTCAAACTTGGTCCACAGCACCCTGTACCAAACTCTCAGAAGAAACTTAAGGGTGATGAATGCAAAGTCCTGCAACTCAGGCTCTGAAAATCAACTGGGCCCGCACAGTGATATGATATGTATGCTATGAGTTAGAATGGCCCCTGACCTTTACTGGTTATGTGACCCTAAACATATCCTTAACTTCTCAGTACATTGTAAGTTGCAGAAGAATTGATATACAATAGTAGAAGGAATTTTCCCACCAGAAGTTTAGAGACAAGCCCAATAATAATAAAGAGAAGGGAAATGAAGAATGTTATTATTAATAAACTAAGTTTTCTCATAAAGAAATTCCTTGTACTGATGAAATCATTAGTTTAGATCTACGCCCAAAAAAGTACTTTGGATACAGATGCAAATCATTATTCAAGAAACACCCTAAATCTCTCCAAAGATATCATGACAAATAGATAAACTGATCCTTCATAATTATTCTGGTCTACATGATGAAATAACAATGATAAAGAATATCTTTTAATCCATTTTTAAACTGTATTGATATAGGTTGAAATAGGGTGGGAGTCAGGCCTAATAGTATGTGCTGAACAGAATCATAGTATATTAGAGGTATAAAGGACCTTAGAGGTCCTTTCCAATTGATGAGAAGATCAAGACTTAGCCTAAAGAATTAGTCTGAAGTCATGTTATAAGCAAATTGCAGAATAAAGACTAAAATCCAGGTTTCTGGATTCAAATTCCAGTGCTCTCTCTAGCTATGTCATTGTGATGTCCACTTTGGGATGGCATTAACAGGACTGAATTTAAATATAATTAGTTTATCATTGCAAGTTTCTGAAGGCTTTCCAGGTAAAAGTATCTGAATACCTACAGAGTGTGATAATGTCAAGAAGAGGAGGAAGATAAGTAGGAACTTATTCTATGAACTAATGTGGTCTTTCCTGAGTAGGAGGGAGTTGAAGGGAAGAGTTCATAAGTGACAAAGGGAAGAGAAGCTATATTTTCATAGTTCTGACAGAAACAGAATGTTTTGAATTACTTTTTACAAAGTATGAAAAATTACTTCAGAAGTTACACATACTCAGATTAAGAACCTTAAAGTGTCACACTGAGTCAGATTCATAACTCATCCAGTTCAGCATTCTACCTCTCACAGTGACATCAAGGGACAACCATAAAAGGACATTATTAGAGACAGTGTGATTGAGTTCTTCCAGCTTTAGAGTCATGGAGACCTGGGTTCAAGTTCTGCCTTTGCCTATATAGACAATGTGATACTAGGCAAGTCCCTTAATATTTCAATGCTGCAATACATGATTATAAATTGCAAAGCAGAAGTCGTCAGAATTCAGGAAGAACTTTTTCAGTAGATATTTGCTCTGCCAATGAAATACAGTTCCATTTCAGAGAGAGAGAGAGACAGGGGAACAGGAAGGAAGGAAGGAAAGGAGATAGGCAGGGGAAAAGGAAAAAAGTAAGGGATGGAGGGAGGGAAGAAGAGAAAGAGGGAGGGAGAGAGTGTGGAAGCAAGGAAGGGAGGAAAGGAAGGGAGGAAAAGAAGGAAGGAATAGAAGGAGGGAAGAAAAATAGAGAGAAGGACGGAGGAAGGGAAGGAAAGAAAGAATGAAGGGAAAGAGGGAGAGAGGAAGGAAGAATGGAAGGAAAAAAGGAAGGATGGAAGGAAAAAAGGAAGGAAGAAAGGAAGGAAAGAAAGAAGGAAGGAAGTGTGAGGGATGTAGAAGACTCTTACCTAAAATGACTACTCAGAGATCACTCAGTAGAAAGCAGAAAAGTTATTTATTAATAAATTCTCATGAGAACAATCAATTCTACAGCGAGGAGGGAAAGAGAGAAAGCTTGCAGTAGAAGGGCTAAAGATTTAGGAAAGATATACAGTTTTTATAGATTTGGTTACAAAGGATTACATCATAGGTTGGGGAGCATTGAGAAATAGGTGCCTTCTCCCCTGATTGAATGTTAAACATTGGTGCCAAAGGCAGATTAGAATGGATGCTTTATTTCCCTGATTCCAAGAGGAATAATCAGTCAGACCTTCAAACTTCAGATTACTGAGCTGATGGCATTTAATAATCTAAATATTGATAACACTGAATAAGAATAAATGCCATCATTTCTGGTTAAGTAAATATATCTAAAGTTTTAAGTAAATATTGGCTTGCACACACTGTACTTATGCAGGTCATAGAGACATAGAAATAATAAAAAATACAGAAAAAGAATTTAAACATTCCTGTAAGTTCTTCGCTTTATCTCTCCATTCCACACAGAAGGAAGAAAGAAAGGAAGGAAGGAAGAAAGGAAAGGAAGGAAGGAAGGAAAGAAGGAGGGGGGGAGGGAGGAAGGAAGGGAGGGAGAATGGAAAGAAAAAAGGAAGGATGGAAAAAAGGAAAGAGATGAAAGGGAGGAAGGATGGAAGGAAGGAAAAACCTGCTCCCAAAAAAAAAAGAGCAATATTTTCTTCCCTGATAGCAGTATGTATAGCAGAAAAAGTCCAGAATTGAGGGTTAGACGGCAGTTTGAGTTCCAGATCTATCTGTGTGGTCAATTCACTTAACTTCTTTGATTCTCAGCTTCTTAAACTATTAAATGAGAATGGTAAAAACCACTTTAAGAGACACTGGGATATGGTGGATAGAGTTAGGAAGAACTCAGGTCAAGTCTCATCTTTGGTATATCATGTGACCCTAGAGAAGTCATTTAATTTAATTTCTCAGGAACACCAAACAACTCTCTAAGACAACATGTTGCAGAATAGTGAATGGGTTTTCGTGAATTAATGAATTCATAAGTTCCAAGCCTAATAATAATAGTGTGGAAGAATAGGAGGAACCCTGTAAACTTATATGTATGTTGAGAGAATCAAATGAAACCCAGTCTGTGAAAACAAACATCAAAATAAGGTGATGTGCTGTTGTCAACTTGAAAAGGTCAGGAGTATCCCAAAATATGCTAATCTCTCTTAAAATGGATTTTCCATTAGTTTGATTTTTCTAAATACCTTTTTTAAACCTTTTTTTGTATATTGTTTTCCAACTCTTACCACTACCTTGTGGGTAATGAATTCCATAAATGAACAATTGTTCTTTATAGGATCCCCTTTGTGTGTTCTAAATCTATCTTTTTCTGGCTTGAAGAGGAATCTCTGCTTCTAGAGCTATGATTCCAAGATTTGATGAATAACATTTATGAATTTAAAAATTTCGTGTCCTCCTTCCTCTATAGCCTTATTCTTTCCAAACTTGTCTTTTTTTAGCCTGTTCTCATTTTGCAGAATCTCAGAGTTGGAAAGAATGTCAAAATCCATCTAGTCAGTATTTGGCCAAGTTTCTCCCCTATAAAATCTGTTCATATTGCTTGACAATAAATAAGAAGACATCCACTGTCTCCTAAGACAACCTATTTAATTTTGGGATAATTCTAAGTCTTGGAAGTTTTTCTTTACATTAGTCTTAAATCTGTCTTGACAGTTTTTGCCAATTAAAAGACAACTTGAAGTAGATGGATGCTAAATCCTGAAATCAGAACATGTAGATTCAGTTTCCTCATCTATAAAGTGAAAATATTGAACTAATGGCCCATGACATCTTTTTCAGTTCTAAATCTACCCCATATTCCTACTTCTGTCCTCTGGAGCAGAGCATCACAAGTCTAAAGTCTCTTCCATAAGACTGATCTTTAAAGACTTGAAGAAAGCTATTATTTCTTGACCTATCACCCCTACCCTGCCTGCACTCCCTAAGCTTTTCTTCCCAGGCTCAATATCTTTACTTCCTTCAATTAATCCTCCTATAACATGATTATAACAACCTTCGATGCCCTAGTCTCCCTTTCCTGGGTGCTCTCCAGTTTATCAATATCCATCCCAAAATGTAGGACCCAATGCTAAACATAGTATAAAATACTGCAGGATAATGGAGTGATGGAGAAGAAAAAAATAAATCACAAAACTTAATAAATCCCTGATGATTTAGCAACTCATTTACAATTACAATCCCATTTAATGATCGTAATTCTTCATGATGATGTCTGTAATGATTTCAAGATTCTCATTCATTGAAGGACGAGCCAGATTTTTTCTCATGTACCAGAAAAAAAAAAAAAAACATAAAAAGCATTAAAAAAAACCACTTGATACAATTTAGAAAGTCTTTCAGCACATCTTGGAGTAAAACCAAGATTAAGTACAATTACCCAGAACATTCTTTTCTGAATGTTTCTAATTATTCAGATGTGTTGTTACTGTTGTTGTTGTTGCTTTACCATATTTTGGAAGGAATGGATGATTTGTTTGGGGTATTTTCTTTTAAACAGATGCCAGAATCCCAACCCTGGAACCAGACACTATGCATTCCCGGCTACGTTTGTCTGATGACCGTTTGACAGTGACCTGTGTTTTGATTAGCAAGATTCAATTATGTAATCCCCAAAGGTTTGATAAACTGTGGCAGGTGCTGAGCCGGGACTCTTTCTTTTCTGGGAGTCATTACTGGGAGGTGGATTTGCTCAAGTCTGGGTTAGGATGGTGGATAGGAGTAGCCTATTCTTCTATTCAACGCAAAGGAGATTCTGAAGCCAGTCGTTTGGGGTTTAATAGAGAATCTTGGTGTATAAAAAGATTTGATCTAGAATACTGGGCATTTCATAATGGAGAAAGGACACGAATAACAACAGACAATGATCCTGAAAAGATCGGAATTTTCCTGGACTACGAGGCTGGAATTCTCTCTTTTTATGACGTAACATGTGGTATGACACACTTGCACACATTTAACTCAAGATTCCAAGAGCCGCTTTATCCAGCATTGAGGTTATGGGAAGGATCTATAACCATACGGAAGTTGCCATAGGGCCCACCTAATCCTAGGAGACAGCTGATCCCAGCTTAAGTGATGAAGGGCATAGGAAGGTACTCTTTTTGTGCTATAATGAGAATAATAATGGTAGTAACTAACATTTGTACAGCACTTAAAAGTTTGCAAAGTAGTTTATGTACACATTATTTCATTTGAATCTCACAGGAATCCTGTGAGATAGATACTCTTGATATTATTATCCCATTTTACAGATGTGGAAATTGAGATCCACTGACTTCCTCATGATCGGATAGTTAAAATATTGGAGGAGAAATATGAAGCCAGATCTTGCCAATTCCCAAGTTCAGAGCTCTGTCCCCTATGTTGTCTTGAGAGTAGGGATAGCAAAGCCACTGACTGTTTTTCAGCCCTCTAGCACCATCCATCTTTTTGTCCAATCAAACATATAATCAGATTAGCAAGTCTCTGTGAAGGAAAACAAAGATGTGGATAGCGTTGTTGCAAACAATTTTGTGGTATGTTTAAAGCAAGCATGAAAGTTTAAAGCTATTACTTTAGGCTGTATAAGAATATGGATATGTCAAGTGCAATAGCTAAGGATGCTAGAGAGTAATGTTTATTAGTACTAACTAATAGTAATAACTGTTGGCATAAACATTACTATTTTATACTAGGTATTAACACTAGGTACTAATGTTTATCACTATTAACTAGTAGTAATAACTATTAGCTTTAAAATTACTATTAGTGTTATTAAACCAGATAGTAATGATAATGTTAGATAGTGATATTTATATATAATACTACTAACTGCTAACATTACTAGTAATATTAATATACTAGGTAATAATGTTAATGCTAGGTGGAAATGTTATGACATAAAACAAAGAAAAAGAGATTAGGCCCAGAATATTCAATCCATTCCTTTACAATATAAGCCTTGAAGATTGCACAGTACTTCACTAACCTTCAACCTGGAATGGATATCTCACTACTTTATGCTGATGTTTTATTCAGCTGACCAAATTGTTCATGTAGATAAAAGGAGACTCCAAAAATGTGATATTGTATTAGAATTACTAGTAGTTTGTGTAACTGCAGACTCGAAACTAAACAGAAAACTTAAAATGTAACTTAAAATATGTCTTAGATTGATGGACTGCATATAGGTCATTCTAATCAAGAATGTTGGTATCTGGCAAGTAGATGAGCAAATTAGAAAAATTAAGGGGAAAAAACCTGTCATACGAAATCAAATAAACTGAATTTTTTCTGATTTGTAGTTTCTTTCTTTTTTTAGAGTAGTACCCTCCAATTTTATTTTAAATAACATTTTAATTTTTCCCAATTACATATCAAGACAATTTTTAGCATTTATTATTATAAGATTTTGTGTTCCAAATTTTTCCTCCCTACCCTTCCCTCTTCTGAGAATAACAGGCAAATTCATGTAGGTTACATATGTACTATCATGATACACAGTTTTTATAAGGGACTTAATAGCTTTTGACATTTATTCATTCAGAGTTTTTGACATGGGCAAAAAATTGGCAAGACCTGATTCAATAAAGTAAATGATTCTTTCTTATGTCTTAAAATCCAACATGTCATACTCCTTAGGTCTCTAGGAAAAAGAGTTTATCTACATGGGATTTAAGATTACTGTAGGGCTCCATTAAAGATGCCCAAATTTCAGGTTTGACAATCTGACTAGCATTTACAAGGAAGGGTCTATCTCAACATACAAAAAAGAAAGAAAAACACGCAAAAAAATTTAAAAATGAATTTAAACAACTAAAGAAAATAAAGAAAAAGAAAGAAGAAAAGAACTTTCTCTCTTAGAGGAAAAGTCTAACTAGCTTCCAAAGTATGTATAGCTCTTTTAGCAGAGATTAGGTTCCTAATCTGTGGGTCAACTGAAAGACCTCCCCCTCCCCCCACACACACACACTTGAGAACCAAACCAACCTGGGTGAAATTTCCAGCACAATAGACAATCCCAGTTGGGATAACAGATTCCCCAGTGCATCATGTACCAGTGAATGGGAAAACCATATAAAGACCCAGACAAAATTTTTTCACAGGTCCCTACGACACATAGAACCCTCCATTTTCCTCTGTTGGATTCCTTCAATGTTAATTAACAAAATATTTCAAATTAGAAGTTAAAATGCATATCATAAAACAAGCACATTTGCTCAATAAGAAAGCAAAGTCAGATGAATCCCAAACACATGTGAAGCTCCCAAAAGAGGTTAAGTATTCAAGGGTGATGAGAATCAGCCTTTCAGATCCTGGAACATGTCCCCAAATATAACAAATGTAACAACCAATTTCACAAGAGACGATTGGGGTACTTCCTTTCCCTAAGGTATCCTCTGGCCTGTGGAGTCATGTGTAGCCGCATTGATCAGTCTTTAAATCTTTTAAAAGCTGTTTTTCTTTACAGTGTTATAGTTATTATATAAATTATTTTCAAGGTTCTGCTCATTTCATTCTGCAACAATCCATAACTAGTTATCACGTGACAGAAAAGTTAGTAAGATACATTCTCCATAAGAGAAATGTTTTAAGCTGGTATCATATCTGTCCATTTTGAAATACCTTGGAATGATGAGAATTCAGCAGAGTCTCTGGCTAATCTTTAATCCGCCTACTCCAGTACTGACCCAATTATTGTAAAACTTGGTAGGTTTGTCAATCAATGGGGGGAAATAGTCAAGCTAAACTTCTCCTTCAACTTCTTTCACTTAGCAAAATACTTTTTACCCTGTGGCGATAAATAGTAGAGGCACCCCAGACTCTCATTTTTACCCCCAGAGCTCCATGGAAAGGGAAGCCTTTTATATATGCTGTGGTTAATTTTACCACAAGTTATCCCAAGAACAGACATGCTAAATCCCTGACCTCTAGAGATGCACACTGAAGGACAATTAAAAAGGACTAAATGTCTCCCAGGGGAAAAGTGGGCAAATCTTAATCCCAAAGAGAAAAATAGAATCTACACAAAATCAAACCAAAAGTTCATCAGACTAACAAAGTTGACAGGTTGAGAAAACAGGATTTTCTACTGCAAATGCAAAATCTTGAAAAATCTGCAGCAAAAACAATAGACAAAACCACTAAGTAGCTTTGATACCAGGAATCAGAGAGGTGAGTGTTTCTGTGTTCCCCAACTCAAAACTATGTTCATGTATGGGAATAATGTGCCAGCTATGGCCCTACCTCAAGCAAGGGTTCTTAATCTGAGATCCCTGAACTTGCTTTTTGAGATTTTTTTTTATTTTGATAACTATATTTCAATATAATGGGTTCTTTTTAATCCCATGTATTTTATGTATTAAAAAAGAGTCCATTGGTTTCACTATACTACTAAAAGCATCCATCATACAGGATAAGCTAAGATCCTCTCCACCACTGCATCACCACTACCATGGAACTCTCAACTGTAGCCTTGATCTTCACCCCAGAGTAACAGAAGTTCTTGAGGAAGATTCTCTTATACTTTAAATTTCCTTTAATATTATTAGATTGACATTCTAAATTACTCTCTGGAACTAGGGGGTGTTTAGGGAAGGATATGATAACAAAACCTCCAGAGTGAAAGGTTAACACCTTCCCATAAATGGATTGATAAAGGCTTTATTGTTCTTTACTCTTCCTTTAGATTGTAAACTCCTTGAGGGCAAGGACTGTCATTTGCCTTTTTTTTTTTTGCAAAGATTAGATGACCATTTGTAAGGAATGTTGTAGTTTTTTGGTTTTGTTTGTTTTTAAGTATGGGTTGACTAAATGACTTCTGAAGTACCTTCAAACTGAATTTCTGTTTTTCTAAAATTAGAAAGACAGTATAGAATATGTCTAAACAAACTATAATAACCATCATCGGTCCTCTCTTTTGTGTAGTTTCACAAACTTAATAGGTGGGTCCTATTTTTTATAGATTATAGAAAAATAAGTACTGTAAAACCACAATCATATTCCAGTGACATCATTTTGGAACTATATAAGCCTGTTTCCCCTACCATTAATCTCTTCTCCTTTTGAATCTGTCCTACTCACAGCTATTCCAATTATACTAACTTTAAAACTGTGATGGACTCCTTAAATTAAGTCCAGACACTTCAGTTTGTAGTTCAAAGCTTCCACAAATGTGACTAACTTTAATTTACAAGCCTTACTCCTATTACTTGTTTTATGCAATTTACAAACTAGACTACTTTTTCTTTCCTGATCATGTTATTTTCCTACCTCCATGTCTTTACTCATGTTTCCCTCCCCCCTAGAATTTGTTTCCTTCCTCCACCTCTATATTTATGTGTCAAAAGCTTATTCTTCCTTCAAAATTCTGTTCATGTTTTGGCTCTTCCATGACCATACAGGGTCTTTCTCTTCTGAACCCTCATAATCCTTTTCCTCTTTTTATGGCCTTTATGTCAAAGTCTAATATTGAGAGTAGTCAAGGTAGATAGCTAATTTTAGAATATAGTACACAGGGGAATTGAGGAATAGGACTTAATGTCATTTTTTTATAATTGCATATATGTGTGTACCATATATGTATGTGTGTATATATTTATACATATAAATATGTATGTATATATATTCACTTCAGAAAATTCCACTTTAAATGGCATAGTTATTTGTTTCTAACATTAGTCAAATTGCATTTGATCTAGGGAAGGTACAAAGTCTTGGGTAGATAAGAAACAGAAACTTCCTTAAAATATAACAAATATACCATGCTTCTCATCTAGTTATTTGTAGACTTATCCTCCTGTCAAACTGTAAACTATGGCAGAAATAGAAAAAAATATGTTTTATATGTCTTTATATTTCCCACAGATACCCAGGGTATGTAATATATAAGCCAAATAACCAAGAAGAGAGCTTTCTTGGAAGGAAGACCTTCAAATCTTGCCACTGACACAAATTGGCTGTGTGACCCAGGGAAAATCATTTAACCTTTTAATGCTCCAGGAAACTTTAGGGTACAAGATAGGTCTGTATCCTAAAAGAGATTTTTAAAAAAGGAGGACTTATATGTACAAAAATATTTATAGCAGTTCTTTTCTGGTGGCAAAGAACTGGAAATTGAGAACACATCAATTAGGGAATAACTGAACAAATTGTGGTATATAATTGTGATGGAATATTTTTGTGCTATAAGAAATGATTAGCAGAATGCTCTCAAAAATAAAAGCCTGGAAAGACACTAATTGATGCACAACAGAACTTTCCCCACAGTAACAGCAATAATATAAGATGATCATATGTGGATGACTTAGCTCTTTTCAGCAATACAGTGGCCCAAAACAATGCTGAAGGATTTATGATGAAAACTGCTAACTATCCCCAGAGAAAGAACTGATAGACTCTGAATATAGATAGAAACCCACTTCTTTTACTTTCTTGACTTCTCTTGGGGTTTTTTGGTCTATGTTTTCTTTTACAATATGACTAATTTGGAAATCTTTTGCATGACAATACATGTATAACCAATATCAAAATGCTAGACTTCTCGATGTGGAGAGCTGGGAGGGAGAAAAATAATTTGGAACTCAAAATTTTAAAAAATGAATGTTAAAATTTGTTCATACAATTATATAAAAATAAAATACTAACTACATTGTTTAAAAAAGACTTTCAATTGCGTCACAATTCCAAGGGACTCATTCTGAACCATGTTGCCCACCTTCTGATAGAAAGACGGGTTTTAAGAGAGCAGATTAAGAAAATTTTTTGACAATGGTTTTTTGGACAATCAGTTTTTCTTGATGCATAGTGAAGCATAAGAATTTTGTTTTTCTTGCTTTTTCTATGGCATGAAAAGTGAGATGAGAAAGACAGAAAGGTTGTCTTCATTTAAAAATAAAAGCCCTGCCTTTAAGAGACTCACATTCTAATGGCAGAAGAAGTCCATCTGCATTAGTAGAGGGAGTGCCCTAACCTAGGAATTATCCTATATCAATGAAACCACTGGAGCAGTTCTTACCTCTATTCCAATATTTCCCAAGGATTTAAGCAGTATATCCCACATAATAGCACTTAACAGATTCTTGGATAATTGCATTGATTTAAATTGTATTGAAGAAAGGGAGAGTCCAGGTTAGTTAACAAACTCATTTAGGATTTAGCTCATTCCTCAGACCATGAAGGAAACTACATTCTATTTCAATTTTACATTCGGATATATCTTTGACTGTAACATTATTCTCACAACATGCATATACAGATATGGTTATAAACTGCAAACTCCTGCCACTAGATTTTCAAAATGGACTATCCTTTGTGTGGTCTGCCAGCAAATCCAGAAATGAAGGCACTGCTAGATAGAATGTGGTAAATACAGGTTATTCGGGAGCAATATCCAAGGGAAAAACAAACGCATAATGTTACATTTGTAATTTGCCTGAGCTTCTTCTGAGGAGAAATAATTAAAAACAAGGTAGTAGAAAACATCATCTGCAAGGAAGCGATTTGGAACAAACCTAAATGATCCCTTTATTTAAAAAATCATTGAATATGCAGAAATAATTATATATACATTTTTTTTAAATACCAGCCGCCACACGTGCAAAATGTGAAATCTTTGAAATGCTTAATTCTTGAATGCTATTTTCCGCTTTCTTTTCTTGTTATTTTTCCATCACAAAGCGCATTCACATTTTTTTTTTTTTTTTTTGCACTCTTTTAGGACAAAATCTGGGTAGACTGGCAGGTCTCTCAATGACCAGTTTTATGCAGTAAATACGCCCCATTCTTTGGTTTCTTTGTGTTCCATCTGAATTTGCTAGGGAGGGATTTAGAAAAAAAAAAAAAAAAGGGGGGGGGGGGGGGGGGGGGGGGGGGGGGGGGGGGGGGGGGGGGGGATAGGGGGGGGGACCTGAGGAGGGGAGAAAAGGCGAGGGGGCTGCGGCTGAGGCTGCGGCTGGGGCTGCGGCTGAGCCTGCGTCAGCGTTGCCTAGAGAGAGAGCGAGAGGGAGAGAGAGAGACAGACAGACAGAGCCCCGGAGCCGGTGCAGCCACCCGGCGGTACCAGCTCCTCGGCGGGCTCTTTTTCCTCGCTGCCATGCTCCAACTGCCCCTGCTGCCCCTTCTGCACTGCCTGGGCTGCAGCGCCTGGCTGCTGCTGCTGGCAGGGCCCATAGCCTCTTCGGCCAGCCCAGCCGACGATAGCGGCCGGAGAGGGGACACCTCAAGCTCGGGGGGCGACGAGGTGCAGCGCCAGCCGCACGACTCGTCCTACGGCACCTTCGCCAGCGAGTTCTATGACCTTCGCTACCTGTCCGAAGAGGGTGAGGCTGGGGGGGGGGTCCATGGTGAGGGGGTTGGGGGAGGATGGGGGAGGATGAGGGATAAGAAGGGGGGAGCTGGAAACCGGGGGGGGGGGAGGCTGGGAGCAAGGGCTGGGGAACTGGGAGAAGGGGCTGGGGGCTGGGAAAAAACGATGGGGGTGGGGAGACCACTCGCAGATCACCAAGGACAATGACCTGGGGAGCGGAAAAGGGGCAGAAAAGGGAATAATAGGATAAGGGACGAGCTAATCCCCCCCCCAGGATCTCTGCCTGGGGGTTGGGGCGCAGAGGAAAAAGATGCGCTACCAGGGGAGGAGGGAGGGGCAGATGAGGAGTAAATTGGTGGTACTGGGGACGCGCTTGGAGCCTGTCTCTCTCTCTCTCTCCCTCTCTCTCCTCTGCCTGTCCCCTTGCATCCTGAGATGCGGAGGCGGAGGAGAAAGAGATGGAGGATGTCGAGCCTAGAATCCTCTGCAGGATTGTCATGGATTGGTTGTTGGCTGGGCTAGCGACAAAGGTTGAGGAGCTAGCTCTAGCTTCACTGACTGAGCCCCACCCCCTTTCCGCAGCCCCCCCGCCTCGGGGGCGATGCGGGAACTGAGGCCAGGTTCATTGCCAGTGCTCCCCCCAAACCTCATCCAAGCTGCATTTTCATATCCCTTGCTGTCGGGAGCTTTGGGGAAAATAAAAATCCTATACCTTCGTTAAGCTATTTAAAACATCCCCTCATTACAGTACCTTCTTAATATCGTGTTGTCATTGTTTTCTCCCTTAGAAATCATATCATATCATCCTTCCCATGCTTCCAACCCCAGCTCAATCCCTTTCCCACGAATTTTATCCAGCATTTTTACCCACCTTTGGTGTGTCCTGCCATCATTCAGAGCTACCAGCCCAGCCTCTATGCATCTAGTTGAGATTTCCTTTGTGTGGCTTTTTTCACTAGCCTAGTCTATAGGAGAAGCTTGCTTGTCTCATGTAGTGAGACCCTGCCTGCCCTCCTTATTGTGAAAAAGGCATATCTACCTTTATAAAGAACATTTAATATTTCCCTGAGATCTTAAAAATTGTTCATTTTGTATAAAATGGAGAAAGAAGAAAATTTGAGGTTAAAATGTAGATTATTGATAACAATAAAAGACATGTATGACTACAACAATTATCAGAAACAGATCCATTTCTGAAATTAATCAATAAATAATTATATTCTATTAATTTGATACATTGTTCAGTTCTTTAGCATACCAAAGAAATGCATGGCATTGTTCTAATTAGGGACTGAGACATAACCATAAAGCAGTCTGTGAACAGGGAAAAATTATATACGTACCATTTTGGGGGGAGGCCAGACTGTGATTTCATAAGGAACTTCCAATAAAGAAATTCTGTTTATTAATGCAGTTTGACAATTTTTCTATAATTTATAGTTTTTATTGAAAAATAAATAAATAAATGATTTGCTCAGACTGATAATTGTATAATACAACAAAAAGAACAAAAACCTCAGTGTAGACTGGATCAGGAAAGTAGAATTGAGGTGAGACATAAGGATTTTAGGCAATTTATGAACAAAGAGGAGTGAAAATTCATTTCAGGGAGGTAGAATAGCATGAGCAAACACTGAAAGCAAGTATGAAGTGATCTGTCATGGGATGGGGGGGGGGGGTACAGAATAAGGTGGGGCACCTGACTGGAATGATTGGTTCATGTTAGAGAATGATGGGAAATCATTTGGATGTGAATAAGGCCTTGAAAATGCAGAAGGGCGGAGATTGATTCAGTGTGGTAAGCAGTTGGAAGCCATTTTAGGTTCTTGTTTAGGGGACTGACATGTACAAAGTAGTATTTAAGAAAAGAACAATCCGTAGCAGTATGTGGACTGAATTGGAAGAAGATGGAGACTGGAGTCAGGAATACCAGTTAGCAGGCTCTCGGATTATTCTAGGCTCAATTTATTTGTTGGCAATTTATTTTTCTCATGTTTTGTTCAAGGACAAGAAGTACAGGTGATAAGGGAAAATTCCAAACATTGGGAATAGCTTATGCAAAAGCATGGATCTCTAGAATATCATTTTTGGGGGATAGCAAGAAGGCTAGTTGGACTAAAATGTAAAATATTGAAAGACAGTGGTGTATAATCATCCTGGAAATACAGGTTGAAAGCAGATTTTAAAGGACTTTAAATGCCAAACAGATTAACCAGTTTCCAAGGCAACAAAGCAAGAAGGCAAGCATTTATTAAATGTGAACTACAGCTAGGTCCTAATTAGTGTGAATAATGAATCCCCTGAAATGGCTGCATTATTCTGATTTCAAATTTGCACTGCATATTTCAATTGGTATCTTTTATCATATTTTACATAATTATAACTTCTAATAATACAAATTAAAATACATATGACAGCTTCTGGTGATTTTCTATTTATACCAATCAGGATTTAGCTGTATATGTCAGGGACTATATTAAGCAATGGGGATACAAATACAAGCACAAAGAAACACAATTATTGCCTTCAATGAGCTTACCTTTTAATGAGGAAAGACAACAACACACAAAAAGGAGATGAAAAGGCAGGGAAGTGGAAATGAGGGAGGAAGGTATCTGCATGGCATAGGATGAAGACTAATCAGCAGGAGAAAAGGTTCAGCATGGCAGAGAGATGTCCCAGGGTTATAGTGATGAGGAAATGTTCCGGAATGAAGAACACTTAGATCTGCTGAAGAAGGTGCCAGTGAAGTGAAGTGAAGTGAAGTGAAATGTGATGGCAAAGTTTAGAAAATTAGAATCAGAGCTGAGAGGACTTTGTGCCAGGAGCTATGATAGACACTAAGGATACAAAGACTAAAATGAAACAATCCTTACCCTGAAGAGTTTATATTCCATTGGTGTAACAAATGTGTATACATGTATACACAAAATACATACAAAGAAGTGAAATTTCATTTCAGAAGGAGACACAAACGTCTGGTGGGTCTTAGGAAATACCTCTGCTGGAGGTTGAAACTTGAACTGAGCTTTGATGAAAAATAAGGATTCTGAGGATTCATAGTAAGAAGAGAGGACCTTCTAGTTTTGACAAATCGCGTATGCAAAAGTATGAAGGTGAAGTGTCATTTGTAAGGAATAGAAAAAGAGACTTTTTTGCCTGGAATATAGAATATTTGAAAGAGAATATTATATAATTTACTTAGAGAGATAGGGTGGGGCCAGATTGTGAAGAAATTTAAGTGCCCAAAACAGAAATTTGTATTTGATCCTAGAGGCAAAAGGAAAACACTGGAACTTCCTGAAAAGGGGAAGTGATATATAGTGCAACCTTTGGCAGCAATGTGCATGATGGATTGAAGAAGGAGGAGACTGAATGCCAAGACTAGTTAGGAAGCTGTAACAATAGTCCAGGTTAGAGTTGGTGAGAGCTTGAACTAGCCTCGTTGTGGTCTGGGTGGAAAAGAGACAGGCATAAGAGATGTTAAAGATATAACATTCACAAGAATAAATTAATTGCTATTTAAGATTGCTTTATTATTCTGTTCTAAGAGAAAACAGAAGAAACAATCAGCAGAGAAATATAACATTCCACTAAATGTAAATGAATTTAATTCCACAACTAAACAAAAAAGATTTGAGAATTTTTTTAAAAACACAAATATATTGTACTCAGGAAACTCAATTTTTAAAACATTCATTCTAATTAGAAATAAAAAGATGGGCCAAAATTTGCTTACTCTAACTAAAACTGCTTTCAAAAAGTGTTTTTAATTGCTAGCAATTAAAAGGTAAATGTAATTATAGTCAGTGAAGTAGGATATAGATTTAGAGCTAGAAGATAACCATAGTAGGCATGCAAAATAACCCTTTCATTTTATTTATTTTTATACAGATTTTTCCACTTTAAAAATTATAATCAAATTTTATTTTTTTAAATTATCATGCATTTATTTTTCTCTTTTCTATATCTCCCTCAAACAAACACTTTTAATAAATGTACATAATCAAGCAAAACAAATTCCCACATTGACCGTATCCAAAGATGTGTTTCATTCTACATATTAATTCATCATATCTCTATCCAAAGGAAAGTTGTATTCTTTATCATTAGTCCTTTGGAATCATGACTGTAATTGCATTAATCAGAGTTCTTACATCTTTCATAACTGTTCATTTCTGAAATATTTCTCCTGTTTCTTCTCACTTCAGTTTGCATCAGTTTATACAAGTCTTCACAGGCTTTTCTGAACCCCTCTCTTTCATCATTTCTTATAGCATAATAGTATTGCATTGCATTGATATAACATAATTTATTCAACCATTCCCCAGCTGACCAACCCTCTCATTTTAGAGATGAGGAAACTAGGGACCAAAGAGATGGAGGCATCATGGTATAATAAAAAATAGCAATGAATTTGCAATCACAGCCCCCGAGTTCAAATTCTGCCTCTGATCCTTAATGTCTGTGGGACCTAGGGGAAATTGATTGATTTTTTTTTTTATTGGTCTCAATTACCCTATTTATAAAATGATGGGGTTGAACTAGATACAATCTAAGTCCCTTACAATCTTTGATTGTATTATTTCTATGAAAGGACCTATAAAATAGAAATGTAGAATCTCCGATTCCAAATCACAGAATCTCTCAGTTGAAAAATGTTTCTCATAGGGCATCTATTCATAACTGAACAAGAATCCACTCTACAATATAACTTACAAGTTGTTCAAAAATCTTTCCTAGAAGACATCCAGTGAATGGAAACCCACTACCTCTCAAGGCATCCCATTACACTTGTGAATAATTCTCATTATTGTGAGCAAGTTTTTCCTTGCAGCAAGTCTAAATTTACTTCAACTCATTGCTCCTACTACTGTCCCTAAACCAAAAAGAATAATCTAAATCTCTCTTCCAGAAGACAGCCTTTCAGATATTTGGAGATAACCATATTAATTCTTGTTATTATTCTTAAGTCTTCTCTTCTTTAGATTAAGCATCTTCAGTTCTTTCAATCAGCCTTCTTATAGCAAGAATGTTAGAAGACATAATGGATGTCTTTCTCTGGATAGTCTCCCATTTACATATGTGCTTTAAATATAGTAATTTGTACTAGACACTGTACTCCAATTACAATCTGATCAGTATAGAATACCACAGCAATTATCACCTCTCTAGATCTAGACACTGAGTCTCTCAATGCAATCTAAAATTATATTAGCTTAAAAAAACTACCATCTCACATTATTAATATGTATGGAGCTTGTAGTCCACTAAAACACTCAGATCTTTTTCATATGGACCACTTTTTAATCATGTCTCTACCACCTTATATTTGTGAAGTTGACTTTTGGAATCAAAATGTATGACTTTACATTAATTTTATTAAATTTCATGAGTTATTTATTAGATCCAGTTCATGCTCTAATCTATAGAAATAATTCTGAATCCTGACTTTATGAGTTTATCTCTCTTATTTGTGTCATCTGCAAATTTGATGAGCATGCTATCTCTACCTTTATTCAAATAATTCTTAGAAATGGTAACCAAGAATAGGTCCCTTACAGTCAATTCTAGAGAATTTTCAAGTTATCATTGAACTATTTATTGAAAAGAAATTTACTTCCTTGCAGTTAGTTCTCTAGATTACCTCATTTATTACCTATATTTTTTGCATTTGTGTAAAAACATCTGAAATTGTGGATTTTATTGCTGGCTCCTTTCTTAGATTTTAATATCTGGGTGTCTGTCCTGTAATTCTTCTTTCTATGTTGTAACTACTCTCTATAGTATCTAGTTTGGTAGAAAAGCAAAGGCAATTTTCTTCCTTTTTCCTTTTCTTTGTAAACTGCTTTGGATTTGATTGGTTATACTCCAAATATCTTTTTTAACCATTCCTTGTTAGGTACACTCCATTTTTGGCCAAGAATCTAACAGTCTTATATTTTAAGTAATGATTCAGAAATAACATTTTCAGAAATCCAAAGATCAAGAAATAACATTTTTAAAGCACATCTGCTTAGCCCAAATTTTTTCTTTCTTTCTTTTGTTATGCAGCAATAACTAAAATAGCACCTATACCCTAAGGTCTCAAGTTTCTTGCCCAAAACTTCATAATACTCAGCAACATCCTCTGGATTCCTTCTAGCATGATTATTTTTGCCCATATGAATCACCTGAAGTGAAAAAAAATAGTCATTTAATTTTAACTAAATTAAATGGTAACTTAATTTTACAAATTTTAAGAATCTATCATAATCTCTATGTGGGGATTAAAAAATACAAAAGAGTTCTTTTTTTTGCCTGAAGACCCTTTCAGCAAAGAGTCACTAATCCCTATTACTTGTCTGTTTTTCTCTTGCCTTTTACTCCTTCATCTATGGGAAACACAGCATCTCTTTCTTCAAATAATCCAGCTCCTCGGGAAGAGCATAATGTCCATCACTTAGCTACAAGGACTCAGTAATCTTTCATTTTCTTCTCTCTGTAGCATTTTCCCACCCTCTAACCACCTGATAAGATTTCCCTTTATCACATTCAATCATTTTTCTTTTTGGGGGGTTTGAAGCCCTTCTTCCATTTTCCAAATTCACTCATACTCTGAAGAGTAGAATCCCACTTTACATTTTCTTTTTGTCAACTTTTTATAGAACTGAAAATAATAATGGTAATAAAAACTGAAGATAATGTGATCAAGTGATACTTACCCCCCCTTAAAAGATTTTGTGTTAATGTAAAGCCATGGAATACTCTGGAAAGAGAATATGGATACACATGATCAAAAAAGACAGGACAACATTTTTCTTTCTCTCCAGAAATGATTCTTTATATATATAAAAAAAAGAGCTCATATGTATTTTTGTTTTTACATCATCTCTATTTAGATCACTCCCCATCTCTCATAGAACTTGACCTTATAATAAAGAAGGGGAGAAAAGAGGAGGAAAAAGGTTTAGCAAAACTAATAACCAACATATCAAAAAAGTCTGGCATTGTATGCAGCATTCCACACCTATGATCCCACCTTTGTTAAGAAGCAAAGGGAAATGCTTTCTCACATTTTTTTTCTTCAGTCAAGCATGGTCATAATAATTTCATAGCATGTAGCTTCAATTGTTTAGTGTTTTTTAATTTATTTATGTTGTAATCATTATATGTAATATATGTATATGTGTATATGTATATATTTACACATATATGAACACAAAATTTTCCTTTTCTGCCTACTTCACCAAAGGTGACTCTAATTAGGAACATAGAGAACAGACTTAGAAAACAGTTATTGTTTCATTAGTATAGGTATTTCCCAAAGAAATATTTTAGTACTTCAGTGGATTTGTCATCTTAGCAATGTGGGTATCCACTCCAATGATGCAGATTGCTATCCATCTACATTTTACCATCCTGTATGACTCATTCATGTTCTCCCATAAATTCTCCATGAAAGGTCTGTGCAATATGCTGGGACCTCCCATCTTACAAGGATACATCTCATAGATGGTATCCCTTATACCACTTCTTGCATTCATGTTGTTAGTCATAATATGACATAACCTGTTTACACCCACTATATATCTCTCCTTTGCCCTCCAGATCACCTCCAATTTTGGCTCTCTGGATATTGTAATATTCCCTGATTCATTAACGTCTAGCATCACCATAAAAATAGTTAAATAAAAAAGAGGTTCTTGTTTTAGGAAAAAGCTTTTGGTCATTGAACATGTTGAGAAATTTACCAAAGAAATCTAGTTTATTCTCTTTATGCTATTAAATTCTGGTCCCAGATCATTGTCCATCTGTCATATCTGTCCATGATATACATATTGATGAACCATCTAAATGGATTATCCATCTAATTGTGTATCATAGACTGAAAATTAGGCATTCTTCATCCACTTGATTTTTCCTATATGGGTTATTAGACCAAACTTATTTTGAGTGATTGTCAATATTATTTAGGAAACTTTGTAGCGTTCCAGGATGTGATACAATCAGCACAATATCATCCTCAAACAGGAACATCTGGAGGACTTCACCATCTCTAAGGAATCCCTCTTCCACTTGGACTCTTTCCTGGACATAGTCCATGAAAATGGCAAACATTTTTGGTGAGCATATGACTCCCTATTTTGTTCTACACTTCATATTAATAATCAGAGCATTATTTTAAAGTTATGTTGTGGTTACATCTATTAAAGTATCATGTGTGCACTTAACATATGCATAGGAGACATCTTGTTGGTGAAGAGCCTTTAAAATAATTAAATGATTGTCAACAAACAATAAATACAATGGAACTTTGTATTTGCTGCACCTTCCTGTCAAGTGTGTCATGTGTTCTGCTACAGTATATAATTTGCAAAAGCCTGCCTACTCCCATTTCATGTTTACATCTCAGATACCATGGATACATGTAGATCATTTTCATGAAAAAAGTTTTAGTGATGGAACATAGGTATATGGATCAGTAGTTATTATCTTCTCGATTGTCCTAGGTAGTAATACTGTCCATATTTTTTTCAATCATTATGTCTTTCCCTTTTTCAAATGTCTTGAGATTTCTCCTCAGTGCCCTGAAAATTTTGCTGCTTCCATCACAGATATCCTTTGTATATTAGGTCTGCACCAAACCACTCTTTCCATTTCAATTTTCTTTAGTGACATTGCTGCTTCTTCAGCTAGTACATAAGAGATTGGGGTTTTAGATTTAACTATGGTATGATTTGTTCCATTTTCATTAATGCAGGAAATTTATTATAGGAAATTTGACAGACATTTTCCTTTTTTCAGTTTTTTTGTTGTTCATCCAGTTTCATCTTTAAATACTCTTTGGATGATCTGGATTAATTGAGCCTCACACCAATATTTTTATTTTCCTTCCAATACTTCTAGCTGTTTTGTCTGGGGAGTCCGACATAATCTTTCACTAATTATTCCTTAAAGTTTAGTGAATGGCACTATATTTTAAATCAGTTTTGCCTTTGGTTACCACATTTCTTTACTTGATAAGGAAAACAAGTACTTATTAAATAAGGCTCTTTTAGCCTTTTCATTATGAAATTTGTTTTACATCATTTAATTTCATAAGAAATAATAATAGCTCATGTCATTGACTTTTTCTTTTTTATCTCTTTCCCATTTTTCAGCACCAATAATTTGATTGAAGAAATCATATTTAAACATTTAAACATAAAAATATTAATTACATGCCATAACTTCTAATCTTCACCTTTCCTGTCAAATACTAATTTTGATCTTTGCTCTAACAATTTAATGGTCTGATTGTATATACAGATGGATGACTTATAAATGACTCCCATATTAATATATAATTTTTTTGTCTGTTAAAGATACAGACATTTCATTGGAGGCAGGAAATGTACCATGTTCAATACCCTTTGAACATCTACTATCAGAAAATTTTCCTGACATATGGATCTTCTCATTAAAGCTTTTGACATTTTTCATATTTATCCTGAGCCATTTTTTCCAACATATTTTTTATCTGCTTCTCATGTCCATTTTTGCATTGAAGTTTCCAAGTATTAACATATACATTGATTTTATTTGGAGACTCGCTGAGTTTTTTACAGAATTTTTCTCTCCTCATTTTAGTAATAAATATCGGTACATAAACTAAAGTTATCTTCAGTTATTTTCATTGTCATCTTTTTGTGCATTTCCATCATGAGTACTTCAAGGACAGATGACTAAGTGTCCCAGGAAGTGATGTTTCTTGATGCATTTGGATTCAATACCTCTAGTTCATTTATTTGCTTCTTCAAGTTCTCCCAGGAGAACTTGTGAGTCATAGTCATTTAGCTACAATTTCCTTAAATTTTTTGGACTTTTTATAATAATAATAGATGTGGTTAAGTTTCTTCAGTGGTATGTTGATGTAGCATTTTTAAAATAAAAATCTCATATTTAAATTACCAATATTCAGTATTTTGTTACAATAGAATATACTGTAATATTTCTAAATGGCCTAAAAATTATGATTCTTAGCATCCCCTATCCTTTTTCTGGCCATACCACTAAAGAACTGCAGAATCAGAAGGGTCCAAGACAGAGCTATTTTGTATTTTCCTTTGTTTCACGAATTGCCTTGGACAAAGAATTCATCACCATGTGGACAGCCTGAGTCTTTATATACTTATCTATGCTGGTCCTCAAACAGAAGACACAGTCTGTCACTGGGACTGTACTCAAAGCTTTTTTCCAGCATGAAAGACCTTGCCAAGGCTGGCGTTCTGCTTTCATAGCCTTCAGGAATGGATTAACATCCATATCCCAGTGAAATCTCAGAGTGGAACAAGTCAGAAAAATAATGCAGATAATATACAGAATCTTGTTAGCAATAAAGTTGTGGTATTTCAATATCCTAGAAATGAAGGAAAAGACCATCACTGAATCACAGTTTTGTGAATGAGTTATTTTAAATGAAGGATGGAACAATATGTTGTAAGTGAAAACGCTGCGTATAAAAATTGCTTAGTAGCTGAATTCTTTATATCATATTACAACACTATAAAAATGAAAATTCAACCTGACTACATATATAATGTAAAAAACAGCTCAATTTTTCTTCCTATCTTTCTGTGAACAGGATCTAAAAAATGATATTATGTGGGTTTTTTAAAACTTGACTCTAAGATGATTAGAGAATAAAGGAGGCAGGGAGAGGAAAGGAACTAGATACTAAAATTCTATTAACGCAAAAAGAAAGGATGAGAAAATAGAACATCAAGGCCCCGGTGGATGACAGTCCTAGCTATAATATACAATAAAACTTGACAAGTAGATAATTGAGTTACAAAACAAAGTGTTACATAAAGTCCTGAGAAAGAAGGTTATAATTGTCCCATGGTTGGGGGTGGGGGGCGGGAGACAGGGAAGAAGAAAGAAGGAATAGAAAAGGTTTTTTAGAAGAGACAGTCCTTGACAGGGCTGAGACAGAGACAGTTTAAGAGAGGGATAGGAATCTAAAAGGCAAAGAGGAAGAAAACGGTCTTTTTAAACCTGGGGACAGTGGGCAAAAGGCAGAGAGGTGGAAAAGTATAGGTAATATTTGGAGGGTACAGAGTAGTCTAGGTTTGCTGAAGGTCAGAGGCAAGGTGATACCAATTTGTAGGATGTCTTAAATATCCTTAAATATCATGTTGAGAAGTTTGAACTTTATTTTGCAAGACAATATGGAGCTCCTGAAATTTTCTGAGCACAAAAATATAACATGACCACTACTAGGTTAAGATTAGTTTAGCAGAAAGATCATTATTCTGACTAATTATGTTCAACTATTTGAAGATTCATAAGTATGTAAATTTAAGTCATTAAGGGTGGATGAAGAGGGAAAAATGAATCAAATGTTAAAATGATGTAGGCAACTTGAAAGAGGACTTAAAAGGCAGGAGATAATGGCAGCTATGCTATTACGACAATGATAAAAATAAATGGCACATATTTGCAATGAAAAGTAGAGAGAAAGGTAAGGGATCTGTGATATGACCAATCAATCAATAACCATCTATTATGTGCATTTTATGAACCAGACACTATGCTAAAAGCTCAAAATAAAAAAAAAATAACACAGCACCCATCCTCAAGGAGTTCATGGTCTTATAGAAGTACCACATAAGATTAAGAAGATTCCTCCCAATTCAAAAGTCTACAAAAAGACTTGATAAAATTATGTAATAGAAAATAAAGAGCCCTTTAAGAAAGCCATTTTCATATGCGTAAAGAGATGGGGGAAAGCCCTTAAATCCAAAAAGCTTAAACTTTTGGATTTACAAATCAAATTATCCAAAATGTTAAAAAAAAAATCTTATGCTGAAATTGAATCAGTTAATTTATGACAGACTTATGCCAAATAAGCAGAGTAAAGAGATTTTCTTTCACATCCCTAAGAGCCAAAAATAATTTAAATTCTTGAGATAGCTTTAGTCTACTTTGTCTTTTCAAAATCTCAACAAGATTGGACTTTTCTTTGGTTAATTCTGGTCCAAAATCAAACCTCTTTAAAGGCATTAACCTATTTTTACTACTTGGGAATTCCACATACTTGAGTGACTATATACAGCTTTTGGGCCATATATATATCCAAAATATATAAGATTCCCTGTAATATCTGGCCCAAAGGAAAGGGTATTTAGAAAGATTACTGATTTGGCACTTTCCCTATACTGCTTTTAAAAGCTTTTTTGAAGTCACTGGATAATTGTATAGCAGGATCTCTGAAATTGAGACTAGACACAAAACTGCTAAGTTTCCTAGGAATATCAGAGAAATTAACCATTACCGTTCTATTGAATGCTTTCCTTCAGAAGGGCAAAGTATATTATATGGAACCATGACCAGCCATATACCCCTAGCAAGCAGAATCTCCTATACCTCTTTAACAAGAATAAGGACTGTGTCTTCCCTAAGGGAAGCCTTCGTACAAATTTCCTTCTGCAATATCCATTGGCTCTTTCCCCTATCTATGCCCTCTTTGGGATATAAATATCACATGGCAAGGCATATATACTAGTACAGAGTCCATGTGTACAGGCAAGTCTATTTATATATAAAACCAAGCGAACTTATTTATGGGTCTTCCTTTCCTCTCTCCTTCCTTTTATAGGGAGAATTAGACAAATTAAAGATAGTCTCAGAAGGTCTGAACATTTCTAGATGTTTGTGTGATGATGTGTAAAAATTATATTTTTAAATATATGCTTTTTTAAAAGATCATTACTTGTTATTCTTATGATATTCTAATGAACATTTATTTTGATTGTCCAGGTTATCCTTTCCCTACTGCTCCTCCTGTGGACCCATTTGCCAAAATCAAAGTGGATGACTGTGGAAAGACTAAGGGGTGCTTTAGGTTTGTAATACAAAAAAAAATTTAAGGTTGTAAAATATATTTTTGAAAATTTTGTTTCAATTGCATGTAGATTTTATAAATGAATACCAATGATCTATGGCTATTTTAGAAAACATTATTCCTGGTTTCAAGAAACTTGCAAGCTAAGTGGGGAGAGAAAGACTAATACAATGAGCAAATTAGTTAATAATATAGAATATAATAACAGTATGTAAAATTAAATTACAATTTGTATGGAATAGGCAATAAGTATACAAGGAATTAAGCTTGGCTTTGAGCATGTTGAATTTGAAGACAGACATTTAAGCAGAGATTTCTATTAAGCAGCTGAAGATACTCCAAAGAACAGATAAATGGAATAAGTGGAAATACTCACACAACATACTTGTTGTGTGTGTATTATGTGTATTATGAAAATTCAATAAATATAAGTTAAATGAATTAAGGAACTTAGTGAGGGAGAGGAGGAAGAGAAGTCAGAAAAGGAGCAATAGGAGAGTAATGAGAAGTATCAGGAAAATATATCCCAGATACCAAAGAAAGAGATAGCTTCTCCATGGAGGAGAGATTTAATGTGAGCTTTGGGAGAATTTCAATAGAGGAAGGAGAGGAAGGGCAGGCTAAGCCAGTAACAAACTGACCACAGGTATAGACACAAGAATGAGAATATGTTCAAGGGATGATGAAGAGATTATCCTGAGCAGAGCAGAAGGTAGAGTAGGAAGAAATGAGCTGGATTGCAAAGGAAGAGACAAATCATGGAAGATCTTAAAGAGAAACAGTTCAGATTTGATGCTGTAGGTCAGAGGTAGCAAACAGGCTACTTTACAGCCTGTAATCCTCGAAGAAAAGTGTCTGAGGCCAGATTTAAATTCAATTCTTCCTGATTCATTCTGAACCTAATTCTCTATCCACTATATCACCTAGTTATTTCTAGATAGAAAGAAACAACTAAAGTTGTAAACAATGAAGAAGAAATCAAAGGGATTTTATTAGACCAAGCAAAACAAACCCAATTTCACTTTTCCTTGTTATGAGGATAAAATGAGATAATATTTGTAAAGTGTTTTGGAAATTTTAAAGCCCTGTATAAATGCTAGCTGCTGGTGGTGTTATTGATGTATTTTTTTTTGCTTACCACAAGAGGGAGACATTTCCACTTGGATGCTCTAACTGACTGCACAGAGAACCAAAGTTCCATCAAAATGGTGTGTGAATTTGTAGATAATCAAAAATCGTTTGAGTCTAATAGAATTGAATCACAGTCTCAATTTACTCAGTTAGCTTGGCACAAATTCAAGATATTAAACAGTTCCTTTTAAGCATTTTCTTTTTAATCCAGTCTTTTTTTGTCCCAAGCCCTCGATCCAGGTGGAAAGACTTATGACTAGTTCATCTTATTTCTACTCTTTTGAACTAGTTCAAAAGATTCTACTCTGATTCTATTTCCAAGGCCTCTCTAGGACCCAAAGCTCAAGAATTTGGAGTTTTTAGGCTCATTCTATTTTCTAAAATAAAAAATAAATATTTTTATCATTATTAATAATTATTATTAAAAATAAAATAAAAATAAAAGCATTTTATCCCTATCCCACTTACTCGAAAATCCACATTTTACCTCTGGGGAAAATTTAAAAAAAAATATGTCTCCTTCCCTTCAATGAGAAATTGGGAATTTTTGGTGTAGGACACTGTATATACCATAAGAAATAATAAGTGTACTGTTAACTACCTTAAACTGCTTTCCCCCCCTCTTTTTTAATCTTTATTTTAAGGGATGGTTCTCACTAGGTAGAAGAGTGGGGAGGTATTTGTTTGGAAATTAATGTGATGTGAAATGAAAGGCAACAATAAAATAAAATTTTGAAATTTTGCCTAGCCATGAAATTACATAAATATTACAATCTGCATTGGTGAAAGAGTACACAAAGACAAAGTATAGATTTTTAAAATACTAAAGCCAGTAAATGCCCCAACCACAGATGGGACGGTAAAAGGGAATGTTTATTTTCAAGATTTTAGAAGAAATAAAACCTATTTTTCTATGTCTTCTAGGTATGGGAAACCAGGATGTACTGCAGAAACTTGTGATTATTTCCTTAGTTACCGCATGATAGGAGCTGATGTAGAATTTGAGTTAAGTGCTGACACTGATGGCTGGGTGGCAGTTGGATTTTCCTCAGACAAGAAAATGGTAAGTTGGAAACCAGAGCTAGAAACTTGATGCAGTATATTATTGATAGCTTTGTAACTTGAAATTACGACTGTGTGGCCCAGACTTTATCTCCCACTATTAAATGTGCAGTTTGTCACTTGTTGCATAATTTTTTTTTTTTTTTTTTTTTTTGCTGTTCATTTGTTGAGGTTCCCCACCCCTTCAAATTGAGCTTTTTTTTTTTAGAATTTTCTTAGCAGGGCAATACCTTGTCACCTGAGCAGATTTTTCAATAGCCCTTGGTTGATAAGATCACATCTTAAACCTTGACACCTTATTGCTCTTATTGCCTCTTTTTATGTTGTGTTTATCCCAATAAAGCAAAGCTGGGAGCTGAGAGTCTTCAATTGCTGACTTAAGGAGTGAGACATTTTGAGAAGAGTCAGTTTTTTGCTTCTTCTTTACGTCCTCATAGTTTAGCACATTGATATTAAAAAGGGCTCTGTGTATGAGACAGAGACAAAGAGACAAAGAGAAAGAAAGGGACAGAGAAAGAGAGAGAGAGAGAGAGATGACTAAGGAGCTTCATTTTATCAATAATTACAGTAACTCATTTATATCATACTATAATATTTGTAAAGCATTTATTTTATATACATTTTCTCATTTGATCTTTCCTTATTTGGTACATGGTAAGCTCAATAAATATTTTTTCATTCAATTATTCAAGTGCTAGTACATTTTTTTAGTTCTTTCTGGTTACTTGAAATTTTTAGATAGCTTTTGTATAAAAGAAAAGGATTTCAACACAGAGCCATGAATGGTTTTAAGTTCTAGCTCATCTACTTACTAAATTTCCTCAGGCAAATCACTTCATCTCTTTAGTCAGTTTTCTTGTCCATAAAATGAGTGCTTTGATTAGCCAGTCTATGAGGTCTCTTCCAACTCTAATTATGATCCTCTAATATAATGATCACATAAATTATAAACATCCCTTCAGCTCTTATTGAGTTGTTTGTCTATGGCATTTTAAGGGATAATTAACATTACCAACCTTGAACCAAAAATCAAGAGGAAAAAATATGACAAAAGGGTTGTCTCAATTCTATATTTTCTTCTTACCCAGGATTAGGGGTGAATGGGCAGTTATGTTCCTAGTTGAAATTTCTTTGGGAAAGATCTTTCAAAAGGTACATCTTTGACTTTTTATCTTCTTAAACTATTTTGGTTTTAGGGTGGTGATGATGTCATGGCCTGTGTTCATGATGATAATGGCCGAGTCCGTATACAACATTTTTACAATGTTGGCCAGTGGGCCAAAGAGATCCAGAGAAACCCTGCCAGAGATGAAGAAGGAATCTTTGAAAATAATCGTGTGACCTGCCGATTTAAGCGCCCCGTGAATGTTCCCAGAGATGAAACAATAGTGGATCTTCATTTGAGCTGGTATTACTTATTTGCTTGGGGACCAGCAATTCAAGGTAAGTAGATAGTTATTAACGAAATTCAACACCATAAGTGGTTATTTCAAAAAAAAAAAAAAAATACTCAAGTCATTACCAAGCTCCTACATTGTGTTCAGGAAGAGAGGTTACTAAAGAAATATAAAACATGGACCCTGATCCAGCTTCTCAGAGCCATTGTTCCTTTAAGACAAGGAGTGGGGAAGGGCTACATACCTTGATAAAAGTAGTTTGTGAACCATTTGACCAGGTGATCTTGACTGTGATCTATTCTGAAAGATCCTGTCTTTTTTCATGGGGATCAAAGCCACTTTTGTTTCCCAATTCCCCCTTTTGTTTTATTTGTCCAAGCTCATCACCTCTTCTTGGCACCATACTATGGACTCAGAATTTTGACAGTTGATTGTGGTTATTACCTTGACTCTGACACTTCAGTTCTCCTCTCTTTACTTAGCCAGACCCTTGTCTATTGATGATTGCTAGTAAATTCGGCTTCCCCACCATTTTAATATTCCACATCTGGGCATCCTAATACCCAGATCTCAATGATTCTAACAAGTTTGTAGTTAACTAAAATACTAAATATAACTAAATGTAACTAAAATAACTAAATCCCCATTTTTTTCATGTGAACTTCAGTCTAGCAACATTTCCTCCATCTTATACTTGGGCAACTGATTTTCCAAACTTTAATTCAGAACTTGACATTTATCTGTGTTATATTGCACTGTTTGAGTCAACCTTCATGCATCTCTTGCCTACCACATGAGCATCTATTACAGAGACTATGGATATGCTTTGCAGGAATCAACCAGGACCAGCTTCCATGAACCATGATAAATAAAGGCATTATAGGCATAAGGAACACTTGTAAGTAGGGTGTCCTAGGACAGGTAGAAACTGGAGATAGCAGACCAACTAAAAGGCTGTTGTCATAAGGTATCCATATATCTATGGCAAAAAAAACTTTAAAAATCTTAATAAACTATGTCTCTGAGCCATGTACTAGAATGGGCTGCATCTCAATTCATTATTCTATAAAAAGATTCACAAGATAGTGTTGGCCATAATTTTCTCACCTTCTTTCCCCATTTGGTCACAGAGAAAAGGTGGGCAGCAACTTGTTAAACATATAACTCATCCAACGTCTCTTATTTCCTTCCTATCCTCTTCCCCCAAATCCCTCAAAAATATATTGTTTCCTAAAGATTTTCTTCCTGTCCACAATTTCTATGGTCTTAGGCAAATGCTTCCCCAGGTATGTTAGCGTTTCTGGTTCATCAACCCTAGGGCATCCATAAGAAAGGAAGTATGGCAAAGAATAATCCAGCACATGGAACCCTCAATATCCAATTCTAGTACAGTGAGGTCTCCTATTTATAGCCTACCAAAATTGAGAGCAAATTTATATGAGAAGGAGAGACTGCCATAGAGTCTATGGTTGAGAGTTTCTATCTTTTAAAATTGCCTTTGGGAGAAAGTTGTTAATATTCCTCTTAAAAGTGATAAATTATTATCACTTGGGTAAATTCTATGCCAAGTATAAGGAGAAAAGCCACGTAGAAACTTTTTTTTCTAAAAACGATTCTCTTAGTATTCTTTTATACATTTATACATTTATAGGTCCAAAACTCAACTTCACTTTGGGAATTACCTGAAGAATATAATGATGGGAGTGTAAACAGTACAAAACACTAAGATGAAAACAGAAAATAAGTCACTCCCATGCACTTTAGCAGAATCAGTAAAATTATCTAATTTTATTTTTACCTTTTTTTTAACCTTTAAGGTCTGGCTGTCCAACTTTTTGTGTTCTAAAGATCCATGTATGATGCCAAATTTAAATGATGAAGCATTTAAATTACTAAAACTGGTTGAACTTAAAATCCAGCCACACAAAGTAGTGAGTAGTTTATCCTGATGACTAAATCACTGAGAGACAGTAGAGGTTGTCCCATAGAAGATGTCTGGATGGAGGAAAAGTGTTAGAGAATAATGAGACACCAGACTTTCATTTTTTAAAGTCGTATCCAGGAGATGTTTCATGTAATTCCTGTGATGACTCCATTTCTTTATTAAGCAGTCATGGATGTGAGTTTTACCCAAGCTGCTGATGCTCGTTTACTTGGCGCTGAAGACTTTAAGGTTCCTTGGCTGTCCAGGTATTTTATTTTAAACCTTTGTTTTTTCCAATCCTTTTCTTTTAAAGGATCTATAACTCGGCATGACATAGATTCACCACCTACATCAGAGCGTGTTGTCAGTATTTACAAGTATGAAGACATTTTTATGCCATCAGCTGCCTATCAAACCTTCTCTTCTCCATTCTGCTTGCTTCTCATTGTTGCACTGACCTTTTACTTATTGATGGGAACCCCATAATCGCAGCAGCAAAGTCAAAAGAACATCTTGTGGAATAATTGAAAATTCTTCATTGTGATGTGTTTTCTAGTAGATAATTGTTTCCTTTTAAAAAAAATCATTTTTAGCAACTAAACTTGTCAGAAGAAAGTTATCTAGCTTATCTTCTGAGTAGATGAGGTTTATGGTAATAATAATACCTTACATTTATATAGCATTTCTTTCCCATCAAAGAACTTTCATATACATAATCTCATTTGTTCCTCATTGCAACCCTGAGAGATATCTATAGAGCAAGGATTTTATCACCATTTTACAAATGAGGAAACTGAGACCTAGAGAAATTTAGCAAGTACCGATAGCCACAGAGCTAGTTCATGAAAGATTTGAAATCAAGATCCCTGAACTACTCTTTATTTTATTGATTCCACAAAAGTTGCTTAAGAATCATCAGAGAATATACAATAAGTCACTGTTAAGTCACAAGACCATTAGACCAAGGTTGATCTTTTTTACAAATAGACTTCCAAAGTCAGTAAAGAACAAATACTTTCTGAATTATGATATTTATAATGAAGAAAAGGGATATTACAGCTTTGTGGGTTCAAAGCTACTTCTGAAAATAGGCCACTCTCCTAAAATGTGTCTTTGAAAAGGAAAAAAAAGTACATAAATACAAATTGAAAAATTTTTTTTACAAAAATACCATATTGAAAATTATTCTGCAAATTTTCCACATTTCTTTATATTCAAATACAATTTTTTGTCATTTTAATTGTCCCTTTCTTATTAAGAGACCACAATATTTGGGGTGAAAGTGTGACTAATATTAAAATCAAAATAGGATATTATTTCATTTACAGGTTCCCCTTCTCAGTGGCAAAAAGCAAAATGTTTTGTGTTCAGCCCTTAATGAGACAATAAAAAAATGAAATTACATTATGGTTTAAAAATAGTAATTTTATAAGCTTAGAGTTTGGAGGATAAGAAACAAGGATGTTCATTTACAAACATCTTTAAATTGACAAAAAGTACTAATCTTTTCTGATTGTCTGAATGATCCCTATTGCCAAAATCAGAACTCATTTTAAGGATGCCTAGTAGGTTGAAGTAACTTAAATATGCATTGTAGGAAGCAAACGCTCTTACTAGTGTTTCAAGATCCATTTAAGAGTATCACAATTATATCATGAAAACACTGTTATATGAGAAAAGATGTTTACTTTAGATGAATAGTCTTCTATTTAATCAGAAAGTAGAAAATTGATGGTGAAAGGAATCTATCAAAAATTTGTTCCATTAATTGTTTTGAAAATATATATATTTGTGTACTAGACAGCCAGTATAATAATAACAATAATGCTTTGACTTTATTTCATAAGTGATTTTGTAAGCATGGAACTTCACTTCTAGGAATTCCACTTATTGATATGCATCTATGACTTTGAGATAAACCCTTTGCAGATCCCAAGCCACATAGAGTTTAAATTACATTAAATTATAAAGTTCATAGAGGTGGCAGGTATCAGAAAAACATTTGAAACTATATCTTGCTGAATCCCAACCTGTTATTTTAACAGCATTGTCTTCAAATTTGAATACAGACAGATATATTCATAACCTTATGTACTTCCTGTAATTGGACATCATCTAATACCTATTTAAAGGAGAGATCTTGGTATTGGTCATTTTCATTGTAGTAGTCACTTCATGTTTATGAAGTGACTGTACTGAGCAAGTCAACTGAGCATCAGTCTAGGAATTTATGACATTGTTGAGATCTTGCTACGATAATGTCTTTACAATTTTTATGATAACTAAATTCCTTTAAACTGAGTCCAAGAAGAACATCTATTATTGTTCAAATTCTAGGTTATAGTTTATAACATGAGACTATATTTGCCCTCCTATAATTATAATATATTTGTCCTCCTATACCCTTTACAAAAAAAAGCAAAATGTTTTAGGAAGATTTTTCTATTTTCTTTTATGGATAGACTAATACTTGTAATGTTGAATTGCATAAATGTTATTGCTAACCTGTCTGCAGTAGGGAAGAACAATTAGCAAATTCCTGAACTTTCCTCCCACTTACATTTCGAAGCAATAAGCTAATTGTTTCATTGACAACTTCTGCTTTACTACAGGTCACTTGTGTATAGAATTAGGATGTCACAAGTATGTTTTCATTTGATACCTGTAAGCCCATGTCAGCCAAAGTTTCATATTCCAACATTTCTAATCAACCTATAAAGTCATTATTTAAACAAGCCAATAGTTAGTTCTTTATCTTAAAACCAACAAAAAGACCATTTATGAGTTTATTAAATGAGCTTTCCTACTTTGGACATTAGCTGGCATTTGAATTGTTGAATGACATAAATTCACAACATAAAAATGTGAAGTAATGATGGTTGAATAACCTCCTAAATTGGAATTTAGTGAAATAACTGTCTACATTTCAATTCCATTAAATAATCAATGCTTACTAAATTAAAAGAACTAACTCCTAACAAATGTAAAAATGTACACAATAAATCTACACATATTTAATAAAACCTTAATAAATTAAAGTCCCACTAACTAGAATCCTCAATTAGTAGGATTTGGGGTTTGCTTTTTTCCCATCTAGCAATTCAGTTTAGAGAAACCATTGAAAATGAAAGAAACTGAACTTATATAAGTAACTTCAAACCAACTTCAAGATTGTTTCCCAAGATTAACTTTGATTCAAGCCATTTCCCTATTACATTTAAAACTATTAAACCTATTAAAACTAAGTACTATTCCCTTGAGGTCTATCAAAATTTTTGATCATTAAAGAAAGACTAAGTCATAATCAGTATATTCTACTTACATAAGGCAAGGAAGGAGATTAATGGATCTTGGAGAGATTTTCTACAAGTATTGAAACAAATGAGTTGACTATAAAATTCAATTAATCAGAACATCTATTCTCAAAACCTTCTGGTTAAAAGAGGGTTTTCTTTGTTTTTGTTCAGACTTATGACTTTATTGACAGAGGGAACTACCAGTGAGGAAATTCCCCCTACTGATCCATATGGGCAATTGCTTTACAACTTTGATCTCTTAATGAGAGAAGTTATTTGCCCAGGGACATACAGCCAGTATATATTAATCACGTATAAGACTCAAATCAAGATATTCCTGACTTTGAGACTATCTCAGAGTACTTAAAGCATCTCTAGGATAAAGACCAAACTTGAATTAATAGCTATAAATAGAAAATGAAGATTATCCATTTATTCATTAATATCCTATTTTATTTTGAAGGACAATTATTTGTTTGCTTAAGCAAAATTCTATGCTTTCAAGTCAATTTGTCTAGCCACTATGAAAGAGTGTATTATTTTACCTGCAATGTTATCCTTCTCTCCCTTTTGAGCAAAACAGTTATACCCAAAAAAGGCCAATCATCCCTAAAATTCTATCAAACTAAAAATCACTATTTTCTCCAACAAGTGGGCCTTCTGACTTACAGCAAAAATGAGTCCCTCCCTCTCTCTCTTTCTCTCTTTGTCTAGGGTACCATTTGAACACTGAAAGATTATAAAATTCACACTTATTCTCTCTTTGATTCCCCATCCTACCTTCCAGCTTGTGCTGAAGGGAAACAGTTTATCCTTTCTTGGATGCTGTAATCTTCCCTCTTATTTTCTCTCTGTGCACATAATTACCAATGCAAGTAGTTCACATTTATAGTCATCATGTTATGAGCAATCAGAAGACAATTCAACTGAAATCTTGCTTCCTGGAATTTCAATGGATGAGAAACAAAATTGATTTTTCTCCCCTCGATAATGTTTTTCCCCTTTCCCTTAGGAGGGAAGATATAAAACCACAGGAATTCTTTGGAGTGCTAAACATAAGGCAACTAGTAGCAGGGAATAGGAAAACAAAAGTATTAGGGACCAGGTGTGTTCATCTCACTATTCCCTCTATAATCTTCTGAGTCTTTCTCTGTTATACTTTCATCCTTCGCTCAGCATCATCATTCTGCCCTACAACTGAACAATCCAGAATAAATTCCTAGAAAAGTGTTCTAGAGGAAATAATCCCATTATCTCTGTGTGGTATGTCTCCTTTCTGACTACTCTATTGTCTTTTCCTTCCCTGAAGCCCAGCAAAGAGCAAAAGAAAGACCACAAAAACTTCAGGAATTCTGGGTAGGTTGCATGACTTGGTGGGAAAAGAAAAAAAAATCTGTGAGCATGGCAAATTTAGATTGCATTCTTCCCCAGGGCCAGACATTTTGTAGCCTCTTTGAAAACCACTTGAAGTATACTTGATCTCTGCAAATATATGTCATAAGCATCAGGATAAATATCAACATTTAAAATAACAAGGATAATTATCCCAGGATTCTGGGTAATCATCAGATGGTACTATCACCTTAAGTACAACAGCTTCATATCCTTTAGGCATAGGAGAGTGCAAAGCAGTTTCAATGACTCAATCTCTAAGTTGTATTCAAGACATAATACATGAACATATCCTTGTAGAATATGCATATTCATAGTATGTAAACAAATATGCATAATTAGGAAAAAATCTAGAAATAACAATGTAGATAGACCTGTATAAAAATAAAAAATGCATGAGCATTAGTATATATGCAAATAAGCAGCAAAATAATGCCTAATAGACTTGCTATGCTACTTGTATAATATTAACACATAGATAAACAATATAATAAAAAAGAAACATTATTCAGAATATACAGTGATTACATGTTATGTATAAGTAAACATAAGCAGTTAAAAACAAGTTACTCATTGCCTAAGCAAACATTAATATTCTTGTCTGGCTAAATGTATAACCATTTCTCCAGTTTTACAAATAACATCAAAGGTTAGTTTGCTCACAGACCTAGCTATATTGTATTCTCCTGTTCTTTCTGGTCCTATACATAAGCTGATTGATGATAATCATCACCATTGCCACAGATCTGTAGGTCTGTATTCCTATTCCTGAACGTTTTGAGAGTCTAGTCTGGCTATCAGCATTTCTAGGCTCTATGGATTATCTCTGGACTCTAGAAATTTCTATAAAGTTCCAGGGAGGAAAGGTATTGTCTCTGGGTTGAATCTTTTCCCCACGTTTTCAGTATGGCAAAGTTGATGAGTTACAATATATGGTATCTCCTCTGGAAGCATCATTTCATTCTGATCAATTCAGACCATTTTGTATAATTGATAAGCAGTTTTTCTTACTAAGATTCCACTGAGGTAAGCATCTATTCTCTTCATCAATGAATCCTACTAAATCTGCTACAAATGAGTGGTATTTGTAATTAATTGTTTCTATCAGGCCCCAGCCACTCTCTAGAGCAATTCTGTAAATAGTTAAGTTGTCCAGTGTTAAAACAATTTGGTATGTAGACACTTGGGTGCCTCTTGAATGTCAAGGTTTCTCAGCAAAACTTTTGATAACAAATTTGGTCATCATACTGTCATTTGTTTCCATCAGCTCTTCCAAACTAAAGTCATTCCTAGTTTATAGGCTTCCTTCTTCCTTTCAGCTGATAACTGTGTTTATTATGAGTGTTTGAATTTTCTCCTTCTTCTGAGACTCCAAAGCATAAATCAGTATATGGATGTGACTCCTGCCCAAATATAAGCAAGTATGGTTAAAATATATAGCCTAATTCTTTCTGTGGAATTGTATGCATGTACTATAAATACTATATGTTGACTATTCTATTTTATATTCTAGTTTCAGTGCTCTAACAAGTTCAATAGAGTACAATTGAAATAATTTATGTTCTTCAAATATGAGGCAAAAGTGGGTAGCTCTTTGTATATAATAAACTCATCTTACATTTCTTAGTATCATCTGCTCTCATCTTAAACAGTAAAATCTGTTTCTTAATCCAGAGTTCTTTCTTGATCTATGCATCCAAAGCCATTATGGTGATAGACATAGAATGATAAGCACTGGATGACACCATTTGCTTTTTAGTACCATGTACAGTATTAGTATTAGTCCTATATAAGATTTCATTACACAGGTCCAACTTCTCCTACTGTTTCAACAATAACACAATGTCTAGTGAATAGAACTTAAAGTCCTTTAACCTCACTTCCATGTTTCTTGACTTGTATCCCTTCTTATAACCCATCAGCCATCTGCTTTCCCTGGCTGTCTTCTAAAGACAATCCAAGCAAAAAAAGTTCAATAAAACAAAGTTTGCATAAGCCACTGACACACAATATGGGAAAAAATCCCGAAATCTTAGTTATACATTAACTTGACAATGGCTCAGATATCTGGGAATCACATATAATCCTACACTCTTTCCTTACATGTGACTGTAGTTTTGATGTAGTGTGACCCTTGGAAAAGAGCATCTTTGTCCACATTAGTCTTCCTTAGCTATCAGTAAATGCTGAATTCTTAGTTGGCTAGTGCTGCTACTTATCTATAACAAGAAGCATTTACTTGGTATTTATCAAAATATGTTGATGTATTATTCTTAGTCCACAGTTGGAATTTAGTTCCACACACAGTCTTTGAATTTTTCAACAACAACCTAGCTCAAAGTCAAGAATTCCAATTTATCTATGGTATGGTGAGTCTCATTGTCATTAAGTCTTCTACTGGTAAATGTAGTTTGTTCCTCGTGACCATCATTTTCTTGGTATAGGACTGCTTTCAAATACTTCAGACTGGCATCTGTGTGGGGGACAAAAGGTTTGCTTGGACCTTCATGGGCAATACTTACATATTCATGAGGCAGTTGACCCAAGTCTTTGATAGTTATATGTCCTTTTATAGATCTCCAAATGGCTTCATGGTTTTAAACCAATTTGACCTCTTGCTCTTTTCCTTTTGGTTTTCTTTGATCATGTATACATGAGTGAAAATTCATTAGCTTAGCAATAGCAATATAGTTCTTTACAAATTTGCAATAATATACACAAAGTCCTAGAAATGTTGTCAGAACTCAAGATTTCTGTGGTGTGTTCAATTCAAGAGCACTTTTCTTCTCTGAATCAGTACTCACACCTTATGGAGATAATCTTGACAGAGGCTGTGCAAAACTAGCATTAGTTAGTTAATTGACAGCTTCCTTTTGCCATTCCAGTACTTGCATCCATCTTTCTCCATGTTCTTCTCAAAATCATCTATATATACTAAGACTTTCATGTAATCCATATCTGTGACTGTTTTCTCCTTCAACTGTTAGAAAGTGGTAGGTGCCACTGAGATGTAAAATCCAGCTATAATTGTTGAAAGTAAAACAAAATAAAAATATTATAGTAATGTTTTAAAATAACCAAAAATTTTCAAATATGTGGAAAAATTAATATCTAAAAAAGGGAAAAAAGAAAAAAGTCTTCCAAAAATACATCAAGAAATGCTAAACTAAACTTATGTTAAACTAAAATTATGTTCAAACTGAAAAAAAAATTACAGAGCGAGAGTCCATCTGCTAATTGCTTTTTCACTAAGTTGCTGCTGCCATCTTTTGCAGCAATCATCTGCTGCTGCTTCTCTGCTTAGCTGGACTAAAATTCGGTTCAAATTGAAAAACACAAAATTGCAGTGAAGAGAGTCCCAATGTGACTTCAATGATACTCTACTCTCCTACTTAAAGAAAAAAATGTTTAACCTGTTATAACTTTCATATTTTATCAACTACCAAAAACAATGCAAGAGTGAAAATGAAGTCACAGAATTATTCTTTGCCATCCATATGTGAAGGAATATTCTTCCACAAACTCTGATGCCAATGGGAGAAGGAACATTCCCTGGATAATTCATTCTATAAGAGCTGTGTTATGTATAAAAGACCTTTCATGCCCCAGCAATTGACTCTGACACATAATTCTTCCACTCCTGCTCTGCAGCTGCCTTTCCATTTTACTTACAAAGCGGCCATTCGCTGCTTCCCTGCCAATCCATAGCCACATGTTGGAGCTAAAGCTCATGTGCTAGTGGCTATTGATGCCCTGCTGCCATCTGCTGAAGCTCTCATTTGTTACCATTTCTGTGCTGAGCTACTCTCATCATCTGCTATTGCTTCTCTGCTAAGCTACTGCCACCATCTGCTATTGCTTCTTGCTAAGCTGCTGTTAATATTTCTTACAGCTCCTGGCTTTCTGCTTAGCTTCTATTGCCCTCTACTATTACTGCTTTGCTTAGCTACTGCCACTGTCTGCTATTGCTTCTCTGCTAAGCTGCTACCACCATCTGCTAATTGCTTCTCTGTTAAGCTGCTGTTAATATCTTGCAGCTTCTGGTTCTCGGCTTAGCTTCTGTTGCCCTCTACTATTACTGCTCTGCTTAGCTACTGCCACTATCTGCTATTGCTTCTCTGCTAAGCTGCTACCACCATCTGCTAATTGCTTTTCTGCTAAGCTGCTGTTAATATCTTTTGCAGCTTCTGGTTCTCGGCTTAGCTTCTGTTGCCCTCTACTATTACTGCTCTGCTTAGCTACTGCCACTATCTGCTATTGCTTCTCTGCTAAGCTGCTACCACCATCTGCTATTGCTTTTCTGCTAAGCTGCTGTTAATATTTCTTACAGCTCCTGGCTTTCTGCTTAGCTTCTATTGCCCTCTACTATTACTGCTCTGCTTAGCTACTGCCACTATCTGCTATTGCTTCTCTGCTAAGCTGCTACCACCATCTGCTAATTGCTTTTCTACTAAGCTGCTGTTAATATCTTGCAGCTTCTGGTTCTCGGCTTAGCTTCTGTTGCCCTCTACTATTACTGCTCTGCTTAGCTACTGCCACTATCTGCTATTGCTTCTCTGCTAAGCTGCTACCACCATCTGCTAATTGCTTTTCTGCTAAGCTGCTGTTAATATCTTTTGCAGCTTCTGGTTCTCGGCTTAGCTTCTGTTGCCCTCTACTTTTACTGCTCTGCTTAGCTACTGCCACCATCTCCTATAGCTTCTCTGCTAAGCTGCTGCCACCATCTGCTATTGCTTTCCTGCTAAGCTACTGATGCCATCTTCTGCAGCTATCTTCTTTTGCTTCTCTGCTTTAGCTGCTACCGCTTCTGCGCTTAACTGCCACCTTCATCTGCTATTGCTTCTCCATTAAGCTGCTGTTGCTATCTTCTGCAGCTCTTCTCCACTTAGCTGCTGGCACCATCTAGTATTGCTTAGCTTCTGCCTCCATCTGCTGCTGCTTCTCTGCTTAGCTGCTTCTGCTGCCATCTGCTGCTGCTTCTCTGCTTAGCTGCTTCTGCTGCCATCTGCTGCTGCTTCTCTGCTTAGCTGCTTCTGTCATCCTCTGCTTCTGCTTCTCTGCTTAGCTGCTTCTGTCATCCTCTGCTTCTGCTTCTCTGCTTAGCTGCTTCTGCCATCTGCTGCTACTTCTCTGCTTAGCTGCTTCTGCTGTCATCTACTATTGCTTCTCTGCTTAGCTTCTGCCGCCATCTGCTGCTGCTTCTCTGCTTAGCTTCTGCCGCCATCTGCTGCTGCTTCTCTGCTTAGCTGCTTCTGTCATCTGCTATTACTTCTCTGCTTAGCTGCCGCTGCCACCTCCTGTTGCTTCGCTGCTTAGCTTCTGCCATCATCTTCTACTGCCTCTCTGCTTAGCTGCTACTGCTTTCTACTACTGCTTTTCTGCTTAGCTAATTCACCATCTGCTGGTGTTCTTCCACTTAGCTGCCCCAATCATCTGCTATTACTTCTTCATTAAGCTACTATTGCCAGCTGCTCTCGTATCTGCACTAAGATGCTAATGCATCTTAGTAGTGTCATCTACTGCTGTCTCCTTAGTTATTGCTTCTCCGCTTAGCGGATGCCACTTCTCTGCCAAATTGCTGCTGCCATCTTCTTAAGCTATCGACTCCTAGTACTTAGCTGCTGCTCTGTTGCTCATTCTCTGCCAAAGTGCTATAGCCATGTGCTGTAGTATCATCCACTGCTGCTCCTCTACTAAGGGGCTGTTGCCATCTACTGGAGCTGTAAATTGCTCTGCCGAGCTGCTACTGCCACCTGCATTTACTGCTTTACTCTTCCACTGCTAGAGCTGTCATCTGCAGCTGCTACTCTGACTCGCTGCTATCATTTTCTATCCGTCTCTGTGGCTTTTTGTTCCCCTGGAAAGAGTGTTAACAACTTTTTGTGAAACGGCTCCAGGCCAACGTGCCCGGGAGCTAATCAACACATTTTCATCACTTTTAATAGTCAGCACATACCACACTTGGCTAATACTCAGACAGCTGTCAATATCCTGTTCTTACTTTTCCCCCTTCCCCCCAAACCCTCCCTAGGGAAAGGCTTTCAGCCCTCCCTACTAGGCAGGTTATCCTAAACGAATTCCTTTCACCTCCCATTCACTTCTGACATTGATCAGCTAGTTCATTCATATTATCCATGCTGGAGGGGTTGGGATGGAGCTGGAAACTTGTTTCATATACCTTCCAGTTCAAGTGTCCCTGACTCCTTTTACTTAGCATGCTTTACCAGCTTCCTTTCACTTTCACATCCTTCTCTTCCTCCTTTTCTAAGTGACTTTTGCTTCTCTTTCTGCTCAAGCCCTCGTGTTCCTCATTCTCCTCCTTCAATTTGTAGGTTCAAGTCCCCTTCTTTCTTCTTGAATTCTTCTTCAACTGCAAAGGAGTTCTCCTCCTTTAGCTTAAGTACCTTATTGGAAAGTAGTATCAACCTGCTTCTCTCTTTAGAATCAGCTTAAACCCTCATTCCATCATCTACCACTAGTCTACATCATCTCTCCCTCAATATTTACTCCCTTAAGAACTCTGATAAGTAGTATCAGATTAATGGGGTATGCACAATTTCTCAAGAATCCTTAATGCTTGCTGTATAGTCCCTGCTTTTGTCATTGATGCTTCCTTACCATCCCTCACTAACATAATGGAAACTCCTTTATTATAATTCTTATTTCCCTAGAAACCCCTACAATAACTATATATGTATATATGTACATGTGTGTATGTGTGTATATGTGAGTGTGTGTGCATGTGTGCGTATGAACCTGTACTCTTGGGAGTTTTCTTGGGAGGAGAAAAGGACTGAATTACCTTGGAGCTACTCAGATTCCTTTAGCATAAATTCTTTCTCTGCATCCCTGCTATATTTACTTTGAATTTTTCATGTCTCCTCTCTCAATTTTGACCAATCAACAGTCACTTTTGCCATTCCCTTACAATTTGATGCTTTTCTTCTGTTGGACACAGATAAACAAACTTGTTAGTTTTGTTTAATAATAGTGCATATATCTCTGAATGACTAAGGAATAAAGAATGTGACTTTGATGGTAAAAGCTTTGTATCAGTTCAGGGAATCATAATTATTTTTTCGGGAGTCACAGAAGTGCTCCCAGTCATTGAGATTGGTGGAAGACCTGTAGTTTAGTGGTATGTCACTCTGCATGGAAACTGACAAAAGCCAGGAGTAGACTAGTTATGAGAATCTAATAAAATAGCATATGCTTAAAATGCTTTCCAAACTCTTAAACATTATTTAAATGTTAGTTATTATTTCAAGAATCTGTAAGGTCATTTATGGGGTTACTTCCTCTGATTCTGAAGATAACAATTCATCCATGTTTTCCCATGGATCTTTTGTCCACATCCTTCCATTCCTCCTCCACAAGCTGAAATAGAGAAAGGAAACAAAAGATTAACAATAATTAGTATTTAATGGTGCTTTATTTTTAATAAAGCACTTTCATCCCAGCAAACCTGTGAAGTACTTGGTAGATGTCTCATCATCCTTGTTTAACAAATGAAGAAAATGAAACTCAGAAAGGTTAAGTTTTTGCCTGTTGTCACACTGGTAGTAAGTGGAAGAGTTAGGACACACTGTTCTTCCCACTACATATAGTGTCTAGCAGCAGGGGGAAAAATATGATTACCATAACAGGAAAACAATGAACACTGAGTTTTTCAAAGCTCTGTTGTAAAAAAGATTTTAGAATAGTTGTTCATTTCTACTACTTTCTTCTTCTACTCATCTCCCACCTCAAAATATCTCATGGTCATCTCTTCAAAATCTTATAAGGATTTTTGCTTAATGAGAAGAATCATAAGAATGAATTTTATTTGAGCAAATGATTTAATTACCAATGTTACAATCCCATTCTATGTAATTTTATGCTTTTGAATTTTAATGGAATTTCACTTGGTTTACAGAGGATCTTGTTGTACACAAAACCCTGAATTATAAGAACCCAGAATCTTGACATTTATTAGTAGCATTATCCTTGAAATCTATGGCCCTAGTTGTCATGACCTAATAAATTAGTAGCTTGAACTATCAATTACTCTGCTTTATATTTCCTTCTAATTCTTCACTTTTAGCACCATAGTAAATTGTAGGTAAATATATAACAATTTCTAATACTTTTTCCAGAGTAATGAGGCCATTGCTTTGTAAATTGCAGAATGTTACTGAAACATGAATTGTTATTGTTGTGGTAAAACACAATTTTAGGGTAGACAATATTACAGAAGGAAACTAGTTCTAAAGAGAAAGTTATATAAATGTTTCATGACTTTATGGAAGACTTTGAAATTCAAAATTGATCCATATTAAGATTGGTTCCCATACCCTACTTCTCTAGTAAGTACTAGTAATTCTTACTAGTAAGATCCTCCCCTCACTAGCAGATACCCAGCAGATATCTGACTGAAAACTATTTCTCCCCTACTCTCACTTCTGGGGATGGATAGAACTAATAACTATATAAATACTTCTGACTGGAACACCACTTTTCCAATTTGGTAGTCAAATGATTGCCTACTGATTCAGAGATTTATTATTTGTGCTAATAATATGTATTTTAAAACTTCTAACATGGCAGAGAAAAGAAGCCATGTGGAATTGGGACTCATACACTAAAACCAGGGAATCCTAACCTTTTTGTGTCAAAAACCCCTTTTCGATCCTTTCTCAAAATGATGTTTTAAAAATGTATAAAATAAAATATCTAGGAATACAAATCCTCACAATAAGTGAACATTAAGTGATGTTTATCTAGAAAGTAAGCCAGAAAAATGAAAAGGTTCCAAAGTGTTAAAGAGTCAGTCTCCTAGAAATCATTATCCTTTTGTTACTACTGCATTCTCCACAACTCTTCTTTATCTTCCTTATTCATCCTCTCTAGACCTCTTCAAAGATTTTTAAGTTAATATTACAATATAAAAACTTAGCCTTCCACTTCTAATCTCCTAGTAGCTTTGTATTATTCTAAGCTGACAAAAACTACAATTCTCAGCACATTTAGCAACTTAATCCCTATGCCAAGACACCCAATTCAAACTTTGCCCAAATGATTTAGACTGACTTGCTCAAGCCCAGCATTTATTTGGTGTAATACGGAGCTTTATTCCAATTCTAACTTGTAGATAATTCGACAACACTTCTTTATTTGGGGGTAAATATTGATGTACATTTCTAGAAAAATTGTCTCTAATTAAATAAAAGGATCATTTGTTCAAATGGATGTCTTAAACGCTACAAAATGTAGATTTATTCATAAATAAATAAGGAGGTTGAGAAAATGGGAATCTGCCTGCAACTGTTTGAATTTCCCATTATATTTAAGTGTAAAAAGCAGTGTCCTCATACTTGACCAGAGCATGCAAGCTGGGGACAGTAATCATCATTTTCATCAGCCGATATTTATTGAATACTTTCTCTGGGTAGAGTGCTAAACTAGGAGTTAGAGAATGACAGCCCTTCTAGATTTTCATCTAGAAAAGAATCTGACTCTAAAGAACAGAGGATCATAAAATGAGGGAGTCTGCACTTGGACCAGGAGTTCTGAGGTTATGTCCTAATTCCAGCAGTCACTAACGGTGTGATTTTAGGCAAATCCCTCAATCTCCTTGGGCTGCCATCTCCTTATTTGCAAAAAAGGAAATTAATAACACTTCCACTACCATTACTTGAACAGAGGAAATGTTGGAAATGTCTAAAGCTCCTTAGGAGCTTAGTTATAGTGTGAGTTATCAGTATTGAGAGGCAGCATAGAGCAATGTAAGGGGCCCTGAATTTGAAGTTCCAAGTGCTGAGTTCAGCTTTGCTGTTCTTCCTCTGCCATTTACAACCTTTATTATTTTGGACCAGAAGATTAGCTTCTCTAGACCTCAGTTCCCTCATCTGTAAAAATGAAGGGGTAGACTAGAAATGATAACTAAATAACTGCAGATCTAGGAATGTATCATAAACTTCTTGGCGAAGAAGGTTATTCACATTCGTACAACCCATACCATTGTCTTGGCTCTCAATGGAAAGAAGCAGTGTAAAACCTTGGAAAGAGCTCAAGACATTGGTTACAACTCTCCTACTGCTCCTTACTATCCACATGATGCTCAGCAGGTCATTTACTCTCTCTGAGCCACAGTTTCCTCATTTGTCAGATGGGAATAAAAATACTTTTACCTACCTCACAGGGTTGTTGTGAGGGAAGTGCTTTGTAAACTGTGAAGCTGTAGAAACATAAACCATTGTTATTCTGACTATTTCTATTGTATTAGAGTTTTATTATTTTATCATCTACAGTATTATAAGACCTTTACCAGTTTATCTTTATCATGTTTATTATGCTTTTAGTAAATCTAGATTACCTTTAGGATTCTTTTTATTATGCCAGACTGGTTTTAGTATTTTAAGACTGCTTTTTAGTGTTTTAAATCTCGCCATTTTGCTCTTAACACTTTAATATTGCCTTCTTATGTCTTAGTTTTAAAAATGTCCTAAAGACTATTGTCCCTTTAGACTTATGATCTTTGTTTTACTGTCCTAAAACTGCTCTTCATATCTTAAGATTTCCTACAGCGAGTGACTCTGGATTGTTTTAGGCTGTTGTTTTCATTATTAGATTGCTTTTGCTTTTAGTCTAGACTTTAATCTGTGACTTAGAACTTGAAGTTCTTGTGTTGTTTTCCCTATCAAGCTGTTTTGAGTAATCTACTAAAATGTTATCCTCTCATTCCATCTTATTGCCTTCAGTGTTTTCAAATAAAGAATCATTTCTCAAAACCTATGTATGGATTTTTTTGTGAATTTGTCCTAGCTTTAAAGATCAGTAATAGTCTGGGGGTGGAGGGTGGAAATGGGGAAGGATCTCAAACTCACGTTTGTGGGCTGGAGAGGCATGAAAATTCTGTTCTAGTCTATAAAGAAATTATAATGGTACAACTTGGGGTGGGGAGAATGATAATTATAGCTTGCATTTATACAGTGTTTTAAGTTTTACAGAACCTTTACAACTCTCACAAATATTTGGGAGTGCCAAAAAATAAGAATGGGACTTAGTAGATTTGGTAGAGTAAGTTATTATTATATGAATTAAGAGTAATTCATTGAAGAAAAAATATTACAAAAGCAGAGGGAGGGGGGAAAAAGTAGTAAGAGCAAATGAGTCCAGGACAGAAGCAGGAAAGGCCCCGAGTCTCTTCCCCTGCCCAGTGATTTTAATATGAGTGTGCTATTGGTATTTGGTACTACTCTGTGATATGTTTCATGTAGCTGCTAAAACCCTCCACATAATATGTATCTATATTGTAGAATAAATTAAAATTAAAGCTGAAATATCATATCCACTCTATACAGTTTATCTGAATTACATCAGTTGAGCTTGCTCTAAGTTCTCATTCATTGAATAGGCAACTACACATTGACAGGGTTACAGAATCCCTAATAAGAAAATAATCAATCTAACTAAGCATTTTTCTCTGACCCCACACAACCCAAAGACAACACTTCCTTTTGCTGTATTGATTTCTTACAATGAATACATCAACAACTATTATTTCACTAATGCTGAACATCAGTGAAGAATATAGCTCATTTTAGAAATACTAATTTGATAGAAAATCTTTAGGAAATACTTTAATATTTTTTTTGTTGCAAGAAAGAATTGAAAACAAACTAGATGTTCCCTGATGAATGACTAAACAAATTATGGTAGTTAAATGTAATAAAATATTATTGTGCAGTAAGAAATTGAAACTATGACAAATACAGAGAAGCATGGAAAGATTTATATGAACTAATCCAAAGTAAAATGACTAGTAACAAGAAAATAATATATATGGGGGCAGCTAGGTGGTGCAGTGGATAGAGCACCAGCCCTGAAGTTAGAAAGCCCTGAATTCAAATCTGACCTCAGACACCTAACACTTCCCAGCTGTGTGACCTTGAGCAACTCACTTACTTAACCCCAATTGCCTTAGCAAAAAAAAGAAAGAAAAGAAAAGAATATATATGATGATTAACATCACAATAACATCAAAACAAGTGAAACTGAATGATATAAAATTATATTGCATGTGTGTCCCAAAAAAGAAGACATGAAAAGAAATCTTCCTCTATCCCCCCATCCCCATTTCTTTGGAGAGATATGCACTATGAGAATGCAATACCATATACAGTAGCTAGGCTTTTTCCATGTGTTAATTAATTTTGCTAAACATTTTTTCTCTCTTTTAAAAATTCTTTGTTATAAGATACGCCTCTCTGAGAGAGGGAGAGGAGAGGGCTGCATTGGGAAGTGTGTAAAAAACAAGACATAAATAAAAAATTATTTTTAAAAAGAATTGCTGGCCAGGAATAGTGGGACATCTCCCCATTGCCTGTTTTGGGGGAGGTTGAACTTGGTGGACTATGAGTTTAAAGGCTCTGAATTGTAGCAGAGCTAACTGGTGTCTACACCAAGGCCATTATTAAGATGGGTTGTGGGATGGGGAAATGGCCACCAAGCTGCTTAAGGATGGTGAACTAAATCACGTGGAAAACAGAGCAGGTCAAAGCATCAACGTATGGAATTGGGACTAGGCCCATGAGGGGCTATTGTACTTCCTGCCTGGGCAAGATAAGGAGATTGAGTCTCAAAAAGAGAAAATGCTTTGGCCAAAAAAGTCATCAATAAACCACCAATGTGGTAATAAGCATCTGAAAAGTTAATCTAAAACTATGTATATGGAGCCCATCACGACATTACATTTGAAACCCCTCCAGATTAGAAGAATTTGCCAGTGTTTACTCTCCATTAGGATAGTATTTAAAAACCCGAGGTCACTCCATACCCTGATGGAGCATCAGAGTAGGATTTTAATGGAACATTCATTTCTTAAAAGAAGATGATTTACTTTACTACCATCAAGTAGATTTAACTATTGGGCTATAAAAGAATTTATTTTTTAGGACACAAAGATTACTTATGCTTTGGTCTGTCTTTACCTGGGATATGGTTAGTATTTTTTCAATAACTTGGATGAAAGGATATATATCATTTACCAAGTGTGCAGATGGCATAATGCTGAGAGACAGAAAATGAATCCTGAATCAGGATCTGAAAAAATTTCCAAAGACAGGAATGGTTCACTAAAGCTAATAAGGTATAAAATTTTGGAAGAATAAATGATAAAGGGGCAGCTAGGTGGCTCTGTGGATAGAGCACCAACCCTGAAGTCAGGAGGACCTGAGTTCAAATCTGGTCTCAGACACTTAACACTTCACACTTCCTAGCTGTGTGACCCTGGGCAAGTCACTTAACCCCAATTGCCTCAGCAAAAGAAAAAATAGAATAAATGATAAATTTTCTACTTGGGATAATACAAATTCAATAACACAAATACACATGGGAAAAATAAAGAAGTTCTGGATTTCATTCCTCAATCTCTTCCTCTTATACTTCTTTCACTTTCTAGGTCTAATGAAAATTTGGCTTTCTCTTGAAAATATTACATCCTTTACTACCAAGAGTAAATTGGTAAATGTTTACTATTTACTCCTTGGCAGAGAAAAACACATAATGTGCTTTTAAGTTTATTATGCATTACTATTACTTTCTCAAGTCTGTAGTTAATAAAACAACAAACCAAGCTCTGATTTCCAAGGACTGTGTAAATGCTCACAGAGAAAATTTTACAATGAGCTCTTGAAAGCTTGTGGGAACTGGCTCCAACACACCACTGCTGGTCTCTATTCTACACTATTTCACTTGGTGACCTCATCAGCTCCCATGGATGCAATTATGATCTCTATGTAGATGACTCCCAAATCAATTTATCAGTCCTAATCTCTCTCCTGACTTAAAGTCTTACATTTTCAACCACCTATTAAACATCTCAAACCTAAAGATATCTTAAACAAGACATGTCCAAAACTCAACTCATTATCCCCCCCCCCAAAAAAAAATCATCTTTTCTTTCTAACTGCTCTATTACTCTTGAAGGTGCCACAAGTCCTTCATTCACTCAGGTGCACAACAACATGTTAGCCTCTTCTTCTTACTCTCACCTCTCTATCCAATCTGTTGCCAAATCTTATCAATCCTGTCTTCATTGTATTTATTCTACCAATTCAAGTCAAATGTCACTCCTTCCATGTAGTCTTTCTGATCCTTCTGCCCCAGAAATGAGCTTTTCTTCTTTGGCCCTTAATTATTACATTATCTCTACCTCTTCTAAGTCTCTAAATACTGTGGTTTGTCAATCCTACTGCATGTTTGAGATTATTTAATTGAAGATTTTAAAATAAGATTCAATAAAAACATACACATATTACTACAAAAATTCACAGAGTAGAATGAGTATATTTACAGAAATTATTCCCACAAGTGAAAAAATGAGATCAGCTGCTTTTGAAAACAACATAATTTGATTTCAAATAGTTTTAATCCACAATGCACTGCTCCAATAAATGAGCAAAGTTCTGGTTTCTTTTACACAAGAATTCAATATAACATAGCATTAATTAAATAATACTAAGGCATGTTATCTGCTGGAATAGCTGCACCTAGCTTTAAAAACTGTAAAGTAACATCAATAGCCTTCAAAAGGAAGCATTATTACCATCTAGTAAGATATGATGATTCTAAATCACCATTAGGTAATTTTTAAATTGCTTTAAAAATAGAACAGCCACTAGATACTATTACAATAGTGCTTTCTCTCCTTTAAGCATAGTGTTTTATTCAACTAATTTACTACAGCCCCCAACCAGTTCTTCTTACAAAGGAAAGTAAATGGATTGTTTTGATTTATGACTTTTTATGAATGCACAGCGAAAGACAATTTGAGACCTGACAAAATCAAGTGTAACCCTTCTTCCACATGACAATCTCTCAGATATTTACAGTCTTCGATGGTGTCTCCTATAATTTTCTTCTTCAGGCTAAATAAGGAAAGTCTCTTCCGAATATTCAAATCATTAAATCACCTTCCCCCTATAGATACCTGGGAGATCTTAGCACCATGATTTTGACCAACCCTATCTGGAGCAGATAAACCAAAATAAAATTAGAAAAGTGCAAGGACCTAGGCAAGGACAAGTCTCTCCCCAATAACCCCAGAGTTAATAGCAATTACAAAGGCTCCCTGTTGGTAGCATGTCAGGTCCTCTGCAGTTGGGGCACCATCTCAGCCAGAGGATCCTGCTTGAGATGGACAGTTCACTGTTAAAACAGACTCTCCTATAGCCAGGTGAAGGTGTCCACAATGAGCCTTGCCACAGCTGAAAACTACTCTCTCCCCAGGAACTCTGGAGCGATCCAGAGGGTCAGCCTCTCCAAGCAAAGAGCCCAGACCTCAACCGCCCCAAGGCCCAAGGCAGAGACCCAAAGGTCTCTAATCTCTACTTCTGCTCTCAATTCTCACTGGGGGCCTCCAAATGTAATGTGGAGAAACCGAGGCAAGATAGAGATTAGAGTTTTTAGTAATTTATTTAGAGGGAGAGATTTGCTGGGGGCAAAAGAGGATCCATGTTGCCCCCAGGGCTGAATAAGTCTCAGAGTATCCAGCAGTGAGTGAAGAATTCCAGGGATTTTTATAGGGCTTCAGTGATAAGGGAAATAAAGGCAGAAGGCGGAGAGCACTGGTGAGCCAGAACTTTTCAGGAATGGACCATAAATTCAGTTCTGACAGGTTGGGGTGAGGACCATAAATTCTGATAAACCGGGAGGACCTAGGAGCCAAGATGTCTGAAATAGGATATGCTTGCCGATCTCTAACTAACCTATCTGCAATTTATGGCTCTATGGAATGCTAATGGTCAAGGCTCCCAGCCCTAATTTATATCAGTTCTAATGGTCAAGAAAGGAGTTGCTATTGAGGCAGAACAATTCAGGGAAACTGAGGCAGAACAATTCAAGGAAACTGAGGTAGAACAATTAAAGGGAGTTGTGGCATAACATTGTCACCTTGGGCACATCTATAAAATGAAGAAGAATTTACTAGATGTAACCCTCAGCTCTAGACCTAAGGCCCTGTTCCTTTTCTCCAAAATTACTTCCCATTTACATTGTATACATCTTTATGCATACTTATTAGGTTGTGTCTTGTCTCTCCCCCTCAGAAGACCTGCTTGAAGACTTCAGAAGAACTCAGAAGACAGTTCCTCGGTCTTACTTTTCTATTTATATCCCCAGCTATTAATACAGTTCTACGTTTTGAGTTTTGTTTTGTTTTGTTTTTGCCTCATAGCAAGTGCTTAATAAATGTTTTATTCATTCATTCATTCATAATTGAGATTTTCTATTAGGAAAAGAAAACCAATATAAGAAATGGTGGCAGATAAAAGATGAAATGACTGAGGACCAAAAGTTTGGGGTGCACAGAAATGGCAATATTGTATGATGATGAACTATGAACAACTTCACAATTCTCAGAAATACAATGATTCAAGACAAAAGGACTAATGATGATGCTACTATCTGCCTCCAGAGAAAGAATTGGTATTGTTTGAATACAGTCTGAAATATGCTATTTTTCTGTTTATTTCATTATTTTTATTGGAGTCTTCTTGTACAAAATGACTAATGTGGAATTGTTTTACAATTACACATGTATAACCTATATTTGATTACTTACCATTTCAGAAAAGGGGGAAGAGAGGAAGGGAAAAAGGAATAAAATGTGGAACTCAAAACTTTAAAAAATATTTTAACATTGTTTTAACATGTAATTAGGGAAAAAATAAAATTACACACACACACACACATATATATACAGACACACACACACAGAGGCTAATGCCAAATTTTAAAGCCTAAATAAATCCTTGAGGAAATGTAAATATACAGCCTTAAACTATATCCTTAAAGTCTAGAGTTAGAAGAAACCTTAAAGATCATCTAATCTGACCATCATATTTTACATATGAAAAAGCTGAGTTTCAGAGAAGATACTGAAGTGTGTGTTTCAAGATTTCAAGTATTCCATGTCCCCCGGATTTACTGGGGTGACAGTCTGGACATGAGCATCTGTGGGTTGACGGAGATGTTATTTGCATATTCAGAAAGAGCTTTCCAGGCTGGACCAAGCTGCGGCAAACTGAGTGACCAGATACTGTTCTGGAACTACAAGAATGTCAGAGGTTAAGAAGGGCCTCCTCCTCAGAAGTTCAAAGTGGGCTCAGCTTAATGTTCTCTCCAATGTACAATGGGGACTCTAAATAGCCCTAATGGGAGACACTTCACCCATTCCTCAAGAATCTCCAGACACAGTTTAGAAAGGACTTGCTTGAGGGTATGATTCATTTTCTCCACCTTCCCAGAAGATTGAGGATGCCAGAATGGAGATAAGTAATCTTAAGAGTCTCAGCCACAACTTGTGTTATTTGAGAAGATTGGGCCATTGTTGTTCAGTAAAGAGCTGGGCAGGCCAAAGAGAGGTATGATTTCTTTTAGCAAACACTTTGATACCTCCTGGGCTTTTTCAGTTCTACAAGGGAAAGCTTCTACCCAATTAGTAAAGGTGTCAACAAAAACCAAAAGTAGTTTGAAGCCCCCTGAGAGGGGGTATATGTGTAAAATCTGTCTACCAGTTTTTCCCTGTGTATGTATCCTTCTTCTGGTCCGGGGCACAAATTGGGCAGACCTGTCTAATTGTCCTCTTAGCTTGTGACCAGTGAAAATAAGTTTCCCAAGGGACTGGAGGCATTCTCTCCTAAGCCAAAGAGAAGCTTCCACAGAGTAAAAGGCTCTTCTAAATTATACAGGGCTAACACTGAGACAGAGATCAGCTTAGCTTTCAGGCTTTACAAGCCCCGGCCTGATCAGGGCCCCAGTTAAGGGAAGTGTGGGAGGGCCTAGAATAGAATCACAGAGGGGCTTGGCAATAACCCCAAAGTGAGGTATCCAGATTCTGCTAAATTCAGCCGTGCCCAGGAAACAGCCCAATGTTTCCGGGCAGGTTCAGGGAGTGACAAGATCGCCTGCTTCCTCTCCACTGAGAGTGGCCAGGAGGGGGGAGTTAATTCATGGTCCAAATACTGAGGGCAAGGTGGGCCCTAGACAAAAATACCTTATAGCCTCAGGAACCCAGAAAGTAAAGGGTTATTATAGCAGCAGCCAGAGAAGAACCCGGGTGGGCTACAGATCAGAATTTCATCAGCATAATGGATAAAGCTGCTATGAAGCTGCTCCAGGTCTTTGCCCAGTGCCTGTCCAAATAAATGGGGCCTGTTTAGGAAGCCCTGAGGTGGTCACATTGTCTGTGTTAATCGTTGGGGGTTAGGTTCCCCCAGTGCCCATTCAAAGGCAGAAAGAAATGGTGAGTCTTTATTCAGTGGTACACAAAAGAAAGCATCTTTAAGCTCTAAAATGGAAAATCCGTGTGTGTGTGTGTGTGTGTGTCCCTGGGAGCTGAGTCAGGATAGCATAGGGATTAGGCACAATGTGGTGAGTAGGAATAACTGCCCCATCAACAGCTCTGAGGTCCTGTACCACACAGAATTGCCTATTTGGCTCCTTAATGCTGAGGACAGCTGTGTCTGGTAAGTTTGAGGATCCATGGCTAACTTCTGCAGCTTCCTCTCAATGTCTGGGACAGACGGATTAATAAAATACATGCTGAGGACAGTGAACCCTCTGGAAAAGTAGATTTCTTTAGAGCCCCTGAAAAGTGGGGAGAGGGGGATTCCTCAGCTCCTTGGGTAACTTCCTTCAGTTTTTCATGATTAACCCATGTCTTAATTCCCTTCTTCATGCCTTCAAGGCAGATTAGAAAATGATCCCTTCTCCCTATCTCTGCTTCCCTCCTGGTAATCCCACCTAGGGTCTGTAACTGGAACAGCAATAACCCCTGGTGGGATATCTTCCAGAAGAGGAAGATTAAACCATATCATCCCCAAAATCCTGGGCGAAACCCCAGATACTCTTTCTCTTCTCTTTGGTGCAGCAAGAAGAGATTATGGTATTAACATTTCTCCAGGTAAAATCAAATTGGTGGGAGATAGCTTTGAAGCTCTCAATATATTTAGTAGGGTCCTCAAAGAAATGGCCAAGTTTTTCCTTAATCTGGGAAAAGTCTGACATTGAAAAATGCATATGCACCATGAGTGTTCTACTCTGAGAGTCTGCTACTTCTCTCAATGGGCCAACTTTAGGAGGGGGTGCTGAATCAGGATCCTGAGAGAGAGAAAAGGGGTCCTGCTTCTTGTATGGGAGGAACTGAGGAGCAGGACCTGGGAGGTTTCAGAATATGGCTCAAGAGGTGAGGGTTCAGAGGATCCATGAGAAGGGGAGTGAGTTGAAGAAACATTGCCGGATATAAGGTCCAGATCTTGATAAAGGGGTGGTCCCAGAAGGGATTCTCAGGCTTTCTGATAAGGACTGCATAAGGAAACAGATGGGGAGGAATGGGAAAAGGAGATTATCCAGGAGGTCACTGTCTACTTTCAATTCCCTTCTCATAAATTTTACCAGTAGTATCCTGCAGCGTTGTCTTAATTTAGGATCTTGGGACAAGGCCATAAAGGCTTGGACATATGCAACTTCAGTCCATTTGCCTTGTCTGCGGCAAAACAAATCAATTGCAGGATAGTGTTATAGTTAATAGACCCATTAATGGACCATTTGTCTTGGTCCTCTAAGGTATATTGAGGTCAGGCAGTATTGCAAAAGAAAGTAAGATTCTTAACTTTAAGATCTTTTAAGCCAGATTTTGTCTCTATTTTTTAAGAGGCAGTCTAAGGGAGAATCCTTAAGGATAGAGGTGGATTGTCCCATCTTTGCCAAGGTTTAGCACCTCCCCTCCTCCAGTGTCCCAGGGAGAGTAAAAAGGTGGCAGATGATCCCTAGTCAGGAGGGAACTATGCCAAGAATTGCAAGAATTTCCAAGTCCAGGCATCCCCAATCAAGAAAAGTTTGCAGAGCACGGAGCTCCTGATGACCAAACAAGCCTTCCCCGGTACTTGGGGTGTCCTAGCTATAGGATAGGAAAGGAAAGGGGCTTACCTCACCAAGGAGGATGTAAAATTCGGGGCTCCCTCTACAGGCCACCAAATATTGAGGCATAAGATACCCCAACAACTCTGGAGCCCCTAGTGGCAGGTATGGTGGAAGAATTCACAAACTCAGTTTGTAAATGTAATTTGGTAATTATTTGGGTCCTGATTGACTCAGATTGAATGTAAATAGCAATCATTTCTGTTCTGGCCCAAAATATCTGGGCTACATCATTTAAAAATGTCCGAGTGAGTCCAAGGCCAGAACTCACTATACCAAATTGGCTTTACTTTGCTTTTCTCCCCAAAAAATTTCCTAGTAGTTTAAAATTGAAAAAGGACAAAAATAAAATTATCCTAATTTTCAACAACAATTTTACTTAGGAAGACTTGAATTCAAATCCCAACTCAAGGTACTTACTAACTGTGTGATCCAGAACAGGCCACTTAACATTCTCTCAACCTCAGTTTTTTCTTCTGTGAAACAGGAATTAATAGGTGCACCTATTCACAGAGTGGTTGTGAGGATCAAATGAGGTTGCCTACATACAGAGCTCTGAAAACCTTAAAGTGCTATATATAAATGTTATCATTTATTAAATATCTAGTATGTGCAAGGTACAATGATGCTGTTGGGTTTTAGAAGTTGAACCCTCAAACATTTGGGGATTCAGGCCAGTGTCATGAGGTGTCTCAAAAGAATTTGTAGGCTTAAGACCATTTCCAAATCAAAAGGCAAAGATCTTATTATGCCATTGACTGGCATGCTAAATTCCAAGAGAAGTTAGCAGAAAAGTTAGGGAACAAATTGTGCCTTTATAGAGAGCACTGATCTTACAGGTAAACTACTGATATGTTAATAGCTCAATTCCTGGATGCCTACCACTATATACTCATTTTATGGCTTAAAGGTTAGTTGAGGAGTTAGGCAGAGACAGCATCCCAGCCATAAAATAAGTTAATAAAACCAGCATTCTTTTGTAGTCGGTTTGATTATAAACTAAAATTGTCTAGAGGTAAAATACAGTATTACTAATTTTGATTCTGATGGTGCTTACTCCAATGAAGAGACCAAAAATAAATAGCTGGAAGGGCAGCTAATTGCCTCATGCCTGGTCCTGCCTGTTTTTGCACATTCCAATTGATTCAGCCCAGCTTGGAGTCAAGAATGAAAGTGGATGAAAGCGAACAAGACAACTTGGAGCCACAGTATTCCTGAGTCCTACTCAGTATTTCTAGAGTCACATTAATACAAAGACAAAAACAAAGCAGTTTCAGCCCTCAAAGAGCTTAACATTTATTGGGAGTAAAAATGGCATGTGAATTAGTCAACATGTACTGTGCTAAATCTAGGTACACAGAGAGGTTCGTATAAAATATATACAAATAAGTGCAAAGTAATTTTGGAAAGGTAGGAGGAGTCCTAGCTGATAGGGTTAACTCTAAGGGAGATGTAGCAATAACCCTAAAGTCCCTTGGCATTGAGAGTGCTGTAGTTCCACAAACATTGCTGATTGTCAGATTATGGTTGGTCAGTAATTAAGTTTCTGAGACAATAATGAGGTACATAGCAGACCACTCCTCAAATCCACCTGTAAGTCATAAAATTAGCCTATCAGTGACTTGAAGCACCTGGTCTCTAACTTTTTCCTATAAATTTCTCTTCTTGCTTCTGGCTCTTTGCTAAATTCTTTTGGAACTTAGCCTGCTCTAATTGGCATTACAACTATAATAAACTTTGCCCCTTGACTTGGCGATGGGTCCAAGCCTGCAAATTCTTTTGAGATATTTTCAACATAGGTCTTGCACACCAACATTTTGGGGGTACCCTTTGAACCCCAACACTAAACTGGGGAGAATGGCATTTGAACTGAGCCCTGAATTCAGAAAGTTTTTCTGATATGTGATGACCGTGTATTTTAAAATCAGCCGGAGTCAGGAATTCAGGTTAGGGGAAAATTGTTGATCTTTATTCTCAGTGAAGAAAGATCGGAGGTGGAAGAGAATCGGCGATAGCAATGTGTGTAGCTGAGTCAAGAAGCTAGCTAGACCAGCAGCCACACGACCAGCAGACATAGAACCCAGGCCAATCTCTCCCAGCTTCTCTTCCTGTCTCTCTGCCTCCACCCACCAAAATCGTTATTTCCTATACAACACATCAGGACTTGCACAGAGAGTGGGTGGGGACCATTCTTTATCCAAGCATGTATATTAATAGAGTACAGTCCAATTACTATTTAGCCTCACGTGCTTGGGACCTTAGTGCATCATCTCAAGCCTCAGCCCATTACACTGATATACTTGGAGCTTTCCAAGGATCTACTCAGAGAATGACCTTCCTCTCAATTAACTCTACATGGACTTCTATCTCCTTCACTGCCCACCACTCCTCCCCCAAGAAGGATTTGTGTGCTTGCTTCTTTCAGCTTTAGGAATAATTAGTGGGACAAACAGTTCTAGAGTTGAGAGGTCCTCAAAAATCCTGCCATTCTTATATACAAAATAGATGCAAAGACACTGCATTCCTTTTCTGGATCCCCATGCCCATACAAAGGCTGTTTGAATAACATATATAAAAGAAAAGAAAGCAATTGCCAGGGCAGTCTACTGTTGCTTTGAGTAAAATTTCACTCTTTGTCCTCTACTGTTGGAATGTGCAAAAACAAGCAGGACCAGGCTTGAGGCAGTTATTTACTAGTATTATTTACTTTGGGCCTTTTCATAGGAGTAAGCACTATCAGAGTAGACCTTTAAGTGAAAGAAGTGGGGTTTAACTGTTCTGACTTGGTTTCCCTGAACTAGTTTCCTTTGTCTCAGTTTCCTTAACTATTCTGTCAAATCCCCTTAGTTGTAAAAACCCACTCTGGTCCATTAAGATTGGGAACCGTTCACTCTAAGGTTATAAATTGCTAGCAAGATAAACAAGAAGAGCAGACCTCCTGTCCTCAAGAATTTACAATATCCCTCTAAAATATTCCAAGATACCTCACTGACATCTTTATCTCTGGGTATTCAGACATCCTGTCTCTGGGCTTTTAGGATTTATGGTCTCCCCCCCCATCCTCTTGGTTCTTTGTTTCTAAAGAGTATATAAGAAGCTGGTTTTCTCCTATTGATTGCTGGATTCTTTGAGATGACAGCCCTGGGACCAACATGTTTTCCTTGGTCCCAGTATATCTCTATCTGACTGGATAATTTGAGACGAGAGTCCTGTCCAGTCCATTATACTCTCCAATTAATAAAATATTAAAAGCTCTCTAATCTCTCTCCTGCCTCAGTTTCTCCGGCATTACAAATCAGGATATCGGAGTTCAAGATTAGTAGTTTTGCTGCTATTGTTTAAAATCAAAAGCTCTCCAATTTGGAACTATGCTCAAAAAGTTATCAAACTGTGCATACCCTTTGATCCACCAGTGTTACTACTGGGCTTATATTCCAAAGAGCTCATAAAGAAGGGAAAGGGACCTGTATGTGCACAAATGTTTGTGGCAGCCCTTTTTGTAGTGGCTAGAAACGGGAAACTGAATGGATGTCCATCAGTTGGAGAATGGCTGAATAAATTGAGGTATATGAATATTATGGAATATTATTGTTCTGTAAGAAATGACCAACAGGATGATTTCAGAAAGGCCTGGAGAGACTTACATGAACTGATGCTGAGTGAAATGAGCAGGACCAGGAGATCATTATATACTTCAACAACAATACTAGATGATGACCAGTTCTGATGGATCAGGCCATCCTCAGCAACGAGATCAACCAAATCATTTCTAATGGAGCAGTAATGAACTGAACTAGCTATGCCCAGAAAAAGAACTCTGGGAGATGACTAAAAACCATTACATTGAATTCCCAGTCCCTATATTTATGCCCACCTGCATTTTTTATTTCCTTCACAAGCTAATTGTACAATATTTCAGAGTCTGATTCTTTTTGTACAGCAAAATAACAGTTTGGTCATGGATACTTATTGTGTATCTAATTTATATTTTAATATATTTAACATCTACTGGTCATCCTGCCATCTGGGGGAGGGGGTGGGGGGTAAGAGGTGAAAAATTGGAACAAGAGGTTTGGCAATTGTCAATGCTGTAAAGTTACCCATATATATAACTTGTAAATAAAAGGCTATTAAATAAAAAAAATAAATAAATAATAAAAAAATAAAATCAAAAGCTCTCAGGCTTTAAAGCTGTAAATTTATGTAATTTTTTCCATTCCCCTTCTTTCCTAAATGAGAACACTGAAGTCCACGAGTTGAGCCAAGTCCTTCAAGGTCATAAAAATTAGTTTAAGTAGCCAAGCTTAAATTTCTGACTCCCAAACTAATGCTTTCAGAAGCCTTTTCTTAGGGACCCACATTTTCAACTTTTGCTTTGTTTAGGGACCCACATTTAAATTTTTGCTTTGTTTAGGGACCCACATTTAAATTTTTGCTTTGTTTAGGGACCCACATTTAAATTTTTGCTTTGTTTAGGGACCCACATTTAAATTTTGCTTTATTTAGGGACCCACATTTAAATTTTTGCTTTGTTTAGGGACCCACATTTAATTTTTTGCTTTGTTTAGGGACCCACATTTAAATTTTTGCTTTGTTTAGGGACCCACATTTAAAATTTTGCTTTGTTTGGGGACCCACATTTAAATTTTTGCTTTGTTTGGGGACCCACATTTAAATTTTTGCTTTGTTTGGGGACCCACATGTAAATTTTTGCTTTGTTTGGGGACCCACATTTAAATTTTTGCTTTGTTTAGGGGACCCACATTTAATTTTTTGCTTTGTTTGGGGACCCACATTTAAATTTTTGCTTTGTTTGGGGACCCACATTTAAATTTTTGCTTTGTTTGGGGACCCACATTTAAATTTTTGCTTTGTTTGGGGACCCACATTTAAATTTTTGCTTTGTTTGGGGACCCACATTTAAATTTTTGCTTTGTTTGGGGACCCACATGTAAATTTTTGCTTTGTTTAGGGACCCACATTTAAATTTTTGCTTTGTTTAGGGACCCACATTTAAATTTTTGCTTTGTTTAGGGACCCACATTTAAATTTTTGCTTTTATTTAGGGACCCACATTTAAATTTTTTGCTTTGTTTAGGGACCCACATTTAATTTTTTGCTTTGTTTAGGGACCCACATTTAAATTTTTGCTTTGTTTAGGGACCCACATTTAAAATTTTGCTTTGTTTGGGGACCCACATTTAAATTTTTGCTTTGTTTGGGGACCCACATTTAAATTTTTGCTTTGTTTGGGGACCCACATGTAAATTTTTGCTTTGTTTGGGGACCCACATGTAAATTTTTGCTTTGTTTGGGGACCCACATTTAAATTTTTGCTTTTATTTAGGGACCCACATTTAAATTTTTTGCTTTATTTAGGGACCCACATTTAAATTTTTGCTTTGTTTGGGGACCCACATGTAAATTTTTGCTTTGTTTGGGGACCCACATTTAAATTTTTTGCCTTTGCTTAGGGAACAATTTTAATTATTGTTTTTGTGTAAGGATCCTATATTTAAATGTTAATTACTCTTTAATTGTTGCCTAATCAATCATTCGGACCAATTCACTTAGAAAATAGGTGAAAGGTCATTTGCTCTGGATTAGCTCCAGGACTGGAGTTCTACCTCCCTCTTCTCGACCCCACCGTAGACCCTAATATAAAATCTCCCAGAATTTTTGCAATGCCCTAGGGATTATTTGACAGCAGGCAGGACGCGACAAGAGATACAGCAGATTCGCTCCCAGCCATTCAGGAATTCGAGCGGGCCGGGAACTACAAGTCCCAAGAAGCCCCGCGCCTGCCGTGGTCGGGCCAAAACCGTTTCCTGCACCCTCTCCAGAGCAGCCCCGCCGGCCAGCGAGGCGGCGCCACCATGGCTGACAGCCGGGGCTCTGCAGGCAAGGAGACCTTGGGCTCTTCCAGTCCTATAGTGCCTCCGCCGGAGGGAGCGGGCCCCGTGGCCGGGGGGGCGGCGGCCGCGGCTCCGGGCGGCGTGAGCGGAGGGCCAGTGGCCCGCGATCCGCCGCCGCCGCCGCTGCCGCTGTGGGAAGCTCCGAGGAGGGGCCCCGCTCCGGCGCCCGGGGAGGCGGGGGGCGGGGTCCCCCCCGGCGGGCTGGCGCTGCGCTTCGACAAGCCCATCAAGCAGGCCTTCTATAACACGGGCGCGGTGCTGTTCGTGTGCCTGTGCTGCGGCGCCGCCGTGCTCGTGTACTTCATCCTCGAGGCCTTCCTCCGGCCGCTGCTGTGGGCGGTGCTGTGCGGCACCTTCCTGCATCCCTTCAAGAGCTCCCTCACGCGCCTGGGCCGCCGCTGGCTGCACCGCCTGCACCGCGCGCACACGCCCATCGTGCTGGCCGCGCTGCTGCTGCCGCTCTGCTTTGCCAACTACGGCGTGGAGGCCCTGGGCGAGCAGGTGCTGCGGCGCCGCCGCCTGCTGCTGCTGCTGGGCGCGGGCGCGCCCCTGCTCTACGCCCTCTACCATCTGGGCAGCTACCTGGGCGTGCAGGTGCTGCTGGCCTACGCCTGCTCCCTCATCTGCCAAGGGCTGGAGTACTTCAACACCCTGTGGGTGAGTGAGCCGGGGCCCCGCGAGGCGTGCCCCGCCCCCGCCCCTCAGCCCTCCTTCCCAGGGACCCTGGGCCCGAGCACGGCCCGGTGCACGCACGCACCTTTTGCGTTTGGCCTTGCCATCCTTTCCCCCTGAGTCCTGTGATTATCATTTCTACCTGTAAAAGTTGGCGTTTCATTGGGAGAAATCTCCAGGTTCTTAAACCTTTTGGTCCTTTGGTCTGCTCAAAAAAATGCTGAAGATTCCAAAGGAACACCAATTTACATCTAAGGTTTGCAAAGCACTTTTACCTGGGTGAGCTCTTTTGATCTTCCCAACAACCCCGGAAGGTTATTGTCCGTTACTATCCTATCATCCCTATTTTACAGATGAGGAAACTGAAGCAGACAACGTCTGTTTTACTAGTGTTGGATTCAAACTCATTTTCAGATTGCCTCTTCCCACTTTTGGACAATTAAGAAAGTTGTTCTTTTTTCCTCTCCCCGGAGTTTGAGCCTGAATTTACCTGTTGCTCGTTGCTCCCAGATCTGACACTCTGGGCCAACAAGAACCTGCATCCCTCCACCTCGTGACAGCTCTTTACATATTTAAAGGTTGCTATCAGAACAATTGCTGTCAAACTACTTGGTCTCATATATATGGTGGGTTTTTTTTTTTGGGGGGGGGGGGGTCCTTGGTTCTTTTGGTACACAAGTGCAAGAATTTAAATTAATCCCTATTGAACTTTATCTAATGTTAGGTTCCACCCAATGTTCTAACCTGTAAAATTCCTTTTGTACTCTGACTGTCAACCATTGGATTTTCTATTCTTCCTAGCTTTTAGCATGGACAGGTTTGTTGAGCATAACATAAAAATGTTAAATAATAACAGTTAAAACATCGATGCAACTTGGATAGGCTCCTTAACCTCCTTGGGTCTCAGTTTTCTCATTGTAAAATAAAAGGATTGGAATTTATGGCTTCTGAGATCCTTTCCGGTAGTGGATATATGATATTAGCCGATGATGATCTCAGATCTTGACATGTGAGTGTGGAAATAAGGGCTGAATTTAGTGATTTTGGTCCAAACTTTCCTCCTCACTATGTATTGATGTTTATCATTTTGCTTATTTTTCTGCTCCCTGATTACAGAATTTCATTGAGTAGTGTTCCCATTATTGAGAAGATACAAAGACAAAACTTAGCAGCCTCTTTTTGTAAGGAGTTTCCATTCTATTGGGGAGGAAGGCAAAGAGAGAGAGAGAACATAAAAATATATAGGAAGTAAATGCAGGGTACTTTAATTTTCTGCGGGTATTTTGGAAAGTCCTAGTGGTACCTTAGCTGTGCATTTGAGGTAAGCCAGGAATTCCAAGAGGTGGAGGTGACGAAGAAGTTGGGAGAGGGACTTAAGCATTAACATCATTTAAAAATAACTGTTGAATTATTGCTGATTGTATGATATAGGAACATTTCAACATACCTATCTGACAAAATTCTGAGTACATTAATCTTGTCTAAATCTCCTCAGAATTTTTTTAAATCATGTTTTTCATAGGTCAGAGTGAAATTTATGAATTGAGAACATTCATTAAATAATCTAGTATTATTTAAGAATTTGGGCATCTAGATGATGCAGTGGATCAAGCATAAAATCTGGAATCAAGATCTGAATTCAGATGTGGCCTTAGATAAGTGTCTGAGGTCAAATTTGAATTCAGGTTCTCCTGACTTCAAGGCTGGTGCCCTACCTAGCTGCCCCTCGATTTGTGTCTTTGGGGTATTGATGGAGATTTGGAGTTAAGTGAAAACATAATAAACTGTTGGATTATACGATTCCTTTCTTGCTGCAAAATGACCTGGGATACCACCACATGATACCTAATAAGAATTCTCAGGATTTGGAACTAGGATTCAGAGGAAATGCACAGAAAAAATAGTTTCTGTGGCAAAATGACTGTGGTGTATATATGGAAGATAACTATATACAAATCCTTGAGAAGTCCTTCTTCTGGCCTCTGGATGTGATTATCTAGGGAATGACACCAAACCTAGAAAAACAGAAAAGATAACACAAATGCTTCTATAGCTGTGTGAAAAATCTAACAAATGTGTTGATGTTTAGTGGAAAATGTGGGTCTTCACATGATTAGTTTCAGTCACTTGGTAGAAAAGGATAACTCAAGAACAATTGAGAACAAGCCCTTTCTTCCTTGTAAATGAATTTTTGAATATATTCTTCTTGCTACAAGTAGCTTACCTTTTATGTACCTTTTTGTACAATGAGGTCACTGAGTAGGATTGAGTGTCTTGGGGGGAGGTGAACAGATTTCCCAGCTAAACAATCAATGTCAATATTCTGAAGGGAGTTAAGTAGAATCCTGGACAAAGGCATTAGTGAGGTGTTGTAGAAAAAACTAAAAATAAGTCAGTATGCAGATTTCATCAAAGATACTCAAAAGTCTCAAGAGAACCAGGCTTGAAATACTATTTGTAAGGGGGGTGACAGGTAGAAACACTAAGAGACCATGTAAGTCAATTGCTTTGGATGGCTAGGGAAAGCTAAGTAAATGTTGGAGATAGACTGAGTAATTACAATAAAACTAAAGCCAAATAAGATGACAGGAAAAAATAATGATGATTGTTGGAGGGGATGCGGGAAAACTGGGACATTGTTGCATTGTTGGTGGAGTTGTGAACGGGTCCAACCATTTTGGAGAGTAGTTTGGAACTATGCTCAAAAAGTTATCAAACTGTGCATACCCTTTGATCCAGCAGTGTTACTACTGGGATTATATCCCAAAGAGATTATAAAGAAGGAAAGGGACCTGTATGTGCACGAATGTTTCGCAGCCCTTTTTGTAGTGGCTAGAAACTGGAAACTGAATGGATGTCCATCAGTTGGAGAATAGCTGAATAAATTGTGGTATATGAAAATTATGGAATATTACTGTTCTGTAGAAATGACCAACAGGATGATTTCAGAAAGGCCTGGAGAGACTTACAGACTGATGCTGAGTGAAATAGAGCAGGACCAGGGGATCATTATATACTTCAACAACAATACTAGATGATGACCAGTTCTGATGGATCAGGCCATCCTCAGCAACGAGATCAACCAAATCATTTCTAATGGAGCAGTAATGAACTGAGCTAGCTATGCCCAGAAAAATAACTCTGGGAGATGACTAAAAACCATTACATTAAATCCCCAATCCCTATATTTATGCACACATGCATTTTGATTTCCTTCACAAGCTAATTGTACAATAATTCAGAGTCTGATTCTTTTGTACAGCAAAATAATTTTTGGTCATGTATACTTATTGTGTATCTAAGTTATATTTTAATATATTTAACATCTACTGTCATCCTGCCATCTAGGGGAGGGGGGGGGGTAAGAGGTGAAAAATTGGAACAAGAGGTTTGGCAATTGTTAATGCTGTAAAGTTACCCATGCATATATCCTGTAAATAAAAGGCTATTAAAAAAAAAAAAAAAAAAAAAACTAAAGCCAAAAACTAGGTAAAGTGCTTAATCAGACTTCCAACAAAAAGATTTTTATCTCTCCCCCCCCACCCCCTTAATCATAGTATTCTTTATCACAGAGTCCTTTTTCATTTAGAGTTTTGATGGTCTATTCTGGAGCTTTTCTATCTGTATACAAATTGACTTTCTTCCCAGAACTTTTTGATCATTTTTAAAAGACCTTTTGTTTCAAGAAAAATTTAATGTATTATTTGTTTATTTTTAACATTTTCTTATTTTTAAATTTTCAATTTCAAATTCACTGCCTCCCACACTCACTGAGAAGACAAAATGTAGCCATATTTCCAAAAAAAAAAAAGGCAAAAATAAAAAGTCAGAAAATTATACTTTAGTTTGCACACACAATTCATCAGTTTTCTCTCTCTCTCTCTGGAGTTAGATAGCATTTTTTCATCATTAATCCTTTGAAGTTGTCTCAGATCATTATATTGATCAGAGCAGTCAAGCCTTTCACAGTTACCATTTTACAACATTGCTATTACTGGGCACGATGATTTCCCAGTTCTCACTTTACTTTGCATCAATTCATTTTTCTGAAACCCCCTTTCCTTCTCATTTCTTATAATGCAATAGTACTCCATCAGAATCATATGCCACAACTTGTTCAACCCTACTCCATTTGATTTAACACCCCCTTGATTTCCAATTCCTTGCCACCACAAAAAGAGATACCATAAATATTTTTGTACATATAGATCTTTTTCCTCCTTTGATCTCTTTGGGATACAGACATAACAGTGGTGTTGCTGGATCAGTGTTTGCAGTTTCATAGTACTTTGGGTGTAATTGCAAATTGTTTTCCAAAATTTGTTTGACCATTTCACTACTCACTCAACCGGCAGTGCATTAGTGTATCTGTTTTTCCTTCATCCACTCTAGCATTTGTCATTTCTCATAGGTGATATGTTCCCTTAGAGATGTTTTAATTTGCCTTTCTCTAATGAGTAATGATTTAAAACATTCTTTCATATGACATTAGAGATCTTTTGGATTTCTGAAAACTTCCTGTTTGTATCCATTGAACCATTTATCAATTGAGGGGTGGCTCTTATTTTTATAAATTTGACCCAGTTTCCTCTCTATTTGAAAAATGAGGTATTTATCAGAGAAACTTGCTGTGAAAAAAGTTTTATGTTGTTTCGTTGTTTATGACATCTTTTAGCATCGTGTAGTTTCTCTGATTATCTTTTTTAATTAGGTCTATTTTTGATTTTTCTTTGAAATCATAATTGTTATCCCTTGACATTTTTACTTCAGCAGAAACATATTACATTTTGTTCCAGCTCTTTATTTTAACTCTGTGTGTGTCTATCTGCTTGAATTGTCTCATAAACAACATATTGTTGGATTCTGATTTCTAATCCATTCTGCTATCTCCTCATGAACTCATCCCATTTTCACAGTTATGATTATGAACAGTATATTTCCCTCTATCCTGGTACTTTTTGTCTTTGTCTCTGTTTTTCTCTGTTTTGCTTCTAACCACTGCTTCCCTTAATTTACCCTTTATTTTATCATTCCCTTGTTCTCTTATTCCCTTTCCCTCTTATTGCCCTGTTGGATAAATTACATTTGTGTAGACAATTGAGTATGTAAATTCATTTGATCTTTGCAACAATCCAGGGAATTAGATGCTATTATTATCTGCATTTTAGCATTGAGGAAACTGAGGCAAGCAAGATAAGATCTTGCCCAAGGTCACATGGCATGCAGTTCTTCCTAATTGGAAGCTCTGTGCTCTTTCCACTGTCACTTCCTTGCCTTAGGACAGCTTCTAAATAAATAATAGAGACACACCAAGAATCTTCTCTTACTGCATACCAACCAAGGAAGGCCCTAAAACATACAAATTATGTAAGAATTGTCGTAGTGCTTATAAAATCACAATTAGAGACTTGTGCTTTTTTTGGTACCCTTTATAGAAGGCTATACAATTTCAGCCAGGTTTCCAGGTCCATAGAAACTGTCATCTTTGACAACTGAGCTCCAAGCCTGTTGGACTTAATCCAGATTTTTGAAAGGATAGATTGTTTGTAACAAAAGTTAGAACTTACCTTTGTGTGATTTTAATGGAATTAAATTAATTCAGTTTAATAAATCTTAAAAATTTATGATCAAATTTTACCAAGAATTGGGACTTTTTTTCACCTTGGGGGGGGGGGAGGGGGCAGGTTTTAATCAAGCTAAAAGATAAGGCTGCTAGTTTTCTTCATAGGAAGAGAATTATTAAATAAACCTGGTTTCAAATAGTGGCACATAGTTAAAGGAAAAACCACTTCCAGGAAAACAACTCATAGTTTTATAATTGTCCTTTTCCTCTTCAAGACCCCCCATAACACTATTGGGTAAGTAAGCAGTATCTCTATTTTACAAATGAGGAAACTGAGACAAGAGTAGGTGATTTTCTCTATATGACAAGAAACTGGTATTAGATTGGAAATTCCATTTTGAGTATTCTTATTCTTAATCACTTCTCTATATTTTATTTTACTTTCCACTTAGTCTATAATATCTGTCACAGGGGTCCTCAAATGGGCCAGATACAGTGACGTTTATCCCCCTCACCCAGGGTTATGAAGTTTTTGTTTTTACTATAGTCCTGCTCTCCAACAGTCTGAGGGACAGTGAACTGGCCTCCTTTTTAAAAAGTTTGAAGACCCCTGGGATTCTAAAGCAATGGTTCTTAAAGTGTGGCCTGCAAACCCATGGAAGTCCTCAAGACCTCTTTCAATAGGTCTTAAGAGGTCAAAACTATTTTCTTAATAAGACTAAAACATCATTTGACTATTTAAAAATATTTCCTTCCTTTTCCAGCTTCTTACTATGAGGCCAGATTTTTTCATTGCTTCAACCAAACCAAGATAATGAACGGATTAAATGTAAAAGCATATATACAAATCCATCTGTTTTCTAATCAGACATTAAAGAAATTTAGAAAACTATGAAAAATAATACTGTTCTCACTAATTTTTTATTGTTGAAAATATGATTTTTAAAACATGTATTTATGTTAGCATGTGATGAGTTTATGGTTATTGTAAGGTAATACATAATTTTAAAATTTTACTGGTTTTAATATCTAATAATGATAAATATTGATAAATATAGCCCACATAAACACAAGAAACACAAGCTTTTTGGGGTTTTCAGTCATTTTTAAGAGTATGGAGAGGAGAGTACCTAGATACAATCGATAAGAGCACTAGCCCTGAAGTCAGGAGGACCTGAGTTCAAATTCAGTTTCAGACACTTAGCACTTAGTATCTGTGTAACCCTGGGCAAATCACTTAACCTTACTTAATTGCCTCTCAAAAATAAATAATAAATAAGAGTGTAGAGAAGTCCTGAAACCAAAAGTTTGAGACCTTCTAGGCTAAAGAGTGGAGGAAGCCTTTTGTAATTACACCCATAAAAATAAATGAAACTTATAGTAATTTTTGTGCTAATTTAAAACATGATTTTATCACCTGCTATTTTATTACCCATTATTTTCACAGGAGTCATAGTTTTTCTGTTGCAATTATAATTATTTAACTCAACTAAAATGTAGCTTTTTGTGATTTTGTTGTTGTTGTTGTTGCATTTTCCTTCCGGAATATCAATCCATAGCTACTAACAATAGTGAACCAGGCAGACATTCTGTCAGTACCTCTGCAGGTAACCTTCATGCCATTTTCATCCATTTCCCTTTTTTTGTCTGGCAAATTACCTTCTACAAAAATCCTCCCCCCCCCCCCCCCCCCCCCAATGATAACAGTGAAAGTAAAAGAAGTGCATGTAATGAACTTACAATGTTTCTTCTACAAATCTGATTCATTCTCTGCTATCAACAAATAAGCCCAGTCTATCCCATCCTGGAAAGAGAGTTTTACTTAATTACTATTTCTGTGAGTTATTGGCCTGTACATCATCTTTTTCATAATCAGATTTGTAGAAGAAACATTGTAAGTTCATTACATGCACTTCTTTTACTTTCACTGTTATCATTGTTTTGCAAAGTGGTTTCTGATCTCAGGTCACTCAAGTGAAACTCTGTCTTCCAGAATTAACAGTGATCAGAAATCAAGATTAATTGTGAAAATTCAATGGCCTGTCATCAGTCATCATCCTTTTTGACTTCTCTGCAACATTAGACACTGCTGACCACCCTCTCCTTTCCCAATTATTGTTGGACAACTCTCTTTGTCTTACTATTCCTCAGTCACCTTTGTTTTGGGTGTACACCAAGATTCTGATATTTGTCTTCTTTGCTTTCTGTGAATATCTTTTTTGCAGTAATATTTTATATTGCTTTCAAGTTTACACTGTACTATATATATACATATTCCCATTTTATGTTTTAATGAGATCTAGATTTCATGAGCACTGTTTTGCAGCATAGAAATTTTTTTGACAAATCTGTAGAGAAATCTTGGAATCCCATATTAGACTTCTTATGTAGAACATGTCTTGTTAAATATAGTGTTTCTAATAATACCTAATTAGAACTTGGTACTCCTACTCACGAATTATCTTCTATTGTTAACAGATTTTAAATTAAAATTGCTGTTAAAAAAAAAAACCTATGAGGTTTTTACACTGAAAAATTTACATTTTTAAACATCTGACAGTTAAAAGAATGATTAACAATTTAATATGTATAATAGAGAACTACCACCATAACAATTTAAAAATACAAATACTTGAAAGTTTTACATAATAAAGGTATGTTTATGTTTATTTACATATCTATGTTTTTTCAACCTTATATTTTCTGTTCATTTATTCCTAAAGATCTGGACGTTGGTAGTTGGCTATGTGTTGGCTGTTTTATTCAAGTGGAATGCAAGTACTGAACGCTACTTGAGAGCAGTTTCAATTCCTGTCTGGATTATATTACTTTTCCATTTAGGTGGGTCACTTGTTTTTGATACCAAGAGGTGTGCCATGTAAATTAAAGCAAATATTTCTAGATTTATTAAAAATTCTATTAGATTTTTAGAAACCTTAACTTCTAAGTGCTACATTTTCAGTTTTTCATCTTTTTATTTTGTTAGATACGCGTTTTTAGAATTTTGTTTTTTACAATTAAAAACAAAGTCATATAGCCTAAAACAGCACAACATTTAAAATACTTTTTAGAAAAATATATTGCTTTACCATTTTCATTTTTCATTTTTTTTGTAAGACATCTTTGGTCAATGGTTTTTAAATAAAGTTCAAGATTATATGTAAGAGCCTCTTAAGATCCTCAAAATATGACTTCCATGTTCTTGTTTATTTCTTGGAGATTTTATTTCAGTAGTCCTTTGGTTTTTTAATTTGGCTACATTAAATTTGGGAGAATGAGGAGAACAAACAGATTTGTATCCTGGCAACCCCTTAGTATCTAAACCTCGTCCATTAAAGAGAGGAATGTTCTAGTTTATTATCTGTACCTACCCCCGCCCTCTTCTGGGAATTCAGAGCAGGGTGGGCTCATGAAGTTCCAGGAAATCCAACCAAGTCCCCCATATTTGAAGAGACAAATAGAAGCTTTGACTTAGATGATTAGCATTTTGGTCCTGCTATGGAATGGCTTTTTTATCACTGAGGAATTAATTAGAATCCTTTAAAATGTACTGGGTTTATAGCTTCTGGGTTTGCTTAGTATGAATCTCCTAAAGTTAGAATTAGTTTCTTGGATTGGATCTGCATTTCTAGAGCTGAGTCAAGGTATTTCACTTTCTGCCTCCTCCCCCCCCCCCAAAAAAAAAAAAAGCCTAATCTACAGTGTAGAATTTGAAATGTTTTGATTAAATACACACAGCATACATACGTGTAGTAACTGTCCATTCAAATCCATTACATTGATTGTTTTAGAGGGCTTAGACTTGTTTACTTTTATTTTCAGCATCTCTGGCTGGCTCCTGGAGGATTCCAGTATTCCTGGTCATAGTTTTTCTGATGTCTGTAGGCACTCTTTATGAAAAGCAGAATGAAAAAATCTCCTCTGGTAAGAACTTTAATAATTGTATTCCATGTAATCTCCAAAATTGGAGATTAAATGCCAAACAAAATGTAGTAAAACAAAAAACTTGCTGTATTTTCTGTTCAAAATATTATTTTTAAAAGTTTTATGTTGGTAATGATGCAAATTCTTTGAGAAACTCAATTTAAAGAATTATCTTTCTAAAGCATTCTCTCTGTATTTATAGAAATTCATAAAAGTTGTGCTTGCTAGGGAGAGTACCATTTGTGAGAAGTCAGAAATATTCTTACTTTGGAGCTTAGATATATGGTAAACAACCATTTATGCAACTAACTGAACTTTGAAACACGTTTTAATTTAATTTTTAAAATTTATTATCATCTTTGATATTTACATTAGTTTCACATGGGAGTGTATCCCTCCCTACCAAGAACAACCATGCTACACAACAAATGATAAGAGGAGGAAAAGCCGTTCATCAAAACCAGCCCACTGATCCAACTAAGTCTGCCAGCATTCATGCCATGCTCATTCACCATCTCATAATTAAGCAGAGAAGGGAGAGAGGCATAGAATCATTTATCTAGAATGAGAAGATTTGTTTAGCCATTCCCCAATTAACGCATACCTATTTGTTTTCAATTCCTTAATTTACAAAAAAATGCTACCATAAATATTTAAAAATTTATATATATATATATAACTTTTCTTTTCTATCTTTGGCCAGAAAAAAACTTTTTAATTGCTTATCTAATGAATTGTTGTCATAAAATCTTTATTAAACTCTATATCATTGAACTAAATAATCACATAGAAAAAATTTATAGAATATAAGATGTAATTAAAAAAAAGGCCTAATGTGAGCAAAGGATTGGGCAAGATAATCAATTTGAAGCAGTAGACTTTTTTGGGAGGTAAATTTATTTATTTTAAGCTTAGGTACAAAATGAGAAAAGGGGGAAAAAAATTGCCATGTACAGAGAGGAACATAAGAGAGGATTCCATAATAAGACAATAAATTTCTATTTCAAGAAAATCTATATAATGAATACTGCATATTATTTTCAAAGCTGCCCAGATTTTCATTGCTGTCTTGTGAGTTTTATTTTGTTCTCTGCTGTGCATTTTTTACTTTTTCCCCCACCTCCCACCCTAAAGAAGGCTACAATTAAGTGTGTTTGTGTATGTTTATATATATATAGATATTTATAAATACATACAGATATATTCATATATACTTATATGTAAGACTATATTATGCTTATTTCCACTTGTCATCTGTTTCTCTGGCAGATAGTATCTTGCTTCACTATAAGTCCAAGACTTTGCATGTTTTTTCTAAATCATATAGCTCATTATTTCTTGGACCATAGTAATATTCCAATTCAATGTCATCTTATCTGAGAAATTATTTATGAAAAATTTCCCCCAATATTCTAAATTCCTTCTATTCTTGCCTACATAGGTTTTATTCATACAAGAAAAGTTTAACTTAAAATAGTTGAAACTATCCATTTTATCTTCAACAGTACCCTCACCTTATAATAACAAATTTAACTCTGATACTACTGAGTCCATTTCTTTTATATTTTTTTTCCTCTAGGTTTCTCTGAAATTCCTGACCTTTTGTTCTTTCAAGTGAACTTTATTATTATTTTTCTGTCTCAATAAGGTAATTTTTCTAGTAATTTTTGGGATAATATTGAATAAATAGGTTAGACAAAATTGGCATTTTAAAAATTCTGTTGACTCACTCTTCACATAAATAGATCTAAACATTTGGAAGAATATGAAGTACTCATAAGTAGATTGAACTAATAACAATTCTATCTAAATTAACCTATTTATTTAATGCCATACCAATCAAATTGCCAAAAAAAATTACTTTATAGAACTAGAAAAAATAATAACAGAATTCATCTGGAAGAACAAAAGGTCAAGAATACCAAGGGAATTAATGGAAAAAAATGCAATGGAAGGTGACTTGCCTGTACCAGACCTAAAATTATATTATAAAGCAGTGATCATCAAAACCATTTGGTGTTGGCTAAGTAATAGAGTACTTCATCAGTGGAATTGACAAGACATAATGACTATAGTAATCTAGTGTTTGATAAACACTAGATTCCAGCTTCTGGGATAAGAACTCACTGTTTGACAAAAATTGTTGGAGAAATTAGAAAATAATATAATAGAAACTGTGATTGACCAACACCAAACACCCTATGCTAAAATAAGGTCATAATGGGTTCATGATTTAAACATAAAGAGTTAGTATACTATAAAGAAATTAGAAGAAAAAAGGAGAGTTTACCTCTCAAATCTGTGGAGAAGGAAGGAATTTATGGCCAAAGAAGTGATAGAGACCATTATGAAATGCAAAATGGATAATTTTAATTATATTAAATTAAAAAGGTTTTGTCCAAATAAAACCAATGCAACCGAGATTTAGAAGGGGAGCAGAAAACTGGGGACATTTTTTTTTAAATCAAAGGATTCTGATAAAGGTCTTTTTTCTAAAATATATAGAGAATTGACTCAAATTTATAAGAATGCAAGCCATTCTCTAATTGATAAATGGTCAAAGAATATGAATGGACAATTTTCAGATGAAGAAATTAAAGATATTAATATGTTGTTGGTAGAATTGTGAAATGATCCAACAATTCTGAAGAGCAATTTGGAACTATGCTGAAAGGGCTATCAAACTGTCCAGCTCTTTTTTTTTTGTAGTAGCAAGAAATTGGAAACTGAGTAGATGCCCATCAGTTGGAGAATGGCTGAATAAGTTATGGTGTAAGAATGTTATGGAATATTATTGTTCTGTAAGAAATGACCAGCAGGATGATTTCAGAGAGACCTGGAGAGACATGAACTCATGCTAAATGAAATGAGCAGAACCAGGAGGTCATTGTACACAGCAACAATTGTGATGGACTTGGCTCTTTTAAATAAAGAAATGATTCAAGGCTATTCCAATAGATTTATGATCAAGGGAGTCATCCACATCCAGAGGGAGAATTATGGAGATTGAATTTTTTTTCTTTTTTTTTTTGTTTGCTTGTTTTCTCTCTCTTTTTTTTTTTCCTTTTGATCTATTTTTTTTTGTACAGCATGATGAATATAGAAATGTGTTTAGAATATTTGCACGTGTTTCACCTAAAAATTTATAGACTTTATGCATGAACAAGCTATTTAGATATTACTTCCAACTTATTTAAGATCATGATTACTATGCTTGCTTTTTTTAAATTTATTTTTTAACTTATTTTTTATTATAGCTTTTTATTTACAAGATATATGCATGGGTAATTTTTCAGCATTGACAATTGCAAAACCTTCTGTACCAATTTTTCCCCTCCTTCCCCCCACCTCTTCCCCCAGATGGCAGATAGACCAATACATGTTAAATATATTAAAGTATATGTTAAATACAACATATGTATACATATTTATACAGTTATCTTGCTGCACAAGAAAAGACAGATTTAGAAATAAGGTAAAAATAACCTGGGAAGGAAAACAAAAATGCAAGTAGACAAAAACAGGAGTGGAAATGCTATGTTGTAGTTCACACTCATTTCCCATAGTTCTTTCACTGGATGTAGCTGCTTGTCTTCATTATTGAACAATTGGAACTGATTTGGTTCATCTTATTGTTGAAGAGAGCCAGGTTCATCAGAATTGATCATCATGTAAGTATGTAATGATCTTCTTGTCCTGCTCTTTTCACTCAGCATCAGTTCATATAAGTCTCTCCAGGCCTCTCTGAAATCATCCTGTTGGTTATTTCTTACAGAAAATAATATTTCATAACATTCACATACCACAATTTATTCAGCCATTCTCCAGTTGATGGGCATCCACTTAGTTTCCAGTTTCTAGCCTCTACAAAGAGGGCTGCCACAGACATTTTTTATGCTTGCTTTTTTTTTAACCTAATTAAGTCCCACTCTTTTTATTTTATCTTTGTATGTATCTCTCATTATAGTATTTCCTGAAAGCAACATATTGTTGAAATTAAATTTCTGCTCTGCTATTGTTAAAGTTTTAGGAATAAATTCATTCCATTCACATTCTAATTTACAATTACTTGTGAATTTTCCTCCTGCCTATTTTTCCTCACTATCCTTTTTATTGTAATTATCCTGTCCATCCTTATTCTTTGGCTTTACTTCTACCTGCTACTTTGCCTTCCTTTTCCTTAGCCTACCCAAAGTCCCTTCCTTATCCTTTCTCCCCAAGACTATACCTTTGTCTTCTTATTTCTTTTTGAATTTAGAAGACCTTTATGCCTCTCTCCCTTCACCCCCTTTTCTTCTCTCCTTCCTCTTTCTCTTTTTGTTTATAGATATAATTATATATGTTGTAATCTCATTGAATCATTTGAAAGTTTTAGCTAAGGTTTTAACACTATTTAAATATTCTTCTCCCACTACCTTCTATGTCAATTTTTCTTTTTATGTCTCACTTATATGAAATAATATTTTTTATATTTCCCTAAAAAGTTTTTTTTTTAGAATCACCCCATCATACACAGCTTAATCCCAATTTTTCTTTCCAACAGCCCAAATAATGATAACAGTCATAAGAATATTGCTAATATTTTTACATCTAAGAAGTAAACAGTTTTACCTACTGAGTCCCCTATAATTGGTCTTTGATATTTACCTTATATTTCTCCTGGATATTTTATATTTAATTTTCCATTAAGTTCTGAAGTTTTTGTCACAAATATATAAAAATCTTTCAATTTTTGAATAGCTTTTTTTTTTCCATTCAGAATTATAATTAACTTTTCTGGGTAAGTTATTCTTTGTCACAACCCCAACTCTTTTACTTTATAGAATATAGTGTTCTGAAACCTTCAGTTCTTCAATGTAGTAGCTAATAGGTCTTCTGTAATCCTTATTGTAGTTCCATGATGTTTAAATTGTTTTTTCTTGTTGCTTCCAGTATTTTCTCCTTAATTTGGGAGCTTTGAAACTTAACTATGATATTCCTGTAAGTTTTCTTCCTTGTATCTCTCAAATGGTGATCAGTGGGTTTTTTCTATTTCTGCTTTGCCTTCTTGTTCTAGAATTTCAGGGCAATTTTCTTTGATAATTTCTTGTAACATTGTATTAAGATTCTTTTTTTATCATAATTTTCAGGTAGTCCAACTATTCCTATATTATTTCTCTTCTATCTGTTCAACAAATTATTTGTTTTTCTGATGAGATAGTTAACTTTGTCTTTTCTTTTTTCATTTTTTTTATTTTATCATTTCTTGGTGTCATAGAATGTCATTAGCTTCTTCTTGCCTAATTCTAGTTTTCAAGAAAACTTTTTTCTTCCTTAAGTTTTTGATCCTCTATTTAAGGTTGGTTGACTTTTCATAATTTTCTTTATTTTCTTATATTGCTCTTATTTTTTTCCCCAACTTTTCCTCACTCTTATTTGATTTGTAAAGTCTTAGAGAAATGCACACAATGGCAGATCTGAGGTTTACCTCACACCATTATATTGGCAAAAAATACCAAAAAAAAGAAAGAAAAATGATAAATTTTGGAGGGGTCGTAGGAAAACATTAATGCCCTGCTGATGGACCAGGTAATGGAAAGCAATTGAAATTACAAAAAATAACTAGGGCAACAACATTCCCTTTGACTCCATTATACTCTGGTAGGTATATCTCAAAGGTATCAGAGATGAAAAGGTCCCAAATGTATAAAATGTATAAAAATTTTTATAGCAGCTCTTTTTGTTTTGACAAAAAATTGGAAACTGTCCATCAGCTAGAGAATGGCTTAACAAATTGTGGTATATAAATGTGATGGAAAATATTTTGCGATAAAAAATTGTGGAAGCAGGGGAGGATGATTTTGTAGAGACATGGAAAAACTTTGAACTGGTGCAGAGTGGATTTGGCAAAACCAGTACAACTTATGATAACAATATTATAAAAATGAGTAATTCTGAAGATGTATAAAATTATGAAAAATTGAATCATCAACACCAAGAAAATAATATGTACAATAATTATCACTGTAAAAACAAAAAATGATGATTAAGTGTGCCATCCACATCCTAATATAGACATGTGGATTCAGTATACAGAATGAAACAAATTGTTTTTGACACAGCCAATAGCAAATCTGTTTTGCCTAACTATATTTGTTACAAAGATTTTGCTTTTGGTTTTTTCTAGTGGGGTAAAGAGTGGGAGGGAGGAAGAATGGGTTTCTGTACATTTAAAAAATCGATTAAAAATAGAAAGCACTCCAAAATAAAAGGAAAAGCAGTAGTAGTAGGAAAAGTCTATAAACAAAAAATACAGTTAATCTTGGCATGGAAAAATTAGGGAATGATTTTCTAATACTCTGCCTGAATTTTCTTTCATATTTTCCTAGTCATTAACTAAATAGTACCACAGTCTCATGACTATTAGTGATCTCTTTGCTACTGTCACAAAAATTCTTGGGAGCTCATACCCAAAGGTGTAGGAATGTAGGGGTCATTATGTCCCATTACTCTTCTCCATGGCAAATCATTAATGAACTGTTATTCTTAAGTCAGTTCTACTGCTTATCGCAATAATTGCATTATTCTGAGTAGTAATAAATAAATATAGATTTTTTTGGTTTTTTATAATAGCTTTTTATTTTCAAAATACATGCAAAAATATCTTTCAACACTCACCCCTAAAAAACCTTGTGTTTCAAATTTTTCTCCCTCCTTCCTCACCTTCCGCCTCCCCCAGACAGCAATCTAATATAGGTTAAACGTGTAATTCTTCTAAACATATTCCCACATTTATCATGCTACACAAGAAAAATCAGATAAAACGGGGAAAAATGAGAAAGAAAAAAACAAGCAAACAACAACAACAAAAAGGTGAAAATACTATGTTGTGATTCACATTCAGTCTCCATAGTCTTCTCTTTGGATGACAATGTCATTTTCCATCACAAGTCTATTGGAATTGGCTATATCACCTCAAATGAGCCAAGTCCATCACAATTGATCATCATATAATCTTGCTGTATAAAATCTTCATTTGGTTCTACTCCCTTCTCTCAGCATCAGTTCATTAGTTTTTCCAGATTTTTTTTAAATCAGCCTGCTTATCATTTCTTATAAAACGATAATAGTCCATTACATTCATATACTGTAACTTATTCAGCCATTCCTGAACTGATGGGCATCCACTCAGTTTCCAGTTCTTAAGCACAGGGTTTTATTTTTTAAGTAAATTGATAGTTTCATAAAGTAAATGTTGAGTTGAGCTTTTTGGTTTTTATTAGTCCCCTATTTTATAACATGTTATTAGTAACAAACATTTATATACCACTTTAAGATTTGCCAAGGTGGGGCGGAGCCAAGATGGCAGAGAGGACACGCACATTTTTCTGAGCTTTCCTGCTTTTCTCACACTATTTACGAAATTCAACCTCTGAATTAGTGCTTGACTGTCAGAACCTACAAATATTGGGAGTACAACACATTACCAACAGAAAATAATCTTGAAATTCAGCAAAAAAGGTCTGTTTTTGCTCACACACGCCTGTGCAGGGGGAGGTTAAGAAAGCTAGAAAAGGAGCAAATTAAAAACCCCTAATCAAACACTAAACTTAAAATTCTAAAAATAAAAGGAGAGATTAATAAAATTGAAAGTAAAAAAAACTATTGAATTAATAAATAAAACTAAGAGTTGGTTCTATGAAAAAACCAACAAAATAGATAAACCCTTGCTAAATTTGATTAGAAAAAGGAAAATCGAATTGTTAGTCTTAAAAATGAAGAGAGAACTTTCCACTAATGAAGAGGAAATTAGAGCAGTAATTAGGAGTTAACTTTGCCCAACTTTATGCCAATAAATTTGATAACTTAAATGAAATGGGTGAATATCTTCAAAAATATAGGTTGCCCAGATTAACAGAGTAAGAACTAGATTGGGTAAATAGTCCCACTTTAGAAAAAAAAAAGAACTATTAATCAACTCCCTAAGAAAAAAATCCTCAGGACCAGATGGATTTACATGTGAATTCTACCAAACATTTAAAGAACAATTAACTCCAATGCTATATAAACTATTTGAAGGAGTCCTACCAAATTCCTTTTATGACACACCTATGGTACTGATACTTAAACCAGGTAGGACGAAAACAGAAAAAGAAAATTATAGACCAATCTCCCTAATGAATATTGATGCAAAAATCTTAAATAAAATATTAGCAAAAAAATTACAGAAAATTGTCCCCAGGATAACACACTATGACCAAGTAGGATTTATACCAGGAATGCAGGCCTGGCTCAATATTAGGAAAACTATTAGCATAATTGATTATATCAATAACCAAATTAACAAAAAACATATAATCATCTCAATAGATGCAGAAAAAGCATTTGATAAAATTCAACATCCATTCCTATTAAAAACACTTGAGAGTATAGGAATAAATGGACTTTTCCTTAAAATAGTCAGTACCATCTATTTAAAACTATTAGTAAGCATCATATGTAATGGGGATAAACTGGAACCATTCCCAATAAGATCAGGAGTGAAACAAGGTTGCTCACTATCACCATTACTATTCAATATTGTATTAAAAATGCTGTATTTGGCAATAAGAGTTGAGAAAGAGATTAAAGGAATTAGAGTAGGTAATGAGGAAACCAAATTATCACTCTTTGCTGATGATATGTTAGTATACTTAGAGAACCCCAGAGATTCTACTAAAAAGCTATTAGAAATAATCCACAACTTTAGCAAAGTTGCAGGATACAAAATAAATCCACATAAATCATCAGCATTCTTATACATCACTAACAAAACCCAACAGCAAGAGATACAAAGAGAAACTCCATTTAAAATAATTGTCAATAGTATAAAATATTTGGAAATCTATCTGCCAAGGGAAAGTCAGGAACTATATGAGCAAAACTACAAAAAATTTCCACAAAAATAAAGTCAGATCTAAACAATTGGAAAAATATTAAGTATTCTTGGATAGGTTGAGCGAATATAATAAAGAAGAATTACTACCTAATACTACCTAAACTAATCTATTTATTTAGTGCTATACCAATCAGACTCCCAAGAAACTTTTAATGACCTAGAAAAAATAACAAAATTCATATGGAAGAACAAAAGATTAAGAATTTCAAGGAAAGCAATGAAAAAAAAAATCAAATGAAGGTGACCTAGCTATACCTGATCTAAAACTATATTATAAAGCAGCGGGCACAAAAACCATTTGGTATTGACTAAGAAATAGACTAGCTGATCAGTGGAATAGGTTAGGTTCACAGGACAAAATAGTCAATAACTATAGCAATCTAGTGTTTGACAAACCCAAAGATCCCAACTTTTAGGATAAGAATTCACTTGACAAAAACTGATGGGAAAATTGGAAATTAGTATGGCAGAAACTAGGCATTGACCCACACTTTTTTTTTTTAATTTAATAGCCTTTTATTTACAGGTTATATGCATGGGTAACTTTACAGCATTAACAATTGTCAAACCTCTTGTTCCAATTTTTCACCTCTTACCCCCCACCCCCTCCCCTAGATGGCAGGATGACCAGTAGATGTTAAATACATTAAAATTTAAATTAGATACACAATAAGTATACATGACCAAAACGTTATTTTGCTGTACAAAAAGAATGAGACTCTGAAATATTGTACAATTAGTTTGTGAAGGAAATCAAAAATGCAGGTGGGCATAAATATAGGGATTGGGAATTCAATGTAATGGTTTTTAGATTGACCCACACTTAACATAGTACACCAAGATAAGATCAAAATGGATTCATGATCTAGGCATAAAGAATGAGATTATAAATAAATTAGAAGAACATAAGATATTTTACCTTTCAGAAGAAGGAATTTGTGACCAAAGAACTAGAGATCATTATTGATCACAAAATAGAAAATTTTGATTATAACAAATTAAAAAGCTTTTATACAAACAAAACTAATGCAAACAAGATTAGAAGGGAAGCAGTAAACGGGGAAAACATCTTTACAGTTAAAGGTTCTGATAAAGGCCTCATTTCCAAATATATAGAGAATTGACTAATTTATAAGAAATCAAGCCATTCTCCAATTGATAAATGGTCAGAGGATATGAACAGACAGTTTCAGATGATAAAATTGAAACTATTTCTACTCATATGAAGAGGTGTTCCAAATCATTATTGATCAGAGAAATGCAAATTAAGATAACTCTGAGATACTACTACACACCTGTCAGATTGGCTAAGATGATAGGAAAAGATAGTGATGAATGTTGGAGGGGATGTGGGAAAATTGGGACATTGATACATTGTTGGTGGAATTGTGAACGAATCCAACCATTCTGGAGAGCAATTTGGAACTATGCTCAAAAAGTTGTCAAACTGTGCATACCCTTTGATCCAGCAGTGTTACTACTGGGCTTATATTCCAAAGAGATCTTAAAGGGAAAGGGACCTGTATGTGCAAGAATGTTTGTGGCAGCCCTTTTTGCAGTGGTTAGAAACTAGAAATTGAATGGATGCCCATCAATTGGAGAATGGCTTAATAAATTATGGTATATGAATGTTATGGAATATTATAATTCTGTAAGAAATGACCAGCAGGATGATTTCAGAAAGGCCTGGAGAGACTTACATGAACTGATGCTAAGTGAAATGAGCAGAACCAGGAGATCATTATACACTTCAACAACAATACTATATGAGGATAAATTCTGATGGACGTGGCTCTCTTCACCAATGTGAGGATCCAAATCAGTTCCAATTATCAGTAATGAATAGAACCAGCTATACACAGTGAAAGCACACTCGCGAAATGAGTGTGGACCACAACATAGTATTTACACTCTTTTTGTTATTATTTGCTTGCTTTTTTGTTTTACTTCCCAGATTATTCTTACCTTCTTTCTAAATCTGATTTTTCTTGTGTAGCAAGACAACTGTATAAATGTGTATACATATATTGTATTTAACATAAACTTAAACATATTTAATATGTATAGGACTACTTGCCATCTAGGGGAGGGGGTGGAGGGAAGGAGGGGGAAAGTTGGAACAGAAGTTTTTGCAGGGGTTAATGTTGAAAAATTACCCATGTATATGTTTTGTCAATAAAAAACTATAATTAAAAAAAAAGATTTGCCAAGTATTTTATATACAATTTTTCATTTGAACTCACAACTAACCTTTAGAGTGAGCATTATAAACAGCATCCCTATCTTAGAGATAAGGAAAATGCAGCTTACAGAAAGGATGGATCTTATCCATGATTACACAAGTAGTAGATTGTCAGTGGGAGGATTTAAATGTAGGGCTTCCTTATTCCAAATCTAACTCTTTTTTTAAAAAGATATTATTCTTCCTTTAAGACAGTTCTGGCCCACACTTTTCTAGTCCTTTTAAGTGTAGGTTATTCTTTGAGCAGAAAGTTTTTACCTGGATTACAAAAAAGGTTATATCATTTTGAATCTGGTACTTTGCTTCAATCTCTCAAACTTTATGTTTCATTTGTGATTTTAGTTTTTTCAAGATCCCAAGCCATTTAATCTTTGTAAGATGATACTTCCATTTAGCCATTCATCTATGTCCAAAGTTATTAACGTGTTCAAAAATAGTCAAACATTCATGTATTAGTAATGTCAGGTTAAATAGACAATAGGTACTCTCAAATACCTGGCACCTTGAAATGAAGTCCAAATGGAATTCTGAGGTAAACTCTTTGGTCTTTAGTTAAAAACTATATGTGTCAAGTGTTCTAAAAAAAGTTTAAAAAGGCTTTAGAAATTTTTAAATCTCTTTTCTGAAAAGAAGCCTGGTAATCCTAAATTCTAGTGCCTTTCCTCTATTGATTATTTCTGGTTTATCTTATACGTAGTTTATTTGTACTTTCTAATGTTAATTTATACTTTATTCCTCAGTTCCTCTTTATGTGTTTTATATGTATTTTTTTTATTTGTTGCCTCTCTATTAGAAAGTAAGTTCCTTGAAGAGAGAAGTGTCTGGCATCTTAAACAAAACCCTTAACGAATGCTTATTGATTGAACGAATTAGATTAGAATGCCCTAAGAATGCTCTTTTGCTAGTGAGGCATCTGATGCTGTTATGGTATGCTTTTAGTCTCCTAGTGTAGAAAAAACTTTCAACCAAAGAATTTTCTATTGTTTTCAGTCAGTTGTGAAGCAAGATTGTTTACAGCTTTACTTTAGATAGGAATGTGTCTTGGATCACTGACTAAAAAAAATTTAGCAAAGTTTTTTGATATTATGATAAGGTTTGATTGTAATGAAATTTCACAAATATATAGTGGTACTAATAGCAATGTGGAATACAACTAATAGCAATGTGGAATACAACTAATAAATCTTATGGAATGAATGAAGCAGAGGGAGCAGGAATGGGATAAATGCCAAGAAAAAAGCACAGTAAAAATTTTTAACATTGGGACAAATTAGGAAACACTGTGACAAAATGGGACCTGGAGCAGGAGAATGGCTTCTCTTTCTATCTCTGATCTATTGATTGGTTTCCTTTATGACTTTATCATCATTTAAGTGCAAAATTTCTGTGGGATTGGGTTTATATTTTGATGCCTTCTGGTTTCTGGCCTTGTGGCCTAAAGTAAGCCGGGCTTCTACCAGGAGGCATCAGGGCTGAAATAATGCAACTAATATCTAATAGAACAGTATGTCATTAAAACAATGCCATTTGTTAAATATCTTAGTGTGCAGTCCACATAAATTAAAACATAGCGATATTTTATTGTATTTTCAATTGAATTTTTTAAATATATAATTTCTAGATATGTAAACTCTTAAACCTCTCTATTGGAATTTGTATGTTAATATCCATTGTTTTGGTGTAAAGTTTAATTTAAAACAGTAAGAACACATTTAAAATATTTCTAATTTGAAACAACCTTTCCTTTTTTTCAAGCAATGTATTTATTTTATAGGAACAGAATTACCTGGTCAGGTGATTTCTATTGCTGCTTCTACATTGGCCACATTTGCCATATCCATTACAGGATACGAACCAGGTCAGGAAGAACATAATTCAGCCCAGCAACCCACAGGTGATTGAATTGTGTAAGAATACAACATAAACTTATAACATCTTGTGATCATGTGTATGGAATTTATAAACTATCTTGACTTTTCTTCTTATTTTTCCATTTAAAATTTTTTTTTTCTTAGTCGTAATCTTAATGGATGGATAGATGAATATTTGCATATCCATTCTTTTGTTCCATATCTACATTCTTATCTAGTCACCCCCTCCCCTCCTCTTTTATGGCTTCTTTTCCTTTTTTTCTCTTTTTCTTCATTTTTGCTCTTTTCCTTTTTTATTTTGTCTTGTTAAAAAAAGTTTAATAGATAAATTCTGAAATTTTCTTTGCTATCTTTTCTTTCTGTCTCAGAGATTTTTCCCTCTCATCTGTCTTTTTTTCTATTGTTTTGTAATTGCCCATTTCCTTGGATTCTCTCTACTCCCCCCCCCCCCCCTTTTTTAACTCCTTTTTATCTGTTCACTCTTGATTTTTTCCATCATTTTCCCCTCCCTTCCATCACCCATATCCCATTATCTGCTATGGATGTCTTCTCTTTACCTATCTTTCTTTTAGAGTGGGGAAGGGGATTTTACTGTTGATACTTCTGTGAAGCCAGTGATTCTGTTGATTCTTAATTACAGCGAGTTTCCCTAATGGTTCACTTAGAGCTTTGGCAACATCATAATTTCTGCTTCCTGGGCTTAGACAGATATGTGCTGGTTCCTTTATCCAGAACTCTGTTGATATTTCTACTTGTGTTTTTCTCTGTAGACTAGACCTAAGTACTTATGAGGGAGAATTAGAGTTTTGAGGCATTTGGGAGCCGATTATAGCCTTCAGAGCACTAGCAGAAGGGCTATACAGGGCCAGACAACTCTGACCCCAAAGCCTACACAGCGGCCTCCATGGCTATAGAAAGAAGGGTCCATTATCATTAAAAAACATAGAATATAAAAAGAGAGTAACTCAGGTGATCAGAATAGTGGTTGATCCTTTGAAGAGGACGAAAATGACATCACTTTGTAGAGTCAAGTTACAGAGTGTCCAGCTCTGACTTTTCAGACAATATGAGCTTGGAATCAGACAATATGAGCATTTGGGGTGGATTCTTTAAATTTGCACATTTCAGAGTTTCTTCTGAGGACCCTTCCCTTCTCTGTGGAGGACAACACCTTCTTTAATGAAGGCACGCCATGTTGGGTGTCCTGTGCCAGGGTTTCCCATGTTCTAAAGTTCTTAAGAGAGACCTAGAAGTATCTTTGTACTGCTTCTTCTGATCACTATTTGATCACTTGCCCTGTGTGAATTTTCCATAAAATTGTATTTTTGGCAAAGCTAAATTTGGCATTTGAACAATGGGGCCAGTCCAGTGCTCTCCACAGTAGAGTTGGAATGTTGGCAGTTTAGTTTGAGAAAGGATCTCAATTTTTGGCATCTTATCTTGCCGGGTCATCTTCAGAATCTCCCTAAGACCGTTCAAATGAATACTGTATCCCATAGGAATATTAAATCTTTTCATGTCTTTACATATGGAGTCTCCAACATCTGAAAATAATTGACTCCTCCATTTGTTATTACTTTCTCCCTTTTATAATATCTTTATACCTACTTATATGCATATACATTATATGTTTCCCTACTCTCGAGTAAAGTTGAAGCTCCATGAGGATAGAAATTATTGCCATTTCATTTTTTATTCTCAGTAACACAAAGCTTTGCATAAAGTAGGGTTGGAGTAAAAAGAAAAAAAAAATCTGGATTTTGAGTAAAAAAATTCAAATTTCTAAGTAGTTTAAGTTGCATAAAGTAGGGTTGGAGTAAAAAGAAAAAAAAATCTGGACTTTGAGTAAAAAAATTCAAATTTCTAAGTAGTTTAAGTGTAAAGATGGTAAAAATATTGTTACAAGTGAAAGTATTACAAACATCCTTCTATCCAAAAAGATTTTCCCTAACCAGACATTCAAATAAGGCATGGTTTTATTCTATGATCTGAAAATTAATTAAGCTTTTTTATAATTTAATGCTGATTTTAAAAAATTAATTATATTTCACTCTTTGTCCTAAGGGATATGACAGGTATTAAATTTAAGAAAACTTTTAATAATTTTATATTAAATTTTTATGGTCCTTTATCTCTTAAAAATAATTAGTTAAAATTAAGTTTAAGAAAAAAACCTATATAATGTTATATGGGAAACTGTGAGATCTTTAGGGATTCCATTTATATTGGAGGCAGATTTGTCAAAAGTTCATAGTCCTGATTAGTACTTCAGCCAAACATTCTTATCACTATGGTTTGGAAGATAAGACTTAACAACAGGATTACAATATATTCTACTTAGAAATTCATATGTTCTAAAGAAATGAATAAGCCACTTGAAAATTTATATGTGATAAATTGACATTTTTAACCATTAATAAATGTTTTATAAGTATAGTAATTTGTTTACTTTAACTAAAATCACAGAATGATAGAACCTTAGAAATAATTTTGGCCACCCTTTTTATTTTACTAATGAAGAGATTGAAACCCAGGAAAATTGTGAAATTTGCTTAAAGTTTCATTGTTAGTGGCATAAACAGATCTAAATGCCAGATTATCTGATGTTAAGCAATATTACTACCACTATACAGAAATATTTGTTAATTGATATTCTTAGTCTTTTTGTTTGACAGAAGACAAAACAGAACATATCAAGTAAAGATAAGGCCAAATATTAAAAGCTTGGTGTTTATAAATGCTAATACTATGCTAGTCTACTACACCTAATAGAAATTTATGTTTTATGATTTGTATAGCATAATACCAGAATTCTTTTATTTTATTATTTGAATAACATGTATATATGTTTTCAAAACGTAAAAGTGGAATAGGTTGACCAGTTGCCCATAATGGAATTTAGTCAAAATTAATCAAGTATATGATTTTGTTCCATTTATAGAAATCTCAAATGATGGAGAGCCTACCGGTCCGGTTTCATCTTCTTCTTCTGCATCCTCCCCATCTCCTACTATGAACAGACAAAGAGCTGAGATGGGAACATTTCTTAGAAAGAAAAAAACCAGTGATGTCTACTTTGTCACCCTTGTATGGGCTATCATTATAGTTCAGATATGGTTAAATTTGTGGATTGTCCAATTACTTCCTGTGCCTGTTGCAGGTCATTATATAGTTTATTGCTCTATTTTTCAGTGTACAGGATGTTAGGAATCATAAAGAAGCCTGATTATTTATGCTTATGTACAACATGATATCATGCATAAGGAAGAGGAAAATGAACAAATAACCTACACACTATATCAGTAAAAATTGTGTCTATATAAGTCTGATTTTTAGAAAACATCTTTATATATGTAAACAAAGGTTATCCACTACATGATTTGTATTAATTGCTGCCAAAATTATCTGATTGCTAAGATTCCTATTTCTATTGGTAGACTGCATTTCTTATAAATGGCCAAAAATTACTGATATGATTTCACAGAATAAAAGTGCTATCACTTTAGATTCATAAGATTTTTATAATGGGAAAATAGAATTTAAGTTGGAAAGAATTTTTGAGGTCACCAGAAACGCTTTATTATACATGGTTCCATAGTTAAATTCCAGTATTTTATGGGCAGGTGGTGCAGTGGATAGGACACCATCCCTGAAATCAGGAGGACCTCAGTTCCAGTGTGGCTTCAGACACTTAACACTTCCTAGCTCTGTGACCCTGGGCAAGTCACTTTAACCCCAATTGCCTCAGCAAAAAAAAAAAAAAAAAAAAAAAAATTCCAGTACTCTGTTACAATGAGGCTCTAGTGTCATTAATCTATTCTTAGACTAATGTTCTTAAATGTATATAATAAAATACAAAGGATTAGGAGGGAAACCAATTATATTGAAATATAATCACAATTTAAAAAACAAATTCATAGATTTCACCTTTAGAGTCTCTGATCTAGGGTAGTTCTAAAGACATTATAGAAATCTATAAAATGATTTTAGTGGATTCTATTAAGTACACAAATGTAGTCATTTATTTTTCCAGTAATCTCTAGAATAAAAGTTGAGTAAAGTTTTTTTAATCTTCTTTATTTTTTTTTTTAATTGATTACAGTCTGGATACTCAAAAAACTTATTATACACTTTGGAGTTGTCAACTTCTTAAAGAAACGTTGCTATGGTTGGTGGCAAATTCTGGAAAAGTTTTTGAAGGAACGGCAAGAAGCTCTCACACCATGGCCCATTATAGGGCTTGGAAAGTTCATGTTAAAAGTTGATAGTAAGGTATGATATTTCAAGTGTGGGGTGTGTTTATTATAGTATCATTGTTTTTTAAAGACATTTCAAATAACAGATAAAATATCTTACTAGATATTACTAGATGTTACTAGAAAGACAATTTCAAAAGTATTGTTAAATGAGTTCAATGTTGAATCAATGCTTTCTTTCTTGTAGTCATTGATTTTACATTTAATTTCTCCTAGGATATATTGAGCATCTCCTTTACAAGGGAATAGCAAAACCAAGATCGAGTTATGATATGAATGTTTAATGTCAGTAATTACAGATTAATGTGACTTCTTGAGAAGTATCTTATATCAGTCACAAGCCAGAAAAGGCCTATTTTAATTTTCTTTCCTGCAAAAGTTCAGTCTTGTTTCTGTGATAAATTCCTAATATCTTTTCTCTAAAGCCCAGAAATAGACATAGGATTCATTTTTAAAGGTCCATGTTGCACCTTTTAAGGAGATTTAATTTTATGTTAAGTGTAATGGAAAGAGCGTGGGAATTGGAGTCAGAAGACTTGTCCTGTTTACCTCCTTCTACTCCGTGACACTGAAAAGATTCTTGATTCATATTCCTAGCTGAAAGATAATCTCATCCTATTCCCTAATTATTTTTCACTTTCAAACACAGTAGAAGAAACAGAAGCTTAGTGCGCTGGACTTTTATTCCCAAGTAGATCATGTCACAGCTGAGACTCGCAGCCAAGTTTCCTGACTCTTAATTTTATGCTCTTAATCTTTTTGAACCTCATTTTATGCATTTGAAAATGAGAATAATAATGCTCACAACGACTTCCTGACAGACTTGTTATAAAGCTAGCATTTGTAAACAGAAAAGAAAATACTATGTTTATATCATCATCATTATTATTATCATTTATATTACTTCTTCATTTGTAACAGATTAAGAGTATATTATTGTCTTTTAAATCAAAACATATTCAGATAATTGGGAATTAACTCATCTATAAATTAAGTTTTTAATTTTCACATATATTTGTGAGTTATTTTTAATCAGGAGGAAGTCTGTCACTAAATACAGTAGAAATATATAAATTATCTGATTTAAAACAAATTTACTTAATTTTAACATTTTTCTTCATTGTTAGACACATAAGTAAACGCTTTTCATTATATGAAGTGCATGTATCCAAGATTCAAATTACTTCAGTCAACATTGAAAACGTTTAACACATTTGATTATTATACTATTCAAAATTCATTATTTACTTCACTTTTCATGAATATTCATGTAGATTTAACCTGAGGAGCTGACTCCAAATTTGAAATTATTAATACCTAGCAATATCCAGATTTCCTTCTTCACTTCTTCAGGATGTTTTTAGAAAGTTTTGTGTCATGGGTATCATAATATTTTTGATGAATTAAGTTTATATTATATCTTTTGCACATTTATTATAAAAGCATTCCTGAAATGCTTTCCTATTCCCTTATCCCTCAGCCAGTGCTATGAGAACCAAAGTAGCACTATTTAGATTCGTTTAGATTTTTTAAATGCATGAAATTATTATTCATGATACAGAACAGGTTAAAGCATATCTGTACTTGTAGAAATGCTTTAAAAACAGTATGTAATTATCAATTCATAAACTTCTTGGATTATTTTGATTTATTGCTTATAAAAATAACCTTCACAAATGTAAATCTAATCTTTGGAATTTTAATATAATTGATAAAAAGAAAAATCCTCAAATATTTCATTTATGCCTTTAAAACTATTTAATTGTACTAGCAACATTTTACTGTCAACATTCACTTAGTAGAATGTTGTAGATTTTTGGACATGAAAATATTGAATTACAAATTTCTCTACTCTTTTTTTTATTCTTTCTTAGTTTCTCTTTGTTCAGGAACAATTATATTCTTATGTTTTGGACAAATTTCTCTATCTATTCCCTTCATTGCATTCTCTAATAATCTTCTACTGTTCTTCTCTTTTCATTTCCCCTCTTCCTTCCAATCTCCAAGCTCTGGCATTGGCTTAATAAGAAGGTAAATAAATACACATATTGGTTGACTAATAATGCATTGGGTTTTTTTCCCCTAACTTGCTTTTCAAGTCTGTTTCCTTCAGAATTCCCAACTGTCAATATAATTTTTATATAAGCTATGGAAGGTCATAAAATATGAAAATTGTCATAATGTTCGTGATAATTTTTCAAAAATTAGAGATGTGATGAAATCCCCATCTCTAATGAGCTATAGAATTCTTTGTTTTGTCATGACCAGCCAGGAGCTCACTTCCATAAAATGGTTCACAAATTGGGAATACATTAAAAATATTAAACAACATTTACTGGAAAGGAAACAAGTCCTTCTGTTGATGTTATTTTTTTAAATTACATAGTTGCTTTATTAAATGCTTGCTATGTGCTGTATGCCAAGTATTGGGTGTACAAAAGACAAAAATTAAAGAGTTTCTGCCCTCAAAGAATATAGTCTATTGACAAGGCAGCAGGAACCATAGGATCATCTGTTTAGTTCCAATTGTCTTCAGAGGCTATGTAGTATAATTTCCTCATGTTAGAGTTAAGGAAACTGAGACCCAGTAAAGTCAGATGATTAGCTCAAGATCAAACAGGTAATTAGCATCAGGGACAGTTTTAATCCAGAGGCTCTAGTTACACATTTAGTAATTGTGCCCCATCTAAAATAGATTAGAAAGGAGGGTACTATTATCTGGAGGGCATCAGGAAAAGCTTCACAGAGGAGGTGATATTTCAGCTGGATTTTGAAAAGAATTAAGGAATCTGAAGGCAAGTGCATTTCAGGAATGAGGAAAGACCAGTGCAAAGGCAAAGGGACAGTTGTTTGTCTTTAGGGATTCTGCTCACTTCATTGCATCATTTCATTCAAATCTCTCCAGTTTGCTCTAAAACCATCCTTTTCATCATTTCTTTTGGTACAAATAATATCCCTCGGGAGCAGCTAGATGGTGCAGTGGATAGAGCCCCAGACCTGAAGTCAGGAAGACCTGAATTTAAATGTGGCCTCAGACACTTAATACTTCCTAGCTGTGTGACCCTGGGCAATTGCCTCAGCAAAATAAAAATAATAATTATATCTCACATGTTCATTTACCATAACCCATTGTTTACCTTTTAAAAAAAGACCTCCACAGACTTTACAGCCTCATAACTTGCTTTTTCCCTTTCCACAGTTGCTGTTGAGCCAGACTGGCCTTCTTTGTGTTCTTCCTGCAGAGGAGCTCTTTCCTTCTTTCTTTACCTTTGCATTCTCAGTCTACTCTGCCTGGAATGCCTCATTCCATCTCATAGAATCTCACTGCCTTAGAGCCAAAGCTCACACTCTCCTTTCTTGGGAGTTCCAGTCATAAGAACTGCCTCCCCCTCCCCGACTATCTTGTATTTATTCTGTGTGTATTTATGTACATGTTCCCTATTATCTCCTGGATCAAATATAAAATCCTATAGCTTAAAAAATCCTTCTTAAAGCCCTTTCCCAGCTTTCTAGTCTTCTTACACTTTACTCCTCTCCACGAATTTTGTGATCCAGTGACCCTGGCTTTCTTTGCTCACACTAGACGTCTCCCAGCTGGAAGCGTTTTTCCTGACTGTTTTCCTTGCCTGGAATTCTCTCCCTCCTCATCTCTGACTCCTGCATTCTTTCAGGTCTCAACTCAAATTCCACATTTGGCAAGAAGTCTTTTCTGATCATTCTTAATCTTACTATCTTTTATCTGTTTACATTGTATTCATGGTTGTTTTTATGTATTTCCCCTACATTCTCTTTGAGGGCAGAGACCTTTCTTTATATTCCCAGTGCTTCGCACAATGCTTGGCACATTGTAGACATTTAATAAATGTTTTCTGATTGATTAGTTACGTAGGCTAAGGAAGAATGAGGATTCACAAATGACACCAGGACTGCAAACCTGGGTCACAGGTAGGTACGACTGCATCTTTCCAAGTTATTTTTGACAGAAATAGGGAAGTTTAGAAGAGAGATCAGTTTGGTTAGATTGATGGATTCTCTTGGGGTGTGACTGGAGAGAAATAGAGATGTTTAAAACACACTGAAGTTGAGATACACGATTTGAAATGGCCAGCAGGTAGCTGGTGTTGCAGAATCTAATTTTATCCAATCCAATGCAATAACTGAGATGTAGTGTTTTAGATAAACAGCATGATTGTAATACACTTTTTGGAAATACTTTATTAGGTTCTAGGATGGACACATTACTCACTGACAGTATTCCTTTCAAATGCAAGATAAGAATATATTTAGTTAAAAAGTAAAGTAAAATGAAGATACCATGAGCACCTCAACTTCTAAAGTTTGTTTAGGTAGTAAAAATATTTAATTTATAATTTATTATGGCAAATATTGACCTATGCCTGAAATCTGCCCAAAACAGCAATCTTTGTCTTTCCCAATTTAAATAAACATTGAAGTTGCATTTTTTGTAAAAGTTGTAAGAATTCTTCTACATATTTGTATGTAATTAAATGGCATTTTTTTAAAGTATCACCTTTATAGTATAACTTGAAAAGTTGTTTCTATAATTCTAAAGCTGAGGATTTTTTTTAATTGATTTAAATTGTGTGGTTTTGAAGGGAGATCACAATTCAAATGAGTTAATTTGATTAGATTAGTTGTGACATTCTAGTCTATATCGGTAGTTATTTCTGAGTAGCTTCCAAGTTAGTCATTTTTAAAAACTATCCAAAATGACAACTCTCCCCTTTTGTGTATACTATGAAGGGTCAAAAGTCTTACCATGAAACAAATTTATAGGGCAAAATTATCCTCAGTTTGAAATATGAATAAAAATATCCAAAAGAAGTGGCAAAATGGGTTATACTTAACAAAAGCAGCATTACATTTTGAGGATAAAAATAATATTTTGTCTAGTTGGTCCTAGGTGGGACTAAATAATCTACTCATTGTATGTTTACTTTTAGCTCATATTCAACCTTTTTCCTGGTTAATTTGCCTTCCCCCAGCAGAGTTGTTTTGTTTTCCCACAATTTGTTACTTCCAATAGGATCCAAATAGAACAAAATTAAATTTGATTTTTCCAGAGTTCAAAGGACTATTTTTGTAAAACCCTTTAACATTTTATTTGGAATTAGCATCAGAAGATATGGCTACTATTTAACCACTATTTACTATTTGGTGAGTCATAGGATTGCAGACCTAGAGCTGAAAAGTTCAACTCCCTTGTTTTTTAAATGAAGAAATTGAGTCCCAGAGAGATGAAGTGATTTGCCCATTGTAGCACAAATTCTAACTCATAGAACCCAAGTCCTTAACTCCAAATCCATCTCTTTTTTTTCTCTGTAAAAATGAAGGGATAAAATGAGATTATATATAACGCTGGCACAAAGCAGGTGCTTATCTAATAAACCCTTGTTGGTGGATGTTACTTTGTTCAACATGGAAAAAATCATTACCTTTTCATCAAATTACAGATAATTTGTTCTCCTCAGGAGAAGGATCGCATTCATTTCATTGATCAGTGACTTCAAGTCTTTCAAAATTGTTGATTTTTACAATGTGGTCATTATACCATGTTTTCCTAGTTCTGCTATATCCAGTCTACATCAGTGTATGTCTTCCCAAACTTGCCATTCTTCAGCTGATGAGAGAACTCCCTTACTTTTCAGTTCTTTGCCTCCCTAAAAGAGATGATATAAATATTATTTTTGTGTCTTTTTCCAAAGATCCTTTTCATTTCTTACCTTCTATGATTCATTCTGTCCATTTTAGTTTTTATTTTTTGGATTTCTTTTGCTCATCTAGCTTGTAACATTTTCATTCTCTTCTTCCCCTTTTGGGTTTTCCCTTTCTGGGCCTTAGGTATTTATCCTGTCTCTAAGAACAGCTTATCAATCACATACTCATTAAAGAGTTTATGTACCCTGTTCTTAAGTTTTAAAATATACAAATAAATTGTTTTCTAAGTCTTAAAAACAACAGTGAATCAAATTGTTACTTTTTATTCTGCTGGCTCTTGGTTGATTTTTTTTCTAGGGGGTTGTGGCACTTCAGAGAAAAAAATTTCTTCATCCCCTATCCAAATGCTAAGTTTGGTTTAGTGGAAATTATTAAAAAATTTGAGTTTTTTTTTTTGAATTTTATAAATATGTACATTTTAAAATATCAATAATTGGGATTTATGCTGTTTATAGATCATTTACTTTCTGTTATAGATAAGCATTTATAATTCCCAATGAATTTATTTTTTTAAAAACTATTTAGAAATATCTAGCCTGTTCTCTTTAAAATAGAAAATGTCATTGCTTTATTGAATAAAGATATAGCATAAGTTCTTCAATTTCAGAATGATAAGTTTTACATAAAGTTGTTTAACTTTGTTTTTTATTAATTTCAAATTCTGGCATATCTTAAAAAGACCTTCCATATCTTAAATGTCTGTTCATTATCCTACAGTTGCTTTTGTCTTGAGTGTTTTGACAGCATGCATTGGAAATTAATCCTCATGAATTAATATCATTAGCTTTAATAAAATACGTTTAAAGATAAACTGTATTCTCTAGGATAAATCTAGTTTTGATATAGCTACTATAGCTTCAGTTATGTATAGAATTACATGGAAGAAATGGGGGAAGGTAACTTAGAAACCAGTTAGTCAATAATTTTCTAATAATTATTATTGAAATTATTTTTTACTGGTTTTCTGTTAGAATTTTTAGAAAAAAAAACTTTTCACAATACTTTTTCATCAATATTTAACTTAGGTGACATCCATATAGGCCTTGTGGGAAAATAAAATAATTTAAATATTACTAATATAATAAGTCTATAGAAAAGGGAACATTACTCTCATTACTGATGGAATCTTTTGGCTCACTTGTAAATATTAAAGCAATGTAGTATTCAGAAGTATGTAATCTTTCTCCTCAGAATGACTAGTAATAAAGGAAAAAAACTTCCATCTTCTCTGTGCACAATTATTTTGTTTTCTAAAATATTAATTATCTTTATTGGGGAAGGAAAATAGAGATTTCATTTGCAAAATTACTCAGCAAGTAAGTCTGAAGGAAATAAAATGTTATTTTTCAGCAACCACCACTTATAAAATTTTAGTTCTTAAACAACTTTTTTAGTGAAAATAAGAGACAAGATCTTGATGTATTAAAAAAAAAAATTGGTGGGATATTGGCAGAAATTTTACATGTATAAGAAGACATTGCCATATTTTCACAATCATTTAACAAATAATGTATATTTTTGTGCAAACTTCAGAAAACTGAGGTATGTTTAGCTTTTCACAATGAGTAGAAATTAAGGCGGAAATAATTAACCCAAAAGAAAAATCATTTAGTTTGTGAAAGCCTTTTTTAATAAACATTTTTCAGTCGGGTCAATAAACTAAATTCCTAGGTTTTAATAAATCAGATTTTCCTACATTTTAGTAAGTTAGTTCTTAGTTTTAATAAATCAGATCTTTAAAAAAGATGTTTCCACATTAAACTTGTTGCTTTTAATTTCTTTGTATTAATTTAAGACAACTATATTACAGGTAGTATAGATAATAATTCTGTACTCTTTGCTGGTTAGACATGATTTTAGTACTAAAAATATTCTTTAATATAATTTTCTTTAAATTAAACTTTAGTAAAACCTGGCAGTGATTTAGGTTTATTTTTTAAATGTTTGTATGAGGGTTACTCTGGAGTCAGAAGGGCCTGAGTTCAAATTCAGCTTCAGACAATTAATACTTCTTAATTGTGTGGCTCTAGGTAAGTCACTTAACCCCAATAGCTTCACAAAATTAAAAAAAAAATTAAAAATCAATAAAGTGGAAGACAGGATTTACAGGTGTTAATAAAAAGCTAAACTTAGAAATTAAATGTACCAAATTTTACTTGGCAGATTTTTTTGTGAATGTTAGGAGGATTTACAACGTAAGTTCTGTGGTGTACATTTAATAATTTCATTTGTAGAATTGCTTACATTTTAACATTTCTTCAAATGCCATATTTTCTATTGCCAAGAATATAGTCTGTCTTGCATTTGAATAAATAAAATTTGATAGAACATAATTTTGTGAATCCTGTTTTATATCCTTTTTTTTCTTTTTTTTCCCACAGATGATCATATGGTTGGAGAAAATGCTAGATAAAATAATCAGCATTTTCATCATATTTTTGCTAGTAATAGGGACCCTTCTTCTGGCTCTACTCCTTACAGCAAAGGTATCGTACTTAAAATTTTATTTGGAATTAGCATCAGAAGATGACTCTACTATTTACAGTAACACAAATACTGCTATCAGCATATTCCTAAGTGTTACTTTAATTTGAACCAGAAAAGTAAGCAACACATAATAGTAGACACTTAGTAAATGTTTGAATTGAATTTATTTATGTATTAATTCATTAAATACTTTTATTATTATCACATTTAAAACAGCTTTTAAATGCTTTCTGACTTTTCTTATACAACTTTGGTTGCTTTCTGTTTCCTGCTGTCTTTATTCAGATCTAGATTCATGGGACCAGAGTTGGCTGTAATCTAACTTTTTTCCTTGCTGATCCTCACAAAGTGCACCCACAAACTTCTGCATTATGTCTCTCCCTTCCTATTGGCAGATTTAAGAGGACCCTAAGATTAGGGGACTGGTGCCGCCATGTCCATCTTCTTTATTGCTCTCATTGGGTTGCACATGGCATATGAATCCTTATCTCAGCCCTTTAAAAGGAGAAATTTACTAGGTTGCAGCTCACATTTAGGAAATATCATTAATGACTATGCACATTAACAGAGTTCTCTCTCCTTACCTCTGCCAGCAGCATGACTAAACAATGACATATTAAAGAGAAATCTAAATTTCCTTTACTTTAGAAGTAGAAAGCTTCTCTGAAATTTAAGTCTTGCAGAGCTGCCAAGGCACTGAGATATTAAATGACTTTCCAGTGCTATCCCACCCAACTGTGTCAGAAGCAGAATTTGAGTTGGGGTTTTCCAGACATCAAAATTAGCCCTCTGTCTCATTTCACATTGCCTTTTATTTGTTGAATGGTTGATACAAGCTCAATTCTAAGTTGAAACGTTTTTTGCTAGTAGTTGTTCATTTAAAAAAGTTTAACATTATTTGCTTTTCATTCAGTCTTTCCTTCTAACTTAGGTGCATCAAGAGAGTGTACATATGATTCAAGTCACAAGCAACTTAATCAATGAGACTGTTGCCAACCACCCTGAATGGGCGAAGTAAGGCCACTTCCTGAAGTCTGAGGTTTGACCAGAGTAGTAGGAATGGTGAATGAGGTTCGGCATTCCTCCCTTGATAAGAAGACTTTTTAAAAAATGGAGTAGAATAGGCTCTGCTTTATGTAGAAATGCTAATTTAATTATAAAAATTGCTTTCTCCCAGATATTAAAGACCTTGGAAATCTTCACTTCCTGTGTAAGAAGTGATCCATTCTAAAGCTAGTAGTTATTGAAGACCTCTCTACATGTTTTCACTTTGACCATAAGGGACCAAGACAGGTCCTAGGCTTGAGATTTCGCCTCTTTTTACTAAGGCAGGGAACATCCTGTCTGCAGCTTCATGCTTAGAGCCTAGAGCACTTTGAGGTTTTATGATTTGCCCAGTGGCCTATGAAGATAGTACATATCAAAAGGTAGAACTAAAATTCAGGTATTCTTCACACCGAAGCTGGCCTTCCATCCACCTCTGACCTAGAACAAATCTAAGACTGTAGGATGCAGAACTCATGCCAGAATGTACTAAGAGAGAGGGTTTTCTCATTTGAAGTTCCCAATGCCAATGAAATCACAGGTCCAGCCCTTCCTCATCCCTGGCCTCTCACAAAACAAAAACACAGAACTCCAGGTTAATGCGGTCACTTTGTTGCAAGATTCCTGTCATTTATTATTGGAATTAAATCTCCTTAGATGCTCCTGTCTCTGTTTTCTCCTCTCCCAGTTCTTTTAATGTCCTCTTATTCAAAAGAATAAAAACATGTCTTCTAACATCTGCCCCAAATATCTACAGAAAGAGCCACCAATTAAAAAACTAAAAAGGCACAGGGATGGCATTTTTCTAACATATTTTTGAGTGTGAATACTTATCAATTAATTTAGGGTAATTGTAATGATTTGATATCATAGTCAAGGATATATTTTAAAAGATTTTATTTTGTTTAAAAAATTATTTGAGAGAATAAAAAATGCTTACCAGTTTATGGATACCTTATCTTCATTTTAAAAAGATTTCATAATCCAAAATTTTCTTTTTTAAAAAATAAAAGCTAGCTTTATATAGCCTCTAACATGTGCCTAGATACCATGCTCTCTCTACAAATATTATCTCATTTGATCTTTACAACAATCATAGGAAATAGGTAACCATTATTATTCCTTATAGTTGAGAAAATGGAGGCAAACAGATTAAATGAAGTATTTGCCCAAGGTCACAAGACTGGTATCTAAGGTAGATTTAAACTCAAGGTGCCCAATTCCCAGTCTAGCACTCTATCCACTGTGCCATCTTGTTGTTGCTAAAGAAAAAGAGGGAAAAGTCGATATTTTATTTTATTTCTCTCCCCCATACAATTATTATTCAAAATAAATTCTCTGGCAGAATTTATATCTCCCTAATCTGTCTCAATAAATAAAACTAAACAAGTCTAAATGACCTTAGAACAATCTAAAGACAACTAAGGTAGAAATTCTTGGAGAGAGAAAAATAAATCTTGGAGTGCAGAACACCCCTATAAAGAATTTAGGCCAAATCTACGAGATAGGTTTAGAAGAGATAAAGCTTACACCCAGCGAAAGAACTCTGAGAGATGACTAAGAACTATTACATAGAATTCCCAATTCCTATATTTTTGTCCGCCTGCATTTTTGATTTCCTTCACAGGCTAATTGTACATTATTTCAGAGTCTGATTCTTTTTGTACAGCAAAATAACTGTTTGGACTGTATACTAATTTTGTATTTAATTTATACTTAAACATATTTAATATGTATTGGTCAACCTGCCATCTGGGGAAGTGGGTGGGAGGGAAGGAAGGGAAAAATTGGAACAAAAGGTTTGGCAGTTGTCAATGCCCATGCATATAACTTGTAAATCAAAAGCTATAATTAAAAAAAGAAGAAGAGATAAAGCTTCATTCTCATCCCTTAGGTAGTTTACATGTGTACATTCATGATTCTGTGATAATTATCTGACATTTATTTAAAATATTCTTTAATCTGTGTCTTTTTTTTTTTTTTAAATATCAGTTGGCTTCCTGAAGCTCAGGTAGTTCAAAGAGCTCTCAATTCTGCAGCTAATAACGTCTATCAGTACGGACGAGAATGGATAACACATAAGGTAGGGTTGGAAAGATATCTTTTTTTTTTCACTTTTTGTTTGCCATATTTTTGGCAACTCTGCTTTATTAGCAAATAATGGAGCATACAATTTAATCAACTTCTTGGAGAGAATAGAGAACAACTCTTGAAATAAAAGTTTCAGTGTTATTGATCATTGTTTAATATTAATTTACTTAAAATGATATTTTAATGCCTTGATTTGGCTTTTGGTAGAACATGGCATGATGATACTTAATGATTTTTGCTCTCATGTCTATTAGATCATTAAGTACCATCATGTCACGTGCCCCTTGAAGCTTACTTTACTTCCCCATGTAGACCAGAAATGGAAATAAGTGAAAATCCTGAAATCACACTTATTCAGTAAGCACCTGAAGTGCCTATAACAAAAACTACCAAAAAGCGAAATATAAATCAACAAAGAAACAAAAAATAAGTATTTTAAGATGTTATGTTTGGAAAGCTGAAATGAAACAGAAGCCATTGTATAAAGCAAAAAAAAAAAACCTTTTAAAAGATTGTTTCAAATGAAAAAAAAATAATCACCCAGAAGAATTTGTTATCAAGCATTTCATTTGACAGTAGAAATACAAAGAATGTCTGCTATCTTTGATCTCTTGGTGTTTATAGTACAGTTGTATATAATAAATGGTCCAGATGAAAATGATACAGATTTCACATAAAGAGGGGGAAGGAACTGACCTGTTGAGCAAAAAGTTCATGGAAACAATCCTAGAACTGATCGAGGTCTTGAAGAAAGGATAGGACCTACACAGAGACCAAAGGTATTTGGCATTTCAGACTCTGGACAAGTATGAGCCAAGGAAGCTTGTGCTCCTGTGGATGAACTCGGTTTGAGTAGATGGTTCATCTCAGGGACTAACAATGGCCAAGAATACAGAGGTAGGCAATGCTTAGCTTGTCTTCTTTGCCAAAGTAAGAAGTATGAATTTTATTCTAAATAGTAAAAAAGTAAACCTGCCCAAGAAACAAAAGCTGCTTAAAAAGAAATGGGATTGAAAAACTTTTAAGGTGGAAGAAAGAAAATGCACCTTTTCAAAAATCTTTCTACGAACATGTTTGTAACTATTCAGTGCCAGGCCCTGCATACAGATATTCAGAGTGGTGGTTGTTTTCAGTCGTGTCTGACTCTTCACTTCCCATTTGATATTTTCTTGACAAAGATACTTGAATGGTTTGCCTTTTCCTTCTCCAGCTCATTTTACAGATGAGGAAACTGAAACAAACAGGATTAAGTGACTTACCCTGGATCAGACAGCTAGTAAGTGTCTGAGGCCAGATTTGAACCCAAGAAGTGAGTCTTTCTGACTCCATGCCTTTTTCTACTGTCATTCAGGTGCTTCTAGGTGCTTAGGGTACAAATAAAGAAATAAGACAGTCCCTGCCTCAAAAGAGCCAGATACAAGCATATGAGGAATCTCAATGTCGCATTGTATAGAATGCTATATTTGGAGTCATAAAGACTTGAATCCTTAAACTCAACTAGTTGTATGACTATGGGCAAGTCACTTAATGTCCTTCAGTCTCAGTTTCTTAATTGGTAAAAGGGAAACAATAACAGCACCTATCTTCCAGAATTGTTGAGAAGATAAAATGAGATCTTTGTAAAGTACTTGACTAACCATAAATGGATTTGAACTCAAGGATACTTGATAGAGGCCCAACACTTTATGCACCATGCTATTTTCTTGTCTCTTTAAAAAAAAAAAAGTTTTATATTACTTTTGCACAAAAGTTATTATTTTAGATGACTCCTCTGGCAGAACTGACATTTCCCTGCTGTGTCACAGTAACTAAAATTAAACAAGTCTAGATGATTCTAGAGAAATCTAAAATAATTAAGAGGAGGATTTTCGGAGAGTAAATTGGTGGTAGTTGTTCATGCTGGAAGAGGACCAAAATGGCATTGTTATGTTGGAGTCAAGGTACAGTATGTCTGACTGGCTGATCTGATCTGCCTGAGCTCAGAATGCTCTATCCCAAGTTGGGTACTAGTCTATATGAACATTTGGAGTGGAAATGTCTTTTAATTTGTGCATCTTATGCTTCTTTTGAGCCATTGCAGTTTTGCTGTGCTCATAGAGCATAGCATCTTCTTAGTAAAACTTAGGCAGCAGAAAAAGGACTCCCAGTGGAAACTGAGGCCAGATCTAGGAGATAAGGTTGGAATGGACAAACTCCATTTCTTCCACTGTAGTAGCTTATATGTGGATCTCTTGAAAGATATGGCACAAATGCCAAGTGTTGAAAGGAAGTTCCAAAATGAGAGAGAGAGAGAATATGAATTGAAGAACTCATAGCACTTGATAACTTTAGATATGTAGGGTGAAGAGAGAAAGACGTCAAAGGTAATCCTCAGGTTGTGATGTTAGGAGAATGAGCCCAGCAAAGAGAAGAATGAATGGTGACAGAGGGATGCCACAGAATCCGAGGAAGGGACAGATCATGGCACCAATTGCCGTAGACATGAAAAGGGGAAAGGCCAAGAAATGGCCATAGTATTGCATAATAAAATGAGTTCTTGGGTGAGAGAGTATAAAGTACATGGTGAGGAAAGAAATCCAATTTCAAGGAGTTGAAAAACAAATTGGAGCTGAGAAAGTGGGGGCTATGAGTGTAAAAAAAAAAAAAAAAACAAATCTAATAGGAAGGTTTGAGTTAGCCCAGTTTGTCAAAAAATATAAAAACTGGCTGGTTTTTATAAGACTGAATACTTGGGTATCATTTTATAGGTGATGAAATAGGCTCAGAGAGATGGCATGATTTGCCCAAAGTAACAAATGGCAGAGCTGTGACTCAAACTAGGATCCTGTGGCCCAGATCCCACTGCTTTTTCCACTATATATATCATCTTGCTTCCCTAATCTTTGGGCATGAGTAAAGATGGGAACATAAGACTAGGGGGCACAAGGACAAAGAGCTGGCAATGACTTCTCTGTGGCAGTATGTGATGGGAATCATAGCCTGTCATGTCAGTCACTACATTGACCTCACGTGTGAGGTACAGTGTTGGAGAGGTTGTTGTCGGGAGTACAATCGCTTTTAGCTTTGTTTGCTGACAATTTCATTGCTTAGATTGAAAGTAGCATTTAATTTTGATTAAAGAACTGATAGATGGAATAGAGGTGGCATGAAGGTCAGGAGAAAAGTGGCCTTCTCCATAGAGTTTGAGTGATCAAAGAGGAGAAAACCAGTCACATTTTAAAATATTGTGAGTTGCAGAAAGTTAAAGGAAGAGATCAGTGCTGATGAAAGCTCTCAAAAATGAAATTCTAATAATATCTCACAAATTATCTCTGAGGCAAAAAGAAGGGGGAACAATTCAAAAAGGTAATTTTGGCTTGGAGAACATGATAGGAAAAGTGGTCAAGAATTCAATTTATTCCAGAGGAAAAGAAACTCACATGACTGAAAAGATGCAGTCTAATAATAATAATCACTAGCATATTTTACAAGCTTACAAAGTACTTTAATATGTCTTCTCATTTGATCCTTACAACAACCTTGTGAAATAAATGCTTTCATCATCATCATTATTACTATCCCCTTTTTATGTAACTAGAAATTTTATTTATTTTTTTTAAGCTTTTTATTTTCAAAACACACTTCTCTCCTTACCTACAGCCTCACATTTCCAGCTGCCTAGTAGACATCTCCCATAGGATGCCCCATGGCCATATCAATTTCATCATATCCAAAACTGTCCTCATTATCTTGCTCTCAAAAACCTCTTCCCCATGTCCTCCCTTCCCTGTTATTGTCCACAATGCTATCATCTTTCCAGTCATCCTGATTTACAAGCTAGGTGTCATCTTTACTTATTTCCCTTAATATTCAGTCTCTTGTCAAGTCCTGTCATTTCTATCTTCATTACATTTTTTTATGTGCCCCTTTTTAAATACTAGTCACCTTTGTGCAGGATCTTTTATAATAGTCTTCTGGTTGGTCTTCTTATCTCAAATCTCTTCTCGTTCTAAGCCATCTTCTGTTTTGCTATCAATTAGGTCTTCCTAAGATAAAGGTCTAACCCTTTCATCTCCCTATTTGGTAAAATTCTGGGGTTCCCCTTTACCTCCACAGACAAATATAAAATCTGTTTGGCTTTTAAATCCCTTATTACCTCACTTCTTTCCCTTGCAGCATTCTAATACCTTATCCTCAGTCCACATTCTCTGCAATACAGTGACCCTTGTCCCAGTGTCGTTTTGCACACTGACTTATTTTACTTATTACTCTCCCTCCCTCCTTGTCTCTGCCTCTTGGCTTCCTTCACATCTCAGCTAAAATCCAACCTTCTGTAAGAGACCTTTGCCAAGTCTTCTTAATCTTAGTTTTGTTAAGGACCTCCCTCTGAGACTGCCCCTTGTTTATCACGTATCATCTTGTTTGTACAAAGTTGCTGTCGAGTCATCTTCTCCTTCAGACTGCATACTCTGTGAAAACGGTCTTTGTTTTTGCTTTTGTTTGTATCACCAACGTGGTGCTTTGTTGGTGCCGATGAATTGTATGGAGATTAGGCAAAAGAAAATGGGGGCTGAGCTGGGTGGGGAGAATGAGGGAACATGAAGGAAGAGGCATTCTCCTCTTCCAAGATCCTCAGGGAATGGGAAATAAGGGGTAGGTATTGGCTGGTCTGGGACAGGGCTGATGCCTGATTGGGGGCCTCGGGAGATAGAGGCAGAGTGGCCAGAAAGTGCCAAATCAAAAAGGCCGACGGTGATGGCATCCCCAGGATCGCTCATTCCCTGGCTGCTGCCTCCAACTTGGCCCTCCTTCAGCCCCCCTTGTTTCTTTCCATAATAGCAGCAGCAGCTCACACCTCCCTGCAGATAAGAGGAAATCTCCAGAGATACTAATGATAGGCTTTGAAAGGAAGGAGGCCTTTCATTCCAGGCAAGTAGAACAGCCCAGAAATATTGCTGAGCCAATGGGTACTAGGGTTCCTAACTCCCCCTCTGAGGGAACATCTCACTCTTGACTCATGTTCTTGGTCCAGTTATAGTCTTGGGGGATCCAGGCCTTCAAAGAAAAAGTGAGGCTCATTATTCTTGATTCTTTATGCCCTCACTCTGCATCTCTTGAGAAAATGACTTAAAGTTTAGATCTAGCTTTTGTCAAGGATCTCCCCAAAAGAAACAATTGCGATACTTAATGCACAGTGTGGATATGTAAGACAGACTGTATTCTTGGAATTTTTTTTAAACTGTGAACTACATAAAAAAATACTAAGCACAAAAGACTCACAGGGATGAAATTTTTTTATGAAATAATAACTTATAAGCATCACTTTACTACTAAGATAACAACTAGCTTTGTGGATCTTGGCAAATCACTTGACCTCTGTCTGCCTCAGCTTCTTCACCTTCTTCCCAATATTATTGTAAAGATCAAATGAAATAATATTCATGAAGTACCTGGCACATAGGGAGTACTTAATGTTTATTCCCTTAGTAATTATTATTATTGTTACCATATAATATATATGACCAATCATTCCTGGACTTATGAGGTATTTGAATGTCCTTACACTTAGCTAGATTTAACGGTCAGAAGTTTAGGAGAAACATATATTTTCTTTTGAATGCATTAGTGGGTAGTGTTCCTTTCAGGAACCCCTTGTATTCCAGTGTATTATAATGGATGAGAATCAGGCTAATTGGACCAGTAACTTACTTAAGTTGCCTGAGATGATTATGATTACTTTAGCTAATATTAGAAGACCTAAAATGGAAAAGAGGCAGGAGCTATTGCATTACATATGGCTTTCAGCAAGATGTTTGACATTCTTTGTCAAAGTTTCTTTGTGAACAAAATGAATGATATAGGCGAGATTAGTATTTCCCAGTTACACTACAAATTTTTTTTTCCTTTAAAGTATGAACTATTTCATTCTCAGTTTCAGGCCAGTAATTCTCTGTTTAACCGGAAAAAGGAAAAACAGGATATAGAGAGGAAGAATTGTTTTTGGTTTTGTTATTAAATTTATAGATTTTGAGCGATTAAAGACACTAGATATGTCATTTTTAATTTTTTACTATTGCTTTTTTTATTGATAAAACATATGCATGGGTAATTTTTCAACATTGTCTCTTGCAATCACTTCTGTTCCGACTTTTCTCTTCTTTCCCTCCACCCCCTCCCCTAGATGGCAGGCAGTCTCATACATGTTAAACATGTTGAAATATAGATATATCATTTTTGTGAATGAGCAAAAAATTTGTCATGGACAAGGGCCAAATGATAAGTAAAAGTGTTTGGATTTATAATAGCTTGAACAGTTGTCCCACAAAATATAGAATAAACAATTATTGGTCAACTAAAGGAAGGTCTACAATATTTAGAAGTGATTTGGATGAAAATATAGAGAGCTTGGTCATCAAATTTCTGAATCATAAAAGACCAGAAACTTCTAGATTTTTTCTGGCACAGTCAAGTTTCAAATCAGGAAAAGACCTAAATAAGCAGGAATAGTGAGGCAAGATTAAATATAAGATTATAATTAGATATAAAAATGATCTTTAAAGTTACTAGTTAAGTATGTTGAATTTAGCATATTATTTTGAAATACAAACTGTACTTAATAGATTTGTGATTTCATGAACCATCTTTTTCTCTTTATGTGGAAATGTTCATATTTGGTGTTTATGATGTATAGAACAATAAAAAGCTTTTTCTAGAATTGAATATATTTAACATATTGCATTATTTGCCATCTAGGGGAAGGAGTAAGAGGAAAGGAGGGAAAAAAATTTGAAACACAAAGTTTTGCAAGGGTGAATGTTGAAAATTATCTATACATATCTTTTGAAAATAAAAAGGCTTTAAATTTTTTTTTTAAATTAAGGCTAACAAATAAATGAAATAACTGGTTGAGTTAACAGAAAATAATTTTGACATTTTATATATATAACTTGTTCCACTGGATGTTTCTTAATTTCATTTGATAGTTAACATTTGTTTATGCACAAATACTTTAGCTTTTGTTCCCAAGTAAGAATTATTTTGTGTTCAAAACAGGTAATTCAAATGCAGATATCCAAGCACCTATATCTGTAATGTCACTGAAAATGTATTATTCTTTAAGTAGATATACATAAACTTATATAGCAATTACTTTTAAACTAACAGTAATAACCATGAATATATCATAATGTAGTTATTCAAAGTGACCACAAATGACGAACACCAACACACCATGGAGCAGAATTTGTCTGTGCATAGTTAACTGGTCAATATGATTTCTTATTCTTAACTTCTTGGTTTTTAACAATGTTTCATTTATTCATTAAAATGAAGCTAACTATCCTACATATCTAATAAATTAATAGCAGTAAGCAGAATAATAAAGAAGGAAGAATGGTTCCTTAGAGTTTTGAATTTAGGGATGTTAAATTTTTACTGTTTATATGGTTTTTAGAAAATTTTGAATACCAGGGTTTGTTTGGAACATGTAAATAGATTATTGTTTTCTGAAATACTAAACCTATCTCTGTCTATTGTAGCTTCGTAAGATTTTGGGAGATAAAGTAAATAATACTGCTGTGATTGAAAAGCAAGTACTAGAACTCTGGGACAGACTGTATCACTCTTGGTTTGTAAAGGTGAGTAACTGGTGTGAGTAATTTTAAAAAGATATGGAATTTTTAAGATCCATTATAAGGAGAAAAATCCTAATAGAGTGGTCCAAAAATGAAAATTACTACTTAAAAGATAATGAATTCCACATCACTGAAAACATTCCATTCAAGTCAATATAATTATTTGCCAGGGATGTTGTAGGAGGTATTCATTTTTCAAATAGCATCTGGAGAGATAATCTCTTAAGATTTCTTCTAATTTCATTTTTTGCCTTTCTGACCTTTAAGATCTTATGTCAATTATAAATCACTTTATAAATTTCTGCTGACATATGGGGATAACTGGTTTAATTAATAAGTTAATTTTTTCATTTATTGAGTATACGGTCTCAAATTAGAGTCTGCAGTTTTTCAAAAGCAATTCCTTACAGGAAAACGCCAAGGATCTCTTCTGAAATCAACTTTTTATCACATTTCCATAATTTCTCTCTTTCCTTTTATTCATGGTTAACTTCAAACTCACAAACAGAAAATTATCTGTTCAGTATTACTAAGTAAAAAATGGTGGCATTGAAGCAACTACTAGAATTAGATAATGTACTTGTCCAACTAAGCTGGAATTATAAGCTATAGATGAATTATAAGCTATAAAATGGAAAAAGGAGTTGTTTTCTCCAGTGTTTATGCATGAATAGAAGCAGCTCTGCTTTTGTAAATTCAAGTTGGGAGAAAAGAAGCAGTAAATAAAAGCCATTGTTTGTCTTAGCAACCTGCCTTTGATTTAATAGCATTTATCTAAAGTGTGTTTGGAGAGCAGTAGTGAGGTGCTGATATTAGGTCCAGCTAATTCCAAGGCAAAGAGTTGGGAGCTCATGGATAGAAAGTTATACATTTTATCTCATGTACTGATGGACCAGAAAATTAATAAAGCTGTTTTTCTTCCAAGCAAATTTGGAATGAAAAACATTTTTATATGGATATTTTTATGATGTCCCTTTTCCCATTAACATGTTAAAACAATTTTTAAAAAGTTTTTTTTTAAAGTTTTGAATTGCAAATTCTGTCTCCCTGAGATGGTAAGCAATCTGATCATTTATACATGTGCAATCGAATCCATTAACTTTTTTAAAAACTTAACTTGATTTGATATTCTGTTCTTCTTTATAGAATATAACACATTCTGGAAGGCATAAAGGTCACAAGATGACTATAAATCGTCAAAATAGTTGGCTTGGAGATATTCTGGATTGGCAAGATATTGCTTCCTTTGTTCATGAGAACATTGAGACATTTCTTTCTGTAAGTAATTTTGCTTATGTTAACATGTGCATATAAATGAAAAGTGTAACTACCCTATGACTTATTTCTGTTTATAGAGGCTTTAACTCACTGTGTTATATTTGATCTTGTATATAAATACTTATGTATAAATAAAATTCCTTTTATTGATGAGGCATTTACATTGTTGAAAGCTGTGTAAGTAGTTCCTGTGTCACTTTCTCAACTGACTGAGCTGAGTCCCAGGAATGATACAAATTGTTCTAGCATATGTATCATAGTACTACTCTTTATTGCAATCTCCTTTATTCCTTAGAGATTTAGAACACTAAAATATCTTTAAACTGATCAGACGGTACCTGGTAAACACTGGAAGAGTGAACAGATTCTTTTATAGATCTAACTGCTTGTAGTTAGTAACAGTCAGTGATGACCCCATCCTAGTGCTCAGCTAAAGGAGTAGTAGTGCTCATCAAATAGATCACAGGGACCCACCTCCCTGTAATGAAATGATTCATTGACACAAAACTGCTTAAACAAAGTTTCTGAATTCTACTTATTTGGTCATTTGTTTGACATTCCAGAGAAAAAAGGTGTGGTACCTTTTAAAAAATTATTTAAAAAGATCATTTGGGATATGTGTGTAATGATGTCGATGATGATGATCTTTAAGCTTTCTTCTCAGTAATGTGCTTTAAGAAAAAAAAGGAAAGGGAAAAATTTGAGTTAGTAAAATCATAGAGCTGGAGATAGAAGGGGCCTCCTAAGTCATCTAGTGTAAGTCATTTTACAGATAAGGAAACTGAGACCTAGGGAGGTACATGATTTGCCGAAAGTCACAGATTTGGTGAATATTAAATAGGAATTGTATTTGTTTTTCTTTTTCATTTTTTTATTCTGAACTTTACAAATTCCAAATAAAATTAGCATTTCTGAAGAACAGAAAAAGATTGTATACAAAATATGAATTGCTTATGTTTTAAGTATATATTTGCAAATCTTAATGTGCTATATAAATGCTAGTAGCTATAGAATAAATATAACGACTTTTAAAGTTGTCCTACATATTTGTGATTCCTCCTGTTCTTTTTTAAAGGGAGTGAACCCTATCCCCAATTCTCTTCTCATTCTTCTCTACCCATCAAAAATTAATAGGAGGCAGAAAAAAATCTTTATTACAAATATGTATGGTCAAGCAAATAAAATTGCCACATTAGATATTTCCATAAATGTAGTCAGAAATAGGATTTGAATCTAGGTTTTCTGACAATCTAGGCAAAGCACTTTGCCTTTTACCTTTTATCCTCCATCTAGGAAGCCCATGAAAGCACTTTGCCTTTCTGGGTGGAAAAATAGTTTAGGACAGAGGAAAATAAGTTCTAATGAGAATGATGAATGTAGCAGCAATACTACTGGTATGCCAGTACTCCAACGAGAGAAAAGACTCATCAATACAAAAAATATTTATGGCAGCTCTATGTTATAGCAAAGAACTGGAAGCTAAGGAGTACCCATTGATTGGGAAATGATTGAACAAATTATGATAGGGATATTATTATCCTGTAAGGAATGATGAAAGGGACTTTTTCAGAGAAATCTGAGAAGAGTTGTATGAATTAATTAAGAAAGAAATGAACAGAATCAGTATACAGTAATGACAGTATCATAAAGAAACAGGTTTTTGAAACACTTAAGAAATTTGATTTAATGAAATGATCAATCATGACTCCAGAGTAAAACATGCAACTGACCTTCTTACCAAAAAGTGATAATCTCAAGGAGCATATCTTTAGACATAATAAATGGATGCATTTATCTTGCTTGACTATGAATAATTATTACAAAAGTTTTTTTGTTTCTCATCATCTTCAATATTGTCAAAAAAAAGGGGGGGGAGAGTTATTGAAGCATTTTTTTAAGTGAACAGAAGGAAACAGACAAGCAAGACAGTTTTGAAAATAAAACATTGAATTGATTATAAACTTAAAAGGGATAATCAAATTGCACAAAATAAAGATTCAGAATTTCATAAATAGTCCTCATTATTTGTACTACTTCATATTTAGAACCACTCATTTGGTGTTTAAGTTCACAATAGTTTAAGAAAGAAAAATCATAGTTTTCCAGTGTGAACAAAAGTAAGATTTAATTAAATTGCAATAGTTTATAATTAGGTACCCCTAGAGTACCCAAGTATAATTTTAGCCTAATTCTTGCTCTTAAGGATGTTTTCTTTGTCTCTGAGAAAGTTCTGTTTCATACTGTTTTAAAATATTTTATTTAAATATTTTGAAATATATTTAAAATACAATTTTTAATAGAAAATCTGAATCTTGAGGTTTATCTTTGACCCTTTTCTGTTATCAATTCTGAAAAAATAGCCTTATGGCCTGGTGATAGTATGTTAATAAAATACTACTACCATCTGGTGGCACTATCCTTACTTGCAGAAGTAGTAGCCAAGGAGAAACTGAGCCACTATTTTTACCTTTGAATGTATTTTTTGTCTCCACATCCAACAGTAAGAATTAAACTGTTGTCAGCAATATGACAAACATTCTTTATGTTTTACAGAGTAATTGAGTATCTATAGGAAGAATGTAAGTGAATTGTCAAAGTCAGTCAGTAGGTAAAAGAATCAAGCCCAAGCAGGGTCGATTTCCTTAGCACTTAATAGTTATATAATTATCCTTTTTCAAGGATACAGTTTCTCATTTATGCAGGCTCTAGACAGTGATGCTTGTGAAAGTGTTTAAATTCTTATAGAAAGGAAAAGAGAGAGCAAAGTGATTTCCAGAAGGACCGGTCAGATTTATCACCCAGATATAGGTGAATAGAAACAGTTTTCATGCTGATATGGAAGAAAACTATTTCTAACAAACTAAATAAATTGCTCAAGAATAATTCATGTTTACAAAAATAAACCAATCATTTTCTAAGGAAGGGTCTGCCTTTTTTGAATTTTCTTTTATGGTATCTATTAAGACAGACTGCTTTAACCATATACTTCTCACCCTCTCTTACTAGGTACATACTTATCCTTACAATAGTATCCTTACACAGTATCTCGAAAATCTTAGCGCCATTTTAAGCCATTAAAGCTTAAAAGACAAAAAACACTAAGATTTGGGGACATTGTACATTATGCCCCAAGTCGCTCCTTCAATTAGAAATAGGCAGCAGACATTTACTTCCTTTCCTTATGCTCTCCTGTAGCTCAACTGTTACTCAGCTTTATTATTGTCCTAAGACATGATTTCATTCTGTAGGTGGTGTTTGTATAAGGTTTTAGCAATAGGAAATTATTTGTATCTGAGGTGGGTTTAAAACCTTTTGTTTTATGAAGTTAATTTGTCTTTTAAAAAGTGATCTTAAGGACAGTTTTGAGGCTGTACTTAGCTTAGTTTTCTTTAAAATCAGCCACAGAGTTGGAGTTTCCAGAGCAAAGCAAATTCTTTCAATAAGTAGGAGTCTCAGAGTTAAGCATAGTACTGACAGAGCCAATTATGTATCAGAAGTAGAATTTGAATGCAACTTTTTCTGATTCTAAGGCTAGCTTTCTATCTGCTGTGCCAAGCTATTTCTAACAAGCTGTGACATATCCTAAAAGAGAAAGAAATCAAATTGCTGTTACCCCCTTTACCATTATCTCCCCTGAGGCCCATTGGGTGAGATAGTTCAGGACCCTGTATCTTGTGACCTCCATGCTTTCAGGTTGGCTCCTGTACTACATTGCTCAGGGAAACAACCCTTCTGAAAAGAGAGCCTAGCCTCTCTACTGACACCTGTGGGCAGATCAACTAAACAGCCTTCTTCTCTTCTCTCTTCTCTTAGCCCCTCTTAGTTCCATTTCAAGCCAAGCCTTTTTACAAAGGAGTAACCCTATTGATTATGCAAGGTAGTATTTATAATTGTAGGTGTAACAACCACAGCTTCTGAAGATCCAGAAAAGAACATTCTCACCACTAGAGTCCTTGGAACTATCAAGTGTTTCAACATCAGACACAGATAAAATTACCAGTAGCTAAAAATAATGACTCCTCTGTCTCTCATCCTTCTGTTTGACCTGTCTTGTTCACCTAAAGGCATTCCATATTGTAATATAGTTTTTTGTATTTATTCCCCCCTTAACCATAAAATCTTTGAGAACAGATATCTTTTTTTTCATCTCTGTGTCATCATCATCTAGAATAGTTGTATTACATGTACTCAAATAGTTTTTTGAATTGAATAAAAAAATCTTTCCTCACACCTCCTAATTATCCTACCAATTCTCTCACTATCTGGAAGCTCTCTTGTGTAGAATACAATTTTTGTCCTCTCTGCATGAAATTTTAACATTTTACAGTCAGCCTTTCAGTGTCTAATAGCTCTTCAATCTCAGTTCTTTTTAGAGATTTTCTTTAAAGGGACCTTTCCCATTTGAACAATATAAAAACAACACAGCAGAAAAATTTTAGACATTTCTGGAATGCAATCATTTTTTCAAGTGTAGAAAACACTTTTTACAATCTCCTTTATTATTTAATAGAATGCTTTCATTAACTCTTCAAAATTAATTGATTAATTCTGTTAACTGCAACTGAATATTTTGGTTAGATTGGCAGCCATGATTTTTTTTTTTTTACACAGATATGTAGCTAAGACCCAGAAGCACTATTATAATTTGCCATGTTCTTCATACATTTATTTCACTATAAAAAGCTTACATATTTTAAGATAAATATGATTTTGGATAGTTTGTAGATTATTGTAGATATTATATATAATAATGAATACCTTTGTGACATAAATAAGAGTACTGGTTCAGGTCATAATTAATGGATTTTATAGGTTTATCTATTTGCTAATATTTCTCCGAAAGAACAGTTCATCCTTATTAGTTAATTTCTACTTAAATTTTATAATTAGTAAATTAAAGATAATATTGAAATTATGAGTTACAAACTTTTTTGGAGCCAGTTTTGGCATGGTGTGGAACTCTTGATTGGCAGCATTTCTTATATGCTGATTTTCTGTACATTATTTTATACTAAAAGCAATAAAAATCTGCTGATAAATGCCTTCCCCTTTCAGATTACTATGTACTGTGTGTATATGTATGTATACACATGTGTGTGTGTGTGTGCATGCATACTGTGTACATCCACAGTTCCTGGTACGTGGAAAAGCTTTAATAAATTGCTTGCTGACTGAATTCAAACATTTGATCTTCTTGTTTCTAGATTCTGGAATCCCTATGGATAGTGATGAGTCGCAATGTGAGCCTGCTTTTTACTACAGTTACAACATTACTGACAATTCTTTTCTATAGTGGGACAGCCCTTCTCAATTTTGTGCTATCTTTGGTATGTATATTCCCTACACTTCCTTTTCAGTCTACACTGTTCTTCTTATGGGCCTTCATTTTCTTTCCAAATACATTTGTTTATTTTTTAAAAGATACTTTTTTTTTTCACTCTCTCTACTTCTTCATCTCACAAAAATTTGAAAAGGAAGTAGCCATCAAATTTTAGCTCAATTTTAGTATGAAATATTAAATTGAAGATTTAACCAAAGGTTTGCCATTCAAATTTCTTTTGAAATTTATTATCTGCTGGAAATTTTCAGGATGTTATCCAAATATTTGGAAATGTTGAATTTTAAAAATAATGCTATAGAACTGCTTAGTAAGACATAATTATTAAAAGCTTTGCATTTTCCTTTATAGCTTACAAAGAACTTTCTGATTCATGGCTTTGTTGGATTATATAAGTATTAATATCATCAATTTACAAATAGAGAAAAAGTCTCAGAGAGTCTAGGTGAGCCACTTGTCATCATAGAGCTAGAAAGGGTCAGAATTTTCTGTGACTGTGATCCAGGACTTTGAACTCTTAAGTCAAGTGTGGTACTATACATCTCAAAGTGACTTTATTATGTAGATATTCAATACAAAGATTACTTTGCTTAGTATCATGAGGGATACAGAGCTGTAATGTTCTTCTCTAAAATATAATGTTCTCTGGGAGCAGGTTTCTTGGGGGACTTCTGGAGGCAGCCTTCGTTTCAATTCAGTTTAATCACCCCAAATGCAGCCAGGAGTCTCTTTCCTTGGGCCCGGTTAGCTTTCTTAGAGACCTATTTCTCTCCTTGGTTCCAAGAGCTCCTGCTGCAAAGTCCTTTGCCTCTGCCAGCTTCAGCCTCCAGCCAGAACAAAGGTGGAAGATGGAGTGAATCTGTCTCAGCCTCAGAAAGCTTCTAGTGGACTTGTCCTTTCTGGCCCTGACAGCTCCTCTTTATATATTCCACACTGAGTATTCACCAATCATTATATCACTAGGAAACCATTATTTGTTGTAGGATTAAATCAATGCTAAACTAGATTTAACCATTGTTTCCTCAATTCCACTTACTTAGCAACTTGTAAGACTTCTAACACAGAGCTCTTTCCCTCAAAAGTTTATTTAGTTTTTTTAAGAATAAATAAATAGAAAAGTAAAGGCAAAGTACAAAACAGATCATTGAGTGCCATTGAAGAGTTACAGAACAATATCATTTATACCTTCAAAGAGAAGAAATCCTTTCCAATTCAGGGAAGACTTCATGAAGAAGGATCACTTTGGAGCTAGACCTTCAAGAATATATAGGATTTTGACAGGATGAGGGAACAATATCAATAAAGACTGGACAACACAGGATTTATTCAGAGAATAATGAGTAGGGGCAATTTGTTGAAATTTTAAAGGAGTAGTAGGAAATAAAACTAGAGCCATATTGCAGAGAACATTGGATGTCAGCCTGAAGAGTATCATAGGATCCTAACTTTAGAGCTGGGAGGGATCTTAGAGACCAAATAGTTCAGATCTCTTATTTTAAGAAAAGGAACTAAAGCTAGTAAAGGGAAGTGGATTAAACTTGCCCAGAATCACACAGGAAGTAAACAGCAGCATGTTCTTTGGATATTGAGGTTTTAAGGCAATTGAATAGCATGACTGGATTAATCTGACAGTGGTCCATAGGGTAGCTTGTAGAGGGAAAGAAAGACTAGAGGTTGACTAAAAGGGAGCACTGTTAAGAGAGGCCCAGATTAGGAGTTTTGGAAAACAAATGCATGGTTTACCAAGTACTTTCTTCACAATAATGGTGTGAAGTAAGTAAAACCTCATTTTACGGATGAAACAAGTGGTGCTCAAAAGGCTAAGGGACTTACCTGACATCATTCCTAGTAAATATCAGCATTCAGTCTTGAACTTCAATGTTCTGATTCTAGGGCTAGTTTTCTTTCCACATGTCAAAAAGAATCCAAGAAAGAAAGTATTTAAAGAAGAATTCATAGTATAGTAAGAAGTAAAGCAAAACAAAGTCCTTGAATGTACAAACTAAGGAAAGGAAAATGACTCTGACACCTGGCTGCTCCTGCCTCTGCTTTGTAGCTGGGACAATGCTGCAGGGCCTAGTGTGGGGTCCTGGAGACAAAGGCATAGGTGGGTAGCTTCTGGTTGCCGTTTGCTGGTTAATTTACAAAAGAAATCTAGCAGTATTTGCTACTAGTCTACCACAGAACAAGTAGTAGTCTAGTTAATATCCCTAGAAGTCTGAGAAAAGAAGATTGTTTGAAAAGTTCAGAATGGGTAAAAGGGCCAAGTATCTGAGTAAAAAGGGCCAGTATCTGAGGATACACAGAAAGTTCTGTTTGAGGCTAAACCAGGATTCAATATGTTGTAAGAGGCTTCAGAGCCAGAATTAAAACAATCCTTAGCTGGGGTATTTTTTAATCCTCAATCTGAAAATTTGTCATTCAGAGCTTAGGGCCTACTCATGAAATTGCCTCAACAAAAACAATTTCCTCTGCCTTCCTTTCCTCTCATTTTTGTTTGTTTTATTGACCCATTTTGTTTAAATGTGATGATCTTCCTAGCTGTGTGACCCTGGGTAAGTCACTTAACCCCAATTGCCTCAGCAAAAATAAATAAATAAAACTTTTGTTGGTGTCATTTGTCTTTAGATCACAGTCATTAAGAAGATCCAATCTTTTCTGAACCTCTTTCCTATCTAGACTTAATAGTCCCTTATAAATAAGAAAAAGTTTATTTAATTTGTTTTTCTTGGTTTCATGAAATAGATTTAATCTGATGAAGGCAGAGTAGTTCCTCAAAATAACCATGATAAAAAGACAAAAAGCATCAATTTAAAAGATTTTAAAATATTGACCATCCTGTTTAATTTTAAATTTTGTCATTTAGTGTTTGTCTTCATATGTATTATTTAAGGGATTTGTGTATATGCTCTTGGTTCTTCATTCTGCATTTTTTGCAGGTCTTCCCAATGTGTCTCTAAGTTCTTCATATTTAATTTTTGTAAAGCACAATTATCTTCTGATACATTCATGATTCATATACCTTAGTAGACATATCATTTTGTTTCCAGTTTTTTGAAATTTCAATAAATACTGTTATGAATATTTTGGAATATGTGAAACTTTTTCTGTTTTTCACAGACCTTCTTGGGGGTTATGTCTAGTAGTGAAATCACTCAGAGAATTAAAAAGAGTTTAGTAATTTTCCTTACATGATTCTAAACCATTTTCTAGAATAATTAGACCAGCTTCAGCAACAATATTTTATTGTGCCTCTCTTCCTACAGCCTCTCCAGAATTGACAGTTTCCATCTTTGTCCATTTGTTGGGTGTGTGATATGTTCATAATTATTTTAATTTCATAGAATCACAATATTTGAGATTTGAAAAGTCCTTTGAATTTTTTTTTCTTTCATAGCTCTGAAAGAATGGAGAAAGGAATTCATTAGGATGGATCAAAAATCTTTTGAGGCATATAATTTTAAATGGCTGTTACATTATCGACATTTCCTGACTCTCTTAAGTGGTCTGTTTATTTTCATGTTATTATTTTCATCTTGTCTTCATAAACTCTGATTTGTTTTACAGGTAATTTTCTTGACCACACTATTTTATTTATTAAGTTCCAGTGATGAATATTATAAACCAGTGAAGTGGGTAATTAGTCTGACACCACTGTCTCAGCCAGGCCCTTCATCTAACATAGTTGGTCAATCTGTGGAAGAGGCCATAAGGTAAGGAAGACAATATCTGCTTTTCTCATCACATTGAAAAACTACTTAATCATTTGAAACTCATTTTATTTTACTTTGTCTTATTATTACTCTTATATTGAGCAGTTTATACAGCAGTTGCTGTATTTACAAATTCATTCAGGTAAAAGAATGAGAAATGAAAACTTTAATGGAAAAAAAAAGTTTGGCACGGTTCATTTTTCTCCTAGATTTGCTATTAATTAGTCAAGAGATTAGCTACTTCTGCCATTAATACTGAAAAACATGGGGAACATTGTATTAGAAGAAAGTTATCTTTTTAACATTTGTCTAACAAGAAAATGAAAATAGAGTTTCAGAAAGTAAATAGCACCATAATAAAGTGAAGCCCATTGTTTAACATTTCATGAGATAAGTATTCATTTCAAGGGACAATAAGGGCAAGAGTATGCCCTAGCTTATTGAGATACAATGACAAAAATGGAAAGCAGTCCCTGCCTTTGTGGAACTCACATTAGGGAATGTAAACAATTCATCTAGTATATTCTTTTGTCTGAAGCTCTCTTAGACAAATAAGAATCTGCCCTGTCTTTAAAGGGTTACCAAAAAGAAAGCACCACAATTTTTTTTTTTTTTTTAATAAGCCATTTCATGGAATCTCAGAATAGAAAGGGTATACAAGAATCCTTAATACAATATCTCTGAGTGGTCATCCATCCTTCCTTAGAAGATCTCTGAAAAAGAGAAATTGATTACCTCTTGTGGCAATCCATCATGCTTTCCTGTAGCTCTAATTTTAAGGAAAAATTTCTTTGTATGAAGCTCAAATCTTCGCCTCTGCAGCTTCCGTCCTTTTTATCTCTGTGTTTTCTGTAGCCAAGTAAACCAAGTTTAGCTCTTTTTCCAACCTTCAGCTATTTAAAAATTATCATTAAAAGTTTTTTTAAGTCTTTTCTTCTCTTCATTTCCTTTCCTCTTAAGACTCTTCTCTGTGGTAAAGATCTGTGGTGCCCTCACCTAGTACTCATACATTATGGCCTCCTTCATCATCCTGATTGTCCTCTTTTGGATATTCTCCAATTTTTAATATTATTTCTGAAATAGGGTGCCTATAGCTGAACACAATACTCCAGGTGTGGTCTGACTATAGAATTGTGGCATGTGGCAACAAAGAATTAAGAATATCACCATTCAAATTGCAGACATGATGCCTTTCTTGATACCTTATCAGATTACATTAGCATTTTGGATTGCCGTATTTTATACTTTTGACTCATACTAAGCTTGAAGTTTGTTAAAGTCCTCAGATATTTTTAAAATTATTTTCTTGAACCCAACTATTTAAAAAAGTTTATATTTTTCTCTTTTCAATTTCATTTGATTCAGTCCTATAATTTATGCTCCAATATTTTGAATCCTTATTCTGTCATCCAACTTATTAATTATACTTCCTTGTTTCCTGTGCTCTGCATATTTGATAAATATTCCATTAATGCTTGTCTAAACTATTGATTTTGAAAAAGTTGGTTAGTGCATAGTTAAGGAAATTTTTTTATGGACCTTCTCCCAAACTGACATTCACCCAATTTATGTCTATTGTTTTTAATCTAGTCATTGTCAGCTCTAAACTTAACAAGCTGTACTTTTTGTCTAACTTTGACCTCCCCATCTTGTGTATGGGGAAAACACAAAAGACTGTCAAGTAAGAAAAAAAAAGTGTGATATAAAGCACATAAAACTAATTTTAAAATAATCCATTCTAAAATGTTGCCACTATAGCGGAAGCCAAATTCCCTGACAAATAGTTTATACACTAGATTTTCATTTTTAAAAATCAGGATATTTTGTTATTACTCTCTTACTGTGAGAAATGTCTTCCTAATATCCAAATCCCTCTTTCTATAATCTATTCTTTTTTTTTTTTTAATAGGAAGGGAACAGATACCTCACATCTTTTCTATATTTATTATTGAATCATTCCTCAGAGTTTTCTTCAATTTAAGTAACCTCAGTTGTTTTAACTCCTTCTTAGTTCTATGTGTCAGTTCTTTTTGATTATCTTTTTTTTGCTCTCCTTAAGCCTTTATGGGAACACAGAATTGGACATTGGTATTTGCACTAAGATTTTTACCAAAATTAACTATAGTAGTCATCATTATCTTCTCAAACTATCAAATTTACTTTTTTAAAAATTAGAGGCAAATTGGTCAGCTTAATTTTTCTCATAAATTGTTTTCAATTATGCCCAAACAACCATCTAGTATTTTTAATATGTTTACTTTTAACAATTTATTCCACTGAAGGTCATTTATATTCATATTTTATTGTGCAAGACAGAAGTGTCTTAATATGATGTCACCTGAGAATGTAATGGTCATGATCTCTCCATCAACATCAACAATAAATAATTTATTGAGAACTTTTGAACAACATCCTCTGCCCTCAAGGAGCCGAGAGGGAGATTAGATAAAGGTAGAAAAGAGAAGTAACAATATAAGATAGACAGTACTGAATACCAAATGAGTAATTATAATTAATAAAGGCTATTGAATTTCAGAAAAGAGGCCAATGGATTTTTAGTCACTTCATGTAGCAACTAGGACTTGTGTTAGCCTTGGAGAAAAGATAGGGCTTAGATAAACAAAGAGAACAAGAGATCTTTTCAAACTAGAGGAGCACCATGAACAGACATGGAGGTTTGCGGATTCATGACAATTTCTGGGAGTCAGGAAATAGGCCAGTTTGCCTAAATAGCGGTTTCACATAGGGAAATGGGCATGGGCCATGTTGAAGAGATAGAGGATATACATATTATAGAAGGATTCAAATATCAGGCCAATTAGAGTATTCTGTCCTGACTATGGGGTGGGAGCACCAGGACTTGAAAGCTTATATTTGTGTGTGATTAAATTACTGTGGAGTTAAGCACTCACATCTGTGCCAGTTATTATGGGGAATACAGGATAAAGAAACATGATTCTTGCTTTCAGAGAATTTGCAATTCAGAATGAGAGATAAGATTACACAATGGTTGTGATATAAAACAATGTTGAGCTTCATTAATAAAGATAAATACAGTTCTGTGAAAGAGATGACATTTCAGGGTAAATAGTCAGAAAGGGTCAGGACAAACAGGAGTTAGACAGGTGGAGCTGAAAGGTTAAAGTCTTTCTGGAAACATTTTGTGAAAGAGGAAGATTTTAAAAGTAGCTGTGAATCTCATTATAATCTCCTCCTAACTTTGCCCTTTTATTAACTATCATATTCCACAAGAGATGAAAGAAAAGAATTGGTTGGAAAGAAGTACAAGGTTAGAAGAGTGTTGCATAAAATACAGAAAGAAATGGGCATCTCGTTTCTTCACCATGCTCTGTGGAAACCCTTAGGACAACTTTACAGGGTCTTGACACTTAATTTCAAGAGTGTGAGTAGAATGAAAAAGTCATACTGCCATCAAACCTGACCAATAATTACACATTTCCAGTGTCTTTCTGTAATAAAAGTTTATGTGTGCAACAGTGAGCATTAGGTAACAAGGCTATTATCATGAAAATCTCAGTCATATATATCCATTTCACATTGTAGCCCTCTGAAATATATATTAAACAACTAAATTATATATAATTACCTCAGCTCTGTTAGGATATCTTTACTATATGTTTTGTATTGATAATTTGACTATGAGTTTCACAATGTATAAAGCAAGACAAGTTGGTATAAATATTTCTTTCTTGACTACCTAATGTCAGGTTTCAAGGTGGACAGAGCCAAGCTTCAGTAGAGGTTTTTTCAGTTCTATGCTTACATTGTAACTAATCCTTGGCAAATAGTCCTTTTATGTTGATATTCTTCTCGGTAAATCTTTTATTATGTTGTTACTATTTCTGTTAATCCTTGCATGAGATGAAGTTAAAAGCCTCTTTAGCCCATATGCTTAAATTTGATATCTTTACTCCCATAAGCCAGAAAGCATTGTTATGTATCAGTGAGGATCCAGGTGCGATTTGGTTACATAATTTCATAGTAGATCCATTTGGTGTCATTATATGACTTCTTCCAAAACAATTTAACAGCATACAAAACAAGGATAAGAGAAAATGGGTAGAGGAAGTAACTCAGAGTTCTGGGTTAAGTTGTAAATGAAAGTAGGAAACAAAAATATTCAGTCAGTCAAGTATATATTTGCCTGGTATGTGTGAGGCATTTTTTGTCAGGTACTAGGGATACAAATAGAAAAAGGAAAGAAGCAGAAACCATCTCTCTACATCTACACATTGAGCTAACATTCTAATGGAAGAAACAAATTAGAAATATCCTATTAAACTACATGTTCCTTAAGAGCAAGGATTGTTCTTAAACTTTCTTTGTATTTCCAACTCTTAGCAGAGTATCTGACATAGGTGCTTAATAAAATGCTTATGGATTGACTACATATAAATATAACTAGCATAATTATAAAATTAATAAATATATTCTACATAGACAAATAGTTGAATAAAAGTTATATTGGAAGAAAGGAGTACTAATAGTTCAAGGGATCAGGAAAAGCTTTATGCAGAAAATGGTGTCTGAGCAAAATCTTAAATGAAGAGAGTAACTCTGAGGCAGAAGGAAGGAAAGATCGCATGTCCATGTAGGACACCCAGTACAAAGAAGCAGAGTTTGGAAATGTTGTGTTGTAAGTGAGGAACACAGGCTACTTGACTGGGTTGCAGGTTGAAGTTGTTCAAGTGGTATCAGAGAGTTTTGAAAGATAGGTGAGGTAGGTAGGTTGTTCATTGCTTTACAAGATAATCAGAGGAATTTATATTTTATTTTAGAGACAATAGGGAAACCCCTAGAATTGAGTAGGGAAGTTACCTGGTCACAACTATGTCTAAGGAAAATTACTCTGGCTGAAGAGTTTAGCATAAAGTAGAATGAAACTTGAGCCAAGAGGCTATTGTAAAACTTTAGACCAGAGGAGAGGAGGGCCTGAACCAAGGTGGTAGCTAGTTGTATGAAGAGAGAGGAGTTGAATATGAGAGATTTGACAAGAGACATGGCAAGATGGGATGTGGAGAATAAGGTAGAGTGAGGAGTCAAGAACAATAACCAAGTTAATAAGCCTGTGAAATTAGTAGGACATTGGTGCCTTAAACAGAAATAAGGAAGTTTGGAAGAGAAGAGGTTTAGGGAAAAGATAACAAGTTTGTGTGCCACCAGGGCTATTTAAACTGTGCATTCCCTTTGACCCAGAAGTACCATACTGGGGCTATTCCCTAAAGAGAGTATTGAGGAAAAGGACTTATATACCAAAAAATGCTTTCAGCAGCTGTTTCAGCAAAGAATTGAAAACTGAGGAGATGCCCATCAATTGGGAAAAGACTATACAAGTTGTGGTATATGATTGTGATGGAAAGCAATTATGCTGTAAGAATTAATGAAGAGGATGACTTCAGAAAAACCTGAGAAGACCTTTATAAACTGAAGCAAAGTGAAATGAGCAGAACCAGGAAAACAATCTAAACAGTCCAGTAATAATGTAAAGAAAATCAACTTAAAGATTTTATAAGTCTGATCACCATAATAACCCATCACAGGTTGAGAGGAAGTACTCTCTACCTCCAGAGAGAGAACTCTGATAGATTCAGACTACAGATTGAAACATATTTTTCCTAACCTTTTTTTGGGGGGGATAGGGGTGGAATAGGATGGGACATGACTAAAATGGACCTTTATTTTGCATGATATATAATATATATATATATCTGTAATAGGTTTGTTTTCTAGCCTTCTCATTGGGTAGGAAAAGGTATAGGGAGAAAAAAATTGAAACAAAAAAAAAAGCATTTTAAAAAGTCACTATGCTTTAAAAAATAAAGTAACACTTTAAGAAAGTTGCTAATAAATTGTTTTAGACATGTTGCATTTAAGATGAACCCTTTTTGAAATGCCTATTTAGCAACTGGACTGACGCTCCAGGGAGAGACTGAGACTAAATACATAATTCTAGGAGTCATCTGCTTAGAGATGATAGTTTAACCAGACAAACTGACCAGGTTACTGAGAGACAGCTTTGAGGAGAAAGAGGACCCAAGACAAGAACTCTGTGGAATGCTCACAGAGGCAGGAGTTCAAGAGTAGGAAGAGTCAGTGTATAGTTTACCTAATCAGTTACAGGGTTGGGGCTCAAGGGGATGGAAAATACATCTCTAATATGACAAAAAGTAGGAGAGCTGAGAGTATAGGAATGGAGGTGTTAGAAATCATGTTATGGGTGAAAAAGAGGTTTAGGAGAAATGAGATAGGGAAAATAGGACATTATGATCAGAGAAAGGAATTTCAGAGTTCAGATTCACAGATTAATGGTTAATAGACTAGGAGACCAAAGTATTTTAGAGAATGTTAGAATATACTACAACTTTAGGAGTTGGGATGGAAAGAGAAAATGAAAATTGGGTTCTAGACTTGGCAGAGAGGAGTAAGAGAGTGATCCAGAGGCCACTAGAGTACAAAATGTGGATCCAAACAGGGAGACAGAGACTGATGAATCTCAAAAGAGAAATGATAGTTATAGAAGGAAGAGCTCTGGAAATTGACAATGAGGAGCATACTATTGTCCTTTTTTACCCCATTGTGTCCCTACCTTCTTAAACTGTAGTTTGCAACTCTTTATGGGGTCTCATAACTGAATGTGGGAGTTGCATAGTTATGATTTATTATCAGGAAATATTTGATTTATATATCTAATTTATCTACCTACATACCTGGGGTCATAAAAATTTCTCAGGTGAAAAGGGGTTGAATATGAAAAAAAAGGTTAAAAAGCCCTGCTTTATGGGATGACCAAGGATGTAGTATCTTTCAGAGATATTCTTTAAAAGCAATGTTGAAAGGATATCAAAGGAAGAGAGATGATAAAAAGAGTTTGTTAATGATAGAATAAGAGAAAGAGACAGAGAAGGAGAGAGAGAGCCAAGGAATGGTAGCAGGGAAGGTAATTTGCTTCTCAGTACCAGGTATGAAGGATGAAGGAAGGGGGAGTTTGTTAGTCATAAGACTATTCAAGAGACTGAGGATCTCATTCCCTGGGGGCCTGTGATAGCAGAAGAATGAAATTCTATCCTCTCTTCAAAAAAAAGTGGACAGAAGATTAGAGGCAGCAAGGCATAAGATCCTTCATCTGTTTTTGGTAAGTGTTTGGATCTAAAGGAATTCTTACTCAATGCCAAACCTTTGGGTTTGGTTTTCTTCTCTCCCTCCTTCCCTCCTTCCTTCCCTCCTTCCTTCCTTCTTTCCTTCTTTTCTTCTCTTCCTCCTTCTCTCTCTCTCTCCTTCCCTTCCTCCTCTCCCTCCTTCCTTCACTCTTCCCTTTTTCTTTCCTTCCTTTCCCTCTTTCCTTCTTTCCTCCCTCCCTCTGTCCTTCCCTCTCTCCTCTCCCTCTTTCCTTCCCTCCCTCCCTCCTTTCTTCCTTTTCCTTTCTCCTTCCTTCTTTCCCTCCTTTTCCTTCATTCCTCCTTCCCTCTCTTCTTCCTTTTATTCCTAATCTCAAATTTGGACCTGGTGTACAACAGCTTGTCCTGGATGGGACCTTGGCAACAAAAGGCCTAGAATGGACATTCACCATTTCTGGAGAGCTGATACATTGTTATTCAATGGTTTGATAAAGCAAGGTGAAAACATTTGTGCTTCTGAATGTGGCAGTAGATTCCTGAGCAAGCTGGTGTCCACATGTAGACCCTGAGAGTTTCTAGGATTGCATGTTCCTGAGCAGAGACCTGAGTGTTAGCTGTAGTTCCCTCTTCCATCCACATGCAAGAACCTGGGTGTTTAGTGGTTATGAAGAAGTCACGGACTAGTTTAGGTCATTTTTTAAATACAGTAATGGCAGGCACAAGGAAGAATGGATTCTCTGTCCCTTGTATGACAGTCTATTACCATTTACCTGCCTTCCATCAACCAAGACAGTCCTTCATAATGGAGAGCTGGTGGCTGAGTTTTCTTAAGGTGATTTGGTGACTGAGGTGTTTGTCAGTAGGTTTTGCCACAGTAATTTCCAAGGGAAGAGAGGAGGATTCCAAATGCAGCCTCTGAGAAGGGCTGGGGTTAGAGCATCAGTTATTACTAGTTGAATGAGTCTTCTTGATCTCCCCCAAAGTAACTTTTTTATTCTTTCTTCTTTCCTACTCCATACAACCAAATATCAAATCAGAGATGTGGGAGACGTTTCCTCAGGGGGGCAGTGCTTAGTTAGGTAGTTTATAAAGCCTTTTCTAATTCTTTAAGATTTTATACTTTTGTCAATGTGTCCTTCAGTCTTTCACATATGCTGCTTCTTTTTCATTCTCACTACTATTCCTTCCTACTCAGATAATTTAATTGCTTCATATCTGAGATATAGTAGTAGATAATTTAATTGCTTCATATCTGGGATATAGCAGTAATTCACTTAAAGTTTCTGCCAATTCCTGTTTATCCTTCACATTGTCCCTGGGCTAATTTTTGTAGAATTTTGGGGAAAGAGCTTTAGATTAGGAGTTGAAAGATTTGCGTTCTGTCTTTATTTTGCCTTTAACTAGGAAAATAACTTTGATAAATCAGTTAATTTCTCCAGCCTCAGTTTCTTTAAAAGAAGGAAGTTAAAATAAATCATTTCTTCAGTTTTAAATTTAAATATGTCACCTTCCTGAACAAAAATAAGAATACAAAGATAAAAATCAAATAGTCCCCACTCATTTGATTCCCCATTATCTACCAAATAAAATCCAAACTCCTTTCTTAGCAGTCAAAACTCTTGATTATCTAACCCTAACCCGTATTTCCAGTCTTGTCTTCCATTATTCTTGTTAGAAGTACTCATCCCTAGCAAAACTGGATCATGCTTGGAAGTTTCCTGCCTCTTTACCTTTGCTCATTCTGTTTCCTCTGCCTACTGAAAATAAATTTAAATGGCATAATGTCTCTATAAAGTTTTCCATGATCACCTCATCTAGATGTAATCTTTCTCTGTACTGAACATCTATAATATTTATTATCTGTAGCTCTCATAAAAGTTTTATTTTGCTTTGTATTGTAATTATATGTACACATTTCTTAGCTCTCCTACTAGATTGGAAGCTCCCTGGGGGCAAGCGACTATGTCCTTTACATTTTTGTAACCTCCACAAAACTGTGTATAAATTATTTCTTAGATGAATGATTTCATTGGGAGAAATTCATTCACCAGACATTTATTAATCACTTACTGTTTGCAAAACACCATGATAAGCTATGGAAGAAAAGCAGATTTATATAATACATAGTTTCTACCCCCATTGAATCCATAGCCCTCATATAAGCAGTTAAATATAAGATATCACATTAAGACTGCATTAGAATGTCTAACAGGAAAAAAAGTTTTATGTACAGTCCCCAGAAAAACAGTATTAGCAGTGGGGAAAATTAGAGATGGCTTCACTTTGGAGGTAGAATTTTAATTGTACTTCAAAGACTGAGTAGAAGTTCAATAGGTGATCTCAGTGAAAAAAAAAACTGATTGAAATTTGCATGGAAAAAGGATTCATATAGACCTTGACATAAAAGACGGGATTCAGATAAATGAAACAGAGGAAATAGGGCACATCACAAATATTAAATATATAGAAAAGCCAGGTTTACTGAATGTCACTGAAATGTATGTTCTATATAAGGATCTTGAAGCAAGATTTTAGTTACATGTAATACTTTGTGATAGATATTTGGTCATTTTGGTTACATGAAAATAACATTTAAGAGTCAGCTTGAAAATTTGGAAACCAAAGATGATCCTACTCACTAAGCTGAAATGAACAATTAATGGCCTTTTCTAAAATTTTGGTTTATTAAAAATATGTACTATGTTTAGAAAATGAAGTTTTAACTTTTTTTGTTATTTTTCAAAATGAAGCTGTATAATAGGTTTTTTAGTGCAAAGTCTCTCTTCTCTGGTAGAATCCATGTTTTTCCAGAGTTTCCCTTCAGATGAGAAACAAGGGACAAGTAAGATTTTTAAACAAATTCTTTTCAATTAATATAGTAATATTATAAATGCTAAACCCAAACTGCATAATACAATTACATATACCAAAAATGAAGTTTAACTCTATTAACCTATATTCAAGACATGTTATATCAAAGCAAAATCCTCTGATGCTTTGATCAGTTCACTTTTAATAAACATTTAAAATATAACCAAATGTATTTCCCTAAATTAATGATGTTCGTTTATACTAGATATATCTATATTATTCAGAGAACATTGTAAAATTTGGGCATCCTGATAATTATTTTAAGGTTTTTTTAAGATAGCTTTTTCAAATTTGTATAAATCTCAGAATGGTAATTAAAGATCATTCTAGCAGTCCCTAAGACTAAAGTCTTAATGTTAATGTTTTCACTGGCTATACAAACAGCATAAATTTAGGAAAATTTGAATGTCATGAAGATTCAGGGTGTCACTGAAGCACCTTCTTCCATACCATTGACAACTCTCTTGTGGACAGGATAGCAAGAAGATCCATTTTCAAGAGAAATCTAATTCTCCTTCATAGAAGCATTTATGTGATGCATCAATATAAGTTGGGAAAGAGGAACTCTTGAAATAAGACTTTAAAAACGTCATTACCATTGTAATTTCTCCAATATACAATTTGGCTTTAGAATGTAAAATCAGATGTGCACAATCAGTTATTAATCTTAATGCTTCAACAAAGTAGAAAAATCTGAATTATTTGTAAGCCAATAATAATTTAAGTGGAATGGATTATTATTGATAGTTAATTGCATTACCAGATATTGAAAGCTTCTTCATCCTTCAAGCTTTCCATTCTGAAGTATATAGTTTATTTTATAGACTCACTAATCTCATAGTCTTGAATCTTAATTTATTCTAATTTTTTAATTGTTAGTTTGCTGAATGAATGAAAATATTTGATTTTGAGCTCATGGATTTCCCTGAGTTAGCGGCATGTACATCTTTGCCTGTGCCATTTTCCTTTCCCCTAGAAGCATGTTTTTCTCCTCAATGTGCATACCATGCCCTTCTTCCTTGATGTTCTCATTCTGCTTGCTCTAGTGGAGATATTGCACATTACTAAGTTGCATGTTGTCACGGCCTTAGTGCAATTTAGTATGTGTGATATTTTCACATGAGTGCATGCACACGGGTATGGCTGTGGCTTAAAGTTATTGTAGCTTTTGGTTTTTGTTGGGGGAGTTGGAATTTGCTTATATGAATCAAATTAAAGCATTGTATAATCTTCTGGTTAATATTTATACTATAACTTTTGGAACTTACCAGAAATATATATTACATAATATAAATGTTGTTAAGACAACGTTTTTACTTGAAAAATTATTGTTTGGGTTTGTTTTTCCATTTCTGGGTCAGAGTATTTAGTTTTTATTATGCATTTAGGAAATAAAGGTTTTTGCTTTCTGTTTAGAGCAAATTAAACTTTCATTTTAAAAAATTTAGGAAACACAATACTGGGTAAAGTTTAGATAAATAGAAATGTAAGCGGCAGGTTTAAAACAGCAAGGAAATAGGCACCAATTCATTGGAACAAGTATCTCTTCTAACAGTGATAGAATAGTATAAAAATCTTAATATGGGAAAATTAGTGAAATGAAATTATTTTAAAATAATTAGATCAGTAAATATAATATTTTCCTAGCTACTAAAGCTGGTGCTAAGAAGAATTTAAATAGACTACCAAAATATAATGAAACAGTATATTTTCTAAAGAAAGTAAAGTTGTCCTCCATCTCATTATTAATAGTCTTGAGTTTCATGATCCTATTAATGTGGTGGTCCCTCTAACAATTTAGATCATAATCCATCTACGTTTTATTGTGCATTTCTTTTATGTGTCCTCCCTTAAATCTATTGTAGTCTAGTGTGCTAGGAGCCTTACCTTTAAGTTTTTTAATTTTCCTTGAGTACATACGCAATACTTGGCATTTCCATATGTTATCTCTCAACTCAGACTATTTAACCACCTTTTTCTTCTACTCCATTTCTTGAATGATTTTTTTTAATATACTCCTTGTTAGGAAGTCATCTTTGCATGCCATAGTAGAAAGGCATGATTAGGAACAGTGGGATGTCGTGGTAAAATAGACCAGTTTAACATATAGGTAGTAGATCCTTTTAACAAAGCTAGCTACATAGAAATGAAATGGGCTACTTCATGAGACATATTCATTTCCCATTACAAGAAGACAAGTTTTGATTTAGCAAAAGCAAGAATTTTCCAACTATTAGAGAATATCCCACTTTCTGCTGGAAGCTTTTCCTGGTGTGTCTTCTTTCATCCTTCTAGCTGCCAGTGCCTTCCCTCAGAAACTGGCCTCCCTCCACTCTGTGTTGATCATGCACTTACCAAGTCATTTACATGAGGTCTCTCCTATTTGAATGTGAGCTTTTTGAGGGCAGGGACTGTTTTTGTCTTTCTTTGTATCCCCAGCACTTAGCACAATGCCTCAAACTTGGCAAGTATTTAATAAGTGCTTGTTTTATTTGAATGTTCACTTTGTCCCAAGCACTGGGATACAGAAAAGAAAAATAATTGCTATCTTCAACACGTTTACTTTCTAGAAGAGGAAGATGGCTCTTGAAAAGGAAGGGAAGGGGATGGTTTTTTGAAGTTCAGAGGAAGTCTGAATGTTCCAGAAGGAGGAATTCAGTTGTAGGAGAAAATGGGACAGGCCTTACAGAAGGATAAGGGCCAATCTGGCCCAGGACAGTAGTTTGCTGACTTCTGACCTGGCCCATCCTCTTATTTTTCTGAATGAACAAGCTGAACCCCAAAGGATGAGCTCATGAGTTCAATGACAAAAGAGATGAACTGAAGAGAGTCCAGGTCACTTTGTAGATCTGCCGTTCTTTTCATTACATAATGGTACTTCCTATAAGTTGTTTCTCATCAGGAAAATGTTAGGAACCCATGATTTGCTGTGAAGATTAATTAAATTTTATGTCACATTATTCTCCCAAGATACTTTGAAGGTATTTATCAATGAGTGTGATATGAGTATGTCTTAATGAAGCAGTTAAGGAGTTGGTGTGTTCTATTTGGAGGCAAAGGGTAGAGATTGGTTTGTTCTTTTCCTACTACCCAGAAATATCAGACAGACTTATTTTCCCTTCCATTATTATCTCATGCCTTTCTTCATTGAAATTTCTTTCATTGATGCTCGGCTGCTTCTCAAATCCTCTGATTTTCTACTTCTGATCTCTGTCACAAGGAAAAGAATTAACTGTGGCAAATCCTTATTCCCAGGAAATGTCTAGTGGGATTTTTCTTTTTTCATTTAACTCATAATTTTTAAATTTAGCTCCCTCAGTACCTTTTGAAGATTTTTAAGGTCCTAAAGCAATACTTGTTTCTTTTTCTATCTTAGAATGTTAGTACCATATTATTATATAACTCTTACCAGTTACTTAGATACATTGACTTTTCCAGGTTTCTCTTGACTCTGGTGTTGGCATTTCAAAGTTCCTACTTACTACTGGTCTTTTTATCAAAAGTAATTCAGAGTCCTCTGTTCAATTAAAGATAATTTTTTTCCCTATAAGATTACATTCCATTGTTCAGGATAAGTTATTCCTGTTTATAAGTCTATATCATTTGCTTTTTGGATTATTGTATTGCAAGATCTCCATTCATTTTTAGTAGAAGCTTCCAGTTCTTATATTATCCTATTTATGGTCCCTTCATATTTGAAATTATTTTTTCTGGCTGCTTGCGATTTTTTTTTTTTTTATGTGGGAAGGAGCCTTTGGGCTTTAACTAACGATTTTTTAGAGTTCCTTTCAAAGGGGATTGAGGAATCTTTCTATCTTAGCTTTTTCCTCAGATTCTATTATATTTAATATGTTTTCATTTATGATTCTAGAAAGAAAATGTCCAGGTTTTTCTTTTTCTTTCATTATGATTATCAGATAATCTAATGATTTGCTAAATTACCTCTTTGTCCTTTCTTCCACATCAATTTTTCATAGCAGCTCGATTTTTTCAGTCGTTTTTTTTTTTTGTTGTGATATTTCTTGCTGTCTCAGAGAATTATTAGATTGTTTGATCTGTTTAAGGAACCATTACTGATTTGTTTGGTCTATTCTGATTTTTAGGGCATCCAATACTGAATTAGGTTGATCATTTTTTCTCATTTAAGCTCCTTATTATCTTCCCAACTCTTTCTTCATATTTTATCTCTTGCTTCATTTTTTTAGGTATTCATGGACAGCTTTGTAGTATAATAAATAGTGCCAACTCTAGCATCAGGAATATTCATCTTCTTGCGTTCAAATCTAGCCTCAGAGACACTTACCAGCTGTGTAACCCTGGGCAAGTCACTTAAATCTGTTGATGATGGAGGAGATGAGGAGGTGGAGAAGGAAATGACAAATCATTCCAGAATCTTGGCCAAGAAAACCCCAAATGGGATCATGAAGAGTCAGACATGACTGAAATGATTGAACCAACAACAAATCCTTGTAGAAAATCCACTTTTCCTTTAGTCTCTCTTTTCACTTTTTATGAGTTACTCTTTGTGGGATTTTAATATTTGCAATAATTTTTATTACTGTTGAATGTTTTCTCTGATTTACTGGTGTCTCTAACTTTAGTTCCTAAATTGGGGCTTTTGCTCCAGTTTGTCCAAACCATAATTCTGTGTTTTAGGATGAGGTCCTTAAAGGCTCTCCCCATTCTAGTCCATCTTCCACTCAACTACCACAGTGATCTTCTTGAAGTTTAAGTCTGATCGTGTCACTTCCTACTCAATAAAGTCCAATAACTCCCTGTCATGATCAGGATGAAATATAAGGTCCTCTGACATTTATAGCCCTTCACAATGGCCTTTTTCTTCCTTTACAGTTCTATCTTTCTGCCACCACTACAATTCAGGTACACTGGCCTAGTTATTCCTTCCACACAAAAATCTATCTCCCAACTCCGTGATTTTTCACTGGCTGTATCCCATTCCCAGAATGCTCTCTGGTCTTACTTCCATTTCCCTCTTCCCTGGTTTCCTTCAAAACTAAACTTAAATTCCACCCTTGACAAGGGACTTTTCTTGGTGCTTTCTCAAACCTTTGAGATTAGCTTTCATCTACTCTGTTATCTTGCACATATTTAGTTTGTACATTCTCTCCATTAAAAGTATAAGCTCCTTAAAGGCAGTGATCATATTTTTATTCTTTGCATCTCTGAACTTTCCTTGTATCCCATAACACTTAGCAAACTGCCCAGTATATAAGGGCTTCTAAAATGTTTATTGACTGACTGACTTCAATTAATCTGTTAAATTCATGAGATTTTCCCTTATTTTCCACATGATTTTTATACCTGGTAGACAATTACTTTATTGTTTTCTAATTTTGTGGGCAAAGTTAGATAATAAAAGAAGAAATATTTAAGTATCATTCATCTTTTTGCTTGCTTTGGGGTAACATTGCAGACTGGATCCCTTAGGATCATCTCTGTCATCAACGTCGTTACCCACATTAAAAAATTTTATTATAGTTTTGGCAATAAAATAAATGTTGGGATGAAAACAAGGTAAGTGAATTAGGTAAATAATCAACATATTTAATTGGTGATTCATTGTCATTACATGATGGACTATAAGAACTGGGAGAGACCTTATAACAAAATCATCTAAAAATATAAACATAGAAAAAAATTCAGAGAAATCTGAATTTTAAGAATAAGAAAGCCCAGAGAGCTGTGGGAAATGACTTTCCCATGGCTATTTAGCAGGTAATTAATGATAATGCTAAAATAAGAAATTATGTCTAATATATTGCATCCTTTGACTGATTCTCCTAGCCAACTTTTGATTATCCATATTCACATCGGGGTGCAAAAATACAAACAAAATAATCCAAAAGTCAAAGGTAATTCAACCTAAGGTAGAAGATCCTAGAGAAGCTGTAAAGATTTATTTTACCAGTAGCCACAGAGAACCAATTACTGCCAAACCCCTGTTGAGTCTTTTCCTTGCTTTTGTTTTTATTTTTCATTTCATACTAAGAATACGACCTAGCCTATAAGAAAACATTATATGAAATTAATAATGAACCACAAAGATGCAAAAGAATAGGTCTTCAGAATGGAGGCCATAAGTTTTAAGAAGAGTTAACCTCACATATGAGGTAAAGTTGCCAAAAAAAAGACAAAAAACAAAATGCAGCAAAACAATCTCATAAACATGAATCTTTGGACTTTAGAAAATAGTATTAAGTATTTGGGTAACAATATGAGTCATTGCCATTGATACATGAGAAGAAGAGAAATTAAGGCTTTTAATCTTGGAATAAGAACTAGAAACCCTATACCTAGAAAATCCATCTTATTACCTAGATAACTCTTTAAGTTAATTAAATGGGGTATAATAACGTAGCTTTGACACGCTTTAACAATAAGGGTATTAACCTTAATTATGATTGAATTTTCCAAGTTACAGTGTGAGTGTTTTTATCTACTGTGCTTTCTTTTTGGTCATTTTAGAGGTGTGTTTGATGCTTCCCTGAAAATGGCTGGGTTCTATGGATTGTATACTTGGTTGACTCATACCATATTTGGAATCAATATTGTCTTCATCCCATCAGGTAACCATCATACCATAAACACAGCTGTACTCTTTTTTAAAGATATTTAGAGTATTTTATAGAAAATTGATGTTTTGGTTAGGGACATGTGTTAATCCCCAAGTTTGAAGAATTACTTTTTCTAATTCTGATTCAGAAATCTTTGGAGAGTTGGACTCAGAGTGTATTTTGACATTTATTTTAAAACAGTTGTGATTATTGTCTAACAGCAAACATTTTTGTAGCTTTGTAATTATATTGTACAGAATGTTGTTGTTACTGTTGTTATTTTTTGAGGACCAGAATTTCTCTACTGCTACCTGAAGTATCCACATGTCTTCTCTGAATTCTAATTTTTGGAACCATTTAGCACCCTCTTTGTACTTGAACTCTTTTCAGATTCCTTCTGTATGTTACAAAGTTAGAGATGATCTGGTTCAGGCCCTTCATTTTTATAGATGAGGGTACTAAGACTTAGAAGGATGAGGTTGCACAACCTGATAGTGGAAGAACTGAGAATATGACCTTTTTTTGATTTCCTAGTTGAATTTCTGTCCGTTATACCACATATCTTCACTAGTTTTTTACCTCGATTCTTATAGGTTTTTTTCTTTTCTGTAGATATTTGTCATCCAGAAGGGATCTTGCCTAGAGCTGCCCTGTCACTGATACCTTCTTTCCATATTTATCCATACTCAGCAGTGTTCATAATCTAATGACTCTAACTCCATCTTAGTTTAACCATACATAGAACTAAGAACTATGTATCTCATCAGTCAGTCCATTCTATTTCCAGACAGTTCTAATGGTTAAGAAATTATTTTATTAAATCAAAATCTACCTCTACTTAACTTCCATTCATTGATTGTGATGGTTACCTCGGGAGCCACATGATCAAGGACCTTTTTCTTGAAGACAATTTACATGTCCCACTCCCAGGTGCTTTCTTCTGCAAACAAAATATTCCCATTCCCTATAACCAATATCCTGTGATATGGTTTCAAGTCCTTGTATTATCCTGCTCTGATCTTTGCTTTCTAACTCTGGAAGAGAGATCCGGATCAAGAAATCTTTTGGTTTTTTGTAATTAAAAGGGGGTATTAATTTTATTTTTCATAGTAATCTAATTTTAATATTCTTTAATAAGAAGGGCATTACCTTAAATTATAATCACATACTGGTAAAATAGTAATTTCCTGTGCTAAATACTTAGAAATATTACTATATCTAGTAATAATTTCCATTACTGAAAGAGTAAAAAATGAAAAGATTATATTTAGAGATGCAAAAAAGATACATGGAATAGGAATAAAAGGTCACCCTAAGATTATGTACATGAAAAATAGGTTTAAATCAGGGAGTTTTATTTCTTGGTCCTTAGTCAGTCTAATGAAACCTATATACCCCTTCTGGGTAGGGGGGAACTTATTTATTTATGCTTAGGCAGTTGGGATTAAGTGACTTGCCCAGGGTCATATAGCTAGGAATATTAAGTGTCTGAGGCCAGATTTGAATTCTGGTTCTCCTGACTTCAGGGCCAATACTCTACTCACTAGTAAAAAAAATTTTCTTCTAGTGAAGAAAATATTTTTAAATGAATAAAATACATGGAATTATATTGTATTGTTAGCTTGGTTTAGTGAATAGGATGTTGGACAACCTCAGTTCAAATCCATCCTTAGATATTTATTGGCTGTGTGACCCTGGGCAAGCCGCTTTATCTCTGTTTGCCTTGGAAATAGTTAGGTGGCTCAGGGTTAGAGCTCTGGGTCTGGATTCGGGAAAACCTGAGTTCAAATCCAGTGTCAAACACTCACTAGCTGTGTGACTCTGGACAAGCCACTTAATCTCTGTTTGCCTTGGAAATAGTTAGGTGGCTCAGGGTTAGAGCTCTGGGTCTGGATTCAGGAAAACCTGAGTTCAAATCCAGTGTCAAACACTCACTAGCTGTGTGACTCTGGACAAGCCACTTAATCTCTGTTTGCCTGATCTACTTGAAAAAGAAAATGGAAAACCCTTCCAGTTCTTTGCCAAGAAAATTCTATACAGGATCAAGAAGGATTGGACATGATTGAACAGCTGAAAAATAACCTATCAAAGTAGTCATCAGAATATTTTTTTTCACAGACAAGTTCATAACTTCATTGTTTAGAAACATAAAAAACTTGTTTCTAGATGTGTTGTTCTTGAGGTGTCGGGTAGGATATCTAGGCCCAGTTAATCTGAAAGCAGCTAGAAATGTTAACTTGAGCCTCATAAAGAGAGGTCAGGGCTGAAAGGATAGATTTAATATGTAGAAGTAGAAGATGACCAACGACAAACCCTTGGGGAATATCCACATTTAGAGATCAGAGAATAGACAAAAACTCAAAAGAAGATTAGAGAGAGAGAGGAGAATCAGTTGGCACACCTTTATTATGCACTCACTATGTGCTAAGTGTTAGGGATATAAAGACAAAAATAAAACAGTGCTGTCCAGACATGGGGAACAGACTACAGATGCACAGAGACAGAACATAATATCATATATATCAAGAAGATCAATTTGACCAAAATTGGATGTGGCAGGGAGAAAGGTGCACTATTCCTAGAAAATACCAAAGCCAGATTTTTAAAAGCTGCTTAAAAAAAAGTTTTTGATGTGTTTTTTGACATTGCCATAATTTCCTTCAATACCCTTCCCTCTTAAAACCTCCCAAAGAGCCATCCCCCTATAACAAACAGTATTTTTTAAAAGAGTGAAGAAAATCAGCACAATATATTGAAAAAGTCTGAGAATATATACAATGTGCAACATTTGGGTACCTCCCAGCTCTGCAAAGGATGAGGTGGGAGTGTCTTCTAATATGTCTTCTTTAGAGCCAGGCTTATTATTTATAATTTTGCAACATTTGTGAAAAACTTTCAGTGTTAAGCAGAGGAGTTTGTATTTTATTCTAGAGATAAGAGAGGGACATTTTGTTTGAACATGAGGATGACATAGTCAAACCTGAGCTTTAGAAATACCACTTCAGTTCATAAAACTGTATTACAGAGGAGAAAGATTTGAAGAAGAGATATGAATTAAAAGGCTGTTGCAGTATTCCAGCTAGAGGTGATAAGGGCCTGATCTAGCTTGACAACCTTGAAAGTAAAGAAAGATTAATGCAAGAGATGTGGTTTTGAAAAATGAGTGAATATTTGGCATGAAGGGACAATTAGGAATCTAAAATGACTCCATAATTGTGCAACTAGATATCTAGAAGCATAGTAGTGCTTTTGACATAAATAAGGAAGTTCAGAAGAGTCATGGTTTGGGGAAAGAAAGACAGATAAGTTTAGTTTGGGATATATTAAATTTGAAGTGCCCATAGGACATGAAGATGGAAATGTCTAGTGGTCAGCTGGTGATGTGAGAGATTAGAGTTCAGGAGAGAGGCTAAGATTGTACATACAGATTTGAAAATCATCTGAGACAGAATCTTGGGACTATCTATATATATAGGCAATGGGGGAACAGCCAGATAGATAGAAAGAGAACTGCAAGAGAACATCTTGAAAACACAAAGGGGAGAGGATCAGGAGATGAATTAGGAAGAGAGAGAGTAGTCTTTGGGATCAAATGCTTCATGCAAAAACATCAAGAAAAATGACTGAGAAAAGGTAACCGTGGTCATTAGTCATTTTGGAAAAAGAAGTTTGTGAGGTGATGAAAATTATAAGGAATTCAGAAAGGAAGTAGAGGCTTTGAGTAAAATTAGGGGTTTCTGATGATTTGGCTATAAAAAGAAGGAGAAAGAAACATGACATGAGGGGACAATAGATTCAAGTGAGAGTTTTAATAGGATGGAGGAACCCTGCACTTTTGTGTAGGCAGCCTGGAAGTTTTCCAACAGATATGGACAGATTGAAGATTAGAGAGAATGAGAGTTGATGGATGGGGAAAGGCAACGACTAAGAGAGAAGCCATCAGAAGAAACAGGAATCAAATTTATGGAACTGAACATCTTTTTAAATTATAGTTTTTTATTTTCAACATTCATCCTTGCAAAACCCTGTGTTCCCCTTTTTCTCCCACCCCCTTCCGGAGAGCAGTTAATTCAGTATATATTAAACATGTGCAATTCTTCTAAACATATTTCTATACTCATCATGCTGCACAAGAAAAATCAGATCAACAAGAAAAAAATGAGAAAGGGAAAAAGCACAAGCAAACAACAATAAAATACTATGTTGTGATCCATATTCAGTCCCCGTAGTTCTCTCTCTGGGGGCAGATGGCTCTTGCCATCACAAGTCTATTGGAATTGGCCTGAACCACCTCATTATTGAAAAGAACCACATCCATCATCATAAAATCATGTTGCTGTGTACAATGATCTCCTGGTTCTGCTCATTTCATTCAGCATCAGTTCATGTAAGTCTCTTCAGGTCTCTCTGAAATCATCATTTCTTATAGAACAATAATATTCCATAACATTCATATATCATAATTTATTCAGCCATTCTCCAACTGATAAGCATCCATTCCGTTTCCAGTTTCTTGCCACTACAAAAAGGGCTGCCACAAACATTTTTGCACATGTGGGTCCTTTTCTCTTTTATAAGATCTCTTTGGGATATAAGCCCAGTAGAGACACTGCTGGATCAAAGGATATGCACAGTTTGACAGCCCTTTGGACATATGGAACTGAACATTTCAAAAATTCTTGCTTGGGACCATATAGCATGAGACCAGAAATACTATGGCTTGGTGTTTAGTTTTCAGATGTCTAGTAGTTATTTCATCCCTGCAGCTTAAGTCAACTTCTTGTCTAGTTCCAAGCTTTCTTCATTTCCTGAGTCTCTATATAACCTCAATCACTGAGCTTCCATTTCCTTCTCTGTAGAATAATTAGATGAGCTATAAACTTTTCATCTCCAAATGGAACCTTAAATTCCACATTGGCTTAAAGTTTAAAAGCACATTCTACTTCCCAGTTAAAGACTGACACAGGACCCAGTCCTGACCCTTTTTCTGTTCCCTTATATCCCCAGGTAAGTAAAGACAAGGTAGCCCTTGGAGATCACTTTTAAGAGAAGATGCCTGGACCTTACCATGTTGTGAATATATCTTCACCTTTGTCAGAGATAAGTTTGGGGTCACTTGTGAAAGAATAGTGCCATCGACCTACTTGGCAGCCTCTAGGCCTGGGGAAAAAACTTGGTCATTAAGCACTTTGGCCAGGAAGTTACTGCTGAAAAATTGTCTTTGCCATTTAATTATGGTTGGCACCTCTCTCATTTGTTCCAAGTCCCAAAAGTGCTTTTCTCATTGGATTCTTTCAAAAGCCTTTTAAGATAGATATGGCAGGGAATGCTGTCTCCATTTCAGAGATGAAGAAACTTAAGTCCTAAAGAAGTGATGTTACTTACACGGGTGACAGTGATTTAGTGTCAAGTCTGAGACTAAAATGCAATCCAAGTGTTCTTTCCACTTCAACAGGTTCTATGTGTGGGAATTCTTCAGTAAACACTATTCCTCCAGTTCACTGAAGCTTGACTTCAGTTAATCAGTTTAACCTTCACTTATTTTTTAATCCATTAAGCCAGTACACTACATTCTTTGAACATTCCAGTGAATTTGGGTTATTTTACTGTATGTGAATTTGGGGGGAGGAGTTACTATTGCAAAGAATTACCACTTTTGTTTACTATTTTTCTATGGTATAAAGTTTTTTTTTAATTTATTAGCATTAGCAGCAATACTTGGAGCAGTACCATTTCTGGGAACATATTGGGCAGCAATACCTGCAGTCTTGGACCTATGGCTTACTCAAGGAGAAGGATGTAAAGCCATCTTGCTTCTGGTTTTTCACCTCCTGCCAACCTACTTTGTAGATACTGCAATCTACTCTGATATATCAGGGTAAGTATTTAGCAAAACTAAAAGCAGTATTAGTTGTAATTATATCAATGTCTTAATATCTTGATAAAAAATTTTAAATAATTTTTGGCTGTCTTTTATAGTTATTTTAGTCTTTCTTACTCAAGCAGTCTTTGTGTTCTTTTGCCATTGTAAAACTTTGATAAAAACTGATTTCATAAAATAAGGCTGTTTATGTTACTGAAGAGATATATATTTGGTGCATAAGTGTGCTGCACATAAATGCTGATTGATGTTCCAGAATTGACATAAAAAAAATCAGTGAGGCACAGTGGGTAGAATACCAGCCCTGAACTCGGGAGGACTTGAGTTCAAATTTGGCCTCAGATATACTTAACACTTCCTAGCTATGTGATCCTGATCAAATTATTTAACCCCAATTCCCTCAGCAAAAAAAAAAAAAAAAAAAAAAAATTGAGGAGCTGTATGATGAACCAATAAGGATTTATTAAATGTCTACTCTGTGCCAGACACTGTGTCAGAATTGAAAAGCAAATTTAGCCAGCCATGTGCCAAGAGTGAGAAACAACAGATTGGGTGCAACCATTAACCTATAAAATGTTAAAAGACCCAGAGGAACAACTTTACCTTGGGAAGGGGGCATACGATAAGGATTCTGTAAAGGAAGGTACAGATATAAATTGTCCAGTTTAAAAGATGGGAATGAGTTGTGATTTGCATTTAATACCTACATCAGTGTGATCACATATCCACTGAAAAATTAAAGTTAAGGAAGTATGTTACTGAATTTCAGAATAAATAAAATTGCAAGCAGACACATGTTTTAGTGATCTCTTATATGGAGAAAGAAATATTAATAGATATATACCAAAATACAGAATTAATGTTCAATTTCAGAACTTTTACATTTAAAAAAGAAGCTTTCAAAAATCAAATATCTACATCTTTAAGTAATTTTACTTATCCTTTCTAATAATTTCATCTTTTTTGTTGTTGTTTGATTTTGGTCCTGACTTGTGATGAAATAGCTATGTTGGAATTCCATTGATGCAGATCAGCAATTTTACTTGCAGTGTTAGAAGGGCCCAAGGCAGTAGAGATTAAGTGTTTTGCTCATGTCACAGAGGAAAGCCCCAAGTGTTCCCTTATTCTGTGGCTAGCCTTTTATTGATTATATCACTCTGCATCTTGGTTTCAACATAAACCTTTGTAGCAATTCCACTTCATCCCATTTTCTTCTTTATTGTACCTTTTGAGGAAAAAGAAATATAAAAAATTTGTGAGTGTGTGTCTTTCAAAAAAATTTTTCCTATTCTTCAGTGTTTGTAAATGTTAAGATTTGGGGATTCTTTAAGGCAGAGAACTTCTAACGTATTTTCTATCAGAAGTATATGACAAGCTGTAAATTCTGCTTGAAATTTGCTACAACAAAGAAAACATTTCCTATGTCAATTGAGAATTAATCAGAGAGAGGGGGGTTGATTAGAACTGATGTAACGTTCAAGATGGAGAAACACCTCTTTGATTATAAAAAGACTGCCACTTTGTTTTGCTTTCATCTGGAGGCCTACACAGCTTCTTGTCTATGTATGTGCATGCACAATTATAATTAATCCTCTTTATATCTAAGGAACATGAAAACTACAAGAAGAATCCTTTTCTCCTAAGATAAAGGACAGAAAACAATGCCTATTTAAGAGTCTTCCAAGCTGGCTAGGAAAACTAGAGGCAAATCAATCCCTTGACTTCTTTCCAAGAAGTTAGAAATAAACTAATCAAAACTCTTGCTGCTAAATTGTTCTAATAAAGATCAGAACAGGAGAAGTCACAGATCTGTAACAAAATACAAAGAACTAAAATGGTAGCAATGATATTTAATAGGTAAAATTATACTGGGAAAGGATATTTAATTTTTACCTTGATATTTCCTCAAATCTTACTTTTAATTTTGCATCACATGATTTATAATTAGAAAATAGTAAATACCTATTCTGTTATTTTAATAAGATATTTAAAGTAAGATGTCATTTGGCTAGTATTGAGGAATGAAGTATTTTACATGTATGAATTTTCTGTGTAATTGAAATATACTCTTTCGAGCTTCTTGTCTATTTTAATTTCCATTTTTGATGGAAATCTGTTTTTTTACTCCACACTTGTGACCTCATTAGTATAAGAAAACTCCCCCTATTTGTGCAGATGGGTAACCTACCTCTAGCTTTTGGTCTTAATTACCTGGGATACTGAAAAGTTGCAGCTTACACCAGGGTCACACAGTCAATATATGACAAATATGGAATTTGAACATACAGACTTCTTGACTCCCAGTTCCAACTGTTTAAGCACTATTTCACTCTGGTTCATGAAAATCTTTATACAAAATGTACATTGCACACAACCTTGCTTTCTCATATAGAGTATACTAAATATAATCTTGTTTTGATACCTCAAAGATTAGCATTAAGAACAGTAGTTTTAAGACAGTTCCAATAAACTTGTAATGGAAAGAGCCATTCACATCCAGAGAGAGACTTATGGAGACTGAATGCTGAATAGCTGCATGCTGTTTTAACCTTTTTTTTTTTTGTTATTTGTTTTTTCCTTCTTCTGGTTTTTCCCTTTTGCTCTGATTTTTCTTTCACATCATGAATGTATGCTTAAAATAAGTGTGTGTGTGTGTGTGTGTGTGTTTAATCTAGATCAGATTGCTTGCTATCTTGGAGAGGAGGAAGGGAGAAAAAATTTGGAACTCAAAATCTTACAAAAATGAATGTTAAAGAACATATAGAACTTGTGCTATAGAGTGAAAGGTGTGGGACACAGAGGGAAGGGAAGGGAAGAGAAGAGAAAAGAAGGAAAGGGATAAGAAGGGAAGAAACAAGGAGAAGAAATAAGCATTTATATCGTACCTTCTCTGTTCCAAGCACTGTGCTAAGGGTGTTTATACATATGTGTTTTTATATATATATGTGTGTAAATATGTCATTTAATCCATACAACAATCCTAAAAAATAGGATAATATCTCCATTTTAGTGGAGGAAACTGAAACAAACTGATTAAGTCACTTGTCTAGGATTGCACAGCTATTGTCTGAAGCCAGATTTTAATTCAGGCCATCCTGATTCCATTGCTTTGTTCACTGTGCTACCAGTTGCCTCTACTATATAGTAGTATCTTCTTGGTTCATAGAGCCTACTTAAACTGCTTCAACTTTTTGTGCTAAAGATGTAGACATAATTGTAGGAGTGTTTTACAGTTTAAAAAGAACTTTCATCACAACAGTTTTGTGAGAGTAAATTGTAGGCAGTGTGGTGAGATAAAAATCATAATGAACCTCAGAGTCAGGAGCTCTAGCTTCCCATTTTAATTTTGACAGTTAATTCCTAGGTCACCAAAAACGAGACCGTGCATTGCTCTGCACCCTACAAGAGACTGGCATGATCCAGTGAAATAGAAAACCTACAGAAAAATGTTTTTCATAGTTCTTCCTTCTCTCTATTGTCCACTATTTACTCAGTGTGCTCTGTGTGGCCAGGCGTTATAATTCGTGCTTTATTTTACACACTCCTGTTGGAATAATACTCCAGGAAGAGTGTTCACACCTGGGTAATGCCATGTTTCCCACTGGAAAGAGCCCTTGATTTGAAGCTTGATTTGACCTGGATTCAAATCTAGCCTCTATCACTTATTGTCTGAGTAACTGGAGACAAATCTCAGCTTCTTGTATTACTTGAGCTTTTTAATACTGGGTCATTTACATTGAAGACTTTTTCACACTTAGCTTCAATTTCATTACTTGATCCTGAATGGTTCAAATTGCCAGAAGTCTGATCACCAAAAAAGTGGGGCACAGGTTTTTTACTTTTTTTTTTGAATGCACTGAGCCTGCAATTTCTTTAGCATAGGAAATTTCTTTTTCTTTTTCTTTTTCTTTTTTTTTAATAACTTTTTATTGACAGAACCCATGCCAGGGTAATTTTTTACAACATTATCCCTTGCACTCACTTCTGTTCCAATTTTTCCCCTCCCTCCCTCCACCCCCTCCCTCAGATGGCAAGAAGTCCTATACATGTTAAATAGATTACACTAGATACAATATATGGGTGCAGAACCAAACAGTTTGTTAGCATAGGAAATTTCAAATGAGTAAACTCCTTCTAATAATATATCTGCTCTTCATTTATAACCTTAAAGACTTGCCTGGACTGTGGGTCATCATTGTATCTTTTTCCATTAACAATAATATAATGGAATTGTTATAGTGATACATTAGTCTATACAACTATATTCCTCAGACACCACTCTTTGTGCTGATATTAAGGATCCAAATCATAGACATAATGTCTAGAAGTTAATAATCAGTTTCTCTAATGATGAACTTCTCAAACTTATAAAGTCAAAGTAATTTACAACCAGCTAAACTAGCTTAGCATTTATTGAGACTTAAATTAATTTCAGTACATAAACCCTCTAGCAGTGGTTTAAAAAAATTTTTTCTTCAAAGCACAGTATTAATTTCTATTAGGATTTTTTCTTTTCTTTGTATCCCCCGTGATTAGCATACTGCTTGGCATATAGTATATGTTTATTATGTATTTATTGACTGAAAGACTTAAGCATGTCCACACACCTAGTTAAAACTTCATGTGCCCCATTTGAGAACCACTGTATTATAATATCCACTGTGTAGTGTGTTACAATTTATTTAACCATTTGGACTTTTAGGTTACGTCTAATTTTTATCTTTACAAAATAACATTACTATGAAAATCTTTCTTTTTACAGATTGTTCTTTTATTTTTTATTATACTGTAAGAATATCTTATCAACCATGGAATTATTGTGTCAGAATGTGATTTTTAATTTTATTTTCAGTTATAAACTCTCTCTCATTCTCAACCTTCTCCCCTACTCATTGAGAAGTCAAGAAATATGATACCCATCATACATGCAAAACATTTCCACTTGAGCCATTTCTAAAAAAAAAAGTTTGATTAATATGGTAACTTGTATTATATATTACCAGATTTCTGTCCAAAAAGATTTTTAAAATGTGAAGTTAGAACATCAGTAGATGTGTTTCTGTTCCTCTTCAACCTTGCCAGCATGTTTATCCATTTGATGAGTGATGTGATGCCTCAAAGTAGTTTTAACATGAATTATTGTGATTATTAGTCAAGTTGAACTTTTTTTTTTTTTTTAGTAATCATCAACATGGCCCATTTTTTAAAAAATTCTTTTCATTTGCTTTGACCATTTATGGACTAGAAATTGTTATTTTGATTTTTTAACAGCTTGTCAGCTTTTAGATATTTCACTTGTCAAGTTTTTAAAAGTCACAGATATATCCTTTCATGTATAATCTATTTGTGTTGTTATTCTAGAGGAGGCCATCCTTACTTGACTGGTTTAGCAGTGGCTGGTGGAGCATACTACCTAGGCCTGGAAGGAGCCATCATTGGTCCCATACTTCTCTGTATTCTGGTAGTTGCCTCCAATATCTATAGTGCCATGTTACTAAGTCCAACAAACCCTACACCCACGCCAAGTCAGACACTTTGGTGTCTACAGACACAAAGGTAAGTTAAGATAGAAAAATGTCTCTACACTGAGTGTGAATGTTAAAATATAACTGATGTTTTTCCTCTTTTCCATGCAGTTTGATTTAGTTAGTCACACAGTAAATAACAATATTTTAGTGTCTACACTGTATTCAGAATTGTAGAGAATATGAGAAAACTATGTAGTCAGGATCCACCTTTGAGGAATTTATAGTCTTGTTTATCTTGTTCAGTTGAAGCTGGACAGATCTGTTGTGAGGCTATTCTAAAATCCTCTTAAATTTGTGCAGGTAGCAGTTTGTGCATTAGAGCTTTAGATCTGGTTCTACATGAAGTTTCTTTTTAAAAGAATGAAAAGAAAGTAAGGTATTCAGGTGCAAAAAGCTCTTGTTTTAATTCGCATCTGGTCCTTTTGTTGCTTTTGCCTCTTCAAAGTGACAATAAAATGAGATGTGCTTTTTTTCCCATTTAAGAGAATTATGAATCTTGTCTTTTTTGCTTTGGTCAAACAAGTGAGATCCTAAGAACACACCTAAAACGCTGTTATCTAAGTTTGGGGTTGAAATTAAAATAATTTTGCAAAAGACTTTAATCAGCTTACCTATGTAACGGAACTAAAGAGTTAAAAATTCATGAAATCTACTATCTAGTTGCTTCTTAAGAATTAGGCACCCACTCCCACACACACACACTTTTTTTTGGGGGGGGGGCTGCTCTGATAAGTGCATTTAATTTGCATAAAAAATAAGTTGAGCTGGGTGCTGTTGCTAGGTTGAGTATTCATAGCTCCTTGAGAATGAATTTGAAGTTAGGTCAAATTGTTTTAATAGTTTGCTTCAATTTGATTTCAGATTTCTGTAGTGTGGTAAAAGGGATGGAAGACAGTATAGTACATTGGAAGAAGTATCAAAGAAAAAATAATATTGAACTGGTTTTAGTCACAATTCTACCAAAAATGACATTGAGCAAGAATCTCTCCTTTTGTCTCCTCTTTAGGAAACTCCTTCCTTTAATATTCTATGTTTTATTGACCTACCCATTGTGCTTAGCTATAATTTAATATTTCCAAAAAGATTGTCAAATGGCCTAGATGAAGTCTCTTATGTTTTATACCAATCTCTTCCTACATCTTTACCCCCAAATAGGATATTTTTTTATCTGTCTCTTAGACAAATGGAATACCTGTGAATGTCAAAATTAACACCTATGTTCAATTTCATTAGTATTTTCAAAAGGCATCAAAGGTAAGAGTGCCTGAAAAGTGCTTTTATCTAGAAGTGCCATTGATAATAAGCAGGTATTACTCTAAACTCTCCAAAGATATGGTACTCCAAAAGCCTAATAAAATTTGTAAGTAGATTTGCCTTTAGTTACAGAAATAGAACTCTTTAAATAGGATTATTTTTTTTGCTAAAACATGAACAATTTCCTAGGATTTTTTTTTCAGAATGTGGAAATATGAAAGGATACAAAATTCAGTCAGGAGAGGATCTTAAGGACATTAACACTAAATCAGAACTGTGATCGTTGGGTACTAGCATATTCACCCTACCTGAAGGTAGGCAAAAAAATGGAGCTATGCTGAAAATGCCACCAGCTGTGCTGGGAGGGCATTAGGGACTATTGGACAAATAGCAACAAGTAAACAAATGCTTTCTCTGTACTAAGAATTATTGCTAAGGGCAAGCTCAGCCTTTCCTAAAGCCACAAGAAGTCCTGTATATCCTCAAAATTCTCTCCCTACCCATCTAAAAGTTGCCATTTTTAATACTCTTTAGAATTATACATTTTTGTTGATTCATAATTTCAGAGATGAAGAGATATTCAACCCACCTCTATATTTTTATAGGTGAGAAACTTGCACCTATATATTTTTGGTTAGGTAAATGTAAGTGTAATAATATAAATGAGTTTCTTTCCCTGCAATTAGATTTTCTCATGAAAAAAATAAGCTATTTTCCTTTAAGTAAAAACATTTTCTTATTTTACTACTTTCAGAGGAATTTCTGAAGATGCAAAATCATCAGAGTGATGTTGTACCAACTTCTTTAAGAAATTCTCCTTCCAATGAGTTTAGAACAGCGATGGACTTCTGTCCTTCCAGCTGTAATGATCAAGAAAGGCCCAGTGAAGTGGCATTTTGGAAAGAAAATGTGTCTGCTGGCCTACATATGGAGCACTTTGATTTGCAAGAAAGAACAAATGCTGCTGATGGATTTGCATATTGACATGCAACCTTACAGCAGAGAAACTTGTTTCATGACTTCTTTTTTTTTTTTTAGAAAATGACCTTGAAAAGTTTTAAGTTATTCACTGGAGGCATGACTGTTACCTATTGGAACAGCTGACTTGGAAGTTTTCCTCTATGGTAATCGGTTTTGTTCAAATAGCTTTGAAACGGGCAAAATCATAGCTGTTTTTTCCTAAGGTGTCCAGGAAAATGAAGGATATATGTGCTTAAAATAATTTTAAGAGCTCTAAAGTACCTGTTATTAAAAGTACATATAATTAATTTATTTTGCTTTTAAAAATTTGTTTTAACATATTTATATAACCACTTTTCCATGAAGAGTGCTTTCAAGAAACTTAAGAGAGTTGCAGTATTCAACTGTATGAGGAAGAAGGATAATGATCTTTCTATCCTCTTTTCCTGCCTTCTTACCTTTGTTAAGAAAGAACAAACTGTATAGAAACAGCTGACTTGGAATTTAGATTTTACCCTTGGGTGACCCAGAAAGACATTCTTAAGGATAAAAACATAGCCACATTCCTGACATTGAAATGAACTACTTTGTTTGATTGCTTTTGCTAGCCCTGCAGTCATTTTTAAAAATAGGATGCACAATTACATGTTTCCCCCCCCCCCCCACTTTGTTTTAAGTGGAGATATCAAGTACAATAATGGTTTGATTTCTAAATCCAGCTTTTTTCTTCACATTTGAAATTTTGCTCACATCATTTATTTATTTTTAATAATAATGCCTTAAGTTTATGGGACACATTTAGCTTTTTAAAGTTATTACTGTTAAACCATTTTTCACCCGCACAGACTGAGCGAATATTATTGTCCCTGTTTTGCCGATTAGAATATTATGGTTGTATGCATCATTTTAGAGTTAGAAGAGATCTCTGTCATTTAATGCTATTCTTTTGTTTTAAAGATGAGGAAGCTGAGGTCCAGAATAGTTAAATGCCATGCCCAACTTCTCATATGTGATAAAGTAGTGATGTTGGGATTGGAATTCAGGTCTTCTGACTCAAAAAATCTGATGTACTTTCTATTGTACCACATTGCCTAGTGAATGCTTCCAAATCTATAATTTAATTAATGTGGATGCTTCCTGCAAATTTATAACACTTCCACACCTTAGTCTTTAATAAAAGAGTTTCCTGAATTATTATAGCCATAAAACTTTAATTAGCTAGAAGCCAAATTTCTGGTGATGATCAACCCCTATAAATTTAGTTGAGCTTGTCTTTGGTTGGCTAAATCCTTTCAGAGTTTATCTTCCATTTGTATAGCCTTTCAGAGTCAGGGTCACCTCCGTACCATAATGGAACAAAGGTAGAGGATTTCAGGAAAGGACATTTTTACAATATTTTAAGTTATTTTATAAAGCCTATGGTTATTTTTTTTCTTGCTTCATCATTTACTCCTTTGATATCAGCATTAAACCAGATTTCAATAGATGGCTCTTATTTCACCAGCTAGATAATATTCCATTGAATACAGAAATCACAAAGATAATCCAGCTTTAGTACATCAGTCATGAGTGGGTTAGACTTCAAGTAAGCTATCAAATAAATGACAGGCAAAATAAAAACCGTTGAAGTAAGTATTCCATTTGCTGTCTTGAAATTTGTGCAAAACTAGGATATAGACAATTTCTGTTACATTAAGGATTTGTCTAGAGGTCCCCAACTATAGGACAAGTAGGCTGATCTTTCTGACTGCAGCTTCACATTCTTATTTGTGCCTCTTCTATTTATTAGCCTACATTACCTGAAGCAAGTAATATTACCTCTCTGAATCTCCACTTTCTGTAAAATGAAGTAATGTAATTAATCATATGATTTCTTATCTCTAGTTTCAATGATTCTCTGCTGTTTAATTGGCACTTTTCTCTCCTTAATATGTGGTCCAAAATAAGTCTCCAATGTTTTTATGTCAAGATAAAAGAAGAACAGACTTAAAAGTATTGTGAATTCCTTGCAAAATTTTTAAAAATAAGAATGATGGCATGATTGATATATCAGAACTCACCAAGAAGCAGTTAAACATGCCTTTATGCTTTGCAGAAAAGAAATTGTTTAATTTTCTTAAAAACAGCCTAAAGTTGTTGGTGTACATTTTTTTGAGGTATATGATTTGGAGCTTTTCAACTCTGAAAAATACACACACAAACACACACATCCTTACGCTGATTTGATATGAGTAAATTTTAAGAAATTTACTCAAGGTCTTTTCAGTGTCTGTTCATCTTTCACCTTTCATTCTTCATTTAATGAGCTCTAGCTTGTTTTAGAATAAACTCAGCTAGTGCATGGCCTGAGCTAGTGGCTAAAGAAATCCAAAGATAAATAAGAAGTAACTGTCCTCAAAGAGTTTCTGATCTAAAAGTAGTCTTTATCCATGACAAACTTTTTTTTCTATACAAATAGGGTTCAAGCACAAATATTTTGTTCAGTGTAGTCACATTACAGATGATTCTGTAATGGTGATTAACAACACACATGTAACATGTACAACCAGAGATTAGGCAAAAACATTCTCTGTTACTACTTAAGATTTATTCAATTTCATCAAATTCTAATAAAAACAGATGGCAATAGCTACCCCCACAACATTGGTTATATTAATTGAGCATTTATTAAGAAGCATCCTGGCATAGTGAGTAAACAATAAGCTTTGAAGCCAGGAAGACCTGGGTTCAAGTTGCCTTTGGTATTATGCTCTAAGGATGCTGAGCAAATCAGTTAGTGTTCTTTACATTTTCACGAGACCATAAATTACAAAGAAGACATCATCCTGAATTGGTAGAGGTAGTTTCCTTACCTGGAAGATCTCTATACCAGTGAAATCACAGCACCAGCCTACCTGTTCATTAAGTTCCTACCACGTGTCTGCAGGGCACTGAACTGAGTGTTGAGCTAAATTCAGAAATTAAAACACAGTTCTACCCTTAAGGAGCTTACAATTTGGTAAAAACTGGTACATAAGGAAATATAATACAAGTTCTAACAAGATAAATAGGAAAGTTCAAATACAGCATGGCAGCTTGGGGAAGAAGAAGATGATGAATACCTTTGTGCTCAGCCCCACATTAAGTAAATAAGGCCCATCTTCTAATAGTTGAGCCCTATTATACATTAACTAATAATTTATTAGTTATTATTTTTGTAAGACTTTCATTTACTTTTATCAAAAATTTCCAAATCCTCTTTCAAGAGAGTTGAATAGTTGTGAGGCATCATTAATTATAAATGAAGTTCCTATCCCAGGTATGTCATTTGTTCCAAAGCAAAACTTAAGCAAAATTGTTTAACTTCTGAGCCCCAGATCCCTTATCTACAAATTAAAGCTAGTCCTTCTCTGTCTTTGAAGGTTTTCATGAGACTCAACAGAAAATATTATTTGTAAAAGCACTTTATAAGTTGTAAAGCACTGTTACAGATATACAATATTAGTATTGTTATTGTTAATGTTATTATTATTGCTGTAGTTTCACTCATAGTGACCATTATTTCTTGATTATCCAGAAATGCCAAAAATGTGTTTATCAAGTACCTGCTTGTATCCACTGTATTATTTTTTTAAATAACTCCATGTTTATGTCTAATTTACTCCAAGCTTCAGAATTACCCACCTATCAGAAGATATGGATATATTCAATACCTAGTTCTTAATATTAGATTCTAAGAAAGGTGGTGGGCTTCCACTTCTGATTTTCTGGACAGGCTGTCTTCTCAAGCACCCAGTGTTCTGTCCATATCATAAACTTCTATTCCCTCTGTGGGCCTGCTAAACCTTCCTAATGCTAGGATTTGTATACCAATGGAAGTATCTTCTGCCCAGTGCTTTCTAGTTTAGATAACAGCTAATGAGGAATAACCTTATAATTTTATTTTTAATTAATGTCATATATTTAGGCTTAATAAATGTTTTTTTTTTCTTTTGAAGGTAATTATTTGAAAATATATTGTATCTAAAACCACTAGGCATCTTCTTTTTTTAATATACAAAGAAGATTACTTCCCTGAACTCTCCCATATTCAGACCACATTTGGAATATTGTATTCAGTCCTATTGACACCACATTTTACCTGAAGAATGCTTAGGAGAGAGTAGTCAAGATAGTGAGGATGCTTAAAACCAAGCAATAAGGTATAACAAAGAAAAAGTTTTGAAGAGTTATTATATAGAAGGATGAGAGTCTTTTTGGCCCCAGAGAGGAGATATAAGACCAATAGAAAGAATCTCTTAAATAGGCAGCTTCTTAAATATTAGAACTGCCCAAACATGAGATTGGATGCCTTATGTAATCATAGGTTTCCTGTCATTGTAGATTTTCATGAGAAAGCTGTGTGACATGTTCTTTGGAGATGATCTAGACAAGATTCAGTGTGTAGAAGGGCTGTGCCATTATGACCTCTGAAGGTCCCTTCAACTATCAAGATACCTAGTTCCTAGCACATACTAAGCACTTAATAAATACTTTCTTTGCCTAGGTTTTTTAAAATAATCAAAACTATTTTAAGCCAGAATACATCTCCTTCCTAATGCCTTGTATCTTTCTAAAATAATATTTTATCAGGCTTTTGTGAGATATATATATATATACACATATATATATATGAAATATGAATCAATGAAAACATTACTATGATATATTAATTCCTTCAGTAAATTTCATAGATTTCAAGGTGATAATTTAAGTTTCATATTGGTTGTTAGATCCTTAAGTTATTATGAAGGACAATTCCTTTATTATATGCAAGGTACTTTTATTGAAGTGATGAATTTTTGCCTAATAATAGCCCTACCATATGAGCTTGATAACTTATTATATTCCACTTATATACATTAGTTATCTCATTTATTCCTCATAACAAGTAAGGCAAGTATCATTATCTCCATTTGATCTCTCCTTACAGAATTTATGACTTGCCTAAGTGCCAGAACTAGGACCAAAGCCTGCCTCTTGGTTCCCTGTCCAGTATTGTTGCCCATTATACTCTGCTGCTGCCTTGTCTACCAGTGCACTTATTAATCTGTGGACAGCTGACATTCTACCTCTCGCCCTACCAACACCCCAATCCTTGTGTTTTTTTGTTAGTTTTTTTTCTTGAGTAAAATTATCATTGTTTTGGTGAACTGTGGTATCCCAAAACACCAAATATAATGGAATTTCTTTCTCACTATAAATTACTAAAACTGAAGAGTGCTTCTGACAGTCAATCTCCATTTTTTACGTTTGAATTTTCCTTTTGAAAATGCAACTAAAATATATAGAATATCATTGTGAATTTTAAAATTATTTTAAAGTAAGAAATATATCCCTTACTCTAGAGAGCATCTAACAGTCCACTCAAATCTTCCACATTAGTAATTTTGTCTCTCTGGTCTTTATCTAAATGATCTTCCAGGTTAGGGAGATAACAGATTTTTGATGGTAGGGTAAGAAAACATACTAAGTTATATTTAGTGCTGACTTTTGAAGGGGAAAAGATTGTTGGATATTTGGTTGCAATGCATGGTAGTGAAGCTCTCTCTGCCAAACTGGAATAGACTCTAAAAGAAAGGACAAAAGAAAGTTAACAAATATCTTTTAACATCAAATTTAATTTTTAAGATTTAGTTAAATCATTGTATAGCTAAAGAAAGCTCCCTTAATATGTAGGACTACCAGAATGCCTGTATCAATCAGATTTAAACACAGGTTTCCACATTTTAAAAACAAAAACAAAAAAAGCCTATTTAGAATAAGGACTCTTAACCTGGATCCATAAAGCTCCATGGATAGATTTCAAGTAATCCCCATGAACTTGGATAGGAAGAAAAATTATATCTTCCATTTTTACGAACCTCTAATTGAAATAAAGAATATCTTTTAATTAGTAATTTTTAGAAATTATTCTGAGAATCCCCCGAATGTCTAGGAACTCCTAGTCTAGAAGTATGACATAGATTTTACAAGTATAGAATAGCCTTATGTGTCTTAAAGGAACAAATTCTATTAGCATACCAATAGAATAGTATTTTAGAGCTAGAAGGAATGAATTCATGTAACTTCTTCATAGCAGAGCAGAAAACAGGCCCACCCATATGAATACTGTTAATAGTGATGACAGAGAATGTTTCCTGTGAAGTAGTATGACATCCACACACAGTCCCTCACCACCAGCAACCACAATTGGCAGAATACTTAATTTTACCCAGGAGAAAGCTTGTATATTGGTGCTACATATTTTATTTCTCTTTCCAGCTGTCCTTTTTCAATTTGTTCTGTTGACATTGTTGTTAAAGAAATTTTTAATCTCCTAAAATTTTGAACACTTCAGCCCTTTTTAACAAAATAGTTTTGTGCTCACTCCTGCTTAGGAACAATTCATTTCTATGAACCTTCATGGTTTACAGAGCATTTTTATGTCCATAGTTTCATTTGTGTCTCATATAATAAGCCCATGAGTTAGATTGATTCAAGTATGTTTTCATATTATAGATGAAGAAACAAGAATAGTGAAATAACTTGTCTAAAGTTAATAAACTAATGAATTGAACTAGAATTGGGACATAGACATCTGATTTAATATTTTGTACTGCTTACACTATACCATGATACCTCTCCAGCGTACTTTATTCTTTTGTTCAGCTCCAAATAAAGGCCCACAATGGCATGGAATTGAATTGCAAGTGCATTTGTTCATCAGAATTCCCAATTTTTTGGTGACCAAGTATGTGTATCAGTCCTTGTGTCTGTTTTCAGCAAATCTGTTGTCCATTCCAATGACACCCTTGTGTTTCATGTCATATATATCATTTGATTTTGGAATCAAGATATGTAGCAGCAACGGCATATGTAACAAACTTGAAAATATCAACTCTGAGTCAGCATATTTCAAAACAAAGCAGAAATAGTCTGAAATTAGAAACAAAAGCAGAATGGAGGTAGCAAAAGCACTCTTTCTTACACAAATGATAATTTCTTAGCTTTCAACTTCTTTTGACAAGGTGCCAATGTCATTTCTTTGTAAATGAAAACTATATTTTGAAATAAATTTATCAGTGTTGAATGTTTAAAATACGATTAGTGATTTAAATGAAATTGTATCTGTATCAAGTGGCAAAAAAAAAAAAAAAAAGCTCCATTCTAATATGGATAATGAAGAAAAGCTTAAAACAAATGCATCCGTCTTTCTGTCTTTTTTAGCCCCGTGTTGACTTTTCATCTTGTTTATCTCCAACTCTGCCAACATTCTTGTTATATTTAGTGATTGGAAATGACTTCTTTTTTTTAACATAAAAATCTTTTGGAGGAGGTTATGAGGATTAAGAAAGCCATGTATGTAGTCCAAGAGCTTTGGTGGAGACTTTGTAGGAGGGGAGAGCCTTGGGGATGGGTTTGAGGTGTTTGAAGGGAGGAAATTCATGAGAAATTGAGATTTCCATTTAAATATTTCTTGAGTGGCTTGAGTGTACAGCACCGTATAATTAGGCACCCAAGAAGATAAGACATCTCCCTCTCCCTTCCCCCCCCAAAAAAAAGCCTGGTCTTTTAGAGGCAGACTTGTTAAATTCCAAGTCCTGGTCTCACCAATGTCTGCTTCCTGTACCTCCTCTGCAAGTCAGTTGCAACCAAACTATTACCCTGCAGCCAACCTGTGATGAAGTAAATTAAAGGACCCCTTGTTGAAATCTCGAGCTGGCTCTCTAGCTTCATCGGTAGATAGTAATTCATGGAAGAACTAAAGAATGGTTAGAATTTCAATGGGTATTGGGGGAGAAAGCATTTCAGAGCAGAAATTGGACAAAGCACATTCCCTCAACACAGTAACTAGATTAGGATAGCACCTGTTCATCAGGGTGCATATATGTATTGTGCTGTGATGCAAGAGATAAGGGGAGAAAATAAAGCATGCGATCCAAGACACTGAAATGTAGGCAGCTATGGCAGTACTAGGTCTCAAACTACATAGCAACCATGATTAAAAATAATTTATACTGGGAAAAAGAAAAAAAAAAAAAAAGCCATGCAATGGAACAGCAAACCAAAGCAAATAAAACAGTAGCATAGTGTTAGTAGAGTCAAGGCCTTCAACTACTAGGGTAATTATTGATAAGAAAAAATGTCTGCAAAAATTAGGGTTTTTAGAATAAGATTTCACACTACATATAATTTCTTTGCATATAGGATCTAGACATAAAAGGTCACATCATAAATTAGGGGAGCAAGGAAGAAAATTAGGTAAAGAGTTCATGATCAGAAATAGGGTTCAACACGATAAAATGGGCAACTTTGATTAAATAAAGTTGAAACGTTTTTGCATAAACAGAATCAATGCATTTGAAGTGGGCAAAATCTGTGTACCAGGTTTCTCTGATCAAAGTTTCATATTTAACTGTTTTAAATGTATAAAAATGGCAGCCATTCCTTAATAGCCAATAAGTGGTCGAAGTATATGAACATACAGTTGTGAAAAGGAAGAAGTCTAAGCCACCAGTAAGAATATTTTAAAATGTTCCAAATCACTATAAATTAGAGAAATACACTTTAAACTCTGATTCTACTCCACACTTGTAAATTGTCAAAAATGATAGAAAAGGAAAATGACAATTGTTGGGGTAATAAGTACACTTGTTGGAGCCTTAAATTGGTTTCAGCCTTTCTAGAAAACCATTTAAAATTTTCCTCTCTCCCCACCTCATGTATAACCTATAGCTGTAGAGGGTCACAGACAGTGGGGAAACTCTGGGTAATATATAAGACCCTCCAGCCCAGAGGGAACCTGCTAATAATGTCTGGTCTGGCTCCCATCTTCCCCTAAGGGCTCTCAGCCTTCCTGAGAAGTCGGGATGGTGACAACCTGAGTTGAGATTGAAGCAGAGTGATACCAGGTAGAAGTGATAAAAGGTAGCAAACTAAGTACAATAGCAAGTTGTTTATGTGGTCCCACGTGCTCAGAGTTGTTTTTGTTACATTATAAAAAGGGGAAAGTCCTTGTAATAAATGGACTCCATTTTTCCACCATCCTCAGGAGTCCCACCTCATCACTTCTCCACTATTAAGGGATATTTTAATCACCCTAGTGGAGAGGCTCTAGAAAGCAAGACACAGCATATATCAAGTTATTTACTATCTCAGGGAGGGGAGAGATAAAGGAGGTAGAAAAGTTAGAATTAAAAAAAAAAAAAAGATGTAATGAATGTTTTAAAAATGTCTTCACATGTAATTTGGGAAAATATAAAATTTCATTTTAATTCAACTGAAAAAAAAACTGCCCCAAAAGTCATTAAATTATTTATACTCCATAACTGATACTAGGCCTATATCCCAAAGAAATCAAATAAAAAGGAAAAGGACCTATATTTACAAAAATATAGCAGCTCTTTTTACTATAATGAAAAATTGGAAATTAAGAAGATTCCCACAAAGTAAAAAAAGCTAAATATATTGTGGATAATATACGTAATATTATAATATAAAAATGATAAAAAGGTATGATCTCAGAGAAATCTGAAAAGACATGAATTGATACAATGAAGTGAGCAGAACCTGTAAAATAATTTATACAGTATCAAAATACTAAAGAAAAACAACTTTAAAGAAAGACTTAAGAATTTTGATGAAAGCAATGGCCCTCCATAATTGGGACATGATGGAACCAAAGTATAAAAGTAAATATACATTTTGGGGACATAGACCAAAAAAAAGTTATTTTTAAATTTGTTATTTTTAAATGTCATATATGTCGTATATACATATATATACATATACTGAGCTCAAAGGATATAAACAAACAGGAACGGAGCATTGAGATTGTAGTGGTATTCAGTAAGAGTTCTGGATTTGGAGGCAAGAAAATTTGGTTTCAAATCTTGCATCTGAAACTAGTTAAGTAACCATAGGCTTAATCTTGATGAGCCTCAGTTTTCTCTAAAATGGAGTTGATAATACATTACTTATATCAGAAAGTTATTTTAAAACTTAAATAATATATGTAAAAATACTCATGAATGTCAGCTCTTAATGACCTTATAATTTAGAAATGGTTGAAAACATTAGCAAATTTAAAACCTCAAAGCATGGTTAAAATTTGAACAGAATTTGTTCTGCTTCACAATGATTAGCAGCTGTCAGAAAATGCTGATATATTCAATCAAGACTATCCCTGCTACTGAATTTTTTGAATTCATGAAATTGTTTCTATAGCCTTAAGAAGACAATTAAGATTCCAGTGTTTGTTGAACCATTTTCCCTCACAAACACAAAACAAATTCCTAAGGAACCTGACAAGCAAAGAGACCCAGGACACCCCAGGAACAACATGAATGTTTGTTGATTTGCTATATCAATCAGAGTTCTCCCAAATTAAACTTGTACTCAACTATACCATACTTAAACATTGTGAAAGAGCAATAGTTGTTGTAGATATATGTATGATTATACACATTTATATGTATTATAGTAATAACTTATTTTGTCCTTTTAGGCTCTTTGTGTATTTGAAGGTTATTCCCCCTCCCCCACGGAATTTGAATTAGCTTTTCACATGTAGAAATAGGATAGGGAGAAAATGGAACATAAGCACCTCTATAAAATCTTTGATTACTTGAGAGAATAATTTGTCTATTCTAACAATTGACATATTATTGTTGTGTCCCCTGTTATTTGTCCCTTGCTTTTTTGTTTTCACCCCTAAAACCATCCAAGATTTCTTTCTTTTTTCATAATATCTTCCTAAATATCATAGCACTTCAAAATACAAAAAAGACCATATGCATCTCTCTTGTTATACACATTTATAACCATGAGTAAATAAGGGAAATGGTCCAGTCTCATATCATAATCTTATCCCTCTGAAACAACTATAATGTTCTTCAAATATCCCAGGATAGCTCTGAAAAACTGGTAGCAAATAATACCTTGCTCCCTACCAGTCACCATAATGGAACCCTGAAAGGGAGGAAACATTTCTAATATACATCAGAGATGAGATTTTTCTTGTATTAAAAAAGAGAAATCTGAGAAGCCATCTTTGAAGCTATCATGTCAGCACTCCAATTTAGACATGGATTTGAAGGCTACAGCATCCCCTTCTCATTTCCTGCCTTGTTCAGGCTGTACATAAGATATTTTAATAAAAAATTTAACACATAACTCTTATGCAAGCCTTTATCTTCCTAGTGATTACCTAGATGACTGCTTTGCTGCAAATAAAAAAATTGAAGTGACAAGAGAAACTAAGCAAGCATCTTCCTTTCTAAACTCAAACTCAAGAAGTTTTCATTCTATCTGCTATAGCAATCAGCCCTAATTTATTCTACCTCATAATCCCCTTCACATATGTCACCTTCCTTCTGTTACAGGCTTTTCTCACTTCCTAGCTGGGTAATTGTAGTAGCCTCATACCATGTCTTCTCTTCACTGCCTCCCATTTCCAAACCATCCTTCATATCACTGAATTAACCTTTTTGATATATTAACCCGGTCACTCCTCTGTTCAAGAATTTTTAGTAGTTCCTCGCTTTCTACCAATTCATATTCTTCTGCCAAACCAGGACCCTCTATATCACCCTAAATCCCTATTCAACCCTGAAGAATATCAAAGTTTGAGAGTTGGAAGAAACCTAAGTTATTGAACCCATAGGAACTACACTAGTTCACCTTGTTGCTAACTGACTTTCCTTTGATCCTGTCTGACCAAATCTGCAAGACCTCCTCTCCCTATATTTTTGTCTATCTGCTGCACTAACCCTGAATGGCAAACCAAAAACTGTTGATTCCCTATTCAGCCCAACTAAAGAGCCTAGACACATTGCTACTTTTCCTGTTGAACTCTGTAAAGGAAAATAGAACAGCTTTCATATAAAATTACAGAATGGCTTTGCTATTTGATGAAAATAGTTACATCTTAAAATATGGAAATCGTAACCCCTTTAGAATTTGAAAACCTTGCTTTCAGTCAAATTTCACAGCTACAACAATAACTTTGTTGTATTACCTATTGCTGTTTTATATTTTCTTTTAAATGCTTGTCATTTTTAAGAGTTGGCCATGGTAAAAGGATCCTTTAATGAACAAAATGGGACTGGTTTCCCACATGCCTCTTTCAATGCTATTAGAAGCACTTCTGTAGAGTATTTCTTCTGACATACAATTAACAATTGTTCTGAAGAGAAGAAAAAATGTGTTCAGCTATTTCTAACTATTCCAAGCTCTTGAATTCTTGAACATTTATAAACTATGTAAAATGAGGAGGAGGTTGGGCTAAATCTTTAAGCTTTCTTCTAGCTCTGTCCTATGACTTCTATAAGGCTTGTTCTTCCAATGATTCATTTCCTGTAAATGGTATCCATGCACTAAAAATCACACCAAAAGAAGCATTTTGAACAGACATTTTGATTTTGATAATTTTGAACAGATTAGGCTAATCTTCTCGATATTCACTTTAATGGACAGAAGTAAGATTTAGTCTAACATTATCCAAATGGCATATGGCAATGGAGAAGAACTTTCAGACTACTAGCACATCATATTTATGACAGACCTAAAATACGTAAATACTTATATGTATTTATCCCGAGAGAGAAACAGAATAGAACAGTAGACAAAAATCTGCCTTTGGAGCCTGCATTCTAACTTCATATCCTGCGTCTAATATATACTGGCTTTGTGACCCTGATATCTAATCAATGCTGATAACTTCTTAATTTTACTGAGTGCTTTCAAATGCTATAAATTGCAGAGATGGAGCTTATCTAAATTAGTTCCAGATGTGTGGTTAACAGGTTCAGGTGAGCAGTCACAAATATACACACACATGCAAATGTATGTATGTGTGTATGTGGTATATGTATGTTGTATTATGGACATATATATGGGGAAAGAGGGGACATACACAGGTTTGGACATTTCTATATGTATCTGCATATACATTCACATATCATATATATATACATATACATGTGCATTGTGTATATACATATATACAAACATGTGCAATATACTATCTATAGCATATCTAATTATATACATTATATGTTGCTAGGAGGAGAGTATGTATAAGGATGTGCAAAGGGCCTAGATCTATCATTGCACTGATATAGGGAACTTTCAGATGAGGAAATCTGGAACCAATTCTTTCCATATCTATATATTTGTATCTAAATAGGAATGTATACATGTATAAATATATATACATGTATTTAGATGACATAGAGATTAGAGATATATTATTTATATCTATATATAAATAAACATATGTTTATCCCAGAAGGTTAAAGTTGTATGTATGTTTAATTGTGTGTCTGTACATTATCATGTATATCATGATGACCTCTGGGGCAAAAAATGAATCTATTTAAATTATAGCTAGATTATAATTAATGTATATCTGTATACATGTTTGTGTGTACATAACAGATGTACACACATGTGTATGAGTCTCAGAGCTATGGCACCTGGAAAAACAGCATGCCAGTGACAAGCACCTCAAAGGTGTCTTATCAACTGTGTATTTTCTAACCTGAAAATAATACAAGACATGGAGACAAATTCAGTTGAAATAAAGGAAGGATTATTTACTATACTTCAAGCTCTATACAATTTAGTTATATAATTATAATTGCTGTTGACTTCAAGGGCCCTCAAACTTTTATTCTCTCTGTCTCTGGTAAATGACCCCACACATTTGTAGATATGCTCAGTAGTCTTAAATTAGGTTTAAGACAACGCCTAGTCTGTAAAGAGAGATTAGGCTCCTTTCATCACACTCTAGAATCCAAAGCCTCAGGAAAAATTACTTAAAATTTACATTTAGCTAATGTCTATAGTCTCCCTAAAATTGGGGAATAAAAAATATGGTCAGTACAAATTGGGTATAGAACAACTGTTTATTATCTTAACACAAAGAAATACTAAACATTCCCAAGTACATATTGATAAAATGCCTTAAAGAAGCAGCATAATTATTTGTAAACCATAAAAACAGTCATTTGTGGAACTACTGAACTGGAACATGGCATTTCACCTCACCTTTGCACAGTATAAATAGTTCCCACTATGTCCATATATCTTCAGGCAAACTAGACCAAAGGTTGGGCTCATTCTCATGCCATCTCCTCCATATGATGGAATCCTCTGTAATGGGTATAGAAAGGGTGCCTGCTACAGTTTAACCATCACCAGATGAGGACCCAGAATCTCATACTCTCTCATTCACAAGGCTGCCTTCAAGCCCAGTCACATCCATTTTAGGCTTACTGTTCAGTCAAGTCAACAGTCACAAAGGGGATTTCGAGTGCTTTTTTGTTATCATTCTGAATCCTGTCTTGTCCAGGTCCCAAAGGGAACCCTGTCCCAAAAACATAGAGAGAATATCAATGAGAAGAGGCCGTGTAGTCAGGAAGAATGAGGATTCAGAAAAGGCTTGATTTAGCAATAAAAAAATCATTGGTAACTTTGAAGTTATCAGCAGAAGTTGAATGATGAAGTCAGAATCTAGACTGCAAAGAATCTTCATTAATCAGCCAAAGAAACACAAAAAAGAGGCATCCACAAACCACACTTAAGTTTACCCTGACTCCTTTTCAAACTACCATGTGAGAGCGGTGACAGCTGTACAGATGGAAAAGGCTACTTTCACAATAATTATAATGACACTAAGTTGTTGTTCAGTCATGTCCAACTCTTAATTACCCCATTTGGAGTTTTCTTGGCAAAGATCCTAGAGTGGCTTACCATTTCCTTCTCCAGCTCATTTACACATGGGGAAACTGAGGCAAATAGGGTCACACAACTGAGGTCATATTTGAACTGTCTTCTTGACTGCAGACCCAGCACTCTATTCACTGTGCCACCTAACTAGGAGAGGTAGTCTAAAAAAAGACTAAAGGAGGACATAGTTGCTTATTCTTTGTTTTTTGGAAGAATTAAATTCATTCTTCTTAAATCCAGGAGGAAGAACTAACAAAAGTGGGTAGAAATTGCAAGGAAGTACTTCTTTCTGACTCAAAAAGAAAAAAAAAAATGTCCTAACAATTAAAGCTGTCCAAGAATAGTATGGTCTTCCTCATGGAATATTGAATTTCCTATTATAGGAATCTTCAAGTGGAATCTGATGTTGTCGTCAAGGACGTCATGGGCAGGATTCATATTTTGAGTTCCTGACTCACTATCCTTCTGGAGACAGCCAGACAGTACTTCTTAAAGAAAACTATAGCCTTGTTGAAAACTGACCTGTTTTACATAGGTCTTTTTCACTTTTTCCATTTGTTGGATTAGTCTTGAATGAATGTCTCACAACTCACAGCAGCAATAACTAATAAAGGGCCAGATGGAAGGAATAAAATATATGAGATTCCTGACTCAGACAGGTGAGTACAAAGTAAAGAGATAAAAAATAACAGTTAATGAAACAATCACCAGCTCCACAGGAAAGATCCTCTCATGGGAAAAAGGGATGTGGTGCACACCATTATTTGAGAGAGGATAAATAAAAGGACATGCCAGATCACTGGAAATGCCTAATCTAGGGGAAAAGGGGCACACAACCGTAGTCTGAAACCGAGGGAGTTAAAATGGAATCAATAGGTGTTGGTGAAATAATGTTTTGTCTGATGCAACTTCCTTCCCCGAGGCGGTGTTCTTTTAACAGGTTCTGGCTGTAAGCCAGCATGCTTGCCACACCCTTTCCTTGCTCTGCCACATGAGTAATGCTGTGAGATCAGACATGATACTTTGGAGGATGAAAACTGTAGTTCGTAAAGGGGGATGGGGATAATGAGATGGGGGAACTATGAAGGGTATGTGTGGAATATCATATAAATTTCTGTAAGACCAGTCATCCTGCCTACACCTTCAGGAAGCCCGAGCATCTGATTTACTCTATCCATCTGTCCATTCACTTGTGGCTAGTATATTTAGACAATTTAGACAAATATATATATATGGGGGGGGGGGGTAAGAGGAGGATATATATATATATATATATATATATATATATATATATATATATATACACACACATTTATGTGTGTGTATCCTATCCTATTCCAGAAGTTCAAAGTAAGTGTGGACTTTGGAAAAGATAGTTTGGGAAAACCCATGCAAGTAAAAGCCACATGCAGCTATACATGTGCTGGATCCTTTGGAGTCTGTGTATTGTGATAAATGGTGCCATTTTGGTGAAGAGGTCAACCTCATTCAGCATCATGGGGCATTGAGAAATCCACAGTGGAAATGATGAAATAGTATCTCTGATGAATTTTTTTAAATCACACCTGAGAATGACCTTTTAAAATTATATATGTAAATTAGCATAGCATGCACAATAGGATCCATCTCTAAGGGGTAGATCAGATGGTTGTCTAGAGTCCAGTAAAACAGTTATTGATCAGAGTAATCATGGAAGTGAGTCCATAAATACAGTTTAGTCTAACTTGATGAAGTGGATGTCTTTCATGTGCTGCTGGAAGCGCTGGCAGCACATGAGTTCAGATAGTACTTTTGGACCTGGCCGTGCCAGTTCAAGCAGACACAGCACGACTGAGTCTCCTGCTGAGGGTGGCTCCAGTAGAGTTGCTGGTGATCCAAGGTGCCTCTACCAAATATGTGAGGCAAAAGGCTCTGATGAATTGTTTTGTTGTTTGTTTTTTATTTTTAATAATAGCTTTCTGTTTTCAAAATACATGCAAAGATAATTTTCAACATTTACCCTCGTGTCTCAAATTTTTCTCATTCTCTTCCCTCTACCCCCATTAGACAAAAGTAATATAGGTTAAACATTGTGCAATACTTCTAAAATATTTCTACATTTATCATACTGCACAAGAAAAATCAGATCAAAAAGGAGAAAAGTGAGAAAGAAAAATACAGGCAAGCAAACAACAAAAAAGGTGAAAATACTATGTTGTGATCCACAACTTTCCCCCCAATCCCCTTTTGCTCTCTCCATCACAAGTCTATTGGAATTGGTCTGAATAGCCTCAGTGTTGAAAAGAGCCAAGGCCATCACAGTTGATCATCTGATGAATTGTTAATGGTTGCAGCAAGACCTATGAACATTGATTCAAGTCCTTTATTATTATGGAGATTTTGTTGTATGCCATACAACTTTCAATGTCCCATTAGTTTGTGGCCCAACTGGAGGTCCAGTATATGAGCTCCAGGCTTTTAGGTTTTTTATTATAGATTTTTATTTACAAGATATATGCAAGGGTAATTTTTCAGCATTGACAATTGCAAAACCTTTTATTCCAATTTTTCCCCTCCTTTCCCCCACCCTCTCCCCCAGATGGCAGGTTGACCAATACATGTTAAATATGTTAAAGTATATGTTTAATACAATATATGTATAGATGTTCATACAATTATTTTTCTGTACAAAAATAATCAGATTTTGAAATAAGTGTACAATTAACCTGTAAAGGAAATAAAAAATGCAGGCAGACAAAAATAAGAGGGATTGGAAATTCTATGTAGTGGTTCACACTCATTTCCCAGAGCTCTTTCGCTGGGTGTAGCTGGTTCAATTCATTACTGCTCTATTGGAACTGATTTGGTTCATCTCATTGTTAAAGAGGGCCACATCCATCAGAACTGGTCATCATATAGTATTGTTGTTGAAGTATATAATGATTTCCTGGTCCTGCTCATTTCACTCAGCATCAGTTCATGTAAGTCTCTCCAGGCCTTTCTGAAATCATCCTGTTGGTCATTTCTTGCAGAACAATAATATTCCATAACATTCATATACCACAATTTATTCAGCCATTATCCAATTGATGGGCATCCACTGAGTTTCCAGTTTCTGGCCACTACAAACAGGGCTGCCACAAACATTTATGCACATACAGGTTCCTTTCCCTTCTTTGAGATCTCTTTGGGATATAAGCCCAGTAGAAACACTGCTGGATCAAAGGATATGCACAGTTTGATAACTTTTTGAGCAGAGTTCCATATTGTGTGTGTAGGGGTCTCTCAGAGTTGTCTTACTTTGCATTTCTCTGATTAATAATGACTTGGAGCACCTTTAATATGTCTAGAAATAGTTTCAATTTCTTTGTCTGAGAATTGTCTGTTCATATCCTTTCACCATTTATCAATTGGAGAAGCTCCAGGCTTTTGTAAAAGCACTTGTAGGTAGGAAGGAAAAAAAACACAAATAAATGAGCATTATTAAGTGTTTATTATATGTAACGATTATATAATTATTATACATTGTAGTAAGTGCTGCATATGCCAACAGAGAAACAAGACAATCCCTATTGTTAAGGGGCTCACATTCTAATGAGGGAAACAACACATATAGGTTTCATCTACAAGTTAGGTGGAAAGGTGTCCTTAGAATGCAGCAGCAAAACAGATAATACTGTATCTTCTTTAGTATCATCTCCATTAATAAAACCATATTGATTTCTGATATGTTTGTAGGTGGTAATTGATTGGCAGATGATAGTGTATTAGAACACTGAACTTAAAGTCAGGAAATCCTAGGTTCAGATCTTGTTACTGTGTGACCCTGGACAAGTCACTTAAATATTCTGAGTCTCAATTTCTCCATTTACACAAGAAAGGGATTAGAATAGATGACCTCTAAGATCCTTTCAAGTTCTAAATCTATATTCCTATAATTTGGCTCTGCTGGACAACATGTAATTAGTACAGTGCTGGATAAATGGAAGTTCTGATAAACTCATGTGTTTGCAATGGGATTTCTTTTTGTAAATATTATAGTCCTAGAGGAGAGATTGGTGGATCTGGATTTTACCAGTACTCTAGGAGACTGGAAGGAAATTAATTAGAGTTACAAAAGGCATGAGTACAAAATATTAACTAAGTACCTTCTAGGTTCCAAACATTGTTTTAGAATGCATCCATCTTTCCATTCTATGACCTACCATGAAATGATCAGAGAGAATAGAGCCAAGGACATAAGTTAAAAAGCTAACACTATTTAAGCAAGAAAGCAAAAAGTGCACAAGTGACATTTACTTGGTGATTTTGTACCTGTCAGGGCATAATTAACTGGAAGCTATTTAAGAAGCCAGAAAATAGGGACAAGTTGCTATTGTGAGACAAAATAAGAAGGGGCTCTTCTGCTGTGGGCTACCATTGTCATGGTAATCCTAACCTCAAGGGTTTCTTTACTTCTGTCAGTTTTCTTTCCTTATATCTCTCAAATGGTATAAAAGTCCAAAAGAAGGATGTGATTCCTCTTTCCTTGTAACATTGGATTCACCATTCCCTTAGTCAAGAACCATCTGTCCTGATATTGCTCCCCAAAATTCTCAGAGCCTGGAAATCTACCCTAATATTTTGACTGAAAAATCTAAGTACTTTCTGACCTCTCAATCTACCATGAAACTGAAACCTCTTTCAAGTGATGTCTCATTCTTTTAGGAATTGAGTCCCATGAGAACAGATATGGTCTCAATTTTCTATTTGTAGCCCCAGAATTTAGCACAATTTCTGGCACATAGTAACAGTTAAATGAAGACTTTTTTCATTCTCTTCTATGTAGGTGTTATCCTTGAGTCAGTTGTCTTGCATAGTCAATCATCTTATCAAAGATAAGATCAGAATGTGTTGTAACACAAGAAGAAAGAGGTATATAGTGCATGTATTATCCCAACTCACACTGATGAGTCAAAGCTCCAGAGCATTGCTATTAAGTCTTAATCTGGCTCTAGAATATCCTTGAGGGAGTTGAGATATCTTTCTAATGAACCTCCTCTGTGTGCTTCTCCTCCCTCATGAGTATCAATTGATTCAGTCAATGTCAGACATAATTAGCTTCCAGAAAAGTTTTACTAAAGTAATGGAGTTACTGTTACAGATATTTCCCCTACCAATCTATGACACTCCCTCACAAGCATATACAAAGCCCAGGGAAAAGTGCATTAACCTGCCTCAGTTTCTTCAAGTGTAAAATGAGGATAATAGTACTTATTTCTCAGGGTTGTTGTGAGGATAAAATGAGCTAATATATATAATGTGTTTAGCAAACAAAGACATTAAGTCTCTACTAGGTGCTAGGCACTGTGCTGGAGGCTTGGGGTATAAAGAAAAAAACAACAATTCTTGTCCTCAAGTAGCTTCCCTTATACCTGCATGCAGACTGGTTTGGCTATATATCAAAGAGTTAGTGAGGGGCAGTGATGTGTAATTAGCCTGGTGATATATATAAGCTGTAGCTAGATTGTGAAGGGCTTTAAAGGTCAAATAGAGGAGTTTGTGTTTTTATCCTTGAGGCAATAAAGAACCACTAGAGCAGTTTGAGCAGAGGAGTAACCTAGTCAGTTCTGTGCTTTAGATATAAAAATTTGGCAGCTTTGTGAAAAGTAAATTATAGCCTACCTTCTTAAACTGTGGGTCATGATCCCATATAGAGTCTTATAATTAAATATAGGGGTTAAAAAATTATGATTTACATTTCTAATGGAGCAGTAATGAACTGAACTAGCTATGCCCAGAAAAATAACTCTGGGAGATGACTAAAAACCATTACATTAAATTCCCAATCCCTATATTTATACACACATGCATTTTTGATTTCCTTCACAAGCTAATTGTACAATAATTCAGAGCCTGATTCTTTTTGTACAGCAAAATAATGTTTTGGTCATGTATACTTATTGTGTATCTAAGTTCTATTTTAATATATTTAACATCTACTGGTCATCCTGCCATCTGGGGGGGGGGGGTAAGAGGTGAAAAATTGGAACAAGAGGTTTGGCAATTGTTAATGCTGTAAAGTTACCCATGTATATATCCTGTAAATAAAAGGCTATTAAATTAAAAAAAATTATGATTTATTGTCAGCAAATGTTTGGTTTATATACCTAGATACCATACACATACACACACACACACACACACTTTTTCTTAGGCGAAAAGGGGTCAAGAGTAGAAAAAGTTTAAGAAGCCTTGAATTAAAGAGGGCCAAAAATTGGATGCAGGAAAACCAAATAGAATAATAATGATGATAATAGCTAACATTTATATTTATATATTACTATTGTATCTCCCATTAATTTCCCATCTCCTTATAGTCTGCCTTTCTTAGGTAATAGCTAAGTAACTTAGTGGATAAAGTGCTGGGCCTGGAGTCATGATGACTCATGTTACTGAGTTCAAATCTGACCTCAAAGACTTAATAATTGTGTGAACCTGAGCAAGTCACTTAACCCTCTTTGACTCAGTTTCCTCATCTGTAAAATGAGATGGAGAAGGAAATGGCAAGCCACTCCAGTTATCTTTGCAAAAACAAAACAAAACAAACTTTTAAAACCTGAAATATGGTCACAAAGAGTCAGAAGTGACTAAAAACTACTAAACAACAAAAACATTTAGATAACATTTGCTATGTGCCAAGAATTATGCTAATCACTTTACCACTGTTATTTCATTTGATATTCAATAGTCTAAGTAATAGGAAATGAAGGTCTGACTATAGTTGTGATGTGAGTGGAAAAGAAGGATTGGATGTAAAAGGTGGTAAAGAGGCAGAATATATAAGACTTAGTAATTGATTGGCTTGGATGTGTGTGTGGGGGTAATAATAAGTGAGAGTGAAAAATTAGGAATTATTCCAAGTTTGAGTGATTAGAAGAATGTTGGTACCTTCAATAAATAGAAAAGTTAGGAGAAAATAGATTTAGGATGAAACATAATGAGTTCTGTCTTGAACGTGATGAATTTGAGAAACTATGAGAATCTAGATGGAGATTACTATCAAATAACTGAAGATATAGTCCTGCTCAACAGAGAAATAAGGGCTGGACATACAGTTCTGAGAGTTATCTGTATAGAGATTATAACTCAATTCATAAGAATTGCTTAGATCACCATGAGAGAATGTAAAGTGAAAAAAAGAAAGGACCCAAGAAATAGGTTGGGATATACCTACAGGATGGGGCATGGATAATGCTGCTATGGAAGTGACTGAGAAGAATCATTAGGCAGATGAGAAGAGGACCATGACAAAGCAGTGTCACAAAAACATGGGGAGGAACCAATCAGACTTCCCAAAAACTATTTTGATGACCTAGAAAAAATAACAACAAAGTTCATATGGAAAAACAAAAGGTCAAGAATTTCAAGGGAATTAATGAAAAAAAAAAATCAAATGAAGGTAGCCTAGCTGTACCAGATCTAAAATTATATTATAAGGCAGCGGTCACTAAAACTATCTGGTATTGGCTAAGAAATAGACTAGTTGATCAATGGAATAGGTTAGGTTCAAAGGACAAAACAGCCAATAACCTTAATTATCTAGTGTTTGACAAACCCAAAGACCCCAGTTTTTGGGATAAGAATGCATTATTTGACAAAAATTGCTGGGAAAATTGGAAATTAGTATGGCAGAAACTAGGCATTGACCCACACTTAACACCGTACACCAAGATAAGGTCAAAATGGGTTCATGACCTAGGCATAAAGAATGAAATTATTAATAAATTAGAGGAACATAGGATAGTTTACCTCTCAGACCTGTGGAAGGGGAAGGTCTTTATGACCAAAGAAGAACTAGAGATCACTATTGACTACAAAATTGAAAATTTTGACTATATCAAATTGAAAAGTTTTTGTACAAACAAAACTAATGCAGGCAAGATTAGAAGGGAAACAATAAACTGGGAAAACATTTTTACAGTCAAAGGTTCGGATAAAGGACTCATTTCCAAAATATATAGAGAATTGACCCTAATTTATAAGAAATCAAGCCATTCTCCAATTGACAAATGGTCAAAGGATATGAACAGACAATTTTCAGATGATGAAATTAAAACTATTACTACTCATATGAAAGAGTGTTCCAAATCACTATTGATCAGAGAAATGCAAATTAAGACAATTCTGAGATACCACTATACACCTGTCAGATTGGCCAGAATGACAGGGAAAGATAATGCAGAATGTTGGAGGGGATGTGGGAAAACAGGGACACTGATACATTGTTGGTGGAATTGTGAATACATCCAGCCATTCTGGAGAGCAATTTGGAACTATGCCCAAAAAAGTTACCAAACTGTGCATACCCTTTGATCCAGCAGTGTCTCTACTGGGCTTATACCCCAAAGAGATACAAAAAAAGGGAAAGGGACCTGTATGTGCCAAAATGTTTGTGGCAGCCCTGTTTGTAGTGGCCAGAAGCTGGAAAATGAATGGATAGCCATCAATTGGAGAATGGTTGAGTAAATTGTGGTATATGAAGGTTATGGAATATTATTGTTCTGTAAGAAATGACCAGCAGGACAAATACAGAGAGGATTGGTGAGACTTACATGAACTGATGCTGAGCGAAATGAGCAGAACTAGGAAATCATTATATACCTCAACAGCGATACTGTATGAGGATGTATTCTGATGGAAGTGGATTTCTTCAACAAAGAGAAGATCTAACTTAGTTTCAGTTGATCAAGGATGGACAGAAGCAGCTACACCCAAAAAAAGAACACTAGGAAATGAATGTAAACTGCTTACATTTTTGTTCTTCTTCCAGGTTATTTATACCTTCTAAATCCAATTCTCCCTGAGCAACAAGAAAACTGTTCGGTTCTGCACACATATATTGTATCCAAGATCTACTGTAATCTATTTAACATGTATAGGACTGCTTGCCATCTTTGGGGAGAGGGTGGAGGGAGGGAGGGGAAAAAATCGGAACAGAAGTGAGTGCAAGGGATAATGTTGTAAAAAATTACCCTGGCATAGGTTCTGTCAATAAAAAGTTATTTAATAAAAAAAAAAAAAAAAAAAAAAAAAAAAAAAAACATGGGGAGGAGAGAATGTAGAAGGAGGAGGTAGTCAGCAACATCAAACATTACAAAGAAGTTATGATGAGAAGAGAGAAAAAGCCATTGGATTTAACAATAAAGATATCATCAATGGCCTTGGAGAAAACATTGGGAAGGAAAGACTGATTGTAAGGAACTGGGAAATGAATGGGAGATAGTAAAAGCAACAAGTACAAATAACTTCTTTTTTCTGGGAGTTTAGTCATGAAGGGAGAAAAGATATGGCATGCTAAGATACAAAAAAGGTTTTTTAAGGATGGGCAAAACCTGGACATATTTGAGGGCAGTAGAGAAGTCAGTGGAAAAGGCTAAAAATGAAAAGGGGGGAGAGGAAGAGAAAAAGAGAGGAGGAGGAAGAGGAGGAAGAAGAAGAGAAAGAAAAGAAGAGGAGGAGGAGGAGAAAAGGAGGAGGAGGAGGAGGAAGAGAAAGAGGAGAAGGAAGAGGAGGAGGAGCAGCAGCAGCAGCAGCAGCAGAGAAGAGTTTGGATTGATTATCATGAAGAGTGGGACAGAGAGTCAACCAAGGAAGAGTAAATGGCTCACCATGCAGGAAGATCCAGTTGAGATTAGATAAAATAAACCTGGAAATATCTCCCCCTTCTCCTGACCTCATCTTCCTCCTTATTGTTCTCCAAACTTTTCTATTTTTATTGAGGTTCAACCACCTAGATTCCTATAGTTGGAGTTATCCCTCATTCTTCCATGTTCATCATCACCCACATCAAATTTGTCTTGTCAATTCTATCTCTATAACTCTTATATCTTACTACAGTTGTATAGTTACATTCTAATTTAAACACATATCAATGTTTACTTAAATTACTGTAATAGAGTCCTAATTTGTCTCCCAGACTGGAAAAATTTTATAGTTTCTTCTGTTATCTGGTTTCCACATATCTTTACAGCTTTATTTCTTTGTATTGTCCTTCATGAACTCTACATTCCAGTCAAACTAGAAATATTTTGTTTATTGTTACTCAAGTTAAATACTTTATTTCCTGCCTTCATGCATCCATACAAAGCACACTTTATGTTTAGAATGGCATCCTTTCTCATCTGCCTCCCAAAGTCTGTCTTTCTTCAAGATTTAGTTCAAGGGTCACCTCCTTCATAATCCTCCCAGTTAGTACTTTCTCTCTCAATTTTTCTTTTTTTTATGTAGCACAGATACACCTCATAGTAGCAAGAACAGAAGGAAGTGGATAGCAAAACACACAAGATACTCCATATGACAAAAATATTTTCTTCTCCCTCTTCATTATCAGCTTCTGGCTTGCAGCAACAATGACCTAGGGAAAATTTATGGTTTAAGATTATAAATCTCTTTCTCTGCTTTCATTTGTCCTACTTATCATTTTAGGCTGCTTAGAAAATTGTTGCAAACACATTTAACCTATATCAGATTGTTTGCTGTCTTGGGGAGGGGAGAAAGGGGAGAAAAATATGGAAGACAAGGTTTTTGCCAAGGTGAATATTGAAAAATATCTTTGCGTATATTTAGAAAAATAAAATACCATTAAAAAAAGAAAACTGTTGCAGAGAGCACTAGCACAGGAAATAGATACAACTCCTGGTCATATTTCAGATTTATCTTTCCCATGGCTGACTACTACTCAACTAATACCAAACATACTAAATCAAGCACACTATTTGTTTTCTTTCTAATCTAGTTATGGGATTATCCATAGTTTAAAAGGGGGAACCTGAGTTGGATTCTGTTATTATCCTTATTTTACAGTCAAGGAAACTGAGGCAAACAAGTTAAATCACTTTAAAGTTAAATTAAATCAAGACCATACAGCTAGTAAGTGTTTGAAGTCCTATTTGAACTTATCTTCCTTACTCTAGGCCTGCTCTATCCACTCATTACACTATCTCACAGAAAACATGTCCAAAGTGGAAAAGTGTTTTTTTTTTTTATTAAACATATTTAGAGCAAAGATTTTGTTTTTCTTTTTTAAATATTTAATTTTTCCAAATACATGCAAACATAGTCTTCAATAATCATTTTTGCAAAAACTTGTGTTCCATATATATATATATGCTATTATTAATTATAATTTTTCCTTTTCATAACCAAACAGAAAAAATAGAGAAAGATTATGTCATATAACTTTTTTTGGATCTGTGTAAAGTCCACAATGACATTTTTCTAATCAGGAAAGGGTTACTCTGGCAACCATTCTTCTAAGGCAAACAGCTCATTTTTCATCAAAGGCTAATTTACAGTGAGAATAATTTTTTTAATAAGCTTTGCAATTTTACAAGCTTGGCCTTGCCAGAGATCTGCTTCTAATTTTAACTCTTATCACATGAACATAAAATCATCAAATCATAGGTAAAATATGTATCAGAAATCATTTAATCCAAATACTCCTCATTTTACATGTAAGGAAACTGAGGCTCATTCTTTAAAAGGTGTTTACTTTGATTTTGCTCTGGACATTTTAAATCTACCTGAATAGAATAGGGTTTTTCTAGAATAGAGTTCTGAACACCTTGGAGAAGAAAAGAGACAGTTTTCTCCACAAAACTTAAATAGTTTTTCACTAACTATAACTGATGGCTATTCAGTGAAACATTTTAAAACAGCCTCTTTATGATAAAATGTAATATATTTCCGGAGGCAGCTAGGTGGCTCAATGTATATTGTACTAAGCCTGGAGTCAGGAAGATGAGCTTATTAACCTCATTTTCCTCAGTTTCCTCATCTGTAAAATAAACTGGAGAAGAATATGATAAATTACTCCAGTATCTATGGCAAGAAAACCCTGTGGACAGTATTTCATGGAGTCATGAAGAATTGGTTCTGAAGGAATGACAACAAATGTTCCTGATGGTAACAATTGTTTCATTTTTGTCTTTATATTCCCTGTGTACCAGGGTACATAGTAAATACTTAATAACTACTTGTTGGTTGCTTGCTTTATTTATTCTACTAAGATAAGGAAACTTTGTAGCTCAATAAATTCCCTGATACTTCTCAAGGGAATAGAGTTCTTTTGCTGTGGCTATGGTAGAAGTATATAGCTGATATTAAAACAACAGTTAAAACACAGTCCCTACCCTCAACTCAAATGAACAAGCAAATATCTACTATCTACCAAGGACTATGCTAAGTCTTGGAGTTACGAAGAAAGGCAAAAAAGTCCCTGCTTTGAAGGAGATGATAATCTAACAGAGGTAATCCTAGGGGGAAAGGCACTAGTTTGAAGGAGGATTGGAAAAAGGGTTCTTGAAGAAAGGATTTCATCTAAGGTTTGAAGGAAGCCAAGGAAACAAGGAAAAGATAAGAGAAAATTCTAAGCCTGAGGGACAATGAAAATACAGGTAGTAAGAAGATGGAGTGTAATGTGGGAGGGAACAGCAAGGAGTCAGTGCCACTGGATCACAGTATGTGAAGAGGATTAAGGCTAAAAAAGACTAGAAAGATAGGAAGGGGCAAATTATAAATGGCTTTAAATCCAAACACGATTTTTAAATTGATACTTCGGGTGACAGGGAGTCATTGGAGTTTATTGAATGGGCTAGAGAAAGGGGCTGACATAGTTAGATCTGTGCTTTAGAAAGGTCATTTTGATAGATGAATGGAGAAGGGACTGAGGTGAAGAGACTTGAAGCAGTAAGATCAGACAAATGGAAATTGCTGTTTTATTGAGACAAGAATTATACAGATGAAACAATATTGCAATATAAGATATACATAGAACAAATTGCTAAACAATGTGGTTTTGACAAAACATAAACCTTCCCCTTACATGGTACAGTAGAAAGAATTTTGGTTCTGGAGTCAGACAGCTCTAGCTTCCAATTCTGTGACCTTGGTCATGAGCCTCAGTTTCCTCATCTATAAAATTAGCAGACCATGAACTAGAGGGAGTCTGAGACCCTTCCTGGATCTAGAGCTATAACCCTTTCTCTTATTAACTTATCAGAATGACAACAGACCATTCTCTTTTTTAAAAAAAATCACCACTAGTGGTGAAGATTTGTGAAAATATAAACTATGTACAAGTAGACAATAACAGATTTATGAATTAGATAGGAAATAGTTTTGTATACCTTAAAGAATGTCTTACTGTGAACCCTCAGGCTTAAAGATCCATGATGATTTCCTGTAACCTAAGTTTAAGTCCAAATTCTTCTTCTGACAAGCTGATCCTATTACTCCTCCACATAATTCTCTGTTCCTACAGCAAGTTTTCTCATCAATCACATAATTTTTGTCCATGAAATACCTTCTATAAAAAACTTTAGCTAACTCAAGATATAATTTACTCCTCGCCCAGCTCTATCCTTGACTGGATTTCCCCTCTATGTCTTAGCAGCTCTCACCTTTGGAATATGCTTCTACTCTGTAATCTTTTCAGCCTTAAAAATCTTTCCATTACTCTGTATCCCTCCATTGTTTGTATCCCTCCATTGTTTGGTGAATTTCTCTTAAAAGGATCCCCATTTTGAGGAAGTGCCCAGGCAACCATGCTCACTCCAGTCCTCTTCCAGCTCTGACATTCACTCACTATAGACTTCTCTATTCCTCCACAGGGGACTTGCACAGAGTAATAGTATTCCTGGGTGGGGAGCCCTTTGGCAGTGGAGAAAGTTCATAAGCCAAAGCGGCAGTAACCAAAATAGGGCTGAGTCCTCAGACTAAGAGTAGAGTCCTGTCTCACTTTCAGAATCTAGTTCAGCATGCACAAGAATAACCAAGAATAGCCTGCAATAATCTGCAGACCAAAGAGGAATCTACAATTTTGCCATTCTGAACCAAAAAAGTTTTCCAGCTGGCTAATAGGGGCAGAGTCCAATAGCAATCTACTCTTGCACAAACACAAACCCAATTCAAGAATTTGCAGAGCTCAGCCTAGGAAGATAGAAAACTTTTATTGTCCTGAATCAGACCACTTAAGGAGCACTGAAAATTTGAAGGTCCCAGCCTGTCCATGAGACTCTGTAATAGTGCAATACACAATAAAGTAGTAATAGGGCCAGCCCAGCCTATCTCTCCATAATTGAGGCATAACTTTACTCTAATATCAAATCTGAAGTCAGAAAGTAAGCTGCAAGAATGTGAAGGGGAGAAAGAATCCCAACAAAATGAGCTATTGTGGTAGCAGGGGTGTATAAGAATACAAACTGAAGAAGAGAATGATTTTAAGACATCTGAAAGCAATGCCACAGAGAAAAACATAGCTTGAATACAAACTCAACTAGAAATCCTTGGAAAAGATGAAGCAAGAGTTTTTTTTTTTAAGTGTTTATAAATGGAATGAAAACATTTGAGGGGGAAATGTTTTTTTTTATTTTAATTTTGAGTTACATAGATTTTTTTTTAATTTTTAAAGTAAAGGCATTTATAATGGCAGCTCAGAAGTTTTTGCTACCACATAATACAGAATATTTTATACTTAAGGAGGCCAAACATAGTGATCAGTGAAGTTTATTACAGAAAATAGTTAGATACTATAGGACAATGCTTCAAGGTATTTAAAAAAAAAAACGTACCTGCTCTTATTCCTTTATATCTAATATTCTATGAACTAATTAATAGCTTGTCACAAGAGGTTCAAAAGACCTTACCCAAGCAACAAACTAACCCCAAATTCAAATGAATCAAAAAGAAGCTAATGATTACATGAAGCAACAAGAAGTCAAAAGACCAAAACAAAAGTCAAAACTAAAACAAAGTCAAAAGGCTGGGGAAAAAAATAAAGAAAATAAAAGGCATCTTATAGCAAAAACCTGGGAAACAGATTCAGGAGAAAAAAATTAAGAAACTTTGGACTATCTGAATGCCATGACAGAAAAAGTAGAGCATGTTTTAGGAAATCTTATTGTTTTTGTTTTGTTTTGTTTTTATGCAGCAATTGGGTTTAGTGACTTGCCCAGGGTCACACAGCTAGGAAGTGTTAAGTGTCTGAGACCAGATTCCTCTGAGGCTGGATTCCTCCTGACTTCAGGGCTGATACTATCCACTGTCTAGCTGCCCTAGTTCAAAAAATCTTAAAGGAAAACTGCCCAGATCTCTTAGACCAGAGGGCAAAGTAGAAATAAAAAGGATTTATCAGCTACCACCTGGAAGAAATTCCAAAATAAAGACTCCCAGGGACATGATAGCCAAAACCCAGAACTTCCAGTTCAGTTAAAAAATACTGCTAATAGCCAGATAGAAAGTATTCAAGTACTGAAGAGCCACAGTCAGGATGACACATGATTTACCAGCCACCATTATAAAGGAGTAGAGAGTTTGAAATATGATATTCCAGATGGCAAAGGCTATGAGCTTACAGTCAAGAATAACCTACCCAGCAAATCTGAGTATAATGCTATGGGAGAAGTGGATTTTTAATGAAATAGAAGACTTCCAAGTGTTTCTGATAAAAAGACAAGAGCTGTGGAGAAACTTTGAAGTTCAAATCTAGGAGGGAAGAGAAATATAAAAAGTTAGTATGAATGAACAATAACAATAATAAAGGGTTAAGCAAACATAAAATGCTTATATTCAGATATGGGGAAATAATACGTGTCCCCTCTGATCCCTGCCATTATCAGAATTCATACAGGGAATTCATTTAGAGAGGGCTTGAAAATAGTTATATAGTGATGATTTTAAGAATAAAAAGAAGGGGATAAAAATATACTGATGTGGGGGAGAAAGGAAAGGGAGGGAAAGGAAAGGAAGATTCAAGAAATTATCTCAAATAAGCAGAGTGCACATGTAGGTATCTATAGAAACAAATAAGGAGGTGACTGGGATTTGAATTTCACTCTCATCTGAATAGATCAAAAGAAGGAAGACTATACCCACACAGTGGTGGGTACAGAAAGGCATTTCACTAAATAAGAAAATAGAAACGAAAAGGCATGGGTAAATTAAAGGGAAGGTAAATTAAGGGAGAGATTCATCCTAGACAAGGGAATTCTAAGGGTGCACAAAAATATTTATAGTTCGTTTTGAGGTGGAAAAGAATGGCAATCTAAGTCTACATAAATTGTGGACTGAATAAATAAGTTATGTATTTAAATATGATGGAATATATTTATTATTATTTTGTATTTAAATATGATTTGCTAAACTCTTAGCAATGTAATGACTAAATAAAATTCCAGAGGTCTAATGAAGAAACAGGCTACTTACGACCTGATAGAGAGGTGAAGGACTGAGAGAGACATGATACTTTTTTTTAATGTAGCCAGTGTGGAAATTTGCCTTAATTGAATCTACATATTTGTAATAACTTTTGATTTTCTTGTGTTCTTTATAGTAAGAGAGTTGGGAGAAAAGGATGAGAAGACAAATTTTGGTAGATTAAAACAAATATACACACATATAATTTAAGAACTTAAAAGAAACTCGGGTTCTAGAACTGATTGACCTGGTAGTTTAAAAGTAAAAAAAAATTACTAAATAACAGTGTATTGTACTTATTTGCTTGCTGCTTAAAACCTTGGATCTTTGACCTGTAGTAATAACTAGAAGAGGAAACCGAGATTGAAGGAAGTTAAGGGATTTAATCGGGGATCACACAGCTAGTAAGTGTCTGGGGCAATATTTCAATTCAAGATTCTTCCTCACTTTAGGACAAGTGTTCTATTCACATTTCCACTTCGCTGCCTCTCGATCTCCAAGTGGTTTTGCAATAGGGAAACTACTCTTACAGGGAAGTTACTGGATTACAGGGATTCATTCTAAGAAATTGATACCCCTTTTCCAGGTCTAACCTTTTAACTGGGTATCCCAAAAATATCTTCCACCTCGACTTAAATCAAGCTAGAAGAGATTCTAAAGATCCTTCCATCCAACACTTTATAATAAACAGCTTGCGAAGGAATTATTCTAGTCTACAAAAATAAACTTTACTTCGTACCCTTCCTTCCTTCCTTCCTTCCTTCCTTCCTTCTCTCCTTCCTTCCTTCCCCTTCCTTTCTTCCTCCCTCCCTCCCTCCCTCTCTTCTTCCCTTCCTTCCTTCCTATTTCCTTCCTTCCTTCCTATTTCCTTCCTTTCTTCCTATTTCCTTCCTTCCTTCTCTCCTTCCTTCCTTCCTTCCCCTTCCTTCCTTCCTCCCTCCCTCCCTCCCTCTCTTCCTCCCTTCCTTCCTATTTCCTTCCTTCCTTTTTATTTCCTTCCTTCCTATTTCCTTCCTTCCTTCCTATTTCCTTCCTTCCCCTTCCCTCCCTCCCTCCCTCCTTCTCTCCCTCCCATCCTTCCTTCCCTATTTCCTTCCTTCCTTCCTTCTCTCTCCTCTCTTTTTTTTGCTTTCCTTCCTACACCCTTGGAGTTCAAATATTTCTAAGATGAGGGAATCAATAACTTTCCCTTCAGCCCCCGTTAGGGTGTGTGTAACAAAGGTATTTGAAAAGCCAGAGGGTATGATTTTCCCCAGGAATAAATTAAACGGAACTATGTCGAAACGTGAACTGGAGGCACTCTTGGAAACACCCAGAAAAAGTAATACAGAAAAAACTTTCCCGGTAGAGCTTGATTCTAGGATCGATGTAAATGCTCTTGGATCTCTTTCGGGACCATGCCGGGTACTTGGACGAAGGCGCTTTCGGCCAGGCTCACTGACATGACTCTGTCTCTGGGGTACCCGGGAACTGGACACCTTGGGTGAGCGCAGCCTGCGGGCCCTTCACACAGGTAAGCGGGAGGAAGCGCGCCGACGGGAGAAGGGTTCAGTCAGCCCCGCTTCCATCCTCTCCGGGGCTACCCCCTCAGTTGGCGCGCGGGGCCCCTCCTCCCCCCCCCCCCCGGCGGGCGGGCGGGCGGCGCGACAGGCGGGGGGCGGGGCAAAGGCGGAGCGCGGCGGGCGCAGCAGCTTTGGTGGCGCCGGGGGCGGCCGCGGCGGCGGTGTGACGGCTGGCTGCGGTGGCGGGCGGTGAGAGTCGCGGAGCTGTGGGGCCTGCTCCCGCCGCCGCGGACCACCATGGCCACCTCTCCCGGCGGCAGTGGCGGCGGCGGCGGCAGCTTGGGGGGTTCCTCGCTAAACTTCCCGGGCTTTGGCTTTGACTCTGGACTGGAGATCAAAACTCGCTCGGTGGAGCAGACCCTTCTTCCGCTGGTGTCGCAGGTAAGCTCGCGCCCCGAGCTGGCCGGGACTCCTTGACCCCCTGACCCGCGCGCGCGGCCTCGGCGCCCCCTCCCCCACCACGGTCCCTGGGCCGCCTGGCGGGGCGCGGGGGGCGGAGGAAGCGGGCAGGCGATGGCGGCGGCCGCGGGGAGCGCGGGGGCGCCGGACTCCTCAAACTCCGGACGCTTGACTTTTACCCATCCCGTGCCTGTCCGGTCCTTAACGGTCCCTGAGAACCCGACCCAGAGTGTGAGTGTCTGTGTGTGTGCAACGCGAGCCCCAAAGTTTCTGGTGGGTCTCCCGAGGGCGCGAGCCTGGCGGGCACGCAGCCCTGCCGCAGGGACGGCGGAAGGGAGTCGCGGCTGCGGGATCCACCGCCCAGACTTAGCGAAAGTCGGAAATCTTCCTCTTAGTTCTGTTGTTCTCTTTGTGTGCCCAGAGGGCAGGCAGCAAACCGCGAGCCCGAGCGGGTAATCTCCCAGAAAGATTCCCCGCCGGGCGCGAAACAAACGCCCTTGCGGGGCTGGACGCGTGTGTTTCTGCTGGCCCAAGGTGCCGTCTTAAAGTGGAAAAGCTTTTTGGGGACACTGCGCAGGCTGACCAATAACAAATGCATAAACCTTGCAGGGGAGGGAGGGAGGGAGGGAAGGGAGAGAGAGAGACAGAGACAGACGGAAAATGTGCTAAAGTTACTGTCTTAAAGACACTTTGGGGGCCCAACTCAGGTTGACCCAAGTTTTAAAAAGGAAATCTAGATAATTGGTAAAAGGGAGGGTAATGTGTGGAATGGGATTGTCTGGAAGAAAATGCACTCTTTGTTATCTGGATAATATGTTTCTAAATTCTGAATGCACTTTTTTTGCTTATTACAACAGCAAAAACAACCTTCAGTATTGTCCTGGAGGTTTCGTATGGACTCTGACTGTTCAGAATTAATTAAATTCTGTGTAGAAGTCTAAACTTATGTTTATCATACCTGATTTTAAAGGTTTTAGTACATTTTGTGAATATTACCAAAGAAGGTACTATCAACTCATTTCTCCTAATCTTTAAACTTTACAGACGAGTAGTCTGCGTTTCCCCCCCCTATTTATTACTACTTGTTTTTTCCTCAAGTTTCTGTAATTTGGCTACAATCCTTGTGTGTTTGAAACTAGTGCTTCTAGTCATTAATGACTTCTTCCTGGCCAAATCCCATACCTCAATTCTGTCTTTGCTAGTATTGACACTCCTTGTTTATTGAAACTCTTTAGAAGTTATGCTGCTTACTTCATTCTTATCAAATATCCCTGACTTCTTTCTTTCTTTCTTTCTTTCTTTCTTTCTTTCTTTCTTTCTTTCTTTCTTTCTTTCTTTCTTTCTTTCTTTCTTTCTTTCTTTCTTTCTATCTTTCTCTCTCTTTCCTTTTCTCATTATTTCTTTCTTTTTCTTTCATTCTTCCTTTCTTTTTTATTCTTCCTTCTTTCCTTCCTTTTCTTTTCTTTTTTCTTTCTTTTCCCTTCCCTCCTCCCTCTCTCTCTCTCTCTCTCTCTCTCTCTCTCTCTCTCTCTCTCTCTCTCTGTCTCTCTGTCTCTCTCTTTTTCTCTTTCTTTCTCTTTTTCATAAACTATCTTTGAAATCTCAAGGCTTACTCATGAGTCCCTTTCTCTTCTGCTCCCACACCCGGTGCCCTGGGGAATTTAACAAAATTGTATCTCCTTACTTAGTAGATACTAAATACTTTGCTCCTTAATTTACATCTTAAGCCTAACTCTTTTACACTATCTTTTTAGTCTACTTGGATGTCCGTTTGACATTTTAAACTTATTGTGGTATCCCTATCCTTCTACCTTGTTTACTTAGTTGATACCAAATACCATTGTTGTTCCTTAATTTACATCTTCAGCCTAGCCCTTTCACACTGTCTTTTTAGGCTACTTGGATGTCCCATTAACATTTTTAACTTATTGTCCTTGGTGTCCCTATCCTTTAATCATCTTTTATTAGTCTTGAAACCTTTTTTTTTCTTCCGGTTTTTCTCCCCACTCCCATCAACCTTTTCTGTTCATAAATTGTGACTAAAACACTTAGATTGGAATGGAAAGGAGGGCTTGTTGGTTAAGAATCTTTAAGAACACACTGAGGAGTTTGTATTTGATGGATAATAATATTATATTATATTATAATATAATAATGGCTACTTATTAGCAGGGAGGTTATTTAATGAAACAGTATCTAAAGAAAATTTAATGTAACATCCCATATAAGAAGAATTATAGCCTGAAGATAGAAGCAAGAGCAGCAGTTCTGTTAGAGAAACAAGATTTAGAACAAGTTGATACAGGCATACCCCACCCATTGACATGAATTGATTTCATGAAAATAGGACACTAAGAAAAACATTACTGGAGGCAGTGCTACAACAACGTTATAAAATGAAGATATGTTCTAGGACAGGCACAATTTAAAGTAAGTCTTTACAAAGATTTGAGCGTAATGAGGAATTGAAACATTGATTCAGAACTGAGAAAATTAGAGCTAGGAGGAGATGGATAATATTGGAGCTAACTAAATTTGGCAGAGAGGAAGAGACTGCTATGGCATGGAAAAAATTAAAGGTGAGAGCTGATGCCACTGTGGCCAAAGCCACTATAGTCCTAGCTCATCAATAGCCAAAAAGAAAAAAAGAAAAGGAGAAGAGGAGGAGGAGGAAGAAGAAGAAAAAGAAAAACAACAACAATAACAATTTCAAATTGGAAGTTGGAAGGGTTTTTGTGCTCCCTTTTCCTTTCTCTTGGCAGAAAAATGAGCCCTGAACTGGAAAGGTACAGAGTTGCATGAACATCAGTAGAACCAACCACCTTTGTAATTCCACTTCCCTTTCCTCCCCAAGTTGGAGCATTATTATTTGATGGAAAAAGAGTCTCAGAGAAATCTCACTATTAAATAGGAAGCAGTTAAGTAATCATGCATATGACTTAGGATTTTAGGACTTAGAACTAGAAATGGCATTAGAAATACAAATCTAATCCCCTTATTAGATGAGGAAACTAAAGTCCAAGGATGGCAAATAGCAAGCAAGTAATAAGTGGCAAAGTCAAATTTGAACCCAGATCTTATTTCATATCCAATGCTTCTTTCCCTATACTGTGTGGAATGTTTTGAGAATGGTGAATGTGTGCATCTTTTTGACATTGTCATGGTGTGCCAGTATGTTTAGAATACAGAGAAATCTATTAATAGACTTCACTGTTTCCAGATCATTTATAAAGCAAGAAAGTGATGATTCATTTTGAGTCTTAGATGCTTGGTCAAACATTTCAACTAGGTTTCCTGATATCGCAGTAGGTTTTTGTTCGCCTGTTTGTATGTATTATTGTTATCATTATTAATATTATAATTTTGAAACTGAGTCTTCCTATACTCTGCTGGAAATACTGCAGCCATTTACAGGCTTAATTCCAATACTTAAAAGTGTAGAAGCTTTAACTTGCTCCATTTTTCCAACTTGGGATAGGTTGCCTCTCCTTGGACAGCTTGCTAGCACTTTGCTCCAAAAAGCTCATCATATTAGTTGTCATGCTTAATGTGGACACCAATTGGTTTTAGTTCTAGCTCACAACTCCTGAATTCAAGGAATCTATCAACTTTAGTCCCTTTCTCCCTCTTGCCTAGCAGGGATTACATCACACCTAACTGGTTAGTATATGTTATTGTTTCTGTTATTTCTAACAATGATAGTGGTATATGATATAAATTTCATAACACTTAAGATCTGAAAATATAAGTGATGTTGGTTGGATCAACATTTTGCATAGAAGCATAGACATTTTAGGATGTAGAAATTTAAAGCTATGGAGTTATGTGATCCAACTCTCCCTCTTAGAGTAGCAATCTCTTCTGTAACATTGCTAAAAGTTGATTGTGTAGCTTTTACTTTAGCACTTCCTTTGTTAGTAAGTTCACTAATTATTTACTGTTCTTCAGTCATTCAATAGTGTCCAACTCCATATGATCCCACAAATCATAATGTCCTGTAACTTTCACCCTTGATCCTGATTTTACCCTTTGAAGTATCACAGAATAAATCTTCCCTTCTCCATAACCATCCTTCAGATATGTGAAGGCACCAATTCATTCAGCAGGTACTTAATTGAATACCTACCATGTAAGGAGTAGAATGATATAATGGATCGAGGGCCATCAAGGAAAGAATCAGGAAAACTTGGATTCAAATTCTGCCTCTCTATATTGGGCAAATTAATTACTTAACTCCAGAGATTTAGTTTCCATAGCTGTAAATTGTAGATAGGATTATCTACTTCAAAGGTTTAAATAAAATAATGTATTCAAAGTGCTTTGCAAACTTTAAAGATATGTGTGTGTGTGTATATATATATATATATATATATGTATGTATTTGTGTGTATATAATATATACACTATGTACATTACAGGAAGGTAAGGTAAGATAAAACTTTCCTAAAAATTAGAGCTGCCCAATAATGAAAAAAGCTTCCCTGATATTTAGTGGCAAGTGTCTGTACCGAGAAAAAAGTCTCATAGACGGTATGATCCATGAAGTCACAAAGAATTTGAAACAATTGAATGACTGAAGAACGACAACAAATAATGCGCTTACTGACAATGGAAGTGCTGAAGTAAAAGCTACATGACCAACTTTTATGATATGCCATTTATAATTACATATTATATTGATATACATATCACACACATATCAGAGGAAGGAGTTGAATTCCAAGTCTTCTTAGCTCTATGATCATACTTTTTTACTATGTTGCTTTTAATAAATTCCAATTACTCTCATACTAATTATATTATTACCATGTGTCAGAAGACACCACCAGGTGCTACAGTTATTGTCTCCATTTATTAATTTATCTATCCATGTATCTATCTATCTTTCTATTTATTCATTCATTTATCTTTTTATTTATGGTGTCTATTCTCCAAGCCAAATATTCCTGTTTTTTCAACTGTTCTTTTCACATCACCCTTCTAAAATGAAGTTTAGTTTGTCAGTGTTTTTCTTTAAATGTCTCTTCAGAGAAAGAATTGATGGAGTCTTAATAGAGACCAAAGCATACTATTTTTTACTTTCTGTATTTTTTCCCCTTTGGGCTTGTCTTTTTTCACAATATGACTAATATGGTAATATGTTTTGATTGAACACATATAATCTGTAACAAATTGCTAACTATCTCAGGAAGGAGGGAGGTGAAAAAAGAAGAGAGAAAATTGGAACTCAAGTTAAAAAAAAATGTAAATATTGTCTTTACATGTAACTAGGAAAACATAAAAGAATAGTTTTTTAAATGTAGTGTCCTTAACTAGATACAGTATTTCACATAACGCTTGATCAGTGCAAAGTACATTGGATATATGTATTTTTAAGTAGCAACATTTCACTGTTGGCCAGTATTGAGCTTGTGGTCAACTAAAAGGCCCAGATATATTTAATATAGACTTCTACCAAGCAAAAAATTCTCTTCTAGCTATTCTATATTCTTGCAAGTGGTTTTTGAACCCAGTTTCTTAGTGACTAATAAGTTTAATTTTTGTCGTTTTGAGCTACTTTTGAAATCATTTTTAAGAGTGAATTGGAGTCAGAGAACCTTGGTTCTCTTAGTCTCTGCAAGTTAAAACTTCTTTGATTTGGGACCATTTATTTTATTTTTCTGGATCTCAGTTTCCTCCTCTGAAAACTGAGAGGATTGTACTAGATCAGGTGTTGGCCACTGCATTTTTTTGATAGAACCATGAGGTAAGAATTTTTTTTTATAATTTTAAATAAGATATTGTGTTTAGAAATGTAAAAGCCATTAACAGGCCATATACTAAAATAACCTATTGGCTAAATTTCATCCTCAGGCCATAGTTTGCTGACCCTTACACTATATAATCCATAAAATCCCTTCCAATTCTATGATTTTATGAATACTGATTTTTTTCATTCTTTTTAAAATAATAGCTTTTTATTTTTCAAAATACATGCAAATATAGTTTTCAGTGAATATGGATTTTTGTCATATATTAACAGCAGTTCATTTGGGGAAAGAGGCAAGAGTTTTATTTGATTTTATATAAGTTTAATATGAGTCAAAAGTCTGAGGCAATAAATTGCTTATTAAAAACTATCAACTCAATTTAATAAACATTTATTAAATGTCTACCAAGTATGAGTATGATGCCTGTGATAAAAGAGGTAATAGTTCTATGATACTTTGTATTATTCAGGCTACATTTAGAATATTGTGTCCATTTCTAGGTTTCATACTTTCAGGTAGGACATCAAGAAACTAAACTGCATTTGAAATGTAACAAAGATTGGAAGTATTTAGATACTATGTCATTAGGGAAAAGTTGGGAAAAGTAGACTACATATATGTTAGCTGTCATATAGAAGAAGGAATGATTTTTTTTCTGTTATTTCAGAAGACAAAAAAACTAGGATCAGTATGTGGAAGTTGTAGAAAGGGAAAGAATGTTATATGTGTGTGTGTGTGTGTGTGTGTGTGTGTGTGTGTCATGACACACACAAACACTTTTTTAACAATTGGAGCTGTCCAATAGTAGATTGTGCTGCCTCATCCAAGTAGTCAACTTCTTAGTTTTGGAAATGTTCAACCAGAAACTGGTTGGCTGCATATTACAGATTGTTCCTTTCTTGAAAGAGTTCCCCCGCATTATGATGGAGGCTGGACTAGATGATCTCTGTGTTTCCTTCTAATTTGAAATTCTATGATTCTGTGATAATCAATTGAATAAAATTAACATGGTTTCTGAAAGGGAAAATAATATCACTTTTAATTTTTAAAGTTCTTTGAAAATAATGAAAAAGTATGTGGACAAGAAGAACTAATGACTTTATTCAGACTTTCGTAGATCTTTTGATAAGAATTCATGCTAAAGTGGTTTTAAAGAAAAAAACAATTTAAAAAGAAACTATGTAGCCATAGTTTTCCTTGGGTAAACAATATGCTATTATACAGTAGTGGGGATGGAAAAAGACAGATTTGAGACAAATTTTTTTAAAAGGATCAGCAGAACTTAGAAAAGAGTCAAATATGAATCTCCGATGCCAGCTCAAAAAATATCACATATCTATATAGCATTTTAGGTTTGCAAAATGCTTTACATATTGTCTTATTAGATTCATGTTTTTAAGTTTGGAAACCATTGAGAGAAAAAGGAAAGTCTATAATGGGAACTAGTTTTGCTGGATCAAAGTTAATCAGATATATATGGAAGGAGTGGAGGAGAGTGATGCAGTACAACCACTGATTAAGGAAAATATGCTCATTTGTACCTCTGCATATGTCATGTAATTAGCACTTTACTAAAGGTAAGGAAGAAGGGGACTGGGGAGCATTGAATATGCTTGGGAGAAGGGGAAACTGGAAGAGATAGTTAAACAAGGTTTGAAGAGTCAAACTGAGATTATCTAGCTAAGGTAGTTATTGTTGCTGTTGTTTTTTGTGTGCCTTTCATTCTTGAAGAGGACTGTGACATAATAGAGGTGATACCATGATTTGCAATATGAATTAGATTGAAATAAGTGAAGAGAAATTGTACAAAATCACCAAACTCACATTCTCCTCTGGAGCCATTTGGAACTAGTGGCCAGAGATAGATCACAATGAGTGGACATGGCCCTGGATGCAGATGGAGCGAAGGACTTTTTTCTTTGAAATAGATGGAAAATTAAGAAAACTTGGACCTACTGGTCTCTTTATCTCTTCTGTTTTATTTTCTTAAGCTCATAATTACAAATATCATTAGATAAAAAAATTTAGTGTCTTTTATTTTTTCATAGGGAATTTTAGAACATTAAAAGCAATTTCCTAAGCAGTTTAATTATAGAAGTGGTTCATAACTTATTTATAGTATCCAAGATATACATAGTGAACTCTATGGGTTAACCATTCAACTATGGGAAATAAACATTCTTTACCTTCTTGATTTTTCCTTTGTAGAAAATTAGAACGAATGCTTTAAGTAATTATGATTCTCATTGGGAGGTTCTGGAGGATTCTAAACTTGATACCAAGTCAGTGCTTTTCATTTGCTAACATCCTGGCACTGCAATATGGCTATGAGATTGATACCACAGTATTCAGTGAATTCAAATTGGTCTTACCCAGAAAACAACAGAGAGATAGATGATGGTTATTAACAAGCTTTGTCTATTGCAAAGGAAAGGTAGCATCAAGAGTGTCATTAGAGAGGAGTTTAGCCAGAAAAGGTGGCCCGATCAGATAGTTGGAGTGAGGGAGAACTAGTGGACAATTTTTGTGTTCTGTTGGCATCTACATAATGTCAAAGAATCAAGAGGATAGACTCCATCAGGTTGAATAATTACAAAATGAAAAAGCAGTTCAAGGCACTGTGTGATTGACTTACATGGTATCATAGTAGGATCATATTTTTTTAAAAGCAGGTAATAAGTCTCTTCCCTCCAGGCCTTGAAGACTCAGCTGCCAAGCATCACAGCATCTGAGGTCCAGGATATGTTAAGGGATTTGTAATGAATGTTGACATTTAAAGGTTTCTGTTGGATTCTAAAGCACAGTCCTCCTGTTTGTAGCCCTTCCATTTAATTTAATGTTGGGAATCTGGAATTTCCCCTTCATTTTAAACTTTGTCTGGCTTTCAAACATAGTAGATGATCCAAGAAGTAATAAATGAAAGTCATATTTGAAATGGACTGATGTAATGTATAATGTGCTAGTAGCAAGTCAAGCTACAGGCTGTAGAGATTCAGAGCTTATGGAACAAGAAAAAAGAGAACATTGAGGAATAAGTAGACTAACTAGATCTCAGTGGGGGAAATGACATAGTGGGATGTTCTTGCTAACAAATGCATTATCATTAGCATGGAATCCTGAATAGGGGAAGATTTGTGATGGTTCACTGACATTGAGTACTATAGTCTTTAAAAAAATTTAACTAGAAGTTGTAAATATACCAAAGTTTTTCCTCCCAAGTGCTTCACTCAGGACAGGTCTTGTACTAGTATATATAGAGTGATATGAATCCATGGTCACTAGAAATTTAAAAAGACTAAATAAAATGGCTGTAATATCCTAATGTATTCCTTGTCTACAGTTTATCATGGCATACCTAGAAGACCTTCCTGTGATTATGTATAAATGAGTTCTTCCATTTATAACCCTATGCAAAGTGTAGGAATAGTTGCTTTTCAGAGTAAACACTTCCATCTGAGTACAGTTATCCTGCAATTACAGCTGTCATACAAAGCCTGTTCTACATAACATGAATAGGCCATGGAATAGAGAAGCTTTAAATTATTGAGGAAGGTGGGACAAAATTGTATCTAATAAATAATTTGTTCCATTGCTGAAAAACTAGTTATTCTTGCATAAATTTTTGCAACAAAAATAGTTTATATTGAGTGAGAGAAAGGCCAAGTAATCTTTTGTAAACATTTATAACAATGTATATTAAAATTTTTGCCATTGATAGATATGTGCCACAAAAACATCATAATTATATTGTTCCCTTTTAGATTAATTCTGAACAATGATCTAATTCCTACTTAGATTAAGTATCTTAAATTGGTTTTCATTCACTCTGCTTAAATTCATATAGAACTAACCCTAATTAAGCTTTTCTCCCTTTTCCATTAAAAATTGTAATCTTTTTCCATATGGATTTTTAGGGAGTAATCACATACATGAGTCCTCAAAATTAGTTGTGTTCTAGATCTGTGATCCTGCTTGGACAGTCTCATGTGCTTTGTACTTACATTTGATGAAATGTTATCAATTTAAATTAGAGGTCCTGATAACTCAGCAAATGCAGAATGGCAGTTGGAATTCCAGGTCTTATTATAGTTGAGTTCCCTCTAGAAAATTGTCTTTTCTGATGCTTTAATATTAACCCTCTAAAATTATCATTACTAATTCATCCCTAAGAAATCAGAGTGACCATTCAGTGTTGTTGGGATTTTAGTAGCTGAATAAAAAATGATTAGCTTCAAGATCCTGAGTTTACAGAAAATGAGTTTTATTACTTGACAAGTTCTTGTCACATGGTCAGAAGGATAGCTCTCTGTTATATGTGAAGTCCAGGTTAGCTCCCTGTTGAACTCAGGATCAGCCAGAGTCAGGATCAGCAAAAGTCCTTGGTCTTTCGGGAGAGAAGTAAAGGAGATGCACGAAACTGCCACAAGCTCTCCACCTACTATACTCCCTTCTCCTCTTTTTCCTCCAAAGTCACTCTGGCTTGTCTTACTCCACCCCGTAATCCCTCCTACAATTATCTGTATACACCAAAAGATCAAGCCAGCACAGAATAGTGAGAAGGGTCATTTTCCAAGCATATGCTAATAGAGTATTGTCCAATAGGTAATTAGTCTTAAGAGCTTGGTTGTCTGATTCCAGTGCACCTATTCAGAGTTTCGGCTCTTTACAATGATATAAGATGCATTTTAGTTGTAAAATGTAAACTTTATCCACATGATGAATATACTCCCTTCTAGCTTGAAGCAGCCACAGTTCCAGAGGAAGATAGAGACCTCTGGCCCTTGTCTCTAGAATTTCTGCTACCCTAAAGACAGAAAAGGGGGAAATGATGGTCTACTCTTATCTTTTGTTCCTTATTTGTCCTAAAATAGGATCTTCCTTATCTTTCTTCTACAAGCTGTTAACCTGCTAGCTAAGCCCCAAATTTTATGTAAAGCTAAATTACTTTTGTGACTTTAAAAGTATCTTTGACTTGGGAGGTCCCATTTGTGGGCCTGGATTTTCTTTGAGTCACATAAGATAGGTGCATTCTTTTGAATTACTTTCACCCATGGCAGACACTGCAGGAGGCCCAAGATTCCTGGTGGCAGTGTGTTCCCTAGCTCGTGGGCAGCTGGATACATAGAGAGGCTTTTAGAAAGGGATGCCTTTCAGTTAGCCACTATTTTTTGCTTTTCCTTCTCATTTTTTGCTTTTCCTTATCCTTTAGGAAGCTGAAGAATAAGAAACAGTTTGTGAGAAATGGGGCAAGGCCTTTCTATAGACTTGCCCCTGAGATGTCTCCTCAGACATTCGATTTCTTTCCAAGGAACAATTTGGAAGGGAATACCAATGAGAGGACTTATCTTTCTTTGTAAAACTGCTTGGTCCCAGTACAATCTTGGGGATCAGGAAAACTGCCTGAGAAAGGGTCTTTAAATTATAATAATTGGGCTTAGTTCACAGAAGGGAATGAAAATGTGAGAGGCCCAGCTCTCTCTCTCTCAGAATCCCTTCCTTTTGTTATTCTTGCAAATTGCTTTTAATTGGATCTTTTCAGCCAAATGAGAGGAAGAAGGAACTCAGAGGACTCTGGTTAGGGATTCAAGCAAGTATCTGACTTGTATCTGACAAGTATCTGACACCTTCAATTATTTTAATAGCATTTGTCTTTTCTTTTGTCTGTCTGCACTTCTGTGTTTGCAAAATGTCATAAATGCAGCCAGAAAGAAAAACTTCTAAGGGATAGTTAGAAAAAACCCAGGGAAAGTTTTATTAACATTCCTAACTCCCACCTTAAAAAGGGAAAAAGCTTGAACCCAGCACCAGCCAAATTAGTTGTACAGTACAGTACAGAAATAAAGTTAATTAAAGTTATAGAACTGCTCAAAACAGTTTTAGCAGATTCTGGTAGTTTTGAGATTAATCATTAAATTATTTGGCACCAATTATCTTGTTTCTTCTCTAACTCAAAAAGGATACTCATTTGCTATGAAACTTAGTAAATACAAATTGATAAGTAATGGTTCTTTCTGAAACTGTAGAACTGAGACTTGGCATATAACTAAAAACTTGTGGAAAATATGTTTAAGACTAGCTAAAACTGGTAACTAAGAAAAGTGGGGATGAGATTTAACAAAAAACAACCTTATGTGGATTGGCTTTGCATTTTAAAGCTATTCCTTTTCCCTCTTCATAGAACGTGGGTGGTGTGTAGCTTAAAACCATCTCTTTAAATATCAAGATAAATTGTGAATTTTCTGTGATGAATCTCTTACTATTACAATTGTGTGACATAATCACTATTAACTGGTATGTGCTAAAATTGTGAACTTGTTTTATTCTGGGCATAAGATCTTAGAAATTTATGTGTAAAATTGAAGTATTATTACTAGAAATTTAAACAGAGTTCTCTCTAACTCAAAGAGATCACATGTTTGTATTTCCTAATTAGGTGAAATATGTTTAAGATGTTATGTTGCTCTCTAAATTGTATATTATGAAGTTTATACAAATTGTATGAGTTACGTTTTAAAATTCTGTCAGCTCTGCTGGACTTGAGTTTTGTTTTGTGTTGCGGCTGTCCTGATTGAGAGCTCAAAGCATATGAGCCCTTTGATCTCAGAGAATCAGAGAATCAGAAGAAGAATGAGGTGAGAGACTCATAGAGTGTAAAAAGAAGCTCCAGTTTATTATGCCGTACAGCCTTGTTGATATACATTTTTGCAAGCATGATCAGTGTGTGAACAGTAGGCAATCCCCAATCACCATTCAGAGAAGCAGCTTGTGGGATTTGCATATGCATGGTATCTGCCAATGGGAGGAGAGCCAATCCACATCAACAACCTGCTTATACTTGAGAGGCCTTGTCAAGGCATCCCTGCTTATGAGCAATTGTGCTGTGACCCTCAGACCAAACCCATTCCCATGTCACACATCACTGCTCCTTGCTCAACAAGGGCATTTCTGCAATGTGGCAGAAAACTTATTGTGCACCAAAGGTCGAGGTGCCCTCTTTACTCCCTCTTAGCAGGGTCCCATATCCTAGCAGTGTTGTGAAATTTTCAATAAAAATTACTTAACTAACACCTATGTTCTTAATTTTAGAAGCTTGAGTTATCTAAAATTAATTTTAAAAACTAAAACTGGTTACTATTATGTGTAGGAAGGAAGGATAAAGTAAAAATTTATCTGGATTTTATTTTCAGATCAGTTAGCTCTCCCCCCTACTCCTTACTATTTGGGGAAGTGGAAGAAAGAACTCACAGAACCATTTATGGTAGCAAAGTCATCAACCCTGGGAATTGATCGTGGTATGAAATATGAAATTTTCATACAAGAAAGTAAATACAAGGGACAATTGAGCTATAATTTCAAAAAATTCTTGATTAAAGATTTGGGGCAGTAATCTGAAATTTAGAAACTGAATCATAACATTATTTTTATCATTTGGCATAATGACATGTGAGGTTATAGTTCACCTTTCCCTCTCTGTGTGGGACTGCTCCTTAACCTGGCCTGAGCCATTCATTCCCTATTCACTATTATTGGGAGAGGTGGAAAGAATCCCACTCATGCTCATGCCTTTTCTGGACTCCCCTGCTGGTTAAATGAAAGTTCTTTAATTTTAAATTGCTTCTATTATTTAAAGGAATAGAACATTTTACAAAGTGTTAATAACTGAATATTTGTTTTTAATTCTTTTATTCTTCAAGTCTGTGTTTGTTTCTGTACTGCTAAAAATCTATTTAGATAAGATGTTCTATCAAAAGTTTTATTGCTTAGTAATGAAAGGAACTTTTTTTAAATAATAGCTTTTTATTTTCAAAATACATGCAAAGATACATGCAAAATCTTGTGTTCTAATTTTTTTCTTCCTCCCTTTCCCCCACTCCCTTCCATAGACAGCAAACTATCCAATCCAATATATGTTAAATGTGCAATTCTTCTATACATATTTCCACATTTATCATGCTGCACAAGAAAAATGAGATCAAAAAGAGAAAAAAATGAGAAGAAAAAAACAAGCAAGCAAGCAAACAACAAAAAAGGTAAAAATACCATGCTGTGATCCACATTCAGGCCTCACAGACCTCCCTTTGGGTACAAAATGGCTTTCTCTATCACAAGTCCACTAGAATTGGCTGGAATCACCTCATTTTTTAAAAGAGCTATATCCATCAGAATTAATTATTGCCTAATCTTATTGTTGCTGTGTGCAATGGTTCTATTTACTTCATGTAGCATCAGTTCATGCAAGTCTCTCCCAAGCCTTTCTGAAATTATCAGCTGAACATTTTTTACAGAACAACAATATTCCATTATATTCACATCCTATAACTTATTCAGCCTGTTAGATATCCACTCAGTTTCCAGTTCCTTGCCATTACAAAAAGGGCTGCTGCAAACCTTTTTTGCACATGTGGGTCCTTTTCCCTTTTTATGATATCTTTGGGATACAGGCCCAATAGAAATACTTCTGGACCAAAGGGTATGCACAGTTTTGTAGCCCTTTGAATGTAGTTCCAAATTGATCTCCAGAATTGTTGAATAAGTTCACAATTCCATCAACAATGTGTCAGTGTCCCAGTTTTCCCACATCCCCTCTAACATTTATCATTATCTTTTCCTGACATGGTAGCCAATCTGAGAGGTGTGTAATGGTATCTCAGAGTTGTCTTAATTTGCCTTTCTCTGATCAATTGTAATTTAGAGCATTTTTTCATATGACTAGAAATACTTTTAATTTCTTCATCTGAAAATTATCTATTCATATCCTTTGACCACTTATCAACTAGAGAATGGACTGTATTTTTATAAATTTGAGTCAATTTTCTACATATTTTAGAAATGAGGCCTTTATAATAATCCTTGGATGTAAAACTGTTTTTTCCAGTTTTTTGCTTCCCTTCTAATCTTGTCATGCAAAAACTCTTAAGAGACATTTGTTAGATTTTTGGTTAACTGCAAGTTCTCTAAAGATGGATATTTCAAAACTCATTTAGCAACTTATTTAAGTTGCATTATGTTTCATTGTTATTAAGTGCATTATGGTCTCATTGTTTTTATGTTGGGCACAAAAATTTGTAAACATTTTTTTCATTCCAGCTCTGAAGCCTCTGGATTCCTTTAGGAATTTGGTTATTTGTCAAAATTTGGTTATTTGTCAAAAAATCTCTTAGAATTATAACAGATATTGTTTTGAGTTTTGAATTTGGATGTGATTGTCTGATGAACCATTCAGTCAGCAATTCGTTCAAGAGAAATGCCTTAAGTATCTCTGAGGGATACCATCCTGAATTTCAAGTGAATGTCTAACTGGACTAGAGTTGGGAGGACAACCATAGTCTCTGCTTAAGATTGGATCCTTCTGACTCAGTTTTCCAGTTGTGTTCTTCTGAACAGCAATGTTTTCCTCCTGATTATTCCTGAGTCTGTCTATAAGGTGGAATTTTTACTGTATAATTGGTTGTCAACAGACTATTACCTGAAGTCAAATAGCTAATGAAATCATGTTTCTGCTTTCTTCCACTTATAGCATATCTCTATATTCAGAGCATGTGATCAGATTAAAAGCTATGAGCAAAAATGCAAGTATAAAATATTCCTATTTTCTATCTGAAAATGTGTGGTCATTAGTTGAATGACTGTTTTCCATCATTGGGGATAGTCATCTACCTATTACTAGAGATACATCTTATTAAAATAAAGTGTTTAACCTTTCAAAATGTAAGAACATTTAAGCACATTTTAAGAAATGGAACTTAAAAAGAGTTTCTTTGTTTCATCAATGTAAAAGTCAGTTTTATTTAAGCTAATGGGGAATAACATTTTTTTTGTCCTGTGTGTCCTTTGGCACAAAAGGTTTTCTTACAATTAACTTATTTGACATGAAAAACTGCTGGCCAATCTATATTGGCCTCTCCTAGTCCATTCTATAACAGACCCTGGCAAAGAGGGTGATTTTAAACATCTTTAGGCTAGCTTCTTATACCAGAGACAAGCCAGTGAAACTTTTCTTAGACCTTTTAGGATACAAAGATTGTTCTTTAGTCTCTTGTGAACAAGCTAGGAGAAACTGTTAGGCAGGATTATCAGACATGCCCAAGGTCTGACATTTTGTGCCCAAGTGGCTCCTGAAAGTGCCCTCTTTAAAAATCTGTTCAGAGGAGAGATGTTTTTCTAGAAAAGATTGACAGAGAGATTTTACACGTATGCCTAAATGTAGGGGTTTGGGCTAATCTCTCTATCTCAAAGTCCTGCTTTTTGAAATATAACTTCAATTTTCCAGAGCAATCTTCTTTGTGGGGATCGTGGCTACATTCTGTGCTTGGCATCCCACTTTTAATCAGCATCCAAGCCTTAAGTAGATCTTTTGTTCTTAAGTAGGCTTTTGTCAAAAGGACTTTTAATGGAAGTCTCTGGAAACTGAGATCTCTGAAAAAGTCCATCATATCCCGTTTCCCTTTTAATTGATACTTCTGGGTTTTCTTTCAAGGTCTCTTCTTGTAGATAATATCTCTGATAAAAGAAATGGTGCCTAACTAGCTATGTACAGAATCTTCAGGGAAGGTGGAGAAAACTGATCGTATTCTCTCTAGGTGTTTTCTTCCATATTTCTTAAGCCTTATTTTTTTAATCCTTTAACCATATATTCTTGGCCCCCACCCTGGGTGTTCCTGTCAGTGGAAGAAGAATTCTTTGGTAAGATTAGGACAAAGCCTGATTTCAGGCACCATCTATGCTCCTAAAGGATATTCTCTCTACCCAATGCCTAAATCCTTTTGAATAGTTTGGCATATATATTTTTGTGCAACCCCTTTGTTAGCAATGATACTGTCCCTAATCTCTGCTTGTTAGGTTTCTTTTCTTCTAAGATTTTGTGAATTCACCTTCAGATGAACAGCACCAGACAGCTATATTGATCAGCTTCCGGGATCTGACTCAGAATTCACTGAATTACTCATTTCATTCACTCCTAATCCACTCCTCTAATTTCACTCTATGTCCATTCCCAGCAGGAAGTAGTTCAGAAAATGAGAACATTGTCCCATACCCTAAGGACTTTGGGACCTATTTGGTTGGAGGGAAACTGATTGTTGGAATCAATGGAGCTTAGCAAAATACTACCATCTTACTGGACCCCCCTATAAGGTGCAAACTGACTCTGCACTAATCTCATAGGTCCCCAGTAACCAACTTTACACTCTGTGATGTCACCAAACTTTGACTTCAGTTCATCTCTGTAACACTTAAAGCACATAGACCACTATATTTCATTCATAGTTTCTGGACACTACTTAACAAGTGCCTCCAGATTTGACCCCTAAAAAATTCAGCATTGGTCTGCTAGGTTGCCTTCTGTTTGGGGGTCCTTAATCCATTTTTCAAAAGATTTCTTTGATAAATGAAAAGAACAGGGAAATGATGAGGTCCTGTGTGATGACCGCATATTTTAAAATCAGCCGGAGTCAGGAATTCAGGTTAAGGGAAAATCTTCAATCTTTATTCTCAGTAGAGGTGAAGAAGGATCTGGAGGTGAAGGGGGATCAGAGGTGAAGAGGGGATCGCAATAGCAATGTGTGCAGCTGCATCAAGAAGCCAGACAGCTGTCTCTTTTCACTCCTCTCCCCACCCCTCTGCCTCCACCCACCAAAATCATCATTTCCTATACAACACATCAGGACTTGCACAAAGAGTGGGCGGGGGCCATTCTTTCTCCAAGCATATATATTAATAGAGTATGGTCCAATTACTGTTTAGCCTCATGTGCTTGGGACCTCAGTGCATCAACTTGAGCTTCAGCCCATTATATCTCCTGCTTTCTTTTGTTTTAGAACACAGGTGGTCATGCCATCCCTGACTCCTCAGGGAGGTCAGATCTCTCAAGGGGAGGTAATCACACCCTCCCTGACTTCTCAGGAAAGGAGGTGAAAGCACCAAAAAGGAGATGATGACGCCCTCCCTGACATCTCAGGAAGGGAGATGAAAAGCACCAAAGGGAAGTGGAGGTTGCTAGTGGGTTTCTGGTCTGAAGGGTCTTATTATGCACAAACCCATCAGCATGGGAGGTATTACACAAGCACATAGCAATAATGCAGAGGCTATTAGTGATGACCCTCCCCTCAGTGAATGCAGGCTTGATGTGGTGGAACAAACATGAATTGTACTCGCAAGTAGTGGAATAGCAAACAATATAAATCAACATGGTGTTGTAAAAGATCTCCAGAAGTCCTAGAAGGAGGGTATGTAAACTACAGTCACACATACGCCTTCTTTAGCAGCCAAGAGATAGTCCAAAACCAATCTATTGTCCATTGCTTCACATGTCAGGGAATCCAGTGATCCCCCCAAGTTTTTGAAATCCTGCAAAAGTCTTTTTATGTGTTAGGGAATCCAATGATTCCAGCAGATTTTGAAGTTATGTGTTAGGGAATCCAATGATTCCAGCAGATTTTGAAGTCCTGCAACAGTCTTATCATTTCTCAGAGAATCCAATGATTCCTGAGGGTTTTCAAGTCCTATGTCTCAGAGAATCCAATGATTCTTGAGGGTTTTCAAGTTCTATGTCTCAGAGAATCCAATGATTCCTGAGGGTTTTCAAGTCCTACAACAATCTTTATCATGTCTCAGAGAATGCAATGATTCCTGAGGGTTTTGAAGTCCAACAATTTTCGATGTCCATGAGTCAAATGTCATAACTGCCACTTTCTTTCAATGGTGAGCACAATGAGCAACAGAACCACCTGATATTTCTTGGGTCTTCTCCTTTGTTTCAAGGGTCTGCTCTGTCTCTCTGTGATGGACCAGGCAAATATGGCTCGTTGGCTCCCATCTGATTCCTTCTCCACCTGTAGAGATACAAGCAAACCCTCTCCCCCAAGCAGTTACCCTATCTGGTCCCTTCCATTCACCACTTTCTGGGTCTCTCCACATCCCCTGGCGATTATCTAAAGATAATGGACTGCTCGCACTGGACACTGCCCTTTCAGTGGGTTATAAAACCTGTCTGCCGGAGCCAGACAGGATTTTTTTGTCAAAAATCAAGAAGTTAATAGTATAAAGGGTTGTTTGAATTTCTAGGGTTCTTTTGGGCTTCCCCTTTCTTTTTTTTGGGGGCGTCTTAATGGCTCTGTTTTCCTCTCCACTGTTCCTGTCCCTTGAGGATTAAAAAGGTATCCAGTAGTTGTAAATCTTATATTTGCACAAAAAATTGCAAAATTTTGGAAATATATAAACAAGATCAAAATCATTTCTAATGGGAATGAACTGAACTAGCTATACCCAGAAAAAGAACTCTGGGGAGATGACTAAAAACCATTACATTGAATTCCCAATCCCTATTTTTGCACACCTGCATTTTGATTTCCTTCACAAATAATTAAATAATTCAAGTCTGATTCTTTTTGTACCAAAAATAATTTTTGGTCATGTATACTTATTTTATCTAAGTTATATTTTAATGTATTTAACATCTATGGTCATCCTGCCATTTAGGGGGAGGGTGGTAAGGGTGAAAAATTAACAAGAGGTTTGGCAATTGTTAATGCTTAAGTTACCCATTTATATCCTTAAATAAAAACTATTAAATAAAAATTAAAAAAAAAAATTTAAAAAGGAAATATATAAACCCTGTTTTTATTTTTGTAGCACACCCCATATGAAATCTTGTGTTAAATTCAGTGACCATGGGCTGTCTCTTTTCTGCTGTTTGCAAAAAGTAATCCTGAAAAGATTCTACAATTGGATAAAGACACGAAAAATTTATAATGGGTCCATCCATTTGCCAGATTTCATTGGGTCTCAAACCACAAGGGTTCTTCCCTAGGCAGTGTAGGGTGGAAGGAAGGAAGCCATACAGGATTTTTACTATGCTCCTAGGCTTTCTTTTATTCAAATTTCATAAAGCTGGCAGCCTGATGATATTTAGAATGAGATCGGCTTCTTGGAATAAAGGAATATTGACCAACATATTAGAAGGCTATCTGCCTTTGATTGCCATCAAAAAATGAGACCTGAAGTCCACTATAAGTGGACATGCAAGATATAAATCTTACCTGGATCTTTCTCACTTGCTCTTAAAGTTTCTTAAACTGGTATATATTAGAGGCTGCAAATTTTATTTGGACTGGGGAATTCTTTGTACCCACCACTGAATAGGCGAATCAGATATTATATTTATGTCTCCTGGATAATAAAAAGAGCTAGAATGATCGTACAATTCATTCTGCTGAGTGGACTGAAAAGGAGTTCTGAAACTCTCTTTTGTTAAATCATGAGATATACCCAAAATATTATGTTTGGATCATCTGTGAAGATAGTTGGTCCTTTAAGAGGAACTTTAGAAACTTTTTCCAGAATCCTGCCAATTATTAATAGTCTGGTTATCTTTAATAGAACCCATTGTAAAATTTGGAGCCATGGCTAATAAAATTTACCACTCTGGGATGTCTCCAAACTATTAATTTGTGTATTGGTATAAAAGGTGTATATCTTGTCAGGTCTTGTCCCAGATAATTTTACTGCTCACTCAATGGCTTTTAATAAAATTCTAGCCACAAGCACTGGGTAATGAATAAGGCTTTGTTCTGGTCGTGCCGGGAGGTTCACCCACTCTATCATACTGTCTCCTTGATGAAGGACGGCTGTGGGTACCTCTTGTGTGGCAAAAAATGATATTTCCAAGGGTTTTTGAGTGACTCTTTCAACTACATTGGATAAAGCCAGTTCAACTTTTCTCAAAGCCTCTTGAACTTCTTTTGTAAGCTGGTGTGGTGAATTTAAGGCACTGTCTCCCCTTAAAATGTCATATAATGGTTGTAACTGATAGGTAGTCAAGCCTAATACTAGTCACATCCATTGGATATCTCCTATCAATTTCTGAAAATCATTCAATGTGTTTAGCTTCTCTGTTCTTAAGGACAGTTTTTGTACGGTAAGCACCTTAGGGTATACTTCATATCCTAAATATTGAAAAGGAGCATGTCTTTGAATTTTTTCTGGTGTTATGTATAATTTGTAATTCCTTAGTGTTTCTATGGTTTTTTGTAGACATGCTTCTAACATTTGTTCCTCAGGTGCACATCCCAATACATCATCCATATAATGTAATAGCATAACTTTTGGAAATTCTTTTCTTACTGGAGCAAGAGCAGCAGCAACATACATTTGACACATAGTGGGGCTGTTTTTCATTTCCTGTGGCAAAACTGTGCATTCATATCTTTTATAAGGCTCAACTAAGTTAATGCTGGGCACTGAAAAAACAAATCTTTTTGTATCCTCCTTATTTAGAGAGATAGAATAGAAACAATCCTTAATGTCTGTACCCCAAAGAGCCCATTCTCTAGGCAATTGAGTAGGAGATGGAAGCCAGGCTTAAGAGTTCCCATAGTTTCCATCTGTTCATTTACCTTTCTTAAATCAGTCAACATCCTCCATTTTCCAGATTTCTTTCTTACAACAAACACTGAGGAATTCCAAGGACTTAGAGAAGGTTGTAAGTGTCCTTAGTCAAGCTGCTCCTGTACTATATCTAATAAGGCCTGAATTTTATCGCTACCTAAGGGCCACTGTTCTATCTACACTGGTGTATCAGTTTTCCATTGGATAGGAACAGATGAAAGTGTTGGCAGGTCTTCAACAGCAGCCCTGCTTAAAAAACCAAAGTATTCATTTTTAACCCTAATTGCTGTAAAACATCTCTTTCCCACAGATTGAGGGGGATTTTTTCAACCATAAAAGGAGTAAAAACTCCTGTTTTGCCTTCAAAAGTCCATCTCATAGGGGCAGCACTAACTTCAGCTGCTATTTATCCTCCTACACTAGACATGTAGGGTCTGCTTTAATCTTTGACCAGTGACTGGGCCAATTGGCACCTCTAATGACTGTACGATCTGCACCTGTTTCAACCAATCCTTCTAATGGTAGGCCATTTATATAGATCGTGAGCATAGGTCAGTCAGCTGTTACAGCTACTGTCCAGTATATTCCTGGATTTTGTGGTCTGGAGTCAGAATCTGGGCAACTATCACCAGGTTGCTTGTTTATTAGGATTCTGTATGAGTAAACCTGAAGCTACTACTTCTCCTGGGTGATAAGTCACACATTGTCGCCTGTATCAGTGATTGGGTATTATCTACACATTCCCCAGTTTCCCACATCAGTGTGTGAATGGACACTGTTTTGTATGTACAAAAAGGAGGTGAAATGGTCAAACCTACTGTGCCTGGAGGCAAGGGATCCATAGGCTGGAGAGGAACAGATTTCACCTCTCAGGGGGTATCTCAGTTGTCTCAGCTGCATACAACTCTATTCTCCCTAATTGTAATCCCTTTCTCCCATCAGGTTGCTTCCTGGCTGGTTGATTGTGTAATCCCTTTCTCCCATCATATGGCTTCCTGGTTGATTGGTCATGTCTGGGTATTGGACTTATAGGCACTCTCTGGGTGCACCATTGGCTGCCATCATGCCCCAAGTGTTTTTTGCCTGGGGCCCTGGGGCCCCTCATCCCGTTTCCCTGAACCTGTCTACATTCTGAGACCCAATGGAAGCCTCTGTTGCATTTTGGACATGGAGTATTGGGTCTTGTTCTCCCACCCTGTTTTCTCACTCTGTCTCTATACCAACATTGAGCTTTCAGATGCCCTACTTTACCACACTGAAAGCGTTGATGAGTCTCTCTGGAAGTCCCTTGCCAGAAGGGACCCTGTCTTCCCATGTTGGGATCTTGGGAAGTCTGCATCATAGCCTGGCTATAAAAGGCATTTGTGCCCACTGTGGCACAGTGTCTTATGAACTCCTCTAAAGGAGCATCCTTGTGCAGTCCTAGTATAATTCTTCTGCAAACCTCATTAGCATTTTCCTTAGCAAGTTGCCTTATCAAAATGTCTGTTGCTGCATTTTCACCATTAGTTCTTGTGATAGTAGTCTGCAAATGCCCCACAAAGTCAGCAAAGGGTTCATTTGACCCTTGTGTTATTTTTGTGAAGGCCTCACCCTTGTCATCTTTATTGTGGAGAGAAGCTCACACTTTGATAGCATTAGCAGCAAGTTGTTCATATGCTGCTATGGAATAATTAATCTGTACTGCGATGTCTGCATAGGAACCTACACCTGTTAGTAGGTCACAGGTGATTGTAGCATAAACTGCACTTTGACTATTTTGTTGGGCTTGTAGCCTACAGAGCTCACTATATTCAAAAAGCCACAATTAGTTGTGTCCAGGTTCTAGGCATACCCTTGCTATAGATTTCCAGTCATTAAGGGTCAAGATTTCAAAAGCCAAATTCTGTAATAACATCTTAACATAAGCTGATGTAGCCCCATAAAGAGTGCAAGCCTTTTTCAGGTCTTTGAGGATTTCTATATCAAAAGGAGTGTATTTTCTACTTTCTTGACCTGAAGAATTAAACTGTTGAATTACAGGAAAAATATGATGTTGGAGTTCTGTTACATCTCTCCCTTCCTCTTTGGTCTTAATTAGTCCCTTTTGCAATCTAGTTATAGGAGTAGTTGGATGCTGGAGGGGAGGTCTGGTGCTGTCACTGCCCCCTCCCCCCCCCTCCCCGCCACTATCCCTCTTCCCTCCATTCCGGAGGGTGGAATTGATGGAGGAGAGTCAATTACCTGCTCCTTAGGTGGGGCTGAAGCTGCCTCAGATTCACCACACCCTTGAGCCTCACTTAAGTCTCCATGCCCTTTGGGGATATGGTCATTAATCTGTTCTTTGTCTTCCTCCTTTATCTCAGGCTTCCCCATTTGGCTATTTCTAGAGCTTTTTTTCTTTCTTCTATAAATCATAGGGTTCTTTAAGGCCAACTGTATTATATTGTATAAATAGAATGCCTTGATGGAAATTGAATGAGGATCATTTTTATTGTAATATGCAGAGAGCTGTTGCCCAATTAATGTGTCCAATTATCTTGAGAGATTTGCTCTTCCTCTAAGAACCAAGGGGAGGTGTGTTTTAATGTACCCAGAAGTTTAGCTATATGTTCCCAAGTTATAAGTAGCCCTTGTTCTTCTATCAGCTTAAGCATGCTTTCTATAGCGCCACTCCTGGGTGGGGGTGAGGAGGTTGGGGGGGAGGGGGAATGGGGAATCTTTAGCTAGCATCTGTCCCCTTTCAGCCAAAAAGATTACTAGTTTAGTTTTTAAGAAAATAAGTTCCGTTTGTCTATTATAATACTCACCCAAATTCCTGGTCACTGGAGACTTCTTCAGTGAAAGTAGGATCCTTGGTTCCCACGCTTGGGTGTCAGATGTGCCATAGGGAATGAAAAACAGCCCCACTATGTGTCAAATGTATGTTGCTGCTGCTCTTGCTCCAGTAAGAAAAGAATTTCCAAAAGTTATGCTATTACATTATATGGATATTGGGATGTGCACCTGAGGAACAAATGTTAGAAGCATGTCTACAAAAGACCATAGAAACACTAAGGAATTACAAATTATACATAACGCCAGAAAAAATTCAAAGACATGCTCCTTTTCAATATTTAGGATATGATGTATACCCTAAGGTGCTTATAGTACAAAAACTGTCCTTAAGAACAGAGAAGCTAAACACATTAAATGATTTTCAGAAATTGATAGGAGATATCCAATGGATGCGATCAGTGTTAGGCTTGAATACCTATCAGTTACAACCATTATATGACATTTTAAGGGGAGACAGTGCCTTAAATTCACCACGCCAGCTTACAAAAGAAGCTCAAGGTCCTGAATGATGGGTGTGATGGGCAAAGAGAAACTGAAGAATTGATAAAAATTATTCCCTGAGGAAGAAAGGTCTGATAATAGAGATAAATTTAGTTCAATGCTCCCAAACTTCTTGAAGTTGTCCAGTGAGAAATCCAGACTGGGTCAAGTCTCTTGAGACTAAATTCTCCTTATAAAACAATTTATGGCCTATGGCTTTACTACTACCCTCCGTTGAGTCAGTTTGCCATTGCACTGTACCTCATGGTGTCCTTTCTCTTACTATTCCCCCATGCCACATGGTATCTCTCCTAATTCCACCCCACTTTTCCTCCCTAAAACTAACTCTTTTAGGGTGCTAAATCTTTTTCAGGATTTAGCCTGTCAGCTAAGGGCATGCCCCAACCTCATGGGGTACTCCCTTTCTACTGGATAATTATGAGTTTCACTGAGGAACTTGTTTTTCATATGTTCTTTCACTCTATTTCATATTTACCATTCCTGATGTCTATTGTATCCCTTCATTTTGTCTGTAACCTTTTCTTTAAATAAAACCCTTTTGCCAAAGAGAATAACCATTGTGAATTCTTCAATTGAATGTTGGACTTAGAGTCAGGAATGCCTGAGTTAGAATCCTACCTCAGATCTAGTTGGGTGACCTTGGGCAAGTTACTTTACTTCTTTCAGCCTCTGTTTCCTCATCTCTAAAATGGGGATAATAATAGAATCCATCTCACAGAGTTATTGTGAGCATCAAATGAGTTAATGTTGATAATATGCTTAATAAATCTAAAGCTTTTACATAAATGCCAGTTGTATTATTGGGGTATTTGTTGCTCAATTCTTCTTTCCCTGGATAATTATATTGGGAAATCTAATTCTGCTATTTATTGAAGAGAAAAGCTGGCAAACTGAGTTTAATAAAAAAGAAAATATAACCATTTTACAAAATTTAATTTCTTATTAAGAATTGTTGATACAATTCATTTTTATTATACTTTATTTTCTGACTATATCTCTTCCTGTTCACCTATACAGTGCTCCATACCCATAATTTTTTATCTCTTCAAGAAAAAGAGGTACATTTTCATCTCTCCTTTCTGGAGCCAAATTTGGTCATTATAATTATAATTATATAATATTCAGTTTTACCTTTTGGGGGAGTGGTCTTTGCATTTACATCATTGCATTTGCATATGATGTTTTCTTAGTTCTTTATTTAATTCATATAAGTCTTATCATGCTTCTGTGAATTCTTCATATTTGTCATTTCTTATATTAATATTTCATTACATTTACTTCTCACATTTTAACGTTTCCCCAACTAATTAGCATCTATTTTACTTCTAGTTATTTGCTGCCACAAAAACAGTACTGCTCTGAGTGTTTTTTCTTTTCTTTTCTTTTCTTTTTTTTTTTTTTTTTTTGTTTTTGTTTACTTCCTTGGGGTATAAGGTATAGATTTCTAAAAGAATTATCAACTCAGCTGTGATGGACTTGGCTGAGATGATTTGAATCATTCAATAATTCCAATAGAAGGTTTTTTGCTAAGGCAATTGGGGTTATGTGACTTGCCCAAAGTTATACAGCTAAGAAATGTTAAGTGTCTGAGGTCAGATTTGAACTCATGTCTTCCTGACTTCAGGGCTGGTACTCTATTCACTGTGCCACCTAGCTGCCTCCCTCCAACAGACTTATGATGGAAAGAGCCTTCCACATTCAGATAGAGAACATAGAGACAGCATAGTAGTTTTACCTTTGTTGTTGTTTGCTTGCTTGCTTTTTTCCTTTCTCTTTTTTCCCCTTTTGATCTGATTTTTCTTGTGCAGCATGATAAATGTCGAAATGTGTTTAGAAGAATTGTACATGTTTAATCTGTATTAGATTACTCAATGTCTAGGGAAGGAGGGAGGTGAAAAGGGAAGGAAAATAATTTGAAACACAAGGTTCTGCAAGAGTGAATACTGAAAACTATTTTTGCATTACATGTATTTTGAAAAATAGAAAGCTATTATATAAAAAAGAAAAGAACAAAAATAAAAAAGGCTAAATAACTTAGTTTGTAATTTTGAGATAATACAGGATTTCTCTTTTTAAAGATAGAGTAGAGAGAACTTTGTATCTATTCTGAGGGAATTTTACTAATTCAATTCATATTAAGGTTACTTGTTCAAAAGGTATAAGTTTTTGTACTTGGGACTAAATTAAAAAGATTCTTGTTCCTTTATGTGCAAGGTACTGCAGAGTATCTAGAATTATTGATTTCTACCTCTGTGGATCCTACTTTGAATACTGAGTTAGCACCCTGGATACTTTAGAATCAACCAGAATCAGGATAAGCAAAAGTCCTTGGTCCTTTATTCTTGTTCTTTAGGTGTAGAAATGAAGGGAATGGACACAGGAATCTCCACACCTCTCCTCTTCTTGTCCCACCCAAAAGTAACTCTGGCTCCTCTTACTCCACCCTCTAATCCCTCCTACAATTCTCTGTATACACCAACAGATAGAGCCAACACAGAATAGTGGGGCAGGCCATTTTCCAAGCACATGCTAATAGAGTACTGTCCAATAAGTAATTAGCCTTAAGTGCTTGGTTGTCCAAGTGCACCTACTCAGAGTTTCAGCGCTTTACATTTTACAGTTAATTATCTGTCTTGTTTATCTTTTATGGTTCCTAGAAAAAGCATATCACATTGCACATTTAGTGTTCATTGAATTGCATCAAAGAAATGTGAGCATCCATTGTTAAATCTTTTTTTCTTCAATTCTACTCTTCAAATCCCTTCAGAATTATCCTCTTTCTCTCTAGTTTCTAGAGAGAACTAGAGAGACTAGAGAGTCTTGGAGAGAACTAGAGAGAACTTCTCTCTAGTTCTAGTTTCTCTCTAGACTTGCACTCTCTAGCAAGTCTTGGAGAAATTGTTGCTTTTCTTTGCTAGGTCCATATTTCTTATCTCTTCTTTTTTCCCTCTTGAAACCTTTTCCTATTATCATAGGACCATGGAGTGAGAACTGAAAGAAACTATACAGATCTTCTCTCTTTATAATTTTTAGTCTCTCTTTATCCATTGGTTTCTTCCCTAAATACAGACTTGCTCAGATTTCCCCCATCTTTTAAAAGTTCCACTTGACCCTCCTATTCCCTCAGGATATCATCTTTTAGCTCTCCTCACTATTATGGTCAGACTCTTTAAAAAAAGATGTATGTTTTTGTTGCCTTTACTTCATCACATTTACCAGACATTGTTAGCAGTTTCTCTCTGAGCTGAAGGGTCTTATACCTTACCCAGAGTTTCCCCACTGACTGTGACTCTCCACAACCCAGATCTAAAATATACATATCCAGCCCTAATATTTCCCAAACTCCAGTCCCACATCATCAAATGTTTACTGAACAGCTCCACTTGAATATCCCATAGACATTTCAGATTTCAAAAGGGAACTCATTATCCTCCTAAGCCTTCACTTCCACCTAACTTTCTCATTTCTGTCAAGGGCGACACTGTTCTTGTAGTCACCCTAGTTGAAATCTTCAGTAATATTTAAGTTCCTTGAAAACAGGAAATGTTTTGTTTTATTTTTTTCTTTCTAATCTTGATATCTAGCAAATCCCTGGTATGTTGTTGGTGTCTAATAATTACTGATCAAATTGAACAAACTGCAAAGATAAATTTGTAGGACTATATAATTGAATAAAATAATTTCTCTCATTGTCTTTCTCACTTTTCCATGGAAAAGTGTCCTAAAATATGTTCCTTGGAAGTTGAACCCAAAATCTTCTGTTGGGATCTGTAGGAATCTAGTTTCTTTTTAGAAAGATATAAATATAATATTAGTCCAAATATAGATTACCTGAAAGTATTACCATCATTCATAAAATGAGGTTTATTGGGAAGGGTTGTCTTGGGAAATAGATACTGAAACCCACAGACTACACTTGTGTTTTATACAAATCAAATCTATATAATCTACTGAACAATGTTCAGTAATCTATATTTGGACCAATGTAGCTTAATTGATTTCAATTTGTAGGATTGTTCTGATGAACAAAAATTTGGGTAGTTTTATTTCCATTTTACTTCCTAGTATTTGTTTTTCCAATAAAATAAAACAGCATGACTAGTTCTGCTTTTTTCCCCCACAGGTAATATGTAAGTACTGGTTTTAGCCTATGATAAACCCATATATTTCTTCGAATAAATAGTTCCATGAGAAGGTTCTTGCAAAAGAAAGTGTTAGTAAAGTGCTATCAGACTGTTAGATCTTATTGTTAGAAATGAATTCTCATATCTTTTGTAGACAGATGATATTAAAGTCAGGCAAGAAGGTTAGATTAGGAACTTTATTAAAAGCTATTTCCAAATAGATAAGTAGTCAAAGGATATGAACAAACCGATCTCAAAAGAAGAAATGTAAGTTATCAACAACCATCTAAGAAGAGCTCAAAATTGGCACTAATAAAAGAAATACAAATTAAAATTATTTTGAGATTGGCACTGATCAAATTGCAAAGAAGGCTATTCTGTGTTGGCATTATATATACATATGCACATAAAAATTCACTGGTAATGGCAGAGGAAATTGATACAACCTATTAAAAAACAAGCTATAGTTTATGCACATTTTTTATAATTTAGAAAAACTAGATATAATAGATATCTAACAATTATTGAATAGAAATTTTGTAGAATATAATAATTTTTAAAGAAATATGGATACTTTTACAAAATTTGATCATATGTTGGGACAAAAGAGATCATAACTAAAGGCACAATTGATGAAGAAGTGGCCTTGAAGCCTAGAAGAATTGTGTTCAAGTATCTCTTTCAGTACACTCGGCAATTCTCTAAAACTCTAAGCTGTAGAGGAGCTTCCTCACCCAGAAATTCGCACACTAATAAAATCATATGTCTCAATGAAATGGACAAATACCTTCAAAAATATAGTTTTACCAGGTTAACAGAAGAAGTAAATTGGTTAAACAATTCCATTTTAGGAAAAGAAATTAGAACAAGCTATTAAGCAACTCCCTAAGAAAAAATCCCCAGAATCAGATGGATTTACATGTGAATTCTACCAAACATTTAAAGAACAATTAACTCCAATGCTATATAAACTATTTGAAAAAATAGGGATTGAAGGAGTCCTACCAAATTCCTTTTATGGCACAGATATGATACTGATATTTAAACCAGGTAGGTTGAAAACAGAGAAAGAAAATTGTAGACCAATCTCCCTAATGAATATTGATGCAAAATTTTTAAATAAAATATTAGCAAAAAGATTACAGAAAATCATCCCCAGGAAAATAAATCATGACCAAGTAAGATTCATACCAAGAAGGCAGGGCTGGCTCAATATTAGGAAAACTATTAGCATAATTGATTATATCAATAACCAAATTAACAAAAACCATATGATCATTTCGATACAGAAAAAGCATTTGATAAAATACAACATCCATTCCTATTAAAAAACACTTGAGAGTATAGGAATAAATGGACTTTTCCTTAAAATAGTCAAGAGCATCTATTTAAAACCATCAACAAGCATCATATGTAATGGGGATGAACTGGAACCATTCCCAGTAAATCAGGAGTGAAACAAGGTTGCTCACTAATATTGTATTAGAAATGCTATATTTGGCAATATGAGTTGAGAAGGAGATTAAAGGAATTAAAGTAGGTAATGAGGAAACCAAATTATCACTCTTTGTTGATGATATGATGGTATACTTAGAGAACCCCAGAGATTCTACTAAAAAGCTATTAGAAATAATCCACAACTTTAGCAAAGTTGCAGGATACAAAATAAATCCACATAAATCATCAGCATTCTTATACATCACTAACAAAACCCAACAGCAAGAGATACAAAGAGAAATTCCATTTAAAATAATTGTCATAGTATAAAATATCTGGGAATCTATCTGCCAAGGGAAAGTCAGGAACTTTATGAGCAAAACTACAAAAAACTTTCCACAAAAATAAAGTTAGATCTAAACAACTGGAAAAATATTAAGTGCTCTTGGATAGGTTGAGCGAATATAATAAAGATGATAATACTACCTAAACTAATCTATTTATTTAGTGCTATATCAATCAGACTCCCAAGAAACTATTTTAATGATCTAGAAAAAATAATAAAATTCATATGGAAGAACAAATTCATATGGAAGAACAAAAATTTCAAGGAAACTAATGAAAAAAAAAATCAAATGAAGGCGCCCTAGCTGTACCTGATCTAAAACTATATTATAAAGCAGCGGTCACCAAAACCATTTGGTATTGACAAAATAGTCAATAACTACAGCAATCTAGTATTTGACAAACCCAAAGATCCCAACTTTTGGGATAAGAATTCACTATTTGACAAAAAGTGCTAGGAAAACTGGAAATTAGTATGGCAGAAACTAGGCAAGGACTCACACTTAACACCGTACACCAAGATGAGATCAATATGGGTTCATGATTTGGGCATAAAGAACAAGATTACAAATAAATTAGAAGAACATAAGATAATGTACCTCTCAGACTTGTGGAGGAGGAAGGAATTTGTGACCAAAGAACTCTAGTTCCTAGTCAAAAAATAGAAAGTTTTGATTATATCAAGTTAAAAAGCTTTTGTACAAACAAAACTAATGCAAACAAGGTTAGAAGGGAAGCAATAAACTGGGAAAACAGATTTACAGTTAAAGATTTTGATAAAGGCCTCATTTCCAAAATATAGAGAGAATTGATTCTAATTTATAAGAAATCAAGCCATTCTCCAATTGATAAATGGTCAAAGGATATGAACAACAATTTTCAGATGATGAAATTGAAACTATTTCTACTCATATGAAAAGGTGTTCCAAATCATTATTGATCAGAGAAATTCAAATTAAGGCAACTCTGAGATACCATTACACAACTCTCAGATTGGCTAAAATGACAGGAAAAGATAATGACAGATGTTGGAGGGGATATGGGAAAAGTGGGACACTGGTGCTTTTTTGGTGGAGTTGTGAATAGATCCAACCATTCTGGAGAGCAATTTGGAACTATGCTCAAAAAGTTATCAAACTGTGCATACCCTTTGCTCCAGCAGTGTTACTACTGGGCTTATATCTGAAAGAGATATTAAAGAAGGAAAAGGGACTCACATGTGCCAAAATGTTTGTGGCAGCCCTTTTTGTAGTGGTTAGAAACTGAAAATTGAATGGATGCTCATCAATTGGAGAATGGTTGAGTAAATTGTGGTATATGAATGTTATGGAATATTATTGTTCTGTAAGAAATGACCAGCAGGATGAATACAGAGAGGCTTGAAGAGACTTACATGAACTGATGCTAAGTGAGATGAGCAGAACTAGGAGATCATTATACACTTCAACAACAATACTATATGAGGATATATTCTGATGGAAGAGGATATCTTCGACAATGAGAATATCCAATTCAGTTCCAATTGATCAATGATGAACAAAACCAGCTACACCCAGAGAAAAAATACTGGGAAATGAATACGGACTACTTGCATTTTTGTTTTTCTTCCCAGATTATTTTTACCTTTATGAATCCGATTTTTCTTGTGCAACAAGAGAACTGTACGGATGTCTACATATATATTGTATTTAAGATATACTTTAACATGTTTAATATTTTTGAGACTGCCTGACATCTGAGAAGGGGGTGAAGAGAGGGAAGGAAAAAGTTGGAACAGAAGTGATTGCAAGGGACAATGTTGAAAAAATTACCCATGTGTATGTTCTGTCAATAAAAAGATATAATAAAAAAAAAAATAAAAAAATCATGTCTCTTCCCTATCCCTTTATAGATATATATATCTATAGATATATATATCCCTATATAGATATATAAAAACTGTAATAAGATGGGGGAAGATGTACAAAGGACTCAGATCTAAACATAGACTAAATAATGCCATCTCCATTAACAAATGGATATGAATAATGTGCAAAAGAATTGAAAATGATCAGCAACTACATAAGATTTCCCAAATCAATAATAATAAGAAAAATGAAAATCAAAAACAACTGAGGTTTCACTTCATAACAAAAGATAGAAATAGCCAATATTAGAGAAAATGGGCACAATAATAGATTATGATATTAGTGGAATTGGAAATTGAACCAGCTATTCTATAAGCAATTTGGAATTATGATTTAAAAAAATTTATTAAAATGTTCTTACTCTTTGAACCAAAGATTTCACTGTTTGACACATACTCCTGTTTAAAAAAAACAGAAGAATCTCCTGTTTACCAAGACGTTTTTAGCAGCACCTTTTGTACTTGTAAAGAGGGAGCAGCAAAAAATTTACCTATCGGAAATGGCTAAATAAATTGTGACACATGAATATAATATTGACTGAGCTGGAAGAAGCTGTGAATTAGAATTCAGAGTAGGTTGTGAAGATATATTTTAGCTGTTGCAGCATGAAGTAAGCAAAACCAGGAAAATGGTGTAGACAGAGACTACAACAATTTAAGTGGAAAAGAGTAAAAAGTGAAATAATGATAAGCTTGTTCTTGGAGAAAATTGAAAAATCTACCTTCCAACTCTTTTTTATAGAGGTGGGAGATCAAATGTTTTGAGTATTTCAGAGTGGCAGACATGATTGGTGTATTAGTTTGTTGAACTGCCTTAATTTTTTTTTTTATTCTTTGCTATAAGTGATGACTTACTAGGTAGGGATGGGGGAAATATTTGAAAATGAAATTGATGTTTAAAAATAAGAATAAATGGGTAGCTAGGTGGCACAGTGGATAGAGCACCAGTCCTTGAGTCAGAGGACCTGAGTTCAAATGTGGTCTCAAACACTTAACACTTTCTAGCTGTGTGACCCTGGGCAAAGTCACTTAACCCCAATTGCCTCAGCAAAAAAAAAAAAAAAAAAGGTAAAAAATAATAAATGGGCCAAATGCGTTGATTTGTTTTCCTTGACCATATATTTTTTATTATTATTAGTGTTTTTGGAGAGGGAGAATGTCATTGAGAAATTATAGTAGTATAAAATAAAAAAATAAATTTATTTTTAAAAGTGAGTAAAAGAATAAAACACAGAAGCAATAAACAAATTAATGAGACAACATATCAGAATGGAATATATCTCCTAATACTAATGCTAATAAAAGAGAGAAAGAAAATACAATAAATTGAGCATATGGTTAAAATAACACTAGAAATTAATAAATTAATAATCATGACATAAACACAAAAGTAAAAATTCTAAGAATTAAAAAAGTTTAACAAAAAAGACTGTTCAACTGATAAATAAAATTAAGATTTGGCTTTTTTGGGGAAAAATAAGTACCAAACAAGTAGATAAACCATTAGCTAATTTGATCTTTTTTTAAAGGGGGGAAAATAAATTGCCAAAATTTTTTTAATGAAAAATGTACAATAAATGAAGAGGAAATAAAATTTACAATAACTGCTGTATCCAATTATTTGCTAATAAGAAAGAAACAAACATTCTTTACTACTTACTATGTGTCAAGCACTGTGCTGAGCACTATACACATATTTACATATTATCTCATTTGATCCTCATAAATAGCATTGAAAGATAGATACTATTATTATTACTATTTTATAGATGAGGAAATTGAGGCAAACTGCTTAAAAATGACTTGTCCAGGGTTACACAGCAGTACATGTTTGAGGCCAAATTTGAACTCATTTGTTTCAGGGCTCTACCCACTAGCTAAAAACTTAAATGAAATAGACAAATATTTGCAAAAATGTAAAAAGAAATTGAGTAAGTCACAAATTGTCTTTTAAAGGGATGAAAATTTGTCAGAAACAATTTTTGGCCAATATGGATTTACAAGTGAAATGAACTCCAAACTCTTTAACCAAATATTTGTCTTTCTTAGATTTTCTGTTTTAAGATATTCTTAAGTATATTTTATACTACTACCATTTCTTACTGCTACATTTTCCAGTCATGTTAGACTACTTTTCATATTGATTATAAGTTTTTTTGGGTTCAAGTGTCTTTTGTTTCTTTTGGTATCCCCAGCACCTACCAAAATACCTGAAACATAGAGCCTAATAAATGTTTACTGATTAATATTATTGTTTCATGAAATCATTGATTTCTGTTTGTGTTTCAGGGAGTCTACTATTTGAGTATGCATTTCCACTTCTTGTTTTTTTCTCTTAAACCTTTGTTTAATTTCCAATTTTGTATTGTTCTCTTACATAATTTCTTCTTGCCACTCCTGTAGGTCTTTTGGCCAGCTATTTTTTTACTTTCTGAAACTGTAGTTGTACAGGGGATTTTTGGATTTACCTCTTAGTCTTAATCTGTTGCACTGTATTTCTGCATTATCTGGTCTTTTCTAGTTTACTCATTATTTTCAACCTCAGTTTTATATGTAAAGGGAAATTTTTCCAGAGCTTGAGAAAAATAAAATAAATTCTGATTTTTCTGCAAAATCTGCACACTCTGAAATATGTTTAGTGCTATAATCTGTTTTAAAACCTTTCCCATTATCATCATCATTATTACTTATTAACAAACAATTTACATAAAATAAGAGTTTAAACCAACTATCTGCATCTCATAATTTTGTTCCTATTTTTAATGTATGTCTTTTGCAATTAAAAACGGTATTACAGACTGATTATTTTTAGTTTTCCAATTAACATCATTTCATGTATGTGTTTTTTAAAAGGCCCTTTCAATCAGTTATATTTTGGAAGGGACTAAATTTTTGTTTTCTTATTCCTTAATTTTACAGATAAGGAAACTGAGGTTCAGGGAGGTTAAATGACTTGTTTCTTTGCTTCTGGTACAATAAAATGAAACACAAATGTATAAAATATGAAAGTATGCTTAAAATGAGTAGCTCTGTCATATTCAAGCTGGATTTGGAACTATCAGGGAGAGCTGGAATTTGAGTTTCAAGGAAAACAAAAACTGGGAACTAAGGACAGCATTTGGTGATGACAGTTGTGGATTCTGTGAAGGAAATGAGCCAGCTTTCTCCACCAAGATCCACCTCCCACCTAACATTTGTTATTATTGTTTAGCAAAGCAACAAATGGAGGGATAGATTTCATTGTTCCAGCCAATCATTGAAGGATGGATATGATGCCTGCAGAATAAACTTTAAGCTTTATTTTGGTGGAATAATAATAGTCCTGAATTGTAGCATGGGATGATGTTACTAGTAATGGCCCAATGCTTAACTTAATCCATTAAAATAACTGGTGCTACATAATGGCCACAATTAGCCATTAGTATAATTAGGTAAATAGGTTTAAAAAAGTAATTGATATACAATTCTAATACAGTTTTTTCTCTTATATTTATAGATAACTACACTTATTAATCATAAAGATAAAACAAGACGGTCAGATAAGACTTTGCAAGCAATTCAACGAGTTGGACAAGCAGTCAACTTGGCAGTTGGAAGATTTGTTACAGTAGGGGAGGCTATAGCCAATGAAAATTGGGATTTGAAAGAGGAAATAAATATTGCTTGCTTGGAAGCAAAACAAGCAGGTATGTGAATATTTGCATTTTTAGATGTCTAATGCCAATGTGATTGCTGTACAGATAGAAATAATGACTACTTTCTCCTCCTTACATGATACTGCTTTCTTTTGGTTCTCCTTTTACCTGTTCAGTCATTTCTATTCAGCTGTTTTTGCTAGATCCTCATTTATCATTCCTAATATTCAACATCACTGAAACCTCTTATCTTTCCACTATGAACTCTTTCTTTTGGTGAATTCTTAAGCTGCTACAAGTTTAATGATCCCTGTGTAGAAAATGTGTAGATTCATAGATTTTACATGAATATGTCACACCACATGGACAATGATCTCTATATGGATGACATGTGTGCACAGTACATTCATATATATGTGTGTGTGTATATATGTATGTATATATGATATCCATTATCTCTTCTAAGTTCCATTCTTTAATCATAACTGATAAACACCTTCACTTTAATATCCTATAGGCTTCTCAAACTCAATATAGTAAAAATGGAACTCATGACTTTTTTTGCCCCTTCTGTATTCTTATCCATTTCAAGAAGACATGAGCCAGAGAAATAAGCCCAAAACACTAATTTCCTCTTTATCATTCTTTCACATAATTTGCCATCTAATACTGTATACCAAAATAAGTTCTTATAGCCAGAATGGGCAATCAGGTGATCCAGAAACACCATCTGTAGAGACTGAATAATACATACTTCTGGTTAAGTTGGCAAAATGAAAGATTGTAGAGATGCCCAGCTCCCCCACATACTCTCTAGCAAAACAAAGAAAAACAGAAAAAAAGTTATTCCATTCAGGTCAGAACTATACCAAAAAAGACAACAAGAAGAGATGAGGCAAGGGGTCACAATAGGGCACCAAACATAAGGAAGAAATACTGTACATTAAAAGAAGCCCAAGACAAAAAGAAGTAACTTCAGGACAAATATGAAGTCGTGTCTTAGGTGAAGAAGTGGCTTAGAGACAAAGACAATATGAATAACTAGAAAAAGAAATGTAGATAATTGGAGAAATAGTCATTGGCAATAGGTAGGCCATGATAATATAATGTAATGGCAGTGCTACCTTATTAATGTACTTTTTCAGTGCCATACCAGTGAGACTACAAAAGAATTACTTTATATAGCTAGGAAAAAATAATAAAATTCATTTTAAGGAATAAAAGATTAGGAATCTCAAGAGAACTAATGGAAAAAAGTAATCAGGCAGGGGGACTCTCAAATTATGCTATGAGGTAGCAAGTATCAAAACAATTTGGTGCTAATTAAGAAATAAATTGATCAGAAGAGCAAATTAGGTATATAATATACAGAAACAATTAAGCATCATCACCTAATATTTGATAAGCCCCCAAATCCTGGGCTTTAAGGTAGGAATTACTCTGTGACAAAAACTATTAGAAAAATTGAAAAGCAGTCTGAGAAAATAGGTGTAGACTAACATCTCATACTGTATACCAAGATAAGCTCCAATTAGAGGAAGAAGTAAGAAATTAACTGTCAGATCTATGAATAGGAGAAGAATTCATAACCAAATAAGACATAGGAAGGATCATAGAAGGTAAAATGGACAATTTTCTGTATATAAAATTTGAAATTTTTTCAAAAACAAAACAATCCTGGTAAATTTAGAAGTAAAGCTGATAGTTGTCAAGAGAGGGGGGGATGTAATCTTTGCAGCAAAATTCTCTAATAAAAACCTAATTTAGGGGCAGCAAGATGGTACAGTGGATAAAGTGCTGGCCCTGAAGTCAGGAGGAGCTGAGTTCAAATCTGGCCTCAGACACTTAATACTTCCTAGCTATGTGACCCTGGGCAAGTCACTTAACCCCAATTGCCTCAGCAAAAAAAAAATCTAATTTTTAAGCTATAAGGAACTGATTTAAATTTATAAGAATTGATAAATGGTTAAATGATAGGAACAAACAAATTTCAGATGAAGAAATCTGTAGAGAGCTGAAACTCTTGAGTCATTGCAGTGAAGTCGGTTAGAGCACTTAAGGCTTCTGACCAATTGAACAATACTCTAGGGGCATGTGCTTAGAAAATGGCCCTTCCCACTATCCTGTGCCGGCTCGAGGATTGGTGTATACAGAGGATTGTAGGAGGGACTAGAGGGTGGAGTAAAACTAGCTAGAGTCACTGTGGTGGTAGACTAGGGAGAAGGAAGGTCATGGAGATTCTGCTTCCATCCAATTCAATCCTACCTCTGAAGACCAAGAATAAACACTAAGAACTTTTGCCTATCCTGACTCCAGCTGATTCTGTGGTACCCAGGGTGCTAACGCAGTCATCACAGAAATCCAAGTATTTATAGCCAAATATTTTAAATCAAGAAAAAAGAAAAATGACAGATGCCAGAAGGGTTGTGGGGAAAACGGATATATTAATATGCTATTGAAGGAGCCATGAACTAGTCTAGTGATTAAGATGCAAAGCCTTTGACCCAGCTATGCCACTAAAAAAAAATCAAAGACAAAAATTACCCATATGTATAATCTATAGAATGAAAAAGCAATCTTTACAAAAACAAAAATATTGTAAGGACAAACAATTTTGAAAGACTTAGGAATTCTGATCAATACAATGAATAACGATGATTCCAGAGGACACATGATCAGACATGTATGTTACCCACTTTCTGATAGAAAAATGATAGAATACAAATTAAGATTTTTTTGGTGTTAGTGTTGATATTGATGTTGGTAGGGGTTTCAGAGGGAATGACCAGTGCAGGAATTTGCCTTAACAGTTTTATTTTTTGTTGTTGTTTTCTTTGTTGCTGAGGGGGCTGGAGAAGAGAGGTATATCTTTATTTGAAAAAAAAATTTTTTAAAGAATGGAAAAAATGAAGCATCTGTATTCTGTAAGGCAAATATCACCATATTTTTACACTCTCAGAGCTGGAAGGGACATCAGGGGCCATCTGGCAATCCCTTTCAACTCATACCTGAACAAGAATTCCCTTCCATATGCTCTCTGATAAATCATCATCCAGCCTCTGCTCTCAGACTGTCCCTCCCCCCATGATCCCTCCTGATGCAGTTTATTCTTTTTTGCGTATACTTTTGCAATCTAATTGTTAGAGATTATTTTTCTCCTGTCTAGTCTAAATTTATCTTTTTGTAACTCCCACCTATTGGCTCTTTGAAAGCAGCAGCACCCCTCTAATTCCTTTTTTACATGGTAGCCCTTCATATCCATGAAGACTTTTCCTGGTTCTCCAGATTTCAGTTCCTTGCATGATTAGTGCATAGTATAGTAAAATTGTTACTACTAATGAAGAAACTAAGATACAGAGTGATTTATTTGTAATAAAAGGAACTAATAAGGAAATTAAGACTTAAATGCTAGTTTGAAGATTCTTCGTACCATGTTCTTTTATTGGCATGAATAACTTCTTTTTTTTTTTTTAATTTAATAGCCTTTTATTTACAGGATATATGCATTGGTAACTTTACAGCATTAACAATTGCCAAACCTCTTGTTCCAATTTTTCACCTCTTACCCCCCACCCCCTCCCCTAGATGGCAGGATGACCAGTAGATGTTAAATACATTAAAATATAAATTAGATACACAATAAGTATACATGACCAAAACGTAATTTTGCTGTACAAAAAGAATCAGACTCTGAAATATTGTACAATTAGCTTGTGAAGGAAATCAAAAATGCAGGTGGGCATAAATATAGGGACTGGGAATTCAATGTAATGGTTTTTAGTCATCTCCCAGAGTTCTTTCTCTGGGCATAGCTGGTTCAGTTCATTACTGCTCCATTGGAAATGATTTGGTTGATCTCGTTGCTGAGGATGGCCAGGTCCATCAGAACTGGTCATCATATAGTATTGTTGTTGAAGTATATAATGATCTCCTGGTCCTGCTCATTTTACTCAGCATCAGTTCGTGTAAGTTTCTCCAGGCCTTTCTGAAATCATCCTGTTGGTCATTTCTTACAGAACAATAATATTCCATAATATTCGGCATGAATAATTTCTAATAGTCTGCAGCCTAGACAGACTTTAACAAAAAACTTCAACAGTAAACTGTAACTACCATTTTTAAAAATATCTTTTATGTGAAATAAATAGCATGCTAATACTAAAGAAGATATAAAGATTAAATCAGATATAGTCTCTGCTTTTGGAGATCACAAACTAATATGAGGATGTAGTGTTCAATTATTCAGTCTTGCCCAACTCTTCATGACCCCATGAACTATAGAACGACAGTACATCCCATAGTTTTTTGTTGCAGAGATATTTGAGTGATTCACCATTTCTTTCTCTAGTGCCTATTATTAAAATGAGAGTATAACACATATTAATACAAAATAATACATGCATAAGAATAGTGCAAAGTAGGGACTACTTAATGTCCCCAGGGGGAAGTAATCTAGTTTGGCTGAACCATGGAAGAAAAGATCGTATGAGATAAAACTGGCAATGTAGAGTAAAATCATGTAATGGTGTGCTTTGGATGTCAGGAATTTGAATTTTATTCAGCCTTTGAGGAAAGGAGTGACACAGATTTTTGTCAAAAGAAGTGTAGAAGGATAGAGAAATTGGAAATGGGAAGAAGTCAGGTGGATGAATTGATAATAATGTGGACATGTACTAGAAGACTAATAATGGAATTAGAAAGAAAGAAGTAGACACAAGGAATATTGAGGAAGTAGAATTTATAGCATTTATCAACTGATTAGATGTAAAAGGTCAAGAATCCTATAATATGTTGTTTACTAGAAACAGATCTGAATCAGAGAGATATACATAAAGTAATGGTGAAAGACTGGAGCAGAATTTATTATGCTTTAGCTGAAGTAAAAAAAAAAAATAGGGGTAGCAATCCTGATCTTAGATCAAGCAAAAAACAAAAATAGGTCTAATTAAAAGAGATAAGGAAGGAAACTACATCTTGCTAAAGAGTATCATATATAATGAAGTAATATCAATACTAAACATATATAAACCAAATGGTATAGCATCCAAATTCCTGGAGAAATTAAGAGAATTGCAAAAGAAATAGATAGCAAATCCATATTAGTGGGGGATCTCAACTTTGGTCTATCAGAACTAGATAAATCAAACCACAAAATAAACAAGAAAGAAATTAAGAAAATAAATAGAATTTTAGAAAAGTTAGGTATGATCGATTTTTGGGAAAAATTGAATGGGGAGAGAAAGGAATATACTTTTTTCTTGGTGCCACATGGAACCTACACAAAAATTGACCATGTATTAGGGCATAACAACTTCAAAATCAAAAGCATCTTTTCTAGAGCATGATGCAATAAAAATTATATGTAATAAAGGGCTGGGGGAAAATAAACCAAAATTAATTGTAAATTAAATAATCTATTCCTAAAGAATGAGTAGGTGAAACAACAAATCATAGAAACAATCTATAATTTCATCTAAGAGAATGACAATAATGAGATGACATGCCAAAATTGATGGGATCTAGCCAAAGCAGTTCTTAGGGGAAATTTTATATCTCTAAATGCTTATCTAAATAAAATAGAGAAAGAGAAGATCAGTGAATTGGACATGCAACTAAAAAAGCTAGAAAAAGAACAAATTAAAACCCCCCAATTAAATGCCAAATTTGAAATTTTGAAAATAAAAGAGAAAATAAATAAAACTGAAAGTAAGAAAACCATTGAACTGATAAACAAAATTATGAGTTGGTTTTGTGAAAAAAACAACAAAATATATGTGAGAAGTCAGAGAAGGGAAAACAAAGGTTTACTATAAGCTTTTAAACATGGAAGATTGTAAATATTAGCACTGCAGAAATATGGAAATCAGAAATTAAGATGACTTTTATTTAGGGAAAAGATAATTTTTGTTTTGAACATGTTAAGTTGAAGGTGCTAGTCAGACAGTCTTATCAGTATTAGTTCTTTCACTTTCAAATATTATTATTATATTTGAGGTCAATTGATTAATGAAAACCAGAAAATACCAGGAAATTTAAAAGTTAAATGATAAATGTTAGAGAGGATGTGGGAAAATTGGGACACTAATTTATTGTTGGTAGAGTTGTGAACTGATCTAGCCATTCTGGAGAACGATTTAAAACTGTATCCAAAGAATTATAAAATTGTGCATATCTTTTGATCCAATAAAACTCCACTAGGTCTGTATCTCAAAGAGATCAGAAAAAAAAGAGAAGGATTTTTTTTCTTCTTTTTTTAAAATAATAGTTTTTCATTTTCAAAATATATGCAAAACTACCTTTGCAAAGATAGTTTTACAAAACCTTGTGTTCCAAATTTTTCTCCTTCCCTTCCTCTCACCCCCCTACCCTAGACAACATGAAATACAATATATATTAAACATGCAATTCTTGTATGCATATTTCCACACTTATCATGCTGCATAAGAAAAATCAGATGACAAAGGGGAAAAAAATAAGAAAGAAAATAAAAGCAAGCAAACAACAGATGAAAATACTATGTTGTGATCCACATTTAGCCTCCATTGTCCTCTCTCTGGATGCAGATGACTCTCTTCATCATAAGTCTATTGAAATTGACCCGAATCACTTCATTGATGGAAAAAACCACTAAAAGGACCTATTTGTACAAAAATATTTTTAACAGTTTTTTTGTAGTTGGTGTGGCAAAGAATTAGAAGTTGACAGAATTCTTGTTAATTAGGGAAAAGCTGAATAGGTTGTGGTATATGAATGTGAGTGCTTCAAGAAATGACAAACTGACTGATTTCAGAAAAATTTGAAAAGACTTACATAAATTCATAAAAAGTGAAGTGAGCTAAATAAACCAGGAAAACATTGTACATAGTAACAATAGTGTTGTATGATGATCAGCTAAATGACTTAGTCTTCTCAGTAATACAGTAATCCAAGATAATTCCAAAGATTTTGTGATGAAAAATGCTTTCCTCCTCCAAAGCAAGAACTGATGAAATCTGAATGTAGATTGGACCATACTGTTTGTGATTTTTTTTGTTTTCCTTTGGGTCTGTGTTTTCTTTCACAACATGACAATATAGAAATGTGGTTTGCAAAATTTGTACATATATTACCTGTATCAAACTGCTTACCATCTTGGGGTGAGAGGAAAGGAAAGGACGGGTGTTGAGAGGGAAAAAAACCTGATTGGTTTAATATTGAAAAAGGAGTACAAGAAGGCTGTTTATTTTCACCTTATTTATTTAACTTATAAAAAAGACCATTATACAAAGAGCCTCAATCACTGATTGGTCATTGTCTTAGTCAAACTGAGACCTGTTAATGACCTTAGCTTAGAAGGCTAAGGTCTCCCACTGCATCCAGCTCCATCTCAATTCATCCCGACCCAACCCAGATGGCTCTAGAGGAAAAAGTGAGGCTGATGACTTTGCACAGTGATAGAGGTATCACTTAAATCCAATTCACTTAGATGTCATGACATTATCTCTCTGATGTCATGGTCCTCTACAAGAATGAAGAACAAACAACAACCTCATTGAGTAGTAGGAGCTGCCCCATTGGGGACCCAACTGAAACTGACCAGTTGAGCAACACAACTCTTTCTTTTCTTTCTTCTTTCCCTTCCCTCTGTCCAAATATGATATACCCTTGCCTGTGGGTGTGCTACTCAAAAAATGTAAATTTTGATTGCTGAAATCTCACAAGATTTGGGGGGTTAGGCTAGGACCATGCCTTAAACCCAAATGACTCTGACTCTCATTGATTGACCAACAACAGGTCATAGGCCAAGCCCCACTTGGTTTTTGTTCCACCCTTTATTGGCTCAGAGTGAATGAAAATTTCTCTTTTGGCTAGGAAGCCTGAGGGTCTCCCAGATCGATTTTTTTCCCTTACTTAACCTTAATCGCTGATTGAGTGTTGCCTCAATCAAACTGAGACCTTTTAAAGATTTTAACTTAAACTGGCCAAAGACTCCCACTACATCCAGGGCCATCTCCAGGCCTTCTGATCCATTTAGTGTCACTGGATTCAGATAGCTATAAAGGAGAAAGTGAGGGTCTTCCTCACTTTAAATCCAATTCACTTGCATGTGATAGCATTCCCTCTCTAATGTCATGGTCCTCTTCAAGAAAGAAAGGCAAACAACAATAAGGAAATGCATTTTGCTTGATTGAACATGTATAATCTATATCAAATTGCTTACCACCTCAAGGGAGGGAGAAAGAAAATTTGAAACTCAACATTTTTTTAAATGAATGTTTGTTAGAAAATGAAGGAAAAAATAAAAGTTTTTTTTAAAATCTCTTTTAAAAACATCTTTTACTGCTTACTTTTTAATCATCTTCCTAATAAATGTGGAATACAAAATGTATAGTTCCATAATACCTAAGACAATATAATATGATTGACTCTGATAAAGTGTATGTTTATCTTTTAAAAATAATTGTGTTTTTATTTTGGATATCTTGACAGGAGAAACAATTGCAGAACTTACAGATGTAACCAGTTTAAATAATGCAGAATGTGATGGACAGATAACAATTTTTACAGACAAAACAGGAGTCATAAAAGCTGCAAGATTACTTCTTTCTTCTGTGACAAAAGTGCTGTTACTGGCAGATCGAATAGTCATTAAACAAATAATAACTTCAAGAAATAAGGTATTTGACTTTTCTACCCTTTCTACAAATACAGCTATGAGAGTTTGTTAATAAGGTTTTTATGGTTAGTTAGTTAATGGTATATAGTGTAGCAGGATATATAATAAATTAATTTTTGTACTAGCACAGTATTTTGTTTGGCATGAATGATAACCAAGTAAAATCAATCATAACAATGATTCAGTGTACTTTTCATTAGACAATGATTACTCTTTTTCAGTATATTTTTCTCCTAACAAAATATATACTGTGATCAGGATATGCTGGTAAATTAAACATTTCATTGCAAATTGGCATCTCATGAATATCTCTGAGAATATTAAACTTTGTTGTTTCAAGTAGTGTGGCCATATCTTCCTTTCTCTTCAAAGTAGAGTTTGCAGAATTGCTCCAAGCTCTGAGATTTTTGTTGGCACAATTATATTTTTGATGGCCTATGCTATTCACAAATTGTTTGACCCATTAAGGATTAGCATCATAGTATTTTGTCTGCCACTAGTTGTCAGTTACTTTTGCAAGGTGGGGTTTTTTTAAGCCTTAAGGGAGCAAGTTTTGATTCATAAATACAGTACACAAATTGTGTGTGTGTGTGTGTGTGTGTGTGTGTGTGTGGTATGTATGTGTGTAAATCACTCATTACCATTCCTGGTTTTAAGCAGCTTTACTTGAAAAACAAATCTCCATTTGACACTGACAGTTCTAAAAGTTTTATTTAAAAGAAACATGTATAACTAAAGACTGCCAGATTGGGATTCATTGCTACCCAAGTTGTGATCTAAAACAAGTCACCTTTTGTGGTCTCATTTCCATATCCAGGAAAATGAGGGGATTGGATTGGATAATCTATAAGGTCCTTTCTGATTCTTACACTTTGCGATAGAAAGACTGTACCTTCTATAGCATCAACAAACAGCTAACTGAAGAAAAAAAGTGTGCATAACACATTTTCCCCTTTATTTCTTATACTAACATTTTTCTCTATCTCTTTAAGTCTAAACAACCTATAGGGTTTGCTGAATTCCATGGTATAAGAACTTACACTAAAAAAATTAACAATTAGATCCCATTTAAGCTGGTTTTAACTTGTCCCTTACTTGAAATCAAGTTCTTGAACACAAAAAAATTTTCTTTTGAAGAAATAGTAGTAAGAGAGTTCTGGGGAGGTGACAGAAGATGTCAGAAAGTTCCAAGCTCTCTAGGTTTCCCCTACAAATTAAACAAAATAGTGCCTCAGGTTGAACCAAAAGCAATAAAAACAATCAAGAGTTGGTGTGGAACACTCCTCTTGGGATAATAGAAAAAGACCTCAAAAAAGATACCTGGACTAAGGCTTGGCCCTTGTGAAGTATAAATACCTCCAGGCTTGCTGCTTCAGTAAGACTTATGTTTCGCCGAGTTGGGAGATACAGCTTTGGCCCCAGCCACAGGAACTTTCACTTCCTGGACTGTATGGGAAGTTAGGCATCTGAGTCAGGAAGATTGAGGGAATCTCTACTGATAAGGGATGCTAGGCCCACCTATGTTATAGAAACTTTTTCCTGGGTAGGAAGGAACCAACACATGCTTGTTGAATGTAGAAACAATAGGGCAGGGATGCATAAGGGTAGAGTTCTTGGTTGTGGGTTCCAGGTCTGAGGGGAGAACTAAAGGAGCACTTGAGGCCAGAGGCACTTTTCCCTCATATCCTAAGACTAGAGGTGATTATAGCAATAATCTATTGAGAGAGAGAGAGAGAGAGAGAGAGAGAGAGAGAGAGAACGAGAGAGAGAGAGAGGAGAGAGAGAGAGAGAGAGAGAGAGAATGAGAGAGAGAGAGAACGAGAGAGACAGAGAGAGAGAAAGAGAGAGAGAGAAAGGAGAGAGAGAGAGAGAGGTCAAAGGAGAAAGAGCTCAACCATAGAAATTACTTTAGGAATAGAGAAGACCAGGGTCCATCTTCAAGGAAGGAAACTGAAATTTAAAAAAAGCTTCTACTATCCCAAAGAGTAATGTTAAATGGTCACATGTCCAAAAAGAATTAATTTAAAGAACTCATAAGAGACTTTTAATGTCAAATGAGAGAGATTGAGTAAAAAAAATTTTTTAAAAGAATAACCCAGGAAAAACAAGATGATTATGAAAAGCAGGTAAGCCTATCTTAGGAAAAAGGAGATCCAAAATCTTAAGGAAGAAAATGAATTCTTGAAAATTTGGAATTGGGCAAGGGGAAGCCAGCAAAGTTATGAGACCAAGAAATAAAAAACCAAAATATGAAGAATCAAAAAATAGAAGAGAATGTGAGACATCTTATTAGAAAAAGTAACTGATCTGGATAATAGATGAAGAATAGAAAATATAAGAATAGTTGGATGAACCTGAAGCTATAATCAAAAAAAGAATCTTAATACTGCTTGCTGTTTTAAGAGAACTAGCCTGGAGGTGTTTATACTTCACAGGGACCAAATCTCTAATCTGGTATCTTTCTTCAGATTTTCTCCTATTGTTCCAGGAGGACCAATGTTCTGGGCCAACTCTTACTTGCTTTTTACAACTTTGTTTTTTACAGTTTTTTTTACAGCTCTAAGTTCTCCCTGCAGTGCTATTTTGTCTAGTTTATGAGTGAAATATGGAGGGCTTGGAATTTTCTGGTTTATTCTTCCATCTTCCCAGAATGCTCCTGACCATCTCAGTTTTAGCCAAATATCCAGAGCAGAAGAACAGTTTTCTTTTTGTGATTTTAGGAGGATAATTAACAAAGAATAGGACCTCAAAGATGGGAAAAGAATAAAATTGCTTAAAAGTTTAGCCGCATCATGAGGATTGAGAACAACATGACTGGCTAAAGGGTTGAAGCATGGAAGACAATATGATTGATTGGAAGTTGGGAATGAGTGTGTGTGTGTGTGTGTGTGTGTGTGTGTGTAAATCACTCATTACCATCCTTGGTTTTAAGCAACTTTACTTGAAAAACAAATCTCCACTTGACAGTTCTAAAATTTTATTTCTAAAATAGAAATTCTATTCTAAAAGTTTTATTTAAAAGAAACATGTATAACTAAAGACTACCAGATTGGGATTCAATTGTACCCAGGTTGTGATCTAAAACAAATCACCTTCTGTGGCCTCATTTCCATTAACCCTCTCCTTGTCTCCTGTGAGTAAGAAATGTTCATTATTTGAGTCCACTTGTAATGTCAAGAGATAGTGAACCAGACTTTTTTGAACAGCAAACCAGACATCCTTGAAGGATAACGTGGTGATGTAAATATATTAGAACAGACCCCCTGGTGTACACATGCATTTTTCAGAGATAGCTGATTTCCTTGAGGCAATAACATAGTGAGAACTAAATTTCTAAACTTAACTTATTATACACTAGCTGAATTTCAGAGACCATAACTTAAGTAATTATAACACAAAATCAATTAACAATAAATAGGATCAATAAAAAAGTGATACAGAATCAATTTAATCTTCTCAGGCCTAAATTAATTTCATCAGGGGAAACAGAGTATTGCCCTATGGCAAATAACTTTATTTTGCTTTATACTCAGAATTGTAGAACTTAAGCTTCTTTAGGGGTTTATATTATGTCCAGATGCTTATGTTAAATGGCAGGCATCTGAAGATAGATAAGATTTCTTAGGATCATAGGATTTAGAACTAAAGCAGAATCTGAAAGATTAATCTTGCTTTGCCTACCTTGTAAAGGTTAAGAATATCAGGTAAAGTAATGAATATTTTTTATGTTCTTGAACCACCTATAAGTCTAAGATTTTATTATCATCATCATCATTAGACTGAAAAAGGAGCTTAAGAAGCAACCTAATCCATTAGTATAAGGCAGCATTCAAACTATTCCCAGGAACCTAGCCACTTGTCCTACACTTTATAAGTATGCAATTCTTTTCTTCCTCATCCCCAATACATACCCATGCTCTTCCTATTCAGATTATCCACCTGAGGAAAGAAAAAGTTGGGGGAAGCAGTAAAAGGAAACTTTTACTTGTGAGGGTCTAGACAACTTTATGTTTGTGTAATGAATTTTAGGAATTGAGTTTTCCTAAAGTTTTTGGAAAATTGGCACTTTCTCAAGCAGTGTCTGTGACTACTACTACAGAACTCTAGTCTGGATATAAATGTTTCAGAAGGCTTCTTAAATCTGTGCATCCTGACAAGTGGAGGGTTATCAGATGTCCTTATGGACCAGCTGTAGTGTTTTGCACAAACCCCAGTTTCTTGTTATTGTACTATTGTGATAAAGCTAACAGGATTGGAGTCATGGTAATCTTAGGGCAATATATACCTTTGTCTGATTTAAGAGCAGCTTCCTAGGAAGTGGGAGATTGGTATGCCCTGTTTTTTTCCATTAACTTATGTAGCAAATGGATGCTATGGCAAGATTATGGGATTTGGCCAGGAAATGTTGGTTCCCTACTGTAGGTCAAGAAAGCTGTAGATATGTTTCTTTATGTGTGTGGAAGGTGTTTTCTCCTTTCCCATTCACAGTGTACCTTTTCATTTTGGGTTCCAAAAATATAGGTAAGAATAAAGTTAAACTGTTCAAAATAAACAGGGCTGACTAGTCTTAGGAACTGTATTTGATTTCAGTAGCATATTATGATGATGTGGCCATCCTTTTAAGGTAGCTTTTATTTTTAAAAGTTCCCTGATCCAAATTATATAAATTTTCATTTCCACAATAGTCATTTGATAGGGTATAAAATGAGGCTTATGAAGAATGATTGTGTAATTAGAACCCATTTAAAAGACTTGCCTTTTTTAAAGCTAAATCATATTAGAATCCATCACTTTGGGAAAAGTTAATTTAAGCACAGCATGGTTTTAGAGAAATTAATGTACCATATGTAAAAACATGTTAGTGTTTTTCAGTTCATAATGATGGAATCTCAAAATCTCTGAGAATTCTAGCTGAGGCAAAAGCTACAAGCATATATTAAAACCAAGCTTTGACTAACACAATTAGAACAGCATCTGGAGATGACCAAGATCAGAGGGAATACAAAGGCATGCATTTCCCCTCCAAGCACATAGCTTAGCCATATCTTTCCCCACAAGTACCAGACCACACATCCCTGTGTGTCCATCTCTTTATTTATGACCTCCATGTGTGTTATCTCTCTCTAATACTGCTGAGTATATTTGTGGGATATGTCCCAGGTTTATGAGAGAGATAATTCTGTTACTACTTTTTAACTATGGCATTTAAATGCCTTTATGTTGAGCTAATGGTAACCTTTGACTGTAAACATATCAGTGAAAGCCCATGAATTATAGTTTTAGTAATTCACACCTACATAGTACCATGAACCCAGGGTAGTTCTAGGGTAGTTCTACATGAACAAGTTGAGGGTGATAGTGAAGGTATTTTTCAGGCTTTGCATTGTAGATGCAACTCAAGTTGACTGTCTCAAAATGGTACTAAAAGATTTCAGAGAGAAAGTGGATATTAAAACAGCCAGTCTCTAAAAGTAACCTGTTTCCTGTCAGGTATCTTTATCAAGAAGCCAGAACCCTCAGTTTGTTTAGGAAACTTTCCAGTTTGATCAAAAATTAACCTGATTCACTTCCTTTACGAAATTGAAAAATTAATCCTAGAGTTTTATAAATAAATCTTATTAGGATCATAAAATTATGTTTTAGATACGATGATCAATTCTGATGGATATAATTCTCTTCAACAATGAGATGATTCAAACCAGTTCCAATTGTTCAGTAATGAAGAGAGCCAATTACACCCAGAGAGAGAATTATGGGAAATGAGTGTGGATCACAACATAGCATTTTCACTCTTTCTGTTATTGTTTGCTTGCATTTTTTGTTTTTCTTCTCAGGTTTTTTTTTTCTTTCTAGATAAATTTTTCTTGTGCACCAAGATAATTGTATAAATATGTATACATATATTGGATTTAATATATATTTTAACATTTAACATGAATTGGACTACTTGACATCTAGGGGAGGGGATGGGGGGAAGGAAGGAAAATTTGGAACAGAAGGTTTTGCAAGGGTCAATGTTGAAAAATTACCCATGCACCTGTATGTGCACGGATGTTTGTGGCAGCACTTTTTGTAGTGGCTAGAAACTGGAAACTGAGTGGATGCCCATCAGTTGGAGAATGGCTGAATAAACTGTGGTATATGAATATTATGGAATATTATCGTTCTGTAAGAAATGACCAACAGGATGATTTCAGAAAGGCCTGGAGAGACTTAGACGAACTACTGCTGAGTGGAATGAGCAGGACCAGGAAATCATTATACTTCAACAACAATACTATATGATGACCAGTTCTGATGGACCTGGCCATCCTCAGCAACGAGATCAACCAAATCATTTCCAATGGAGCAGTAATGAACTGAACCAGCTATGCCCAGAGAAAGAACTCTGGGTGATGACTAAAAACCATTACATTGAACTCCCAATCCCTATATTTATGCCCACCTGCATTTTTGATTTCCTTCACAAGCTAATTGTACAATATTTCAGAGTCTGATTCTTTTTGTACAGCAAAATAACAGTTTGGTCATGTATACTTATTGTGTATCTAATTTATATTTTAATATATTTAACATCTACTGGTCGTCCTGCCATCTGGGGGAAGGGGGGGGGGGTAAGAGGTGAAAAATTGGAACAAGAGGTTTGGCAATTGTTAATGCTGTAAAGTTACCTATGCATATAACCTGTAAATAAAAGGCTATTAAATAAAAATTAAAAAAAGAAAAAAAAAAGGAAAATTACCCATGTATATGTTTTGTAAATAAAAATCAATAATAAATAAGTAGATTTTTAAAAATAAAATTGTGTTTTATTTTGTAGGTCCTTGCAACTATGGAACAACTGGAGAGTGTGGGGAGTTTTCAGGAGTTTGTGCAAATATTCAGTCAGTTTGGAAATGAAATGGTAGAATTTGCACACTTGACTGGAGATAGACAAAATGTAAGTATTTTCTAGATCTTACAAATTTATAACAAAAAAAAAAAGCAAAATTTACTTATGTTTCCATGTGAAATTCTGTTCATTTCAAAGTGAATTAGGTGCCCAAACTTTATTAGAAGCCTTTCTATATGTTTTTGAGAACTGAGTCAGAATAAAGCCGTGTTTTGTTTTTCCCACAAGAATATATAACAGTTGTGTGTAATGTGTGTGTGTGTGTGTGTGTGTGTGTGTGTGTACATGGATGTGTGTATAAAAAAAAAAAAACTACTTTAAAAAAATAGTTGTTAGGTATCCATGCTATGGCTTCAGGTCATAAATGCCTGAAGAATGTTATCTAAATTACCATATATTTTAAATTTGTTCATTCATATAGTATGATTCTTTGACTTTCTTTAAAATTATCATTAATAATAATAGCTAGTATTTACATAATGCTTTAAGGTTTGCAAAGCACTTTATAAAAATTATCTTATTAATCCTCACAATAACTCTGGGAATTAGATGTTATTATTATAGATTTTATAAATGAGGAAACTGACTCTAATAGAATCAAAGTGATTGCCCAAGATCATCACACAACTATTAAGTATTTGAGACCTCTAGTCTTTCAAACTTCAGATCCAATATTCTACCTGCAAAGCCCACTAAGTTGCCTAGCATAAACTTTAGTTTTCAGTGAAAATACTAATAATTAGAGAAAGATAGCAAAATTTGAATGAGAAAGTTTTTGTTTGTATTGATTACTTATACTTGAGGAAAAGCATCTTTAATTAGATGTTAATGAACTAGGTGATGGAAGGTTAAGGGGCTAGAGGTACAAAATGGGGTATATATTTTGATTTCAGTAGTATGTTATGATATGACCATCCTTTAAAGACAGCTTTTATTTATAAAAGTTTCCTGATCCACAATAGTCATTTGATAGGATATAAAGTGAGGTTTATAAAGGATGATTATATAATTAGAGCCCATTTAAAAGGCATGCCTTTTTTTTTAATTAATATGTTGAATGTTTTACTTACACATACTCATTTGTTATGGAAACAGTGAGTTATTACTGATGAAGATTCAAAAAAAATAGAAAAGTGCATTAATAAAACATTATGAAAATACATATAAGGAAAAAGTTCTAAAGAGGACACAATCAGAAAAATTTTGTCATTGTCATGTTAAATTATTTTAGATTCATTTCTTTTATCAAATTTTGAGTTCCAAATCTTCTCCTTCCTAAGATGACAAACAATTTTGTATAGGTTATATATATATGCAATCTTGTGAAACATACTTGGATATTAATCATATGTTATTAAATTTGATAACTTTTTTAAAAAATTTATGGAACAAAAAAATTATGGTTTGTTATACAATGCTCTTTTTTTGTCCTTTGCTTATTGAAATATTCCTATAGTGTATTGATTATTAAAATCATAAAAAAGGAAAATTTAAATTTAAAAAATTGTGTATAATTAAGTGGACATTCAGAAGGGAATCTCTTAGAACTGTTCAAAGAAATTCCGTACACCATCAGTGTCATCAACCCCAGAAAAATTGGAACTGAATAGAAGGGTAAAAGAGAAGGAAAGATGGCCAAAGCAGTGTGTATCTGTATGCCCATGAGTTAGATCTTTCTAACCTAGAGAGTATCGTCATAATTAAATTCATAGTGTTGTGAAGAAGAATTAGCTATGAATAGAGTGCAGGACTAGAATCAGGAAGGCTCATCAGAGTTTCTGTGCATTATAGCTTCATAGAGTATTAACCAGGGCACAGAGTTTAAGTTATCTGCCCAGAGTTCAAAAAGCCAACATATGTCAGAGGTTGGACTTCACTTCAGGTCTTCCTGGTTTCAAAGCTAATTTTATGCCCTAATACATGGTTAATTTTTGTATAGATTCCATGAATCACTGAGAAAAGAAGCATACTCCTTTCTGTTTCCATTCAATTTTCTCCAAAGATCTATCATATCATAACTTTTCTAACATTCTGTTTACCTTCTTGACTTCTTTCTTATTTATTTTGTGGTTCAATTTATCTAGTTCTGAGAGAGCAACGTTTGGATCCCCCACTAGTATAGATAGTTTTGCTATTTCTTCTTGCAGCTCTTTTAACTTCTCCTCTAGGAATTTGGATGCTATACCCCTTGGTGCATATATGTTTAGTATTGATATAGTTTCATTATCTGTGGTACCCTTTAGCAGGATATAGTTTCCTTCCTTGTTTCTTTTAATTAGATTTATTTTTGCTTTTGCTTGATCTGAGATCAGGATTGCTATCCTTGCTTTTTTTACTTTACCTGAAGCCTAATAACTTCTTCTCTAGTCTTTTCTTTACTCTGTATGTATCACTCTGCTTTAAATGTGTTTCTTACAAACAACATATTATAGGTTCCGACTTTTAATCCAGTCTTCTATCTGCTTTCATTTTATGGGAGAGTTCATCACATTTACATTTATAGTTAAAATAACTAATAATGTATTTCCTGCCATATTATTTACCCTAAGTTATGCTTTTCTCTTTCCTTTTCCCCTTCCCTCCTCCCCAGTATTTTGCTTCTGATTACCACCTCCCTCAAACAGCCCTTCCCCTGGAGAGCTCCTCCCCATTTCTTATACCTTTCTCCTACTACTTCTGTTTTCCTTTCTATTAGCTTTTCCCTTTCCTTTCCCCTTTCCCCTCCACTTCCCTATAAGCTGAGACAAGTTTCTCTGTTAAACCAAATATGTTTGATATTCTCTCTTTGAGCCAAATCTGATGAGAGTAAGATTCACACAATGTTCCTCTCTCTCCCTTTTTTCCCTCAATTATAATAGGTCTGCTTTGCCTCTTTGTGAAATGTAATTTCCTTTATGTTATCTCCATTTTCCTCTTTTTCCAGTACAATCCCCTTTCCACCTCTAGTTTCTTTTTTATATTATTACAGCAAAATCAAATTATATGTCTCTCTATATATACTCTTCTATGTATACCCATAACAGAAATATAGTTCTTAAGAGTTCCTAATCCTTTTTACCTTTTTATGCTTCTCTTGACTTCTATATTTAGAAGTCAAATATTTTGTTCAGCTTTGATCTTTTCATCAGAAATAAAAGAAATTCACCTCTATCATTGAATGCTCATCCTCTTCCCTTAAAGATAATGCTCAGTTTAGCTGGATAGTTTATTCTTGGCTGCATTCTAAGTTTCTTTGCCTTTCAGAATATGAGATTCCAGGCCCTTCGATCCTTTAAGGTGGAAGCTGCTGGGTTCTTGAGTAATCCTGATTGTGGCTCCTCAGTATTTAAATTGTTTCTCCCTGGCTGCTTGCACTATTTTTTCCTTGGTATGATAGTTCTGAAATTTAGCCAAGATATTTCTTGGAGTTTTCATTTTGGAGTCTCTTTCAGGAGGTGATTGGTGAATTCTTTCAATGGCTATTTTACCTTCTGATTCTTGGACATCAGAGCAATTTTCCTTTAGGATTTCCTGAAAGATAATGTCTAGGCTTTTTTTTTTTCATCATGGCTTTCAGGAAATCCAATAATCCTTAGATTGTCTCTCCTAGATCTATTTCCCAGGTCAGTTGTTTTTCCTAGGAGATATTTCATATTTTCTTCTATTTTTTTCTTTTTCTTTTCTTTTTTTTTTTTTTTGTTTTGTTTTGTTTTGTTTGACTGATTCTTAAAGACTTATTGAGTCATTCACTTCCATTTGTTCAATTCTAATTTATAGTGTATTATTTTCTTCAATTACCTTTTTTAGCTTTTGTATTTGGCCAACTAATTGTTTTGTTCATTGCATTTTTTTTTCATTTCACAAATACTGTTTTTCAATGAATTGGTATCTTTTTCATATCTATTTTGTAAGGAGTTATATGCTTTTTCCATTTCATCAAATCTATTTTGTAGGGAGTTATATGCTTTTTCCCATTTCATCAAATCTATTTTTAAGGAGTTTTCTTCAGATAATTTTTCTTTTTCCTTTTCCATGCCCTCTTGCAAAGATCTCATTTCCTTTCCCCATTTTTTCTTCTCTCTTTTAAGATCCTTTTTGAAATCTTCCAAGAGAGCCTTGGGAAATGGGAATCAGCTCATATCTACTTTTGGGGCTTCATCTGGAGTTGATTTGCCTTTAGGAACCTCAAGATTTGAAGTCTGTTCTTCTTTTTCCATAAAAGTTGTTTATGGGCTGATTTCATTTTGCTTTTTTCATTTATTTGAGGTTGAGGTCTGCTCTTAAGGCAAAGGAGTCACAGCTGTTTTAGGTTGCCCTGGAACCAGTGTTTCTGACTGACTTCCAGTGCTGGATAATCACAGCCAGGTGCTGAGTTCTTCCGGGGCTCTGCGGCTTACAATTTGCCTTGTGTATTTGTTTTTGGGTGTCTTACAGTAAATCTGTTAACTACCTGCTTGCAACCAGAACAAAGTAGTCTAAGAGTCTTACAGAAGATTCACCAGTGTGCAGACGCTGCAACACTCTGACTTCCTGCCCCAGCTCCTTGTACCAGGTTCCCTGTGCTGTGGTCTATGCTTGGCAGACTGTTGCCCTGCCAGGTCTGCCCGAATAAAACAGACCTTTTCTGAAGTTCTTGCAAAGTATTTTCTTCTGGACATGTGTTATACTCCAGATATGTATACTCCAGATATTCTGTCACTCCAAAACAAATTTAGTGGCTTAATCTACTATTGGTTTGAGAAAAGGTTGGAGGTCACAGAAAGCCATGTCTGCTCTCCACCATCTTGGCTCTACTCCCCCACCCCACCCCCCTAAGCTAGTTAACTATTTGCTACACCAAGATGTAAAATTGCTGATTAGACATTAGACATTTTACATTTTACCCCATTTCTATCTTTCTCATTCAAAATCAATGCGTCCTGGAAATACAGGCTATGGGCTTGAGGTCTTCTTATTACTGGTTATACATAGGAATACATATAAAGCTTTATCTTTGAATGTGAAAAACACAAAACAAAACAAAACTCCAACATCACAAATAAAGAATTGGCAGGTATGGCTACATGACAGTTTTGTTTAAAAAAAAAAAAATCAGGTTTTGGTGGACTCCAAAATCAGTTGAGTCAATAGTATTGCCTTTTGTTTATATGCCACAATTATTTCCCCTTAAAGCAGCTTTCCCCACCAAACTTTTTCTAATAAAATAAAAATTTTTAAGCAAATCTACCTGAAGGTATTGTTTCTGACAGTGTTCACCAGTCTTCCATTTCTCAGGCTTACTTCTCTCCTTAAAGGAAGAAGGTATGTATCATTATGAGTTCTCTAGAACTGAGATGTTCACTATAGTCCATCTTAGTTTGAGTTCTTTTAAATAATGTTGTGATTAAATAGACCATTGGAGACCATAACATTGTTTCTATTTGGGAAATACATTCCATATTAGTCAACCAAGGCTTTTGAAACACAACTGGTGATAATTTTCAAAAATTTATATTTCCTTCACTTACGCCATCTTTAAGTTCTTTTTCTTAAGTGAAGAAATTTTTCAAGTGTTGAATTAGTTTCTGACATAATTTAAAAAATATTAATTTCGTTTTCATTCCTTCTTAGGATTTGAAAGATGAAAAGAAAAAAGCAGAAATGGCAGCAGCTCGGGCAGTTCTTGAGAAATGTACTATGATGCTTCTCACAGCTTCAAAGGTAAGATGAAAATTGGTGGTTTTAGTGTTTCAGTATTGAGAACTCAAAACACTGGTATTTTGCATTGTTTTTTCTTTTTTATATAACTATTTTAAAACTTCAAATTTTTTAAATAAAAGTTTTTTATTTTTCACAATACATGCAAAAATAGTTTTTTCATCCTTGAAAAACCTTGTATTCCATATCTGTCCCCATCTCCCATCTTCCCTAGACAATATAGGTTAATTCAATATAGGTTAAATATATTTCATATTTATCATGCTGCACAAGAAAAATTAGATCAAAAAGGGGAAAAAAAGGGAAAAAAAAACAAGCAAGCAAACAACAACAACAACAAAAAGGTGAAAATATTATGTTGTGACCCACATTCAGTCCCCATAGTCATCTTTCTGGATGCAGATGGCTCTCTTCATCATAAATCTATTGGAATTGGCCTGAGTCACCTCACTGTTGAAAAAAGCCATGTCTGTCACAATTGATCATCATATAATCTTGTTGTTACTGTGTACAATGTTCTATTGATTCTACTCACTTGACTTAGCATCATTTCATGAAAGTCTCTCCAGGTCTTTTCTGAAATCATCCTGCTAATTGTTTCTTATAGAACAATAATATTCCATAACATTCATATACCATAACTTATTTAGCCTATCACCAACTGATGGGCATCCACTCAGTTTCCAGTTCCTTGCTACTACAAAAAGGGCTGCTACAAACATTTTTACACGTGTGTCCTTTTCCCTTTTGTATGATCTCTTTGAGATATAGGCCCAATAGAAACACTGTAGGATCAAAGAGTATGCACAGTTTTATAGCACTTTGGGCATAGTTCCTAATTAGTCTCCAGAATGATTGAATCAGTTCACAATTCTACCAACAAAGCATTAACATCTCCACAGTCTTCCCATATCCCCTCCAGCATTTATCATTGTTTGTTTCCTGTCATCTTGGCCAGTCTGAGAGATAGTAAATGGTACCTCAGAGTTGTCTTAATTTGCATTTCTCTAATCAGTAGTGATTTAGAACAGTTTTTTGTATGATTAGAAATGGTTTAAATTTCTTTGTCTAAAAATTGTCTGTTCATATCCTTTGACCATTTATCAAGTGGAGAATGGCTTGTATTCTTATAAACTTAAGTCAATTCTCTATATATTTTAGAAATGAGGCCTTTATCAGAACCTTTGGCTGTAAAAATTTTCCTTCAATTTTCTGCTTCCCTTCTAATTTTGGCTGCATTGGTTTGGTTTGTACAAAAACATTTAAATTGAATTAAATAAATGCAAAAAATCCATTTTGCATTTCATTCTGTTCTCTAGTTCCTTCTCCTTCCTTCTTCACAAATCTGAGGGGTAAACTATCTTAATTTGCTGCTAGTATCACCTTTGTATTTAACCTATTTTGACCTTATTATAGTATAGGTTTTTAGGTGTTGGTTGATGCCTAGTTTCTGCCGTATTATTCAGCAATTTTTTCCAGCAATTTTGGTCAAATAGTGACTTCTTGTGCCAGAAGCTGGAGTCTTTGGGTTTATCAAACACTAGATTGCTATAGTCATTGAATATTGTATCTTGGGCACTTAACCTATTCCACTGATCTACTACTCTTATTTTTTAGCCAATACCAAATGGTTTTGATGACTGCTACTTTATAATATAGTAAAATTTTAAAATTTAAAAACTATAAGAGGTGAACTTTATTCTAAGAAATCTTAAGACATGAAAAACACAAGAAAGTTATTCTCCAGAACAGTGCTTTGGGTTATATTGTGAAATTATAATTATCCCCATTTTCCAGATAAGGAAACTGATAACTCACATAGTAAGTATCTATGGGAGGATTTGAATGCAAAACTCCTAATTCCAAGCTCTGTTTGCTATGCATGCTTATTCCTTATATAAGTATCTATTGAGCATCTGTAATGTACTAAATAAATGAGCTATTTACATTGAAACTCTTAATATTAATCCTTTAATTCCTCATATCACTGTAGAGAGATTTTACTAGAAAACCAGCTATACATTAATAAAAAAAATTCATATGTTCCTTTGCATATTACAGAAGCATTCACCTAAAAGAAGTTATCTTTTTTTAAAAGACATGTCTTAGGCATCCTAATTGTGAATCAGCTCGTAAAAATAAAGGGGGAGTATTTCACCGAATGAAACTGGCTTTGGAACAAGTAATTGAAATTGTAACAGACTGCAGACCAAATGGAGAAAATGAAATATCATCTATCAGTATATATGCTGGCATTAAAGAATTTAAGGTAAGAATAAAGAAATGTATACTTTTCCATTTCCATTTTCTCTTATTATCAGTGTTTTGGGGGTTCATATCTTAGAATAGAAGCTTTACAAAAAGAGATAATATCTGTGCTTTAAAATGACTACATTCTCACCTCTAGCTTTCTAGTAACATTTGCATTTCTCTTTGTCCAAAAAGTTGTTCATTTTCTTTTTCTCTAATGCAATGCATATGTAGGCATGTATATAGTTGCTGTTAGAGAAGTCATTCTGTTTGAAGCCATTATCTCCATCATGTACCAATAGTTATAACTTTTAGATTAGGTAAAACAGTCCATTAATTGTGCTGAGATAGTGAGCATGATCTATGGAACTCCCAATAGAGTGCCAAATTCCAACTATATCTCTTGTAAACTTTGAGGATATTAGTTTAAAAACTTGAAGGCAACTTCTTAGTCCACCTAATGGTGATTAGGACATACTAAATTTACCTTTTTTTGAAAAAATGGATTTATCATAGAAGACTGATTCATACATGAGCTCTATGCATTTGTTTCCATCAATTTTTTATTTCACTTATGTGAAAGCTACTCTCCCCAGGGCAGATCAAATGCAATGCAAGTGACTCTGTTCCTTCAAAACTTCTTGGCTTTACATGAATACCACTAAAACATGAAACATCTCTATTGGTTATCCTTCTCACATGATAACCACACCTTTTTTCCTGTTCATCTGTCTCTCTGATAACCATCCTCTATGCTATTATTATTGCATAATTCTTCATTATAAAAAAGTTAGTTTTGTTATAAAAATGTGCAAATATTTCAGGGTATTCTACATGAGAAAAATAATCACTGAGGGAGTTTAACTTAATTATTTATGTGGGAAAAGCCAAGTAGATAATGAATTACTACTTTTACACAGTAGTAGAACATTTAAGTTTATTTTAAAAATTATGTGTTTCATTTATTTCAGTCAGCAAAAATTCATCTTCTCTATTCCTTATGCTGTGCCTTGGGAACAAAGAAAAATGAAAGCTTCTGTTACAAACATGTATAATCAAGCAAAACAGATTTTTGCATTGGTTATCTCCAAAATGACACACACATATTTTTTTGGCTGAGTCCTTTATCTCTCTACTTGTACCACAAGTTCTGAAGAATTAAAGTTGATTGATCATCTAAGAGTAATGGAAAGATCCTTACATAATACTTAATATTTATTCAGTGGATGAATGAATGTCAATTTTTCACTTAATGAAAAGTATGTACAACTGAAACTGGCTGTTTCATAGCATACCCTTCCTGCAAGGTAGATCTGTTATGGAAATCACATTAATTATCAAAAAAATAGAATTGTTCAAAGTTAGGAAATAGGCTGGAAAAATGAGCAAACAACAAAGAACCCGATCATGAAAGCTATTTAGTTGCAAGAACAATCAATATACAAATTCAGAATATGACAAGAAGAAGGATGACAGAAGAAGGAAACAATGTGAGGCTATAGCCAAAGCCTTAAAAAAAAAAATGCAAATTGAACCTAAGTCCAACAAGAATTCCTGAGAGCTGTGAATAAAAAGTTATTAAAATAAAAAAAATAAAATAATTCCTGAGAGTATTAAAAAAGGAGATGTGTAGTAGAGGAAAAAAATGAGATCGATGCAAGAAAATTATGAAAAAATTAACAAAGACACAAAAAATATTAAAAAAAATAGAACCTTAAAAACAGAATTGTGCCAAGAGATACAAAAGTTCATTGAAGGAAAAAAACTTCTTATAAAGCAGAATTCACTAAATGGAAAAAAAGATTTTATAAAAGCTCACCAAAAATATTCCTTAAAAATTAGAATGGGGAAGTGGAAGCTAATGACCCCAGGAGATGTCAAGAAACAATAAGTCAACAAGTTACAACAAAGTCAGAAGATTTTTTAAAAATAGGAGAAAATGTGAAATATCTTATCAGAAAAACAATTGACATGGAAAATGGATGGAGGAAAGGTAATTTAAAAATTATTAGACTACCTGAAAGCTATGAACAAAAAAAAAACCAAAAAAGCTTAGATATTATCTTTCAAGAAATTATCAAGGGATTCTGAGAAGACAGCATAATAAATTAGGAAATTACCTAGGTCTCCTAAATTTCCCCACAAACAATATAACTTTGACTGATAGAAATAATTAAAAGTTGGGATAAAACAGTTATCTAAATAAGTACTTGGAAGGACATTAAGAAAGATCTAATCAGGGATGGTAGTTTGACTTGCTTGAAGAATAGATATCTGCAGTAAGACACTGCTGAATTAACAAACAGTAAGCCCTCAGAGCAGCTGTGTTTGGACTTAGTTTCAGGAACCTTATAAATAGTATTGGGGTCAGACTGATGATCAGGAAATTTTTCAGGGCCTTCCACTGGATCTACATGCTGGACTTAGGTATGCTGACCAGGCACAATCTCAAGTTGTGGCCATGGGTGAGGAGGAGTAAGCATATGCTTGTGAGTGTGGTTACAGGAGGATGGGGACCCTATTGTCTGTGGGCACTTAGAAGAGAGCAGAATCCCTGATTTGGGTTCCAGGCCAGAGAGGTGAGCTGAAGCTTACAGTTGCACATAGAAAGTAAGACTATTGCAGTGACAGCATTATTGGAATCCCTGATCATGGTTTAGGAGTAGAGGGATTATGTGAAGTCAGTCCCCAGAGAGAGCTCAGAAAATCACAGTATAAAAAATCTAAAACCTGAGACATTATCTTCCATGTCTTAGAAATAGAGCCCTACTTTAATACAGAGTAAACAGACAAGAAATAAGCTGCTTAAAAATGAGTAAGCAAAAGAGAAAGAACCCAATCACTATGATAGAGAAGATCTGGGTTCAAACTCAGAAGAAGATAGTAAAGTTAAATTAGCTATTTTTATCTCAAAGAAAAAAGAAAAATGGTTACAATTCCAAAAAAAAAGTTTTTGGAAGAGCTTAAAAAGAATTTAAAATTCAAACAGGAGGTTGAGGAAAAATTAGAGCAAAAATAAGAGTAATACAAGAAATCAAGAAAATTATAAAAAGAAAGTCATCTAATTGGAAAAAGAAGTCCAAAAATTTATGAAAGAAAATAACTACTTAAAAATTCGATTTTGGTAAGGTAAAGTTTAAGAATTAATGAAAAACTTAGGGGGCAGCAAGGTGGCACAGTGGATAGAGAGCACCAGCCCTGAAATCAGGAGGACCTGAGTTCTGGTCTCAGACACTCGACACTTCCTAGTTGTGATACCCTGGTCAAGTCACTTAACCCCAATTGCCTCAGGGGGAAAAAAAGAATTAATGAGACACCAAAAAATAATAAAATCAAAAGAATGAAAAAAAATTTTTTTTTATTCTTGATATCTCTCATTTTTATTCTTTTTTTTTTTTTATTTAATAGCCTTTTATTTACAGAATATATACATGGGTAACTTTACAGATTAAAATTGCCCCTTTTTGTTCCAATTTTTTCATTTTACCCCCACCCTCCCCTAAATGGAGGATGACCAGTAGATGTTAAATATATTAAAAATATAACTTAGATAATAATAAGTATACATGACAAAAATTATTTTGCTGTACAAAAAGAATCAGACTCAATTATTGTAAATTAGCTTGTGAAGGAAATAAAAATGGGTGTGCATAAATATAGGGATTGGGAATTAATTAATGGTTTTTTAGTCATTCCCAGAGTTCTTTTTCTGGGTATAGCTAGTTAGTTCATTACTGCTCCATTAGAAATGATTTGGTTGATCTCGTTTGAGGAGGGCTATCCATCAGAACTGGTCATCATCTAGATTGTTGTTGAAGCATATAATGATCTCCTGGTCCTGCCATTTCACTCAGCATCAGTTCATGTAAGTCTTCCAGGCCTTTCTGAAATCATCCTGTTGGCTTTCCCTTTAAGAACAGTAATATTCCATAATTTTCATTTAAACCAATTTATTCAGCCATTTCCAAGATGGACATCCATTCAGTTTCCAGTTTTTTACCATAAAAGGGCTGCTAAAACATTCGTCACATAATCCCTTTCCCCTTCTTATAATCTCTTTGGGAATAATCCCAGTAGTAAATGTGGATCAAAGGGTATATGCACAGTTTGATAACTTTTGACATAGATCCAAACTACTTTCCAAAATGGTTGTTCCTCTCCAAACCCCCAAAATGAATCAATGTCCCAGTTTTCCCACATCCCTCCAACAATCATCATTTTTTTTCCTGCATCTTACCAATCACAGGTGTGTAGGGTTCTTAGAGTTGTCTTAATTTGCATTTCTCTGATTAATAATGACTTGGAGCATCTTTTCATATGACTAGAAATAGTTTCAATTTCTTCATCTGAGAATTGTCTGTTCATATCCTTTGACCATTTGAAAAAAAAATTAGATGAGAATGTGAAACAGTTCATTAGAAAAACAACTGAACTGGAGGATAGACCAAGGAGAGACAATATAAGAAATAGTCTACTTATAGTTAGGATTTTTTTAAAAAGAGAAATTATTAGAAGAAATTATTAAGGAAAATTGCCCTGAAATTTTAAAATAAGAGTGTAAAAGAGAAAGAAAAAAATGCAACCATTACCATGTGAAAGAGGATGTTAATATTTTGTTGTGTTTGAATATCAATTTTTTATTCATCTTTGGTCTTTTTATCAGGAATACTTAAAAACTCCTCTATTTCAATAAATATCCATTTCCCTCACCCCTGACTCCTGAAGAATTATACTCTGTTTTGGTGAGTAGATTATTCTTGGTTGTGAATTGATCCAACTATTTTGGAGAGCAATCTGGAATTATGCCCAAAGAATTATAAAACTGTGTATATCCTTTGACTACCTCTTTTTGGTCTATTTTCCAAGATGATTGGAAAAAAGGGGGAAAAACCTATAAATTTTAAACGATTTATAGCAGTTCTTTTTAGTGGCAAAGAAGTGGAAATTGAGGGAATGCCCATTAGTTGGAGAATGGCACAAGTTGTGGTCTATGATAGTGTTGACATAACACTGTGCTATAAGAAGTTATAAGCAGAATGATTTTAGAAAAACATGAAAAAGACTTGCATGAAATATTTAAAAGTTAAATGAACAGAAACAAGAGAACTTATAAAGAGTAAGAGTAATATTACTTGAAGAATAATTGTGGACAATCATGTTACTATAAGTATTATAAATACTCAAGTCAATTACAAAGGATCTATGAAGTAAGATGCTGTCAACCTCCAGAGAAAGAATTGATAGCACAGTAATATTCATAGTGTAATTTTACACATATTTATAAATCTGTGCCACATGGTAGCCTTCTCCAATATACAGTGGGGAGGGAAGAAGGGGGACATTTTGGAACTTAAAATGTTAACACAGGAATAAATTAAATAAAAATGTTTTAAGTATTTAAAAAATATTCAAAGCAAAAAAAATTTTAAATGAAATTATCAAGGAAAATTGCTCTGATATTTTAGTACCAGAGGATAAAAGAGAAATAGAAAGAATCCACCATTCAGCTCCTGAAAAAGATCCCAAAATGAAAACCCCCAGGAATACTATTAACTAAATTGTAGAGCTCCCAGAACAAGGAAAAAATGTTGCAAGCAGCTAGAAAAAAAACTCAGTTATCATTTGAATATCATAGCCAGGATTTCACAAGATTTAGCTACTCTCACTTTAAAGGTACAGAGGAATTGAAATATGGTATTCCAGAAGGGAAAGGAATCATTATTACAACCAAGAATAATCTACTCACCAAAACAGAGTATAATTCTTCAGGAGTCAGGGGTGAGGGAAATGGATATTTATTGAAATAGAGGAGTTTTAAGTATTCCTATAAAAAGACCAAAGATGAATAAAAAATTGATATTCAAACATAAGACTCAAGAGAAGGATAAAAAAGTAAACATGAAAGAGAAATCATAAGAGACTTAATAAGGTTAAACTATTTACATTTCTATGTGGGAACATAACTTCTAAGAATTTTATTAGAGCAGTACACATAGAGGGCATGGGTGTAAATCAATTATGTTGGAATGATCTAAAAAAATGAAGGGATAAGAAAGGACATGCATTTAGAGGAAGAGGAAGGGAGTAGAAGGATGGGGTAAATTATATCATTTTACCTCTTTTATAGAGGTACACAAGGAAGAGGTTTTTTTATACTGGAGGAAAAATGGGAGAAGTAGCAGGCAGTGCTTCAATCTTGCATTGAAAGTGCTTCAAAGAGGGAAGAATACACACACACACACACACACACACACACACACACACACACACAATTAAGTATAGCAATCTATCTTACCCACCATGGAAGGGAAAAGTGCATAAGGGAAGAAGGATGATAAAACAGGTAACAAATTAAGAAATGCAGTAATTAGAATTAGAAGCAAAATAACACTTTGAGAAGGGAAAGGACAAAAAGAAAGATAAACAGAAGGAAAAAGAAATACACAAGCTAGTAATCATAATTGTGAATATGAATGGAATAAACTCATCATATAACAGAAGTAAGTAGCAGAATAGATTAGAAACCAGCATCCAACAATATATTTACAAAAAATACACTTGAGCCAAAAAGACACACATAATATACACATATTCTCTCTCTCTTTCTTTTTATCCCCTTCCCTTTTTCTCTCCTCCCCTCCCATCTCTTACACACACACGGCTGGAGCAGAATCTGTTATGCTTCAATTAAAAAAAAAACACCCAAAAAACAGGGGTAACAATCATGATCTCAGACAAAGCTTAAACAAAAATACATCTAATTAAAAGAGAATCAGGGGAAACTATATTTTGCAAAAAAAAAAAAAAAAAAAAAAAAAAAAAAAAAAAAAAAAAAAAAAAAAAAAAAAAAAAAAAAAAAAAAAAAAAAAAAAAAACCAAACAACTAAATAATGAACTAATATTAAAGAATTTTTTCAACAAATTCTCTGAAAAAGGCTTTGCAAATATATAGGGAACTAAGTCAGATTTCTAAAAGTAAAAACCAGTCCCCAATTGTGATAAATGGTCAAGGAACATAGGCAATTTTCAGAAGAACTCAAAGCTATCTGTAATACACCCACAAATATAAAATTGCTTTAAATCACGATTAGAAAAATGCAAATTAAAACAACTCCAAAGTAATACCTCACACTTACAGATTAGCTAACATGACAGAAAAGGAAAATAAATGTTTTAGGAAGTATAGAAAAATAACAGATATTCATGGAGTTGTTGGGGTTGTGAACTGTTCCAGCCATTCTGGAGAACAATTAACTGTGCCCAAAGGGCTGTAAAACTGTGCCTACTCTTTGACTGAGCAGAAGGTTTGGTGTCAACACAGCCTTTTTCCTCTGGTACTAATAAACCTAGGTTCCAACTTCACAGATAGACCAAATCTTTTCTCTTGTTAATTGTTTTTGTTGTTTGTCACAAAGACTTAGTGACATGGGTGACTTAGTACAAATCGGTCTCTTCCACTAGAAAAATAATTCCAGGGCAAGCACAGTTCATAGTAATTGTAGATCACTCATAGATGCTGGACACTATTATTACCATCAGTATATTACCTTCTTCACATGGAAGTGCATTCATAATGGTTATTTTTTTTCCCTTTAATTTATATAATTTCAAACTCTTCTTACTTTTACCTCATTTTATGGCATTCAATCTTCGATAGATCTAGGCAGATTTTCTTTTTGTTATAATTATATATGTATATGTATATATATATAAAATCCCTTTATTTCTTGACTATTCCATTGTTCTGGTAATATATTATAGGTGTATAATAACAAAGACACTCTGGATAAGTAAATGTCCTGGGTATTGCCTTCCATTGAAGGCTAACTGTTCAAAAATCTACAATGACTTCTTATTTCCAGATAAACCAAACCCAGACTCTTCCATCTGATTATAAATTCTTCCATAATTGGGTTTTACTTGTTTTTTTCTGCTTATCTTAATACATACCCTCTTATTCAATCAGACAGATTTCTTCTCTATCCCTCACATATATAATATTCACATTTCAATTTCTGTTGTGCCTCATACAATCCTCTTAGCTATATTATCTTTCCATAACACCTACAAATCTTTCAAAATCCAGCTCAGGTTCCTTCTCTTCTATGAAACTTTCTCTGCTAGCCCACATGGATCTCATCTCTCTCTAAATTCATATCGTACTCATAATAATAAAATTCTAGAGTTGGAAGGGACTTGGGACATCAAGTTGTCTAACCTACAATGAAATTTGTTCCCAGTAGATAGTCAGCTACTGCTTAAATACCAGATGTGGCATTATTTCTCTCATTACTTTCAAGGCAGCCTCTTCCACTATTGAATAATTCTAGTCTTTAGGAAGTTCTTCCTTGTGTTAAGCCAAAATCTTTTTTTACAAAATATCTATCGGTTAATCTTCATTTTGTTCACTGGAATAAAACAAGATAATAGCTTTATATTATTATAATAGTAACATTTATATAAAACTTCATAGTAACAAAATAATTTACATATATTACCTTATTGGATATTGAAGTAACTCTATGTGGAGGGTCATCTAAACATTATTAATGCTCTTTTACAGATAGGAAAACTGAAGTTCAAAAAAATTTAAGTATTTGTCTTATTTCACACAGTTGTTAAGCAGCAGAACTGAGACTGAAATCTAAAGTTTCTAATTCTAAATTTAATATTCTTTCCACTATTCTGTGCTAATTATGATTATTTCATTCACTCGTTTTGACTTTAGTAGACTGTAAGCATTTTTGAAAGCAAAGATTTTAGTAATTTTTCTGTATCTTCTACTATGCACAACTGAGCAAATAACACAATAAATAGAAATAAGAATTGGATCTATGATTTCACTGATACAGGGACTCCCAATTGAGCATATTCCTTGAGATAAATGAAAGTTAGCCCTTTTTTAAAAAAGACTTACAATTATTTAAAATCTTAAATAACTGAGTTAGAAGTTCAGTGATTTGTTTAGGGTTATAGACTATATTAGTACATATCAGAGGTGCGACTTGAATCCAGTTGTTTCTGATTCCAAGGCCCCACAATGTCTTTCACATAATAAATATCTGGCTTATTTAATAAATTCAGCCAACACTTATTAAGTACTGATACAGAGCATGATTTTAGGTCCTGGGAAAGATTAAAAGTTTGGATTGCCCTCATGAAATTTAAAGTCTGTTAAGAGGATCTGATACATTGGCTGTGATATAAAATGATACATACATACATTAGAAACATGCAAGATCAATCCCTCTATTTTTGTCTGCTTGCATTTTTTATTTCCTTCACAGATTAATTGTACACTATTTCAAAGTCCTTTTTGTACAGAAAAATAACTGTATAGACATGTATACATATATTGTATTTAACATATACTTTAACATATTTAACATATATTGGTCAACCTGCCATCTGGGGGACAGGGGAAGAAAAAGGAGGGGGAAAATTGGAACACAAGGTTTTGCAATTGTCAATGCTGAAAAATTACCCATGCATATATCTTGTAAATAGAAAGCTATAATAAAAAAAAATTTTTAAAAGAAACATGCAAGATAAAGAACTATGTGAGCTAGGAAAAGGAAAAAAAGGAAAGAAGTGACAGTATTATCAGGGCAGCCTCCTAACCAAGGTGACATTAAGTTGGGTTATGAGAATTATGAGTAATGATTCAACAAGTACTGAGAGGTAAGAAGGAAATTATAGACATAATTCCCTATGAGAACATTTTGTTAGATACTACTTTGCAGGGAAATAATATAAAATAAAGCTGGAGAAGTAGGAAAGTACCATTTTCTGGTGGTTCTTGATTATTAGACAAAGGAGGATATGCTTTACTTAGTAAACAGTTGGAAGATAATTGGATTATTGAATAGAGAAGAAATATAATTTTAGCTATGCATGGAGAAGATTCTTTTGATAGTAGTATGAGGAATGAATTAGAAAACAGAGTAGAATGATACCAGTGTACAGAAAAGTTAAATTATAGCAGAGGGTACATAGCTAGCAAGTAGCCTGAGATGAGATTAGAATTAGAAAGTCCAGAACCTTGTGATTGATTCAAAAAGGTACTTGACAATATAAAAGATGTCCTTATAATGACATGAAGAGTAGGTATGTTCACTTGGTTAGGAAAAGTATCACTTTTTCCCTCTGTGACTAGAAGAAAGAAAAAAAGGAATATTATATTCATACATATATATGTATATATATATATAATGAATTTATGACAAGCTAGGAAAGCTTAAGAAGAAGCTGAATCTTTAGGGGAGAAGGTAGAATTGGGGTCTTGAATAGGAAAAAAGCTTTGAACACTCATTGGGAAGATATGATAGCTAATAAAAGGTTTTTCTATAATGCAGTGATAGTGTAGTTGAGATTAGATAGCAAAAATTTATGTTGGACTAATCAATATAATTTGATAATTTTTCAAGTGTTGTTCAATAATATAAAAATGTGGAAATAAAAATGAACCTATTTTGTTTTGTGCCTGTGATTTATAAGTATAAATTTACATAAGGTTTATATAAACTACAAATTCTATTTTTCAGATGACTATTGAAGCCCTTCGAGAGAATCTTTATTTTCAGTCAAAGGAAAATCTTTCAACAATGTTGAAATTTATCTTGGAACATACAGAGGATTTTACTGATTCTGCCTACACCAGCCACGAACACAGAGAATGCATTTTGGAACTATCAAACCAAATTAAAATTGAATTGCAGCACCTGGTTTCTGTGTGGATGCAAGCAGTAAGAACTTTTTTTATATTAAAATAAATTCTCTGTAACAGTATTTCCCCACTAAGTGTTATGGCATGTAGAAGTTAAACTTCATTAACAGAATTGAAATAAACCAGAGGAATTATATTCTTTTTAACCCATAGTGGTCTAGAAAATTAAGTTAATTTGGCATAGTCTGTATTTGATGAAGTCATGACAGGTTTTTAATAAACACTGTTTATTTTTCTAAGTGCTCCTAACTATCCTTCATAATATAGTCTAGAATGTTGCTAGGAATTTAAAAATAAAGGTAGCATGCCTATAATTAGAGTACTACAATCGCTTCCTTTTTTTGAAATTTGGAATCTTGGGGTAACTAGGTGGTGCAGTGGGTAGAGCACCAGCCCTGAAATCAGGAGAACCAGATTTCAAATCTAGCCTCAAACACTTAACACTTCCTAGCTGTGTGACCCTGGACAAGTTACTTAACCCCAATTGCCTCAGCTGAAAAAAGAAAAAAGAAAAGAAAGAAATTTGGAATCTTTGTTTTCCTCCAATTCTGTTACACTTCTTTTTTGTAAGATCTTTCAAAGTAGCTCAGAACTAAAATCTCATTTCTTTCAGTATATAGGATATAATTCATTTGTGACTTAACACAAGAAAGCTGAGATAGTGTCTCAGTTTCTCTTATTTTGGATTTCTACTTCCTCCTGTTTTTTTTTTCTTTCTGAGTCTGTGCAAGAGAAAATAAAGTTGAGTGCTTTAGTCTTCTTATCATTGTCCATTACTATCATTCCATGTATTTCAAGCAATGGTCCTATCCCTTTTTGATTCTTCCTTTGCTCCTAACATTGCTATTTAAAAAAACCCTCCAAATCGTTATGTTGTAGTTTAGTGTTCATTGGCAGCCTTAGCTCATTCTGGGCTTTAATAATCCGGACTTTACAGTGATCTATTCCTTTTTCTTACATCCATCCTCAATTATTTTCCCTTGATTACATGTTCTATACTTATATTTTTAAAAATCTGAGTTGATCAATGAACTCTCTATGCAAGCACATTTAATTCTTTAAGGAATTCCTGCCTTTTCTCTTCATCATTCTTACCTTCACCATCTTATTCATGAAATGGCTTCCCATCCTTCTTGTACTTACTTACTCTGTAAAATATTGGACTGTTATTCCCTACCAATTCTTATTATTGATACCTTTGAAAACTCTGCTTTCCCAAAGTATAGGATATGTGCCAGAATTTGTTTGGATTCCTTATTTCCTCCTCGATCATGAACTAGGATGGAGTGATCACTTACCCCTTAGGTTTCTGTCATTTGTTTCAGCTATTAGTATCTCTTTGGTTAGTATCAGGTCCAGTATATCAGTTTTTCCAGCTATTTTGAAGGATAAAATTATCATTAGACAAGTAAAAAAATTTGTCAATAATTCTGCTTTTGTTAGATAGTAGATGGCAGTAATAATTTAAGTCTTCCATTGCTACAGTATTATATTTTCATGCCAGATCTGTAATGAGTTTACCAAAACCCTCATAACATTTCCTTTTCTATCCAAGTGATTTATAGTATACCTTATAACATCATCACTTCTTTTTTCTTCTATTGATCCTCAACCAGTTGCTCTCTAGCATGGTTTTTTTCCCCACCTTTGCTTCCTGAATTTCCTTAAAGTTAGTATATCTTTTTTAATAAATCATGCTACTCTAGCCTTTTCCCTTTTCTTTCTTCTATTCCTTTTGAATGAAATATACATTTAAAAAGTCCTAGTCTAGTCCTGAGCCCTATCCCAAGTTTCATTAATACCTTTGAGGCTGAATTTTCCTCCCCATTTAGGATCTCAAGTTCATTCTTTTTATTATCCATAATTTGTTCATTTCTATATAAAAATCTAATGTTAAAGGTTGGGTAATATTCAGCAGGGAAGGGTAAACCACTATACTTACATTTTTGTCCTCTGATAGTTACCTTTATCCTAATGGTACCTATTGATCCATATCCTTTTGTAGAACACAGAAAGTTATTTTTTCCAAAGATAGTCCAGTTCATATTTCTACAAGATGAACCTCTTCCTATTATAAAGGTTCTTCATTTTTTCTGTGTCATGCACCTCTGCAGTTTGGTTAAGCCTATAAACATCTTCTCAGAATGTTTTAAAATGACTATAAATACATAAGACTATAAAGGAATCTAGTTATACTGAAATGCAATTATAAAAAATCCTTTAAAACATAATTCGTATGCTCAAAGGGTTATATAACTCTGCATATTCTTTGACCTAGTAATACTACTACAGGTCTGTATCCCAAAATAGATCAAAAAACAAAAAGGAAAAGGACTTAAATGTATAAAAATATTTATAGCAACTCTTTTCTAGGGGCAAAGAATTGGAAATTGAGGGGATGCCCATCAATTGGGGAATGGCTGAACAAATTGTGGTATGTGAATATGATGAAATACTATTGTGCTATAAGAAATGATGAGCAAGATGCTCTTAGAAAAACTTGGAAAGACATATATGAATCCGGTAAAAAGTGAAACATTGACTTAACAAGGAAAAATATTATCTATCTAAATACAGATTAAAATATACTTTTTTTAAACTTTATTTTTCTCATGGTTTTTTAAGGGTGTTGGTCTATGTGTTTACAATTTGACCACTGTGTATTGAATTGCTTGCCTTCTCAATGGAGAAAGAAAGATGAGAATGTAGAACTTAAAATTTTAAAAATGAATATTTAAAAATGGTTTTTAAATAAATTGGGGAAAAACAAAATATTACAGGAAAAAAATAGCATGTCTTTAGAGTTGTCAGATTAAGAGACCCTGTCCTATTATGTAACTTCAAATATTCAGTAGTTTTTTCTCTATGGCACCATTCTTGCATCATACAAAATGTGGTAATCCTACTGTCATTTCATTTTGTTTTTTTATTTCCTTTACAAATTGCTTCTTCCATTCTTTCAAAGAATATTTCCATGTTAGAAAAGTGTTTTTTTACACAAGGTTTTACAAAGGTGAATTTTAAAAACTATCTTTAAATATATTTGGAAAGATAAACTACCACTAAAAATAAATAAATAAAAAAGAAATGTATTCTTCTAGCCCTTTCATTTTTTTCCCTTTAAGTTAGAAGAAAATATTCATTTTGTAGACAGATTGGTTCTTGTTATTTGTAAAAACACAAATACAGATAAATATGTCACTATAAAATTCTCCTGGTCTTTCATACAGGGAGATCCAAAAATTTTAGTGCAGTTTTAAGTTTGAAAACCTTTTCAGATAAATATTGAAGCTCTTTGAGAGGATCTTTATTTATTCATTCAAAAGAAAAATCTTTCAAAAATGTTGAAATTGACTTGGAACATATAGAAGATTTTACTGGTTCTGCTCACACCAGCTATGAACTCAGAACATCTTGGAGCTGTCAAACCTAATTAAAAAATGAATTACAGCACTTGGTTTCAATGTGGATGCAAACAGCAAGAACTTTTTGTATTAAAATAAAGTCTGTATAATAGGTTTTTCTCTCTTAAATTATTATGGCATGTGCAAGTTAAACTTTATTGCCAGAACTGCAGGTTTGGACCCCATAGTGAAACTAGAGGATTTATATCCTCAGGAGTAATCCTTGGTGGTCTACAGATTGAGGCTGATTTGACATATCTTGTCCTTGATGAAGTCATGGCAGATTTTTTTAAGCAGAAACTGTTTGCTTTTTTTTTTCACTGCTCTTCATTTTTACTTGTCTTTCATTGTCCTGTACTTTCACAGTTTCTGTTAAACAGGTGTTTTTTGTTGTTGCTTGTTTTTAAATATTTGGGAGGGGTTGTTCTTTGCCATCTCCCCTCCTAGATTTCTGTACTTACCTGTCTCAGAACATATCATTCTGTGTCATGTGACTTTAGGCGAGAAACAGACAGACAGACAGAGACAGACACACACACACACACACAGAGAAGCGGGTTTTTTTGTTTTTCTCATTAGCAGTAGGACTTGATATTTTCGACTTTGAAAGAACCAAAAACTAAATTTCATTAAGAATTTTGGAACACTCTATTCTTGTTTGAAGCTGTTACTGGAACCCAGGTCTCAACTCTTAAATCAATGCTCTTTTCATTGTATTGCAATGTTTAGGTAAAAAGTTTGGATTTAATATAATAGATAAATTTTAGTTAAAATGTAATCAGAAGAATAGTAGAACTTTAAGAAGATTAATATGGTGACAGTGGGTTGAATGGATTAATGTAAGTTGGGGAAAGACAGTAATAGGGATATCAGTCAGGAGAGTATTACAAAAGTACGGGTAAAATATGAGGGCCAAAATTATGGTGGTGATAGTAGAAGTAGAAAGGAAGAAATATATGTAACAGGCATTGCAAGAAATATATGTAAGAAAGAAAAGTAAAATTGGCAGAATTTGACAAGTGAGTAAATTTGGAAAGTCATAAAATGGAAAAAGTCAAATTACTTTGAAGTGTTAAGCTTGGGTGACAGAATAATGGTGGATAGTGATGCCATTAATACAAAAGGAGCAATCAGGTGGAAAAACTAATTTCATAAGGAAGATGAGTTTGGTTTTCTACATTTTAAATTTTACTATTGAAAATTTGAAAAATCATAGGCTTTAAATTTTTTTAAATTTTCTGAATAGCAACTTTTGTAACATAACTCACTAAATTCTAACATTTAAAAATTCCAATCTCAAATTATATTTCATAGAATTAGAATTATTATTGGTTTAGAGGACTAATTAGGAATAAGAATTTTTTTTTCCATTTTAGCAAAGCAAGAAGACAAAGAATATCATGGAAGATCTGGAACTAGCTATATTAAAAATAAACCAGAGCATAAATGAGTTTAAAAAAGAGGTAAGCACAGTTTGAATTTTAACCCCTTCTAATTCTTCATTCATGTAAGTTATATACTGAATACCAGCATGTACTACAAATTTAAGTGGCTTATAAGCCTTTTTAACAAAAAATAATAATAAAACTACAGGATCTCAGAAAGGACCTCTGAAGTTATCTAAGTCTATATTGTCTAACTCAAATAGATCCTTCCAGCATTCACAGTGACTTAGAAAACCATATTTTTATAATTGTTAAAAATTTCCCAATCACATTTGATCTGGTCCTTCCTTCTGAAGTTTTGGTCTGGCAAGTTTGACAGTTCTAAATGTTAGAACAATTCATATCTTAACAAGAATCTACTGTACAAATCTTCAGGTATATTTTCTGTAAAATGAGAATCCATGTAGGATGTTGTAGGGATCAGTGAAATATTTGTATAAAGTGATTTATATTTATAGTAACTCTTTTCTTAGGGCAAAGAATTGGAAATTGAGAGGATACCCATCAATTGGGGAATGACTGAATAAATTGTTATTTGACTATGAAGAAATATTATTGTTCTGTAAGAAATGATGAGCAACCAAAGCAGAACTAGAGATCATTACTGATCACAAAATAGAAAATTTCGATTATACCAAACTGAAAAGTTTTTGTACAAACAAAACTAATGCAGACAAGATTAGAAGGGAAGCAATAAACTGGGAAAATATTTTTACAGTCAAAGGTTCTGATAAAGGCCTCATTTCCAAAATATATAGAGAATTAACTCTAATTTATAAAAAATCAAGCCATTCTCCAATTGAAAAATGGTCAAAGGATATGAACAGACAATTCTCAGATGAAGAAATTGAAACTATTTCTAGTCATATGAAAAGATGCTCCAAGTCATTATTAATCAGAGAAATGCAAATTAAGACAACTCTAAGATACCACTACACACCTGTCAGATTGGCTAAGATGACAGGAAAAAATAATGATGATTGTTGGAGGGGATGTGGGAAAACTGGGACATTGATTCATTGTTGGTGGAGTTGTGAACGAACCCAACCATTTTGGAGAGTAGTTTGGATCTATGCTCAAAAAGTTATCAAACTGTGCATACCCTTTGATCCAGCAGTGTTACTACTGGGATTATATCCCAAAGAGATTATAAAGAAGGGAAAGGGACCTGTATGTGCACGAATGTTTGTGGCAGCCCTTTTTGTAGTGGCTAGAAACTGGAAACTGAATGGATGTCCATCAGTTGGAGAATGGCTGAATAAATTGTGGTATATGAAAATTATGGAATATTACTGTTCTGTAAGAAATGACCAACAGGATGATTTCAGAAAGGCCTGGAGAGACTTACACGAACTGATGCTGAGTGAAATGAGCAGGACCAGGAGATCATTATATACTTCAACAACAATACTATATGATGACCAGTTCTGATGGACCAGGCCATCCTCAGCAACGAGATCAACCAAATCATTTCTAATGGAGCAGTAATGAACTGAACTAGCTATGCCCAGAAAAAGAACTCTGGGAGATGACTAAAAACCATTACATTGAATTCCCAATCCCTATATTTATGCACACCTGCATTTTTGATTTCCTTCACAAGCTAATTGTACAATATTTCAGAGTCTGATTCTTTTTCTACAGCAAAATAACGTTTTGGTCATGTATACTTATTGTGTATCTAATTTATATTTTAATATATTTAACATCTACTGGTCATCCTGCCATCTAGGGGAGGGGGTGGGGGGGGAAGAGGTGAAAAATTGGAACAAGAGGTTTGGCAATTGTTAATGCTGTAAAGTTACCCATGTATATATCCTGTAAATAAAAGGCTATTAAATAAAAAAAAAAGAAAGAAAGAAATGATGAGCAGGATGCTATCAGAAAAACCTGGAAAGTCCTTTATAAGCTCAAGCAAAGTGAAATGTACTATGTACTTAGTAATAGCAAAATTGTGGGATGATTAGCTGTGAATAACTTTGCTATTCTCAGCAATACAATGATCCAAGACTATTCTGAAGGATTTATGAAAAATACTGTTCATACCCAGAGAAAGAATTGTGTCTGAATACAGACTGAAGCATTTTTTTTTCTTGAGGTTGTTTTTTGGGAGGAAGGGAGAGATCTCTGTTTTCTTCTGCAATATGATTTTTATGGAAATGTTTTACACAACTTCACATGGGTCTTCTCAGTGGAAGGGGAGTGGAGTCTGTAGAGGAAGTGAGAGAATCTGGAACTCAAAATTTAAAAAAACAAAAATTATTTTACACATAACTGGGGAACAAAAATATTTTAAAACCATTTTCTGAAATTAATAACATATTGAATGATATATACATATATTTTTTATTATAGCTTTTTATTTACAAGATATATGCATGGGTAATTTTTCAGCATTGACAATTGCAAAACCTTTTGTTCCAATTTTTCCCCTCCTTCCCCCCACCCTCTCCCCCAGATGGCAGATTGACCAATACATGTTAAATATGTTAAAGTATAAGTTAAATACAATATATGTATACATGTCCTTACAGCTATTTTGCTGTACAAAAAAAATCGGACTTTGAAATAGTGTACAATTAGCCTGTGAAGGAAATCAAGGAAATCGCAGGTGGTCAAAAATAGAGGGATTGGGAATTCTATGAAGTGGTTCATATTCATCTCCCAGAGTTCTTTCGCTGGGTGTAGCTGGTTCAGTTCATTACTGCTCTATTGGAACTGATTTGGTTCATCTCATTGTTGAAGAGGGCCACATACTTAAGAATTGATCATTTTATAGTATTGTTGTTGAAGGATATAATGATCTCCTGGTCCTGCTCATTTCTCTTGGCATCAGTTCATGTAAGTCTCTCCAGGCCTTTCTGAAATCATCCTGCTGGTCATTTCTTACAGAACAATAATATTCCATAATATTCATATGCCACAATTTAGTCAGCCATTCTCCAATTGATGGGCATCCACTCAGTTTTCAGTTTCTGGCCACTACAAAGAGGGCTGCCACAAACATAGAATGATATATATTGTATTAAAAATAAACCATTTGGATTTGTCTTAACAGTTTATTGGGAGAAAGTCAGGAAAGGCCCAAGCTTATTAAATGAATATAATCTGTCTATAATGTGGCTGAGTTAATAGTTTACAAGTAATCTCAAAGGACAAAAAATGCATTTACTTTCCTGAAAAACAACCTGCAGCATAATGTAGAAGAGGCACTAGAAGAGAATGTAAAGTGTTAGACGAAAGGGGAGTCATAACAATATTTTGGAAAATTATCACCTTCGTTACATTAGGCAAATCAGGTAATATTTGGGGGTTTTGGTTTTCTCATCTTTAAAATGGAAGGGTCGTATTAGATGACCTCTCAGGCCGCTTCCAGTTCTAAAACTTATGGTAAGTAACATTTATCTCACTTTAAAGTATACCAGATGGCTAGGTTTAAAAAATAAGATTCTAATGAAGCCAGTATGGTACAGTAGGAAAGCATTGTCTAGTTACGTTTAGCAAATATAAAATCCCCTGCAACTTCAATTTATTTTCTATGACTTGAACTGAAACTTTTGACTCAAAGAAGATTTTTCCTGGGCTAGTTGGTACTCAATATTACCTCTCTTTTGTATCTCTATCTTAGTTATACAAAAGAAAAAATACTTTCTGGTGCACATAGGTTGAAAAAAGCTACAAGAAAAATTATAGCCATGTATATGAATATCATGATTGTGTCTCTCCCATGATATTTTTATAATCAAAAGAAAACAATTTCCCCCAATCAAAGGAAAAGGTTTTCCCTTTCAAATATATATTACACTTAATAATCTCACTGTCTTTGGACACCAGAGATAGTGATTCTTTTTTTTTTTTAATGAACAAATAATTTAAAGGCTTATTTTCAACTAATAAACATCATGACAGTGCTAAAGGATTGAATGATGAGTCAGGAAGAACAGGTTTCAAATCCTTCCCCTAACATAGAATGACATTATCATCTTGGACAAATCAATTAGACCCTCACTGCCCTCAAGAAACTAAGATTATAGGCAGAACATTTGCAGATTTTTTTGATAATGAGAGTTTATCTTTTATTTGGGGGGGGGGTCCCATTGAAATGAAATCGTAGGTCTGTTCCCTGAAAAAAACTCATCTCAAGGGTCTAAATCAGAATGTCTCATTAACTTTCTTTGAGGAATGTTTCATTCATGCCTTATGTTTTTTAAACCATAGTCATTTCCCAATATATCATCCCCTCTTGCATTCTCATCCTTGCCTTTTAATTAATTGAACTATCCCTTATAATTCATGTTTTTTACTTGTGAAAAAATAGTTGAATAGGCTTTTGTCATTGGCAAAATGCTTCTCTTGAATCTTGGGGACAAAAATCAGTTCTTCCAAAAGAAGCAAAAGAACCTGTAAACTCTCCTCCCCTTTTAGCTCTCCTTAAGTTGTGAAAAGGCTCCTGAGAGGCTTCTAGCCACTATTATTGTTTTCTTGTCTGAAATAAGTGCACCCTCCAGGACAGTTGACCATTCCTCTATACTTATGTTTTGGCTGAAAGGTGACCATATAGATTAGCTCATTGGTAGTAAAATGAAAAGATTTTGAAACTATGTGGGCCCTCAAACTATACTTAGTTATATAACACTTAGTTTGACCCTAAGATGCCACTGCACCAGTTTTCTTCTACAGCTCCCTGAGACGTAAGTGGTACAAAGAAATACTAACATATTTGATTTTTTTAAATATTAATGAGTGATCTGTAAGTCTTACTAATCTGTCTTTCACCGTTATTTCAACAAATGAAGCTCCACAATGCAGCAACATTGCTTGCAACAGATCTTCTAAAACACCATGCAGATCATGGGATTTTGAAAGCATTAAAAATTACTGGAGTAGAAGGAAACTTAGAAGCTTTGGCAGAATATGCCTGTAAGCTATCTGAACAGAAAGAACAGCTTATTGAGGTGAGTTACAATGTTACTATTTAAGAAACTTTATTATTTGTTAACATTGCTTTCTGCTGTTTTGTCCTCAAGGAATAGTAAACATTTTAAAATTCAGTATTGTGTATTACTGTGGCATTGCTGTCTTTTTGTTGTAAGAATTCAAGCAACCTCATCTATCTAGAACACAGCCATGAGCTTGCTTTTATAATGATTTGTAAGTTTTATATATGTGATTAAAAAAAAAAGTTTACTTAATTGAACCAGATCCTCACAGATCTAGCTGTTGATTCTCATTTGAATTTATTAAGTTATAGAAATGTTTTTTTTTTCCCAGACTTGTCGATTGTTGAGACACATATCAGGGACAGAACCTCTTGAAATTACTTGTATGCATGCAGAAGAAACATTTCAGGTTACTGGCCAACAGGTATGACTGCCTTTAGATTTTTTTTCTCCTAAGTATCATTTTTTCTTGAATCAAAAGTTTAGTCTTGAATTTTCATTCTAAACAAATTAAAAATATTTGCCTTGAGAAGGGAAAATTCAGGTGTTATCTCTACCAGTTCAGAGTAATTGGAAAATATTTTACTTTCAAATATAAAAAGCATGAGATTTTACTATAGCAACTTGCATGGGTATGGTTTTGACATGGTTGACCATGGTTAACTGTTGCTCATGTGCAAAATTTGAGTTTGGTGTTTTTAAATGAGGGCTTAATTTAAAAACACTTTCTGATTTTTTTCCAGTTAGCTTAGAAGCCCCTCTTCTCCATGGTGTTCTAAGCTTGTCATGGAATCTCATAATTTTCATGGTTGTTTTGATGTAATATGATTAATCAGTTGAAGTTTAAATATTTAAGGACTTTAAGGATTAAATTAAGGACTTACTGTAGGTCAGACACAGTGCTAAGCCTTGGGAATGGAAAAAAAAAAGATCAGCAAGTCATAAACAGATTCTTGGGTCACTAAAAGACTGCAAGACATTCTGAGAAGCTGAAATGGCTTTGTAATTGTTAAGCTTTCATTGTAATGGGCAGTAAGCTTTAAATCAGTAAGAAATGTCTACTATGGGTTCCTAAATTTATATAATTTTACACTTTTTAAGGGTTTTGATTATTATTGCCACATTATTTTATTAGAAAGTTATTTCAGCTAGATGCCACCTTGAAAATAATCATCTGAGATATAGCTCTAAATGTTTTATTAGGTTAAGGTGAGGAAAGGTGATGTTTCAACATGATCAAAGAATATAACTTAGCCCCAGAATTCTACCACCTCTCCTTAGATTCACAGTAATATAAAGCCCCTATGTTCTCTTCCTTAGCCATGACCCAAGGAAGATTTGTTTTTAAATCACATACTATAGTATATTAGCATAAATTGCTTTCAGCTCTTATATAAAACCACTTCTTAGGCTGTGTGCAGAGTTGGGATGCAATGATATGTTTCAATCTTCCTAGGCTGGAATCTTTTCTTAATGGACAAGCATCTTAAGACCCCAGATTCACTCTCAGGCAAAAGATACTCACCACTTTTAAATAGCCCATCCAGACAATAACTTTTTTTTTTAATTCATTATTGCTTTAAGTAGCAGTATTTCAAAATTGATGGCATTTCTAGGAGAATATTGTTTGGACCTGAGTTCTTATTCATTCATGCCTACTTCAGTTGCTTCAGACATTTCAGTCAGATTAAGCCTGAAAATATTCAATTCAGTTCCATAAACTTTTATTTAGTCTGTTTATGAAGCACCATGCTAGATGCTGGGAATATTAAGACAGATAGAAAAAAGTCCCTGTCCTCAAAAAGTATGTTATACTGAAAAGGATACACCATATACACAGATAAATCAACACAAGACAGGTTGAAAAGAAAGAAAGCACTAACAACTGAGGGGACTCGGTTTCAAAGAGAAGGTACCATATGAACTGAGTTGACACATTAAGGAAGATATGGATTCTGAAAGGTAGAGGTGAGGAAGAAGTATATTCCCAACAAAGAGAATAGCCTATACAAAGATACAAATGGGACATAGAATTTTAAGTTCAGAAAAGTGCAGTTTAGCTAGAATATGGAATACATGAAAGGGAGTACTGTGAAAAGAGGCTGAAAATGTAGATAGGAATCAGGTTGTGGAATACCTTAAATATAAAGCTGGGGAATTTGTATTTTATTCTAAAGGTTACCAAAAAAATCACTGAAAGTTTTTGAAGAGTAAAGTCATGTATTTAAACTAGTGCTTTAGGAAGATTATTTTGGCAGCCATATAAAAGACAGATTGGAGAAGGAAAGACTGGATCTCAGAATGATTAATTGGAAGGCTATCCTAGTGAAAAGAGATGTTGGCTTGAACTACAGTAGGGACTATGTCAATGAAAGATGAATGTAAATGGATGTTATCTTGTGGAGGTAAAATTGAAACCATGGAAGTTAATGATATCAACAAGGAAGAAAGTATAAAATAAGAAAAATAAAAGGCCCAGAATAGAACCTTGACAAATATCTAAGGATGAAAGACAGAAAAGAAGGAGCAGATATACTGTTAGAAAGACCAAGAGAAATTGTATCAAGAGAGAAAATAGTATTCTGGAGTTGGGACTGGTTAGTAATGTCAAGAATTGCATTGGAGGTCAAAAAGAATGAGGACTGAAAGAAAGGCTATTAGATTTAGCAAATGAAAGACAATTAAAGCAATCTTTAAGACAGTGACTTCCAATTTCCAAAGAGTGGTGGAGTAAGGAAGTTTGAGGTAGTATTTAAAAGACTGAGTCAACTTTCCAACAATGAAATAATTGAGGCCAGTTCCAATGATCTTGTCATGAAAAGAGCCATCTACACCCAGAGAGGGGACTGTGGGAATGAGTGTGGATCACAACATAGCATTTTCATTCTTTTTGTTGTTGTTCACTTGCATTATTTTCTTTTCATTTTTTCCCTTTTTGATCTGATTTTTCTAGTGCAGCAAGGTTATTGTATAAATATGTGTACATATATTGGATTTAATATATATTTTAACATGTTTAACATATATTGGATTACTTGCCATCTGGGGAGAGGGGTGAGGAGGAGGGAAAAATTTGGAACACAAGGTTTTGTAAGGGCCAGTGTTGAAAAATTATCCATGCATATATTTTGAAAAGAGAGAGAGAATTATACAGAAAAAAAAAAGACTGAGGCAAGAATTTTGGCAGTAAAAAGAGGGGGAAATAGGATTATACTTTGAGGAGATAGCAGGTTCAAATAAGGTTTTTGCGAGTTTGGGTCTCCCTAATCATATTTGTAGATAATTAAGGAGAGATTAAAGATGAGAAAGCGAGAGGAAACTTTTAAAAATTCATTTACATGTAGTATATATTCTTCAGATAATTTCAGCTGCTGAAACCTTGACATTACATCCATCCAGCAAGATTGCTAAAGAAAATCTAGATGTATTTTGTGAAGCTTGGGAATCTCAGATTAGTGACATGTCAACATTACTAAGAGAAATAAATGATGTATTTGAAGGAAAAAGAGGTAAGTCAGAATACTGGTCATGTTTAATTTTCAACTATTAAGCTTATGATTTTTCTTTCAAACTTCAATTATAAAATGAATTATTGTCACTTAGGTTAGCTATTAAACTAAAATATGTAAATTTTCAGAAATTATAGATTAGAGTTATTTTTTTTATCTTTACTAAATCAAATATGGTATGAATGATGAGACATGATGAAGTTATGTGGAATTTTTATTCACCTCAGTCATTATTTATCCTAGTCTTTAAACAGTTGAAATCTTCATAGGTATAATTAAATAGAAATTTTATCACTTGACTAGTATTGTAGGGCTTGCCAAATTTAGTATTTCACTTTTATTATTAAGATTCAGTCTTAGCCAGTTTTCTCTTATAACTATCCTTTATTCTTGGAATCAATCCCATATTTTATTTAGTACTATTAGTTTGGATTCTAGACACTTTATAATGTAGTGAATGTAGCTATTTGATTTTTGAACTGCTGTCCTTCCTCTTGGATGGAATTTCTTTACCTGATGACTACACAACCTTGGAATATTTCCTGTGGTTGGTAAGTTTATTGGTATTTTTACCATATACAAAATAGCACCGTAAGAAATAAAGTAAGAAATTGTTTTGATTCTTCATTTTAATTTCACCTGAAAGTTTATTTTTCATTTCTAGTATGTTACATTTGCTATCAGAAAAAAAATCTCATTATAGTTTTACTCATGTTTTTCTTAGGGAAAAACCTAATTATATCACTTATTAGAAGAATATTATTATAAAAAGTCATTTAAAACTATGATCTCACTAAATTAATGTTTATTCACTATATGCAACTATTACATGTTTTTAAATAATTACACGGTGAATAGTGTGTTGTTATTCGGTTATATTTCACTCTTTATGACACATTTGGAGTAGTTACTAGTTATTAGAGTTACTAAAATAGTTTACCAATTTGTTCTCCACTTCATTTTACAGATGAGGAACTGAGGCAAAAAGAGTTAAGTGACTTGCTCAAGGTCACATGACTACTAAGTGTCTGAGGTCAGATTTAAAGTCAGGAAGATGAGTCTTTTTTTTTTTTTTTTCTAAATTTTCAGTTTTCCATAAGTATTTCCCATCATTTTCCTTCACACATTCTGCATTCCAGCCAAGCTATTTTTAGCTTTTCCTTCAGATCAGTCTGTTACTGCCTATCTCTGTTGGTTCAAGGTCATTCTTAATGCCTGGAATGCTCTTCCTCCTGATTTCAACCTTTTAGTGTCCTGTTTTTCTTTCTTCAACTTAAGTAGCAATTCTCCCTACATATATAGTCTTACCTGATTTCCATCCCCTGCCCATCTGGTTGAAATCCTCACATCTTCCCATTGCTCATTCTTCAGATTTAATTGTTCCTGTCACTCTCTACCTTGTATTGTAATTATGAGAATAGTTGTCATATCTCTCCACCATATCCCTCACTCTAGGAACTATTTCTTTTTTAATCTTTGTGTCTCCAACTCCTAAAAAAAAATTCTTTATATGTAGTCTCTTAATAAAATAGGCATTAAATAGATGTTACTGGGTTTTGATTTCTTTGCATTTTTTTAAATGAATCTGTTCTGTAGAAGAGAGTTTAAGCAAAAGTGCAGAGTTGAAAAGGGGCAGGTCATAAAGGAAGGGCAATGAGTAGTTTTTATGTAGCACAGAAAACATAAAGGGAACTAGTGTGAAATGAAACTGGAGGGTAGAATGGGCATGCATTATAATGGACTTCAGAATGCTTGGCTAAGGAGTTTTGTTTGTTTGTTTTGTAAGAAATGAGAAACCAGTAAAGGCTATTGAATAGAGATGTGACATGATTACAGTATATTGGAAGTGGAAAGAAGGGGACAAATTCAAGAAGATGGAAAGATTTTTAGGGTTGATGTACATGATTTGGTTTGGTTTAGCTTTTTGTCCAAACCTGTGTTTTAATTAATATAGGGAAATCGCAATTCAATAGAAACTTCCCTCCACCAATACAGAATGGTAGTTCACCTGTAACTTTTTAGTCTTAGAGAGTTGCTGCATCATTTAGAGTTTAAGTGATTTTTTTTTCACACAACTAGTATGTGTCAGAGTCAAGACTTAGGACCAGATCTTCCTTACTCCAAGGCCATAATGTCAGCCTAAGAGGTTTGCATTATGGCTTGACTTTCCCACAAGGAAAAAAAAAAAAGATGCTAAGCATACAGAAAAATTCCTTGTATGGAAGATACAAAGATTCACTATGACAAAAATCACAAATAATTACACTACTACGAAGATGCTTGCCACAAGAGACAGTCAGTCAATAAACACTTCTTAGGTGCCTGCTATGTGCCAGACACTGTACTAAATACTGGGAATACAAAAAGAGACAAAGGACGGTCCCTGCTTTCAAAGATCTAATAAGCAAACAAATGTGTAAAAACAAGCTGCATACAGGAAAATAGGATATAATTAAGAAATGAAAAGCATTTGAATTAAGAGGGATTGCAAAGGGCTTTCTATAAAAAATAAGGATTTTAGTAGGGCCTAAACAAATCCAGTAGGCAAAGAGGAAATGTGAAGAAGAGGATAGGGAGAGCTTAAGTTCAGATCTTGTCTCTGACACTAGCTGTGTGACCCTAAGCAAGCTACTTGACCATCATCAGTTCTCATTTGACTGATCTTTACAATGAGTTAGTTCAACCAGATGGCCTCTAAGTTCTCTTCTAGCAATAAATCTATGATTTTATATGAAATATCCTGTATTGCCTTTTGGTTCCTATTGTTAACTCATAGCAGAGAATATTACTAATAGGACATATAATAATAAGAATTATAGTATCTTAATCTTAAATAATTAAAGAGTTGTCTCTAAATTCTCAGTTTTCTGTGACTGGATGTATATCAAGTATACTTCAGTGAATCCTGCAGTGTTTTCAAACTACATACTTCAAATAATCTCTTACTTTTTCCTCTGTAATTATACACTTAAGGAACCAAGTTTGCCCACACTTGGGTCATACAAAAGAGAGCAAATGGGAACTAATCTCTTTCTTGTGATCATAATTCATTTCATGTTTCTTCTTGCTTATAGTGTTGCCTAAAGCTACATGATTTCTTAAGACTGGTGCCTGCCCTGCCTTGATCTTTAGCTTGAACTAGATCTGTTTACTACTTTGAATTTTAACACTGCTCCAGTCTTTCTAAACTTGTTTAGCACTTTGGACTTGAGCCATTGACTACTTTGATTTAGAAATTAGGAATCCCTTATTTTGTGTTGGAGTCCAGAGATTCCCAGTCCTATGTTAGTCAGTCTAGTGATCTCCACTGCACTCCAAATCCCAGCATGGGTTCCAATTTTGGTTTTAAGTTAAGCAACAGAATTAGTTAAATAGATTCCCTGAGAGCATAGGCACACGGGTAGTATGCTTTTACTTTGACGTATCTATTCATACAAATAGTATGCTTATCAAGTTTGCAAAATCGAGAGAAACAGATGATTCATCTGATGATGGAATTGGGATTCCTGAATATCTCAAGAGATTGGAATGATGATTTAGATCTAATAAGTTGAAATTTAATAAATATAAATGTAAAGTACTTAATGTGAGTTAAAAAATCAAACATACATATATATATGGGGAAACATGGCTAGACAATGGTTAAAATGTTAAAGTTTAAAATGATTAAAAGTCGTGGATAGTTTTTTCATATACTGCAAGATCAATGAGTATTAGTTCCCTTCTTCAAATGAATAAGTTACATCAAATAAATATAGTGTTTACTATCAGAGAGTTCAAATCACATATGGATTTTTTAGGGTGGATATTTATGGGCCTAAAAATAGGCAACAAAGATTACAGGAGGACTCAAAATCATGACTACTATAAGTCCTTAACAAGTGCTTGTTGACTAAGTTAAAGGAACTGATTTGTTTACAAATATTTGAAAGATGGCCATGTGGGAGAAGTGTTACTCTTTTTTTGTTGTTGTCGGCCTGACCTGGAAGTAGCAGAACTAAGATTAATGGATAGAAGTTATAGGAAAACATTTATATATACATATATAGAGATAGAGAGACATACATTTCCTAACAATCAAGAGCTGTTCAGAAGTAGAATGGGTTGCCTTCTAAGGTTATAAGTTCTCTATTATTAGAGATCTTCTGTTATTAGAGGAATGACTATTGATTCATATATAAGTTGTTCTAGATTACTTCTGAGCTTCATTCTTACCCTGAGATTTATAGAGTATTAAGGTATTGTTGTCAGTGATAAAGAAAAGCAAGGAATGAATCCAAGAAATACCACAAAGAAAGAAACTGATCATAGATATAAGGGATGAATTAGTGGTAGAATTGAAAATGGCTTCCAGATTTTGATCCTTCGTGACAGGAAGAAAAGTGAAACAATTGACAGAAATGGGAAAATTGGGAAGGGCAGATAGTTTACAAAAGAAAACAATGATTTGTGTGTTGAGACTGAGGACAGGACATCCAAATGGAAATTCTCTGAACACAGTTTGAAGTATAAAATTATAAATCAGAATTGAAAATATAAATTAGGGACCCGATATAGATAAAATAGTTCAAAGATGACAATTGTGACTAATTTAAAAGTTAAAGAGAGAAGAACTAAAGGATCAAAATAGGAACCTTAAGTTAGATCCACAATTAGGTATATGAGAAATAAGAAGAGGCAAAGAATCAATGGTAGAGACATAATAAGAGAACCTAAACAGTGTTATAAAGCTATGGAAAAATTTCTATACAGAGGGACAAATTAATAGCCAAAAATAATTAAAGACAGAAGGGATCATTGGATCTGGCAAATTTTTACACTGACATCTGGCAAGAATTTTACACTGACAGAGTAGATTCAATATAGTGACAGGACTCAGATTACTTAGAAAGGACTAGGTGATAAGAAGGTAGGATCATTGAGTCCAAAATATTAATACATCATTTATTAGAATACTTGTGTACTAAGTTTTATACTAAGTTTTTATTGTATTATGTACTGTGAAGGATACAAAATAAATAATCCCTGATAAATCTATCTTATCAGGAAAACAAAATGTTACATAAATGATGAAAATGACTTAAAATTTTTTTAAAATACCCACATTCCCAAAGATATCTTGTACAAACTGCCTCCTACAGGAAGCTTGAGGGGTAAGTAGGAAACATTTTGAGAATCATCTGTATATTGGTGGTAGTTGAAATGACAAAAAAATATATAGGAGAAGCAGTTACTAAAAATGCTTTGGAAAATAACAAAAGAAAAATAATAAATTGACAAAAGGATATTGATGAAGATTAATTAGGAAATCTCACATGCTTATCTATATATACTAATAGCAGCTCAACAACTATTTTATCTAAAGGAATACTTTTCATTGACAGGGTCAAAATGATACTATATTGTCAGCACAAGAACTCAGATGGTGGTAGGAAAAGCCAGACTTTATAAGGTCAAGACCTGAAACCTAAGCAAGTCCACAGGATTAAGGAAAGTCTGATGGGAGTAGGGAAAGAGGGTCATTTTACAAATATGTGAGTTTTTAGGTAAGTCTTTCAATAGGTATAAAGAGAAGTGGGGGATAGGTGCTATTACCAAGATCAGAATATCAACATTACCTTTATGATGCTGAACTAGTAGCATAAATCTACCCTCCTCATACATAATTCTTTTATGTTCCCTCTTTCTAGGACAAGTATTAGTGCTCAAATCTGAGGAAATGCTGAACTGACAGCTGGTAGTTAAGTTCAGCTACTATGATTGAGAGGATATGGAGTCAGGCAAACTATTACAACTTTCAGTATAGCCAGTGTAAGATTGTGATTGAAAATACTTGGACTTTGATGACCCATCTACATTTTCTTCTTTTAAGGGTAATCATCTGGTTTAGTTTCAGCTTTGGTCAAATTTTATTTAAGAAATGTAAGCTGTTTAAAGGTTGAGATTAAATATTTGATATATTTTATTTCTTCCCTCAGAGCTACATTTTAAGAAATTAGCTCAGATGATTTAATATGAAATAAGGCAACTTTTCAATTAACAGGTTCATAAATTAAAGAACATTGTTTCTAAATGCATGTGATTGATACAGTAGAGCATTACTAAGCAGTCTTAGTAGTTTACATAATAACATTTAATTTTATATAATAACATTTAAGTTACAGTGAAAAGCATAATAGTGAGAAATATTACATTTATGAAATAATTTTGTTTACTAATACATGTATTGATTGTAGGAGAGAAGCGTGCCTACCTTTCACTTCCAAAGCCAGTGGTAAGTGTTGGAAAGTGGTTTTGCATTTTTTGAGCTCTTTTGCTGCAGTCTCTGATGGAATTAATTGCCTTTTAATATCTTAGTATAGAGAGTCAGTCTTGAAGTCCCCACTCTAACACACATTGGCTATGTGATCCTAGGCCAATCACTTAACATTATCTATACATAACTATGTCTCTGGGCAAACCATTCATTCTCAGTCACATTCTTTTTGTCTACAACCAAATGGTAGAAAAATGCACAGTCTTTTACCTTCTCTTCCTTATAATAGAATCATAGACATATAAACTAGAAGTTACCGTAAAGATCAACTAGCCCAGCTCCCTTGTTTTATAAAAACTAAGAGTCAAAGAGACTAAAGTGCTTACTCAAAGATGTAACCCCGAAGTCAACCTGAGATCTTTTGAATGCTTCTGAAGTTTTGTACCGAGTTCTCCATCCCCTAAACACCAGATCATAGATGCCACCACCAGTGGTTTGGAAATAAGTGAATCCTTGTTCCCATTACCTAGAACCCAGCTTCTTAAAAACTATGGGTTGTATCTCCATATAGGGTCTCATAACTGTGGGGATTGCAAAATTATGATTTATTGTCAGCAAATGTTTGATTTACATACCTATTTTATATACCTATATACCTGGGGTCCATGTTAAAATTTCTCAGGTGAAAAGGGATCATGACTGGAAAAAGTTTAAGAAGCTCGAACATAAAAAAGATAGTTATCCTTGAGAAGGTAGTAGGTTCCTAGTAATTAAAGATGTAATTCTTAATTCATTTTCTCCTAGAAACATTTTGCTGTATAATAATTTCTATAGATCTTTATAATTCATAAACTTCAATGTCTCCAAAATATTTAATATCAGTAGTGTAGGAATTTGCTTTATTAACATAGGTAGCAAACTTCCTATAGTTAGTAAATTATCTTCAAGAGTTGCTGTAGCAGAAAAAAAAAAAAATCAGTCTTGTAGCGTGTCTTTTTGAAGCTAGATAGGTTGGTTCCAATAAAATGAGCCTACGGTACTCTAATCACTGGACCTATACTTGAAGCTTTTCAGTTTATTAGGACCTGGCAAAGCATATGATCTGTTAATATAACCTTCAAGAACACCTTCTCTCCACAATAAGGCTTCAAAATAAAATTTTTAGGGAGGCCAAAATGTATTTCAGATACACTGTGGGTTAAGTAGACTCTTGTAAGGTGGCTAGACTCTTCATCATTACTTGTAAGAAATATACATTTTAAATTCCAAATAATTCACTTAAAAATGGGTTTTTAGAATATCATATTCATAAATTTGCATATTACTTTAATTTCTGTTTAAATTCAATATTAGGAAATTAGAGTTACATAATACAAATGTAATCCTTTAAAAAATTTAAAAGATAAGATTAGGAAGAGTATCTCATTGAAATTTAACTTATGAATGAAGATAAACTCTTGGATTTGGAAAAATATTTAAGAAAATTAATTCCAAATTTGTAACAGTTAGGAATACATGAATTGTATATAAAATGTCATAGATGTGTCTAATTTCATAATAGCAGTCATTTCATAATATTAGTTCAAACATTAATCTTATTGCAAATACCTTGTTTTAGAGAATTATGTTGTTATTGACTATTATTTTTTTTGTGATAAAGTGTACCATTTTTAAAATTACCTTAAATTTTTTTTTATTACAATAGAAGAATAATACAAACTTGAAGCCATTTAAGCCAACCAAACTCGATTCTGAGGTAAGACCATTTTTTATTGAATTGTGTTGTATTTTATACTCCTTAAAATTTTTTTAAAGGCAGTAATGACCAAAAAGTTAAAATTTAATTTATAGGAACAAGCAAAAATAGCAAAACTGGGACTTAAGCTTCGTTTACTTACATCAGATGTAAACTGTGAAATTGAAAAATGGAAGAACCAGGAGAATGAAATTGTTCGACATGGGCAGAACATGTCCAGCATGGCCTATTCCATATACTTATTTACTAGGTAAATACAATACCATTTTGATGTCATCAGTGCAACCAATATCTTCCATGTTAAGAAAAATAATTAATTGCTGATGATTAAATCTATTATACAAAAGTTATTATCAAGATCCAATAATTAAAATTTATCTAAGTGAAAGAGAAAACTTTTTAGTGTTCTATGAATACAGTCATCATTAAGTAGGAATATATTAAGGCTGGTGAAGTGAATGTCATCCAGTATTCTAACAGTTATCCAGTTACTCCAGTGAATATTATCCAAAATTCATTTTCCAATTGTGGTGAAGTAAAGTTAGTGAATGTGTGTAATTATAAGTCTTAAATTTCTGGGGGTTTTATATTTCTGAAATGTAATAATTACTATATCTCCCTTGCATTTCCTTTCTACTTACCTACTTTTTTGCAAGTGCTGTTAAATAGCGCATTCTGGAATTTCCCTTGGAACCTAGATTAAGAAATACCTTTCTTTCCTTCTTATACATTTTGGAAAAATGAACTCATTTTTAGTCGTCTAGTACCTCTTCATGATTACTCAAAAATTATCCACAGTGGTTCTTACATCATATTTTACATATCTGTAAGTTTTTATAGCACTCTTAAGATGTAATTAACCTGGACCTAAAAACGAATTCATTTTTTTAGAAAAAGGTATTCTATTACCATCTCTCCATATTTGTTATCTCCTTTTTACTTTCAACATCCTTCTACTCGGTGGAGAAAACTAATGAGTTATAGTGTTCTTTGTAGGGATTTCATTCTTTGTATTTCCAGTGCTTAGTGTACAACAGATACTTAATAAATACTTGTTGACTGATTGTTAAAGTCATACCATTATCCCTTAGGTGGTTCTTCCCAGCCCTGCCCATTGTTTTCTTCTTACTCTAGATACTACTTTTTTTTTTAAAAGACTTGTCATTAGCTTTTGTAATAAGATTTTCTGACTGCTTCTTACTATTCTTTTTGTATTTGTCTTTGGTTATGTCTTCTCAGCTCATGCATATTTTAAAAATAATTTCATCAGAGCTTCATGTTCAACCACATTGGTTTCTTTAGATGTTTCTCTCTCTCTCTTTTTTTAATCACATTTATTCACAATTCTGTGAAAAGAATTTTATCCTTAAGGATTTTGGCTCCATGTTTGGTATTCCCTTTTAGAGTCCTTGCCTGTGAAGTCATCATATCTGTCTTTTCATCTTAAGGCAACTTTCTTAATTCTACTGTGCAGGTTGGACTGTGCCTAAGTTTCTTTCTTTTGTATCACAAACACAATGACAAGGGCATTCATTTCTATGATTTTTCAATTTCTATATAATCAGTGTTTCATTTTGGTCAAAATTAAGAAGCAAGAGTTTCCCCAACAGTTTCCTTTGCCTTCTAAAAAAATGAAATCAGTAGAGTAAATCTACTGCTCTGCTTTTAGAGCAAGCAAAATCTTCTATCAAGACTTTTTTGCCTGTTTTAGTTTCATAATTTTTAGGAAAACCTTTTTCCTGCTCTCCATCCAGATGAATTGTTTACAGTATATTTTCACAATTCTCTCTGCTTCAGCTCTTCAGATTTATTGGTTCTCATAATCAAGCCATGAACAAGTTAGATTGTCCATAAATTCTTGTTATGTGTTAGGCCTAGAGATGGAAATACAAAAATGAATACTTCTACTTTTATTTGCATTTGACTGGGGGAGATGATCAGGATATATTTAAATATATAAAAAATAAATAAATACGAGGTAATTTGAGGTGAGGGGAACACTAGTAGCTGAGAGGAATAGGAAAAGGATCACAGAAGAGAAAGCATTTGAAACACAGGAGCTTTGAAACAAACTAGAAATTTTATGAGGAAGAAGTGAAGAATGAGTGCATTTAGGGCATCAAGTGCAACCTGTCCACAAGCAAAGAAGGAAGATGGACTACATTGTGTTAGGAACAAAAAAACCAGTTTGACTAGACTTAAGAATATGTGAAGAGATATAAAATAATAAGGTTGAAAAGATTAGAGCCATATGGTAAAGGACTTTGTATTTTTATATTCATATACTTTAGAATGCTGTTTCCCTTACCTAGTAGATATATTTATTTTGAAATACAAAGTTACATATTTGTTCAAAGTAATATATTCCATATTGTAGTAGAGAGTCCCTCCCCTCCCCCAAGTGTCAAGTGATTCTTTATAAAGTCTTAGTTACCTTCTTGTGTTAAAATTTCGTTTGGTATCCTTGAGATATAACAATGCATAAGCATCTAATGTCATAGTAAGTTTTCCCAAACCAATTTCCTCGTACATGAACTTCATCTTATAAAGTGTTTCTTTCTGTGTCATATTTGTGGGCCTTTATGGTTTTTCAATTTTCTCTCAGCATTTTTCTTCAAATTTTAATATAAAGTCCTCTTGGCTATATAACCATTTATTCCTAGCCTATTCTCTCTTTCTCAGAAGACCATCATTCCACATTTGGTGCAGTAAAATAAAATTATATTCAACACTGTCTTTATAACTATTTTTTTTCTCTTTCAGAGACATGACTTGGATTTCAAGGCATTAGAGATATATTAAAGAGGGTTTTTTCTTTTGTTTGTTTTGTTTCTTTTTTCCTGTAGGTCTCATTCATTCCTATATGAAATAACAGAAGTGAATAGCAGTTAGTGAATTTGATGCGTCTTAAAAGGTGCTCTTTTATGCCTTTGATACTACGTGCCAGGAAAACACTTACTCAATTTTTCTTAGTAGAAAAGTTGTTTACCATCATAAAGATATTTCCTGTTGGGGACAGGAACAGGATTCTTTTTACCTGATGCTGCCCCAGCATTCTCTTTGGTATTCTGTAGAATATAGAATATTTTCTATGATAACTCTCCAGAAAAGGAATTTCAAATTTGTTTTATATTTCCAGTAGTGTGGAACTTCTTTTTTATTAGTTCCCTTCATTGTCTTCTTGGCAACCTTTTGACATTGAATTTGATTCTACCTCTCTCTCAGAACCTTTCTCTGACTTTCCTGCCTAGATTATTTTTTCTATTCTACCTAGAAATCCTTTCTTCTTCCTAATAAATGAGAGTAAAAGTAAACATCTACTTTATTTCTAGTTCTTTAATATCACAAAAAGTGCTGATATGGATACTTTTGTGTAGATGGAGCTTTTATTTTTGTTAATAAACTACTCCAGGTCAAAGAATATGCACATTTTAGTTAGTAAAGATTTAGGATACTGTGAGATCCAGCACAGCAAGTCTCAAATCTCCCAGGATCACACTACAGTTTTACAAATATTTCTTAAGTGTTTTCTACATAGAAGAGACTGACTAGGCAAGAAGCTAAGGAAATGGGGAATAAACATTTATATATGTGCCAAGTATTGGACTAAGTGCTTTACCTTACAATAACCCTGCAAAGGTGCCATTTATTATCCCCTTTTTACATTTGAGAAAACTGAGGCAAACACAGGTTAAAAATGATTTACTATATTTTATCAAAATGTATATATAGAATTTGAATTCAGGTCTTTCTGACTCCAGGCCCACTTTATTCACTCTACTGCCTAAAGCAACCTATACTTAAAAATACTTGAAAAAAACAGATTGGCTGACCCTTAATGATATTAAAATTATATCTAGGTCCTTGGCACATACTCAAATAAGTATGAGAGAGGATAGAGTATGTTAAGGATAGGGGCAAAGAAAAAGTAAAATGCTGTGTGAAAATTTTAAAAAGGGACAGATCATTTTTAGCTGGGGGATTAAAAAAAGGCTTCATGAAAGATACAGTACTAACTTTGTGAAAGAAAAGCAAAAGAAATAGAGGAATTATATTCCAAGTATTGGTAATAACCCCCATGAATATATTATGACAAGATTTGGGAATAACTTAACTGTACAGATTGATTGAAACAGATAGTTCTAAATGGAATAATGTAGGGGAGGGGAGTGCCTTACATACAGAGATAATGAATTGGTAAACATGAGATTATGAGAAATTGCTGAAGTTTTTTGAAGAGAGAACTCAGATTTGTACCTTAGGAAGATTATTTTGGCAGCTGTGTGCAGGATGGATTAAGAAAGGAAGATGCTGGAAGACTATTATAATAATTTTGGCAAAAGGTAAATGAGAATCTGTATTACTGTGGTGAGGTGCAGTTAGGTGTGAGAAGAGATACTCAACAACTGATCAGATGTAGAATGTAGGAGAGGAGAGTCAAAGATGACTGAGATTTTGATCTTTGACAAAAAATTATACTGCCATTAAGAGAAATAGGGATGTTAAAAGGAAGAATAAATTTTTGCAAATGATTACCAGCATTAAATGGTCGAAAAGAATGAAGTCTAAGAAATGATTTTTGGATTTGAGAATTATAAAATAATCTTCAAGAGATCTATATCAGTAAACAGAGGACTTGGATTGAATGATGAGGCATTAGATGTAGTAAATATAATTTCCTAGAAGTTTAATCTGAAGGAAAGAAAGACACACAATGATAACTCAAGGTAATAGGAATACACATACAGTGCCAATTTTTGTTAGGTAAGTCCTGGAGGATCACACTCATACAACAGGCTAATAATATCCTGAAACTGTAGGCAGAAAATTTCCTGTATCTCCATAGTTTTGCTCAGGCTTGTTTGACTACAAAATCTCACAGCTTCCAAGTTTCAGTTCCTTGTCTTCGTTAAGGCTTAGATAATGTCCCTGGTGCACAAGTATTTCTTCCACAGATTATTAGAGCCTGACATCAGAAGTACCAGTTGGTAAAGGGATTTTATCTGCCTTGCTTCTGTGCTTACTAGCAGGAATCTATAGATTCATATTCTCCTATTGCTCTTCAATTACCTAGCCATTAACAATGCTTCCCCAGCATTGTATATATATGAATATATATTCTTCATGTACACTATGACTCACCCACCTTTTAATTTGGTCTGTTCCTTCTGAGTATTCTTCTCACAGAGTCATTTTTATCCATGAATCTCATCCCAACAAAATTCAGTGATATCTTAGGGGCCAAATCTGTTTCTTTTGATTAGGATGTCTAATTTGCCCTTTTTGCTACCCAATGTCCATGTATTTATATATAGACATCTGAAATCATGAGTTATATTGCTAGTTCTCTTTTTTAGATAATGATTGTTATGAATTACTGGTCCTCTCTTCTGAAGTTATTCTTATATTATACCCAATATTCTTTATGATATCTAACTTGGCAAATATAGACAGTTTTCTCCCTCCCCCATATTTTCAATTTTTTTTCCCCTTGATCATATTTGCAAGACTGGGAAAATACATTTTTATTGGCTTGTAAGTATTTTTAGATGGTTTAAAATTGAAATCTTATTTTTTCATGGTAACTTTTTAATCTGCATTTTACTTTCCAAGGGTTGCCTTTCTATTCTGAACCAGTAACTTCAACTGTCAGTGGTGCCAAAAATAACATCTGTGCCTTCAAGACCTTCAGGTTTTTTACCCAGACACATTTTCTGACAAAACAACAAACCTCTCTTGTTTCATCAGTGTTCCTTAGTAGGAAGTTAATAGCCATTATCACTTTTATTCTCCTCTTTCTTTCACCCTTCTCATCAGCTCATTCCTTGAAGCAAAAAAAATTGTTTCCTTTTAGCAGGATTGGATACTTCTTCTAATAAAAGAGTTTTATGTCTTATATTTAGCTCTAAATTAAGGGCTTTTCTTTCCTTCCTTTTATGTATCATATTCTTTTTATCTTCCCACAACCTAATATGAATAAGGATTCTTTTTTTTCTTTTGTTCCCACCTCAAAGCTTTTCTTTCACTCTTTAAAGGAAGATTTAACTCCATGATAACTTAAAGTGCACAGATACATTTATCTAGCTTCAACATGAAAAAAAAAAAAGATCAATTTGTATTTTGTACATGTTATTTAGTATTCAAAGAAATACAAAACCTTTCATGGCCTTGGTTTCCTCAACTGGAAAATTATGTGGTAGTACCAGATAAGCAAAATAAGGTCCCATCTAAATCTGAAATCTGTGAGCACATATATTGCAAAATTACCTGTTCTCTAAACTTCCTTGAAGCAAGAGCTTTAGCCCTATTCTTTGGCAATTTTCATGACTAACTACTTTGATAAACTGTCTGGATACTATCTACACCTGTTTAATTTGTCAGGGATTCAGAAACAGGGCAACTAAACAAGTATTAAGGTAGGTTTCCTACCTTTTCTTGCTTTACAAGACTCAGATTTCTTTTGCAGTTAAGCTGCCAGGTTCTAAGAGGGGAAAAAAAATTGTTCTCTATGTTATTATGTGATTGAGAGTCTTAAACAGTAGTTTAGTTAGGTAAAGATTCCATGTAATTTCTTGTTCATTTATCTTCTCACTTTCTTGCTTTTCTGGATCTTTCTCACTTTTTTTTCCCCTTAAGATTGTCTTAATTAATGATTGGCTTTCTACCTTTCCTTGCCCTTGATAATTAGCTCTTTAGTATCAACACTCCTAAGTTCCTTGGAACTTTCCTTGGAAAGGAGAAACTGCCCTGAATTTAAATCTGTTTAGAGTTTTCAACAGGAATTCGGTTATCATGAAAGTCCTAATTACTGACATCTCTCCTCTATAAAGAGGAGATATCACTATTTTGGTACTATATATACTATAGTTAGTTTTTGTTGTTGTTGTTGTTTTAATAAAGGCATATAAGTGTTTGAAAGGCATAGGTATGACATGTAAAACTCAGATATAATTTTAGTTTATGATTGACTTTTCCTTGTAAAATGTACACTTACTTTATGATTAATAGTATAATGGAATAATTAACCACAAGAATTCTGTTGTTCAATTCATTAAGTTTTTAATAAATTATAGGTAATAATGTATAAAATAGACCAATCTCCATACTGTAATTTTTCTTTTTTTAAAAAAAATTAATGTTGTTTATTTCAGGGGGGAAGGGCTGTTGAAGAGTACTCAGGATTTAATTTACCAAATAGAGGTATGCTATGTTCTAGTTTACATTACTACATAATATTTTATGCTAAGAATATGTAACATCTATATTCTCACCAATGACTTCGTGTTCTCTTGTCACTTCAGGGGATAATATAGGATTAGCATATGGTAGCAGTCTTCTGTGAAGCATTTTTTTAGCAACATATTTGATGAAAATTCCTAGGAATAATAGAAACAAAACTTAGTGGGTTTTGCCAATTAAGACAAGATATCTTTAGTTTCCAGATTTCAAAGATAGATTAAAAATTCTTCCCAAAATTCTCCCTTCAGGTACCCACTCTAGCCAGAATTTCAGACAGTTTGGTCTCTATCACATGATATGGGCAACATTTATTCACACTGGGGAAGTATTAATACTATAATTCTTTTTTTTTTCCTCCTTTTTCCATTCCCTAGGACCAGAGCTGAACCTGAGCTACCTACCTTTCCACAGGGTCTCTTCTATTTCTATTATTCAGTGATTCTAAATTTAGGAAATTTCACAATGTCAGAGATGTTAATTTCCTTAGAACCAGTGGACCATTCTACCCTCCACTCCAAAACACTACCCCTTAATTTAAAAACAGGAATTATCTTTCAATTTGGAAATTCCCTTCAATCAAGAAGTGCATAGTCATTGCTTAACATCCAAACTTTTTTGGGAAAGACATTCTTAGTTGGGATGAAGTGGGACAGTTAATGACAATCAGAAGAATGAAAGTAAATCCCCTTTTAGACTTGATTTTTTAAATAGTCTGTGTAAGAATTGTTTCAATTGAACTAGACCAAATTCTCTATTGGTTCTGAAGTTTTGGACTGGGGTATAGGCACTGTCCTTCTCAAAGCATCACCTGTCTATTCCTCATGCTAAATGAAACTGTAATATGCCAATTAATCAAAGGACACTTGCCAGTTGGCTTCTTGCATCTGTGACAAATAATAACCTGTCCATTTCTAATGCCTACTTTTTTTATTCTAACCTCATGACAAGAGGACTTTATCACTAAAAGCCTTTTAAATTTCTAAGCCCATTAATTCATTCTCCTAACACCTTGATATTAATAGCTGGGATTTTATTAGATAAGCTTCAAACATTTATATCCAACTACTATCCTTATCTGACCCAAATGAGCAGTTTCTCAGTTTTGGCCTTATTTTTCATCAACTCATAATTTTAGAAATGGAGGTCCTCCAGTTCTGATGGACCTGGCTATCCTCAGCAATGAGATCAACCAAATCATTTCCAATGGAGCAGTAATGAACTGAACCAGCTACGCCCAGAGAAAGAACTCTGGGAGATGACTAAAAACCATTACATTGAATTCCCAATCCCTATATTTATGCCCACCTGCATTTTTGATTTTCTTCACAAGCTAATTGTACAATATTTCAGAGTCTGATTCTTTTTGTACAGCAAAATAACGTTTTGGTCATGTATACTTATTGTGTATCTAATTTATATTTTAATGTATTTAACATCTACTGGTCATCCTGCCATCTAGGGGAGGGGGTGGGGGGGTAAGAGGTGAAAAATTGGAACAAGAGGTTTGGCAATTGTTAATGCTGTAAAGTTACCAATGCATATAACCTGTAAATAAAAGGCTATTAAATTAAAAAAAAAAAAAGAAAAAGAAAAAGAAATGGAGGTCCTCATTTTATAGAAGTAGAGTGGCTTGCCCATTGACACATAATTTATTAGAGGCAAGCTATAATTTTGTGAAGAACACTGAAGTCAAAAGACCTGAATTTGAGTTGCAATTCTGACTTTCCATATCTGTGCATTTTTGAGCAAGTATCCACTGAGTCTCAATTTCTACTTCTTCAAAATGGGCATGTTATTGAACTGTTTATGTCATAGCATTATTCATATGGATTTTAGTAGCAAAGCTCAAAAAAGACCTCCTAGTTTCTTCTTACTTCCATGTTGCCTTCTGGGATGTCCTCTTCGATTTGATCAACCCTGCCTCTTTTACATAGATAAATTTCTTCACTATTTCCTCTAAACTAGTAACCCACAAAAATCTCCAGTTCTCTCAGAGTTGGCTCGGGTTGTTTTTTGGTGGTAGTGGTGGTGGTTGTTTTTGCCAAATTCTAATATTATAAATCTAACATTTCTACCAAAAATGTCCTCCTGTCATTTCAAAATCCAACCTATGCAAAACTAAATTCATTAATTTTCTTCTATTCCTCAAAAAAAAAGTCCCCTTCCTTGGAGTTCTCTTGTTTTCTTTCATATTATCTTAAAATTTCCAGGCAATCTTGATCCATCTCTCTCCTTTTGTTCCCCATAACAGATTAATTTCAGATTCTATTCATTCTTTCTTTTAATGTCTTATTTTCATATCTTTGTATCTCTGCTGCTATAACCCTAGTTCACCTCATGCCTAGACTATATAGCAAATTTCATTCCTTTAGTCTTTAATGTTTATTAAACCACTGCCAATTTATTGATAAATGTGGTCCTAACCCACCCTATCCCACTTTATTTCTGACTAAAATACTTCTCATTTTGAATCTCTTATTAAAGGCCAACATGATAATTATTAATTACTGGTTCTTCTACCCCAGTCATTTTGTGTTTATTTATTTGCATATGAATCCCCTAAAAGAATGCAAAAATTCCTTGTGAGCTGGGGCTGTTTCCTAGCATAGTGTGTAGCACAAAATAGGCATTTAGTGCACCACAGTGATGCACAAATTGATTGAAATTGCTTCAATCAGACCAATCTACCCACTATCTCCCAAAGACATGGCTTATTTTACACATGTCAATTTACATCTTCTCCCATCAAGAATGCCTTCTCCTTTCTACCTCCTTCATGAAACTACATGACCATTCCGTCTCAATTATCTTTCCTTTCTCATATCCTAAAGCATGTGCCTATCTGTGCTCCTTGTCATTTAGAATCCTAAGTACAGGCAAACCCCCAATTTACAAATAAGTTCCAAGAGCTTATTTGTAAGACAGTTTTGGAATTTAGGGTATATTTTTCAATAAAAACTATATTCTTGGGTATAGAACATAGGATATAGATAATCATTTTGTATTCATAACATTAATATTGGCCTAAATTTTAAGGCGAGGCCTTCAGTTACTTTCCAGATGTTTATTTTTTCATACAAGAGAATACTTTTAAACACATACTAATTGGTAGATATTCAGGCAGCATAATAAAGTGAAAAAAGCAGCAATGGGAAGATATTTATAGGGAGGGAGAATGGCGAGAACTGAGGCTGCCACAGAAGCAAGCCAGCACTGCTACATTCCCATGCTGGCCAGAGCCCATTCTTCTAAGTTAGGCAGTTCTTAAATTTTGATGGGAACAAAAAATTTACAACTTAATTTCAATCCAATTGGTTTCCCTTGTAGTCCTATGTATCTTATCTTATGCATTTAAAAAAACATTCTTAGAAAGGATCCTTAAACATCCAGCACACAAAGCTAATAAGCACACTTGTTCCAAAGTTGTTTTGCTTTTTCACAACTTATCTTTCCCTATTTTTAAACCCACAAGTTCCCTAAAAATTCCAAATTTTTCACAATGGTAAATGTTACTATAACCTATCACTATGGAGCAATACAAAAAATCCTTGATTCAAATCTCAGCCCAAATACTTATCTGCCTGTGTAACTAGGCTCATCACTTAAAGTCCCTAGCCCTAGTCTCATCTATGAAATGAGAGTTGAATTAGATGATTTCTGAGGCCTTTTCTGATCCTCAATGATATACCTAAGTGGGAGCAGATAATTTTATAAATTTGTCATTTTTGCCCCTTTGAACTACCCATATTGTTGTACCGTATCTGTGAGGCGAGGAGCTTTTCATAAGCTTTTTCAAGAACAAGTCTTTTACTTCCTTCTTTGTACAGTCCATACAACATTCCTCATTAAACATTTTATAGATTGATCTATCTCAAAGTGGAGATCCTGAGATTATCAAGATTTCCAAGCAGTCAGTAGGATCTTTAAAAAAACAAAAATGAAAAATCCCAACACAGAAATATCTACCAAGATTTCACCAATTGTAACATACTGTCTGATACATTAATCAGTGCTAATAAATCCAAAATAGTATTGTGCTGGTCTTTGGAGATGTTTGTGGATTAGAATAATTGAGACAGTCCCTTCTTGGGAGAGGTAGGAATTCAGATAAACTTGTAGAATGGATAGATCTTGAATATTTTAAGGAATAAATAGGGGTAGCTAGGTGGCACAGTGGACAGAGCACCAGTCCTGAAGTCAGGAGGACCTAGGTTCAAATCTGGCCTTAGACACTTAACACTTCCCAGCTGTGTGACCCTAAGAAAGTCACTTAACCCCAATTGCCTCAGCAAAAACAAAAAAAAAGAAAGAGAGAGAGGGGAATAAATAGTATGAGGAAAGACTCAGAGGAGAATTGGAACAAAAAAGAAACGAGCCTGAGGTTGTGCATTTGGGGAGCAGTGAAAAATAAATTTGGATAGGCATATACTGTTTTAATTAATAAGGCTGTCCTGACAGCAGCAAGTAAAATGGATTAGAATGGGCAGAAAAGAGAGTCAAAAAGTCAGCCTGTTGAACTCATCTAAGTGTCAAGTAGTGAAGTAGCGATAGCAGGAATGGAGATGGGCAATATAGTCTTTGCAAGGAATTATTAGAGAGGATTGAATGACAGATTAGACCAGAGGAAGGTTAACATTAAAGCTCTTCTAAAATCCTTAATGGTCTCTTGTCATTTGATTGTCCTGGCCTTAAGGTTTAATAAAGCTTTTGGATTGCCATTTCAAACTTCTATGTCCTAAACAACTAAAAATTAACCTATTAGCCAACAGAGATATGGAGAGAGTTGAGTTGTTAAAAGATGTTCAAATTAATCCAACAGCCTTTTTTCTTCTCTTTGCACCAGACTGCCACCTTAAGTTAAAGGCCTCATCTAGTTGGTTTTATCATAGCTATGCACCCTTTTAGCACTTTACATGGAAGGGATTCTACTTATCAAAAGGACTAGCAAACTTGACATAGGGACTGTGTTTTAGAAGGTCCTAAAGGAGAAAAACTTAATCGGTTTTCATATTTTCTTTCTCCTTTAGAAATTCTCTCTCCTAGGGATATTGTCCGCCATTCTCAACTGAGATCACAATGACCATAGTTCATAAGATATTCCTTATTCAAAATGGAGTAGCCATTGGGCTAAATTCCTCCAAATTTAAAAGTTACTTGAACCTTGCTTCCCACTGAGAATATCAACTTAGCCACTTATTCATCAAATACTTATTATTAAACAACTCTTGGCAAGTATATGTTACTAAGACACCATCATCATTATTAAAGAGTTTACACCCTAGGATCACATTCAACTGAGATGATTAGGAAAGATTTATGGAGATAGTTTATGAACTATATCTTAGAGAATTGGTAAGATTTTAATAGGTTGAGATAGAAGTGAGGACATTTGAGGAGGAGGAGGAGTCATTAACAAAGGTACAGAAATGGGAAAAGCACAAAGTATATTTGGTGGCAACAAGTCTATTTTAGCTAGAGAATAAGGAGTAGGGAAAAATAAGAACAGAAAGTAAAATTATGAAGCTCCCTAAGTACTAGGATAAAGAGTTAAAGGGTTCTGAATAAACAAGTGACATCAAAACAGTCCTTTGGGAAAATTAATCTGATAGCAGTGAACAGGGTAAACAAAATACAAGTAAGAGGAAAACCAGAGTAGCACATCACAAAACAAGGGAGATTTCAGAGGGAAGGTAAATGAAAGGACCTTAGATACTCAGTCAGTAGCCTCAGTGACACAGATATAAAGGAAAATGGTGAAAAGCCCACAAAGTACTAGGGGTTTTTTTTTGCTTATTTTACAGTCCTATAGTGTCCAAACTGTCCTTAAATTATCTTGTCATAATCCAGAGCTATAATCAACATATTTTACCATCTAGGAGGGATTATCCTGACCTACATTTAGGAGTTACCCAATTTAACAAATGAGTTTGTTTTCTCTGAACAAGTTATGTATTACCTTTGACGGAAAATAGAGCTTTTCTTCTCCATGGTCACTAAATCCTCAGTCTCCCCTGTCCTGATCCTTCAGTTGGTAACAGGAACTGACATCCACATGGAGCCCTTAGATAGTCACTTCAGTGAAGCAGGGGAAAGCGATCCTCCCTGCAAATATTTCTTTTGAAGAACTCAACGGTAAAGATCATTTTCAAATTCTACACATTGAGAAAGAAAAAACATAATGTACCAGCTAGAATGAATATTTCTTCTTGCTAACAAGGGGGTCCTCAAACTACGGCCCACGGGCCAGATGCGACAGCTGAGAACGATTATTCTCCTCACCCAGGGCTATAGTTTCTTTATTTAAAGGCCCACAAAACAAAGTTTTTGTTTTTACCATAGTCCGGCCCTCCAACAGTCTAAGGGACAGTGAACTGGCCCCCTATTTAAAAAGTTTGAGGACCTCTGACTTAGGATTTCCTACAACCTACAACTTATTGGTCAAAGTTCATCCTTATTCTGGGTAGGCCAAGTTTAACTCAAGCAAATTAAGTTTTCAGACTATGGTTTGGAAGGCAATGAAACATGGAGGACCTTATGACATTTAATAAACAATTTTGTTAATAATAAAAATGATGAGTTACCCATGTATATATCCTGTAAATAAAAGGCTATTAAATAAAAATAATAATAATAATAATGATGCATTTAATACAGCATTGAGATGGGATGCAAATACCCTCTGCAATCACCCTATCACAGAAGCAGTCTTCAAAAGATGTGTTGATAATAGGGGTTCTGATAAGAGCAAGACTTTTCAAATTGGGCCTTTACTGATTCACGTAATCAGGAAAATCTCATCAGCCACTTGAAACCCATTTCCCCTGAGCTAATTATGTTAAGAACCATTTCCCTGTTCTTTAAAGATGACACTAATTTAGCCCAAGTGAAACAAATGTTGTTCCTACCAGAGCAACACATTAATTTCACATTAGTCCAAATACAAGTGTATATAGAATTTTATACTGTAAGTAGTATGTTGTAAATGAAGCTGAGTGATCTTCATATGGTTCAGGTAGCTTTACTTTTTCATGCCTATGCATTGTTCATCCTTTTTATAATTTACCACAGGAATGTGGAAGGACAATACATACCTCTCCATTATGACAAATATTCTCAGATTTTATGTCCTTCTTACAGATCAATAATGTTGGGGGGGGGGGGAGGGGTTGGGTTATAAATAAATAGGACAATAAAAAGGCTTACCTTACCATTTTGTCTGAAAATATCAGGCAAAACAGTGTTACTGGAAATCAGTTAAGCATCACTGCTATACATGTTTTTTGTGTTGATCAGTTAAATGGCATTATTTATTCCAGGATTTTGTGACATTATGTAAGATTTAGTTACACCACATAATGTATAATGATGTTTTTGTGAAATATATGCCTGTACTGCTGTAGATTTTGAATATGAAATTGATAACCCACATTATGTTCATAAATTGTTAGAAAAATATAGCCTAATTTATAATAAAATTCACTTTTCTTTGCTGCTTATTATATATCTTAATGGCAAAGATATTAGAATCCAATCACTTGCAACTTTTAAGCTTACTTGAGACTATAAAAATTAAAATTTTTGAGATCTAAAATAAACTTTTTCTCCCTTCTATTAGGTTTTTGCTACAGAGGGCTTAAAACTTGCTTCAGTTCTGCAAGGTTTCTCAAAACAGGTAATGTATGTCTGCGGAAGAGTAAAGTAAATTATAGCTCATTTTTTAAAGGATATAGCATTAGGTATAAAAACTGAAGTCATTATTTTGGGGGGTTATTATAATTTCCTAATTTGCATTTCAGCTGAAAGATGATGACAAGCTTTTACTTTTACTGGAAATAAACAAGCTGATTCCTCTGTGCCAGCAGCTCCAACTGACAGCTAAGGCCCCTATTCAGAATAAAGTATTTACAAAGGTAAAAGGGATGCATTATTCAGCTATAAAAATAAAATGCTTGATTCTTCTGCTTGTATTAGTATAAAGTTCATTCTTTATGTTATTAAGTGGTAGGCCAATTCCTGTCTCTTTGGGCAGGTTCAGCTGCCAAAATAATTTTTCTCTTAACTATAATTAATGACAAAAAGCTACAGCAGATTGATTCAGATTAATAAGTAATTGCTCTAATTTAACCAAAAATGACTGCCGGTTTACAAATTATCCTCATAATGTCATTTACCCAACCAAAGCTAGGAGCAACTCCCTGAAGAGATTTTGAATGAGGAGTCTCTTAATAGCTCAGTGAGGGGAGTTTTGCTCTCATTGAAGAACTGTTTCATTCATATAGGCAACAGAGCTGCCCCATGGCTCTTCTGAATCCAGAATTTTGTAACAAAGTGGTTAGGATCTTCAAATTATTTATCTAGTCAAGTACCTTCATCCCATTTCCTTTACCTGCCTTGGATGTTTCTTGATTTCCTTAACGTAAAAGTGACTAATGAATCTGGAGTTTAAATTGACAGTCTTTCTGTAATACAGGTTGACAAATGTATTCTAAAAACAAGATTTGTCCTGACTACATTGACCCAGCTTCTCCCAGTCTGCTATAAATTGATGCATAAGGTGAGTTAGTTCTTCCCTAAGTCTTTTATCTTTGTACATAGACAAAGAATATATAGTCAGCTCTGCTGTAAAGTGAGTTTCCCTAAAAATCACCATACTATGCAAAAAAAAAAAAAAAAAAAAAAGACATGAAAACCACAGGACATTCAAGAAAAATGGGATAAAGCAAACAATACCCCAAAACCTCATAAGTGACACATTTAAAAAAAAAAAAAAAGGCTAAAAAAACAACTGTTATATACATTTTAAAAGGTTAAATACTTAAGTACTAAAACAGTGAAAGCACCTGTGACTTTAAGCTACTCTGCAGCCTGCACTGAGTTCACATAGGGTTCAGGACTACCAAAGTTGCCATTTGTGGTTGAGAGGATGACTCATTGTATCCTCACTCCAGGACCTGAAGCTATGGCCATGGGGGATGCAGGGAACAGAAACAGGATGTGATTCTGATGCTGCATTTACAACATTACCAAATGTGGTACTTTACCTTAAAAAGGATCTGAAAGTTTACCTGTGTAAATAAATGAGTGCAGGAAGGGCTATAATTTGTGAGCTGTTGTGAATTGTAGTTTTTGAGTTCTTACCATTTCTCAAAGTTGAAACTGCACATAAGCAAACTTGCAGACTGGGTTGTGTTCAAAATTTCCCCTAATTTATCAATTGCACTGGTACCACAAATTTAAGTTTTCAAAAGAAGTGTTTTGGCATAACTGATTGTACCCCCAAATGCCTCATTTAACTTTATAAAATTACTTTTACAGTGCAAATCAGAAAATGATTGTATAAATTCTCTTCAACCCTGGATGGAAGGCAGATGGCAAACAGTTACAACTAAAGACAATATGGATGAAAAAACTGTAGAAGCTTTTGGGGTCAGATCTCTGGAACATAACATAGCAAACCTGACATTTTTAGAAAACAAATAATCCAGATTCTTTCCTTGTTTTTCTTCTTCCTATTAAGATTTCATATTGTTAAACTCATTGTGACAATTCTTATCATCTAATAAATGCCATAGTAGTTTTCAAAACTTTTTAAACTGCAGTGTGATTTTGTAATGGGCATGTGTATAATAATACTTATTTAAGAACCAGAACCATTTATCCAGAATGTCTTAATGAATTTTCAATCCAAAGAAACAGCTATGAAAATGTTCTTGAGAATCTCTAACGTATGCTGGTTATGTTCTGCTTACATGTTTGCAGTTTTTAGTACCATAGTTAAATGTTTTTGAAGCAGTTTCATTTCCAAAAAATTCCTCATTGCTTTGTAGTACCTTAATTCTCTACAAATCCTTTATTTTGGAATATGTCTATCTGATTATTAAATCAATGTTTACGGGTATCATTTAATAGAATAAATGTGTTTCAACTGAATTTGTTGTTAAGTGAAATGTTTTCCTGTAGCCTGAGTTCCTCATTTTACAGCTGGAGATACATTTCCATAGAGAAAATCCATTAATAAAATGAAATTAATGCATTTGGCTACTAATAGGAAAAGATATGGGAGTCAGATGTGTGATCTTGTGGACCTAACAGAGTTGTATAGGGAGTTGGCTTCAAATTCCCAAGTACAACAAATACAGGCTTTTTATAACTCTGGTCAACTCACTTGGACTTTCAGGGCCCTTAGCAACTTTTAATACTCTGAGCTTCAGGACAGTTGCCAGATATGCACTTGTAAAGAGAGTTTCTTCAACCAACAGCATGAGTCAAGACCCCCAAAAAAGAAGAATCAAACATTAAATGTTGGATACCATTTTATACTTTCATAATGCATTAATAAATTAGTAATTTCATATCACTAAAACTCATTTGCTATCAACTTTAGTGTGAATTGAATCTCAGTGTCTCAGCTCTAGGCCAAGATGAAGGAGAATATCCCAGAAACAAAGGAGCAGCAGAGATACAATAAGCTTTAATGAAGATCAGATGACAAGGGAAACAGCATGATGAGAGAGTTGGCCTTAGAGGCAGAATGACATGGATTCAAGTCCTGCCTTTGACACAGATAATTTTACCCTAGGTATTTCCCTAATCTCAGAATACTCCAACAGCTTCTTGGGCCCTTTAATTTAAAGGAAAAGGGAGATTCTCACCAAGAGCTTCCCACATCGATAAAATAATAGGTCTAGTCAAAAAACTAAATAAACAAAGGTAAAACAATTTAGTTTCTATCTCCTTTCATTCCCAATCTCTGCTCTTCCAGATCAGGCAATCAAGAAGTGTCCTTGAGCAAAGTATATTCCCTGTCTAAAAGTTCTAGTGAAACTGGTGAAGGAGGCAGCCTGAAGGGTGTCTTTTTGTTTCACCAAAGTGAACCGAAAATTAAAACAGTATTTGGGAAACCGTGTTTGCAGCTTCCAAAATGTTTCATGTTGTGTTTGAACAAGTTGAAAAGAGCTAGAGAGAAACTTTTGAGCATTCTTGGACAGAACTGATCTAAGAGGAAGGGGGAAATGACACGAGCAGAATAAATCAAGATGGACTGACAAAAGATCATCGTACTGAAGTGGCCAGGAACTGAAGCAGAGCCATCCCACAGTATGGAGAGGATTTTTCTAGCACTACTTTATTATTCAGTCATATGCTCTTCTATATCACTTGGTGCTTTAACATGTGTAGATTTTGGGGAAGGAGGGGGAGAGTTATTTCATTGTCTTCATGATGTTTCTGGTCTGTTATTAACTCTTTTCACCACGATTTCTTCATATTCTTTTTGTGTCAATAATCCCTCAGTAATGCTCTTGCTTTCTTCAAATTTGGGTAGCACAACAGCAATATATCCCTCAGTGGATGGCTAGAAAACAAATCCAAAATCTGACATAGCCAAAATGACAAAAATCCAACAAAAAGGTATAAATAAGATTTTTTTTTACCTTTTCCTGCAAAATGGATGGTTTATCTAGGATATTTTCATTTACTTCCATTAACCGTCCTCTCACACAGCTGTTAAAAAAAAAAGTTTGTTTTTTTTTTTTTTAAACCATTTCAAGAGAAAACTTCTCCCCACCCAAGTTCTGTTTCAAAAGTAACTGACCTTGACACAGTATATTCTTCTCCATCTGAACAGGATATTCTACAAAGAGGTGCAAGCTCTGTTAGAAATTGTGCTCCCTGCATATAAAAGAAATAAGAGATTTCATTTATATTTTAATCTTTCTTTAACATATAAGCAGTTCTTATATTAACTAAGAATTATTACACAATATATTAGAATATTATATAAATGTTAACTATTTGTATTACAAAATGTATAAATATTATTTATTTGTGACTAGTTACATTCCTGAAAATTTTTTATAAAAATAAGTGAAAATCATTCAATTTAATAAACCTTTATTGATCTTATTCTATGTGCAAAACACTATAGTAGGCACTAGAAACACAAAGATGAAATTTTAAAGACTCTCTATACTCAAAAGAGTTTATACATAATTGTAGAGTGGGAAAGGCATTTTGAATCTGGCTTCTGCTGATTATGTGAACACTGGCAAGTTAGCTTAAATCTCTGTAAGCTTCGGTTTTGTTATCTGTCTAATGAAGGGAGTTAGATTAGGTGATTTCAAAGATTTCTTTTAGATAATATATAATTTTATGCTATATTGACTACTAACACAAGTTAGGAGTTCAGTTTAATCAGAGAAAGGACATAATAGAATATCATTAAAAAAAATCTAAAGAGCAAGAAGCTATAATGTTTTAAGACATCATGGAGGAAGTGACAAATGAAGCTGGCCTTGAAAAAATGGATTTCTAAAGAAAAGACCAGAAGAAGGGACAAACCACTACACAGAAGTGGGGAAAATCAGGATAAAAATCAAGAAATGGTGAATGATCCTGTTTAGCTGAAGTGTACTATGTATCAAAGAGTCCCTGTGAAATAAGGTTGGAGACAAAGGAATAATCTTAGACTCCTTGACAAGGAGTTTCTACTTGAGATAAAAGGAAAATACTCAAGGTCTTTAAGCTGGGAACAAAAGTTAAATCTTACTTTCATTTCAAAAAAATGTCTAAATAGGGACAGCTAGATGGCGCAATGGATAGAGCACCAGCCCTGAAGTCAGGAGGACCCGAGTTCAAATGTGACCTCAGACACTTAATACCCCCTAGCTGTGTGACCCTGGACAAGTCACTTAACCCCAATTGCCTCTTAAAAAAAAAAAAAGAAAAGAAAAAAGTCATAAATAAAGGATTAAGTTTATGACCAAGAGCATGATACTCACTTTTAAATGACCAAACTCAGCACACTTAATCATATATTTTTTTCATCTTTTTGTCCTAGCACTTAGCATAGTACTTTCTAAGAAATGCTTAATGTTAGCTGAACTGTAATACTACAGCCTACTTTCTAAGATAAACTTTCTAAAGTGTACAAAAATCAAAGCTGCTGTGTGATATTGAAATTTACATGTTGGGTTTTATACCACTGTACAATTTTTTAAATTTTGCTTCCTAATTTCAACTTTTTCCTTACTAAAGCAAATCAGAAATAAAGAATATGACATCTACTGAATTTAGAAGGGTTTCCTCAACAGATTTTTTTTTTTTGCTTAGGCAGTTGGGGTTAAGTGACTTGCCCAGAATCACACAGCTAGGGAGTATTAAGTGTGTGAGCCCAGATTTGAACTCAGGTCCTTCTGACTTAAGAGTTGGTGCTCTATCCACTACACCACCTAGCTGCTCCCTCTTCCAGAGACTTTTCAGACTTTAGAAAAAACATAACAGTCACATAGATTTTTTGAGAAATACATCCATGTATGTGTGCTTGTCATCCTTAAAAAAATTTTTCGTTGAATAAAAGCATTAAAAATTATTTTAAAATGAACATTAAAATATCACATGAAACATAACTAATATATTAAGATACTTCAATGTACCATGAAGCAATCCTTTGTGTTTTAATATCCTTCATTACTTTATTACTTTCACCAGGGATATGAAAGTTAAGGTAGTTATAAAACAGGAAAGTGGCTGAGGTATGGATACTTGAATATATAAAATATAGTTGGAAATAGAAGACACTAGATTCACAGGTGGTTGGACTGGGAGGTGAATAGTGGAGAGATGAAGATGGGTAATTTGCTTCTCATTGTGCCTCACCTAAGTTCACAAATATGTCAAAATAAAAGTTTGATAAATACTTTCAAAATGTAGTAAGAAAAACTTGGAAACAAAGAAATCTACTTCAGTCAGGTTATAAAATGCTCCCAAAGTAAAGGCTGCCTAAATCTTAATCTTACAAAAAATTGGTTTTCATGATATAAGAGGTCTTATAAGTTTGAGATTTAAGCTTCTTAAATAAAAAAAGCAATGATAATCTGCCTACTCCAGCAAGACTTGAAGCTATTGGTTAGCACTTTCTAAGTCATAATACCCTCTCCATCGTGTAGCATTCACCTCCTAATCATAAAAGATGATATGGGGGGAAAAAAGAACACTAAGACTAGCCATACTAGGGATATGCTCTCCAATCCCAATACCCCATACTCCACCCCCATTATTTACTTCCAAGTCAAAAGGCATTCCACTTACTTATTAATTACAAGGCACCAATCTTTTGTGTTTTTATCTTTACCAAAAAAAAAAAAAAAAAAAAATTGTGCTAGATACGGACAATACTTTCAAGAATTTGACACTAGTACAGTTGTTTTTATATTACTATTAATGGTAAAGATGTAAACAGATAAAAAGAATGAAAATCCATACCCGTTTAAACTTCCCAGAAACCTTGTTCTGAAGTCTGCTACAGTTGGCACTGATTTGGTAGTTGATACTTTTAATTGTTTTTCCATTTTGAAGAAGTGGATGAGATTCTGCCAATGTGATTACACAAATTCTATAAAAAACAAAACATTCATTTTTTTAAAAAATCTCACCCATGACCTAGTATCTCAGGTACAATTTCACTGAGTTAACATTGTACCAAACACTTGGTCCAAAAATGATCATTTTTATTCCCCTGTGGTTATTTCTGGGTGAAGAAAAAGAAGGAAGAATTAAAATGCTTCATATAAGACTGAAAACTGATGGTCTTAAGACAATGCAAAAATGTCAGAAACAGATTCAATCTCAATAGCTAATAGAATGGGACCAGAGATGATAAGGTTTACCAAGAGACGGAAGAGAAAAAACAGAATAACAGTTGCTATATATAAGTAATTTTAAGCTTTACAAATTTCCTTATAGTTACCTCCTCTGTTCTAATAAAACTAGTATAGTATATCTGCTTACGACAAATGAGGATGATACACACACACACACACACACACACTCAGATCTTATGTATATCTATATGTATATCTATACATACACAAGTTACTCTTATCTAGAATGACTTTTGTTAATTTTTGTAACAGATCTCTATATAAGATATTCCCAACTGAAAGGGACTAATTACTGAAGATATCCTGATGAACTACTTTTCTCTTCTAAACCTGAAATCCTATTTCCAGTATCATCATTCAATTGCAACTGCTCTTTCCTGAGTTCTCATTGAGATTTTAATTGTTAAATCTAATGGCCTTTTTTCAATTCTGATACCTCTTGACCTCTTTAACATTTGACACTGTCAGTAATCTCTCCCAAGCTTTCAGGGTTATACATTTCAGGGTTAAACTGATCTATATTATATAAAACTTGTTTTTCTTTTTAAGTATATAATATTGCTTTCAAAGATATCTTTTTTCCCTGATCCTCTTTTCCTTTCTATCTTTATTTGAGGGGGGAAAAAATAGCTCAAGGACTCCCCCATCCCCCATCCTCTTTCCTTGCATTTCTATCCCCCAACCCTCCAAATTGAGGAAGTAAGGAGTAAAACCTTTGTATAATAGTCAAACAAAACAAATGCCAATATTAGCTTGTCTAAAAATGTATAAAACCTGAGTAACAAGTTTCATCAACTATCTTCTGAAATCATAGGTTGGTTGCTGCATTGATTGGAGTTCTCAAGTTTTTCCAAAGCATTCTGCAGCAGTTCATAAAAGTCTTCCCAGTTTCTCTGAAACAATCCTCTTAATTTTTTAAGAGGATTTAATTTCTTAAAGCACAATAATATTCCATTACACTTATATGCAGTAATTTGTTTAGCCATTCTACAGTAGATGAGCATCCCCTTAGTTTCTAGTTCTTTGATTCTATAAAAAGAACTGCTATATGAGGTGATTCAGGCCACTTTCAATGATTTTATGATGAAGAGAATTATCTGCACCCAGAGAGAACAGTGGGAACAGAGTGTGGATCCACTAAATCTGGGTGTAGCCCAAAGATCAATCCTCCATCCTTTTCTCTTTTGTCTCTGGGTGATTTCCCATGGGAATCTCAATTATCGTTTTAATTGAGAAGATTCCCAGATCTATAGAGCTAGCTTCAGTTTTTCTCCTGAGCTCCAGTTCCACATGACTATCTATTGGATATTTCAAATGACTGATCTACGAGCATCTCAAACTTAACATATCTATAACATAATTTTTTTATCTTTCTCTTTAAACTCACCTCTCTGCCAAATTTCCCTAAAGCTACTAAGAGTACCATTATCCTTTCAGTCAATCAGTCACTCAGGTTCAAAGACTCAGTATTACCCTCAATTTCTCATTTTCACATACCCTACCCTTATCTAATAAGTTGCTAAGTTCTTGTCTCCTCTTTGTTTACTTATATCCCATTCTGTCTATTCGCACAACCACTATTTGAAGCTTTAATCACTTCTCTCTTAAAACTACTAGAAGAGCCTATTAACTGCTCTTGATGTTTCGAGTCTCTATATCCTCCTCTACATCCATCCTCCCACAACTGTTATAATGATTTTCCTATATCTTTGTGCCTTAACAATGACTGTCCCCCATCCCTCCTTACCTTGCCTTAGAATCTTTTTTTCTTTAAGACTCAACTCAACCACCACTTTCTATATAAGTTTTTTCTGATTCCTCCATATACCAGTGCAGTCCTTTTCCAAACTATACACTTATATTATGTGTATATCTCTTACGTTAAGAAGTATGTTCTTCTATCCCCAAAGAGCTATAAAACTGTACATAGCCTTTGATCCAACAATGTCTCTACTGGGTCTGTATCCAAAGAAATCTATAAAAGAAGAAAAAGGGCCCACATGTGCAGAAATGTTTGTAGCAGCCCTTTTTGTAGTGGTAAGGAAATGGAAACTGAATGGAGCTGATCAGTTGAGGAATGAATAAGTATATGAATGTAATGGAATATTATTCTATAAGAAATGATGAGCAGGCTACTTTTAGAGAAGTCTGGAAAGACATATGAATTGATGCTAAGTGGAGTGAGCAGAAGCAAGAGAACATAGTACATAGCAACAAGATTATGTGATGATTAATTGTGATGGGCTTGGCTCTTTTCAACAATGACGTAATTCGAAGTAATTCCAATAGTCTTGTGATAGAAAGTGACATCCACATCTAGAGAGAAAACTATGGAGACTGAATGTGGATCAAAGTATAGTATTTTAACCTTTTTTGGTGGTGTTAGTTTATTTGTTTTATTTGTTTTTATCATATTTTTTATTTTCCTTTTGATCAGACTTCTAGCACAGCATGACAAATATGAAAATATGTTTAGATGAATCGCACAAGTTCAAGCTATGTTGGATTGCTTGAAGTTGTGGGGAGGGAAATGAGAGGAAAGAGAAAAATTTAGAACATAAGGTTTTGCATAGGTGAATGCTGAAAATTATCTTTGCATATATTTGGAAAAATAAAATACTATTTAAAAAAAGAAGGGTGGTAAGAACTTGAGGAGACTAATGGAAAACTAATAATTTGGGAATATTCAAGTTGGACATATCATAGAAGTGATAATCATCCAAGAGAGAAGATCAAAGTATAATTAAAGAATGGCTTTATTAATCTATTCAACAAATACTTAAGCACACACAAAAAAGTAAGTTCTTTGAGGTAGCTTCTGGTTTATCTAGTTCTTATTTAGCACAATCCTTGGCAAAAAGTGTAATAAATACTTGCTGATTAAGTGAATTTTGGATGAACTAGTTTTTATCTTTCCCAAGAAAGTAAATTTTGTAAACCCAAAATGAATTGCTTGAAAGCTTTTATAACAATTTAGGGATTTAAGGAGCAACTATTTCTTTAAAATCTTCAAGCTGGATGAAATATTATTAATGAATGATGCTACATGTAAATAAAATTATCACAATCATATCAAGGCTCTCAATTTTTAACTACATAATCCTGAACATGCCACTTGATCTTCCTCAGCTATAAAATGGAAATTCTACAATTCTATTACTTGCCTCTTAAAGTTTTTTGAGAAAAACAGTAAATCTTAAAAGAACATACAAATGCAAGTTCCATAATTTTTTCCCATAATTAAAATAACTTAAACTCACTTGCCTGTTAGAGTGTTGCAATATACAATGATCTTCACACGGCTTTCCCTTCACATCTGAGAAATGCAGAAGAATAAGAATACCACAGTTGCTAAATTAATACTTGCTATAATATTAAGTCTACTTAAAGAAAAGATTTATCATTTCAAAAACAAGCGATCATTTTGGCAGGCCATCTAAGAACACATTAAACAGAATGACAGGTTTACCATCCAATTAAATTTCCTAAACTTTGTAAGTTTCTTACAAAGTACCAAGCTCCCATAACACAACAATAAAAAATAAAACTTAAATATTAAAAACTAAATTTTTTTATTAATTTTTTTTTGCTGAGGCATTTGGGGTTAAGTGACTTGCCCAGCCTCACACAGCTAGGCAGGATTAAGTGTCTAAAGCCATATTAGAACTCAGGTCCTCCTGACTTCGCAGCTGCTGCCCCAAACTAAATGTTTCTAAAAGAGCATTTTAAGGGCTCAGAGTGGGAGCGTGCTTCCGTTCTCCCCACAATGTGGCTGGCTGACTGCCCCTAACGATGAGCAGATCCTGGACTAGAGGAGAATCCAGGATGCAGTTCTCTTATCTAGGCGGAAGCCTGGCGACAGTAACTTCATGTTGACACAGGAGACCTAGAAGACCTTAGCTTTAAAAGGCATGGGTCTCCCGTTGTATCCGGGGCCTTTTTCAGTTGCCTCGGTCTCTATGTGGCCCCGGGCCCAGAGAGCAAAGGGAGACAGGCGGCCTTGCACGGCCCTCTCTTTATAAACGATCCCATGCGTGTCACGGCATCTCTCCTTCCCTCCAGAATAAAGGACACGTGACACCCTATAGGAGAGTATCCCCGGCTCCGCTCACACCCCCTTCCCCCCACCAGGGGAGCAGCCTCCAGCGCCCCGAGCTTCCCCGGCCGCAAACCCGGGCATGAAAACGCAAGTGCCAGCCGCGGGGCTCCCCCCGGTGCCAGCTGCCATTTGTCACTTTAATAAATAAGGAAGTCCCTCTCGGCGCCTGTCTCTGACTCAAACTCCCACGCGTGGGACGCTGGTTTCTCCTCCAGGGAGGGACTCAGCCCCGACCTTTCTCGGGGCCCGGGCGCTTAGCGGTGCGCTGGGCACACAGTGAGCGCTTAACACGCGCTTGCCGCCCGGCAGGACCGGCGCTCCGCGGGCCCGCCGCGGGCTGCTTCTGCCCCGGGCCGGAGCAACCGCTGCGCGCCAGCCCCACCGCCTCCCACCTACCGGCTTTGTACCAGCGGGTGAAGTAGCGATCCACCAGCGACGGGGCTGCCGCAGAAGCGCCTCCGGCCTCGGCCGCCATGGCGAGCCGCTCCCGATGCGGGGGCCGCGGCTCCCCGAGCAATCACCGCGCACTTCCGCCTTCCCAGGCCGAGCGCGGGCCGGCGCGCGCACCCCGCCTCCCGGGCGCGCCAGCGCCCCGCCCTGGCCGCCGAGGGGGGCGCGGCCGCATCGCGCCCAGGCAGCTTCCAACACGCGGTCCTGCCCTCGGCTGTTCTCCGAGCGGCGTCTATCGTTATCGAGGGGAGGAGGGAGATGGGGGGCTTCCAGTGAAAAGAAGCCCAGAGAACGTGGCCAGCTCCTTTAAGGGTGAAATTCCCCGTCACTCCTGCTGTTATATACACGCAGTGTCGGGGTTTCCCCCTCTCCCTTTTAAAACAGTCGAACCAAATCATTTCCAATGGAGCAGTAATGAACTGAACCAGCTACACCCAGAGAAAGAACTCTGGGAGATGACTAAGAACCATTACACTGAATTCCCAATCCCTATATTTATGCCCACCTGCATTTTTGATTTCCTTCACAGGCTAATTGTACAATATTTCAGAGTCTGATTCTTTTTGTACAGCAAAGTAACGTTTTGGTCATGTATACTTATTGTGTATCTAATTTATATTTTAATGTATTTAAAAAAAATAAAATAAAACAGTCGATCTTCTTCAATGCCTCCTAGGAGTAAATAATCCCTTCTCACCCTTACAATTAAGGGACTAACAATCTAGCTTCTGCCAGACTCAACTCAAACAACTGCCCCCCTTCACAAATTCTGGCCCTCCAGCCGAACGAGACCGACCAGCTGTTCCCAGAACTCAACACTCAATCTGTCAACCCAGACCTACAATTAGTTGTCTCATCTCTGCCTTCACTTGCCTGGGATCCTATTACTAATAAATCCCCAGGATGAATTCAAACCTTCTAACTCTACATTTAATTCTCTGTGCCCACTAAAAAATATGAAACAAAATTTTGGCAATAGAATCACTGAATCAAAAGAAATGATTAGTTTCCACAATATATTTTTCCACCGAATGAATGAAGTCGATGCAAGTTTCAATGTAACTTTAAAATATCATTAAATAAAATTAAATTTGCCTTTCAACAAAGAGAAAGCAATCATACATTTCTATAATCGCAAAAGTACTAGGAGATGTACTTAAAAAGATGACATCTCTCAGATTCCAAAGTATATTTCTTTACAAACATGTAAAAACCTTTAGAATTCCACAAGGAAAGCTTGACTTCAAAAAGAAAAACAACTTTTTCTACTGGTGCACCTTTTTGCCCAAGAAATTTTTACATAATTGGTACATGGGTATGTAAAAAAGGTATACAAATCAAACATTTACTAATAATAAATAATAATTTCACAACCACCACATAAAGTTATGAGATTCCGTGGGATCCCACAATTTAAGAAGCTTGAGGCTAGAGAATTAGTTAGTTTCAAAGGGGAGTGAAACATGGAGCAACTGACTCATTCTCATATCCCAAGCAAAAAAGAGGATAGGATTTATCAATCTCCTTAGATCCTACTATACTTCACCTCCTAATAAATACTTCTCCTTTATTCTTCCTGATTCTTTCTTATCTCTCTTCCTTAGGTCAATGAATTGGGCTTGCAACTAAAAATGCTAAGAAAAGGAACAAATTAAAAACTCCCAAACACTAAACTTGAAATTCTAAAAATAAAAGGAGAGATCAATAAAATTGAAAGTAATATAATGATTATGGCATATTCTGCATGGAGATCATTCATTCATCAAAACATTTAGTTATGGTGTTTCTTCTGCCAGAAACTCCTCTTGTCAGCTGACATTCTTCAATATCTAGATCAAATGTAAAAAAGAACAAAGGTTCTTACCATTAGAAGGAGTTATTTAGTATAACTCCTTGTTTTTTTTTTTCATTACTTAACATTTTATTTTCCCCAGTTACATAGAAAATAATTTTAAACATTTGTTTTTAAACTTTGAGTTCCACATTTCTAAAATATATATAGAGAACTGATGCAAATTTATAAGAATTCAAGGCATTCTCCAATTGATAAATGATCAAAGGATATGAATAGACATTTTTCAAATGAAGAAATTGAAACTTCCTAATCATATGAAAAGGTGCAAATTAAGACAACTCTGTGATATCATTACACACCTCTCAGATTGGCTAATATGGCAGGAAAAGATAGTGACTAATGTTGGAGGGAATGTGGGTAGACTGGGACACTGATACATTGTTGATGAAACCGTGAACAGATTCAACCATTCTGGAGAGCAATTTGGAACTATGCCCAAACAGCTATCAAAATGTACATACCCTTTGATCCAGCAGTATTTCTACTGGGCTTATATCCCAAAGAGATCTTAAAGGAGGGAAAGGACCTCTATGTGCATAAATGTTTGTGGTAGCCCTTTTTGTAGTGGCTAGAAACTGGAAATGGAATGAATTCCCATCAGTTGGAGAATGGGTGAATTTTATGTAATATTATTGTTCTGGAAGAAATGCTTAGCAAGATGATTTTAGAGAGGTCTGGAGAGATTTACATAAACTGACATTAAGTGAAATGAGCAGAACCAGGAGATTATTATACATGGCAACCACAAGACTATACGATGATCAATTCTGATGGACATGGCTCTCTTCAACAATGAGATGATTCAGGCCAGTTCCAATTGTTCAATGATAAAGAAAGCCATCTTCACCCAGAGAGAGGACTGTGGGAACTGATTGTGGTTTACAACATAGCATTTTCACTCTTTTTGTTGTTGTTTGTTTGCATTTTGTTTTGCTTTTCTTTTTTTTTTTTTTTACTGGCTTGATTTGATTTTTCTTGTGCAGCACAATAATTGTATAAATATGTATGCATATATTGGATTTAACATGTATTTCTACCATATTTAACATGTAATGAACTATTTGCCATCTAGGGAAGGGCATGGGAGAAAGGGAGGGAATTGGAACACAAGGTTTTGCAGGGGCTAATGTTGAAGAATTATTCGTGCACATGTTTTGAAAAATAAAAAACTTCAATAAAGAAAACAAGAAAAACAAAACCTTTGAATTACATATTCTCTTCCTTCCTCCCAATTCTTCCCCCTTCAATAAGAAGGCACATGTGAAGTCATGCAAAACGTTTCCATAAAATTCATGTTGTAAAAGAAAACATAGATGCCCTCCCCCTCAAAAAAAATACTCAAGAAAAATAAAGTTTAAAAAGTGTGCTTCAATCTGTATTCAGGTAATAATTCCTTCTCTGGGAATAAATAGTATTTTTCACTATAAGTCCTTCAGAGTTGTCTGAGATCACTGAGCTGCTGAGAATGGCCAAGTCATTCACAGCAGATCATCTCACAATATTGCTATTAGTTTGTACTTAGTACATTTCACTTTGCATGAGGTTATGGAAGTCTTTCCAGGTTTTTCTGAGAGCATTCTACTCACCATTTCTTATAGCACAATTCTAATTTCTAACTAAAGTATAAATCCTCTCTGCCAATAATTGGTCAATCCAATCTCTATTTAAAGACCTCTAGTAAAAGGGAGGTTATTTTTTATTTTTGAGAGATCTAATTGTTAGGAAGTTTTTTACTGAGTGGAAAATGTCTCCTTATAACTTTTATTCATTCCCTATGTTCTCTTCAGTACTAAGCAGAGCAGGACTAATTAATCCTCTTCCACAGGGCAACTCTTAAAATAGTTAATGGCAACAATCTGGTCAGAAAACATCCTGATGATTTCAGAAAGGCCTGGAGAGACTTACACGAACTGATGCTGAGTGAAATGAGCAGGACCAGGAGATCATTATATGCTTCAACAACAATACTATATGATGACCAGTTCTGATGGACCAGGCCATCCTCAGCAATGAGATCAACCAAATCATTTCTAATGGAGCAGTAATGAACTGAACCAGCTATGCCCAGAAAAAGAACTCTGGGAGATGACTAAAAACCATTACATTGAATTCCCAATCCCTATATTTATGCACACCTGCATTTTTGATTTCCTTCACAAACTAATTGTACAATATTTCAGAGTCTGATTCTTTTTGTACAGCAAAAACGTTTTGGTCATGTATACTTATTGTGTATCTAATTTATATTTTAATATATTTAACATCTACTGGTCATCCTGCCATCAAGGGGAGGGGGTGGGGGGGTAAGAGGTAAAAAATTGGAACAAGAAGTTTGGCAATTGTTAATGCTATAAAGTTACCCATGCATATATCCTGTAAATAAAAGGCTATTAAAGAAAAAAAAAAAAAAAACATCCTGAGGTCAAGAATTTCAAGGGAACTAATGGGAAAAAAAAATCAAATGAAAGTGGCCTAGCTGTATCAGATCTAAAATTATATTATAGAGCAGCAGTTACCAAAACCATTTGGAATTGGCTAAGAAATAGACTAATTGATCAGTGGAATAGGTTAGGTTCAAAGGACAAAATAGTCAATTAACTTTAATAATTGACAAATCCAAAGACCCCCAACTTTTGGGATAAGAACTCACTGTTTGACAAAAACTGCTGGGAAAACTGGAAATTAGTATGGCAGAAACTAGGCATCGACACACACTTAACAGCGTACACCAAGATAAGGTCAAAAATGGGTTCATGACCTAGGCATAAAGAATGAGATTATAAATAAATTAGAAGAGCATAGGATAGTTTACCTCTCACACCTGTGGAAGAGAAAGGAATTTATGACCAAAGAAGAACTAGAGATCATTACTGATCACAAAATAGAAAATTTTATTATATCAAATTGAAAAGTTTTTGTACAAACAAAACTAATGCAGACAAGATTAGAAGGGAAGCAATAAACTGGGAAAACATTTTTACTGTCAAAGGTTCTGATAAAGGCCTCATTTCTAAAATATATAGAGAATTGACTCTAATTTATAAGAAATCAAGCCATTCTCCAACTGATAGTCAAAGGATATGAACAATTTTCAGATGAAGAAATTGAAATTATTTCTAGCCATATGAAAAGATGCTCCAAGTCATTATTAATCAGAGGAATGCAAATTAAGACAACTCTGAGATACCACTACACACCTGTCAGATTGACTAGAATGACAGGGAAACATAATTGGGAATGTTGGAGGGGATGTGGGAAAACTGGGACACTGATACATCGTTGGTGGAGTTGTGAACGAATCCAGCCATTCTGGAGAGTGATTTGGAACCATGCTCAAAAAGTTACCAAACTGTGCATACCCTTTGATCTAGCAGTGTTACTACTGGGCCCATATCCCAAAGAGATCTTAAAGAAGGGAAAGGGACCTGTACGTGCAAGAATGTTTGTGTCAGCCCTCTTTGTAGTGGCCAGAAACTGGAAACTAAGTGGATGCCCATCAGTTGGAGAATGGCTGAATAAATTGTGGCACATGAATATTATGGAATATTATTATTCTGTAAGAAATGACCAGCAGGATGATTTCAGAAAGCCCGGGAAAGACTTAACTGATGCTGAGTGAAATGAGCAGGACCAGGAGATCATTATATACTTCAACTTTTCATATGAGTGTCTTATTTGGCTGGGACTCCTTCAACTTGTGTTATATAGGTCTTTATATATTAAACCTAGTTGAGAACTTCAAATTAATGGTTTTAAAATTCTTTCTTTTTACATTTAGCCAACTTTGAGCTTCAGATTCATTTCAGGAAGTTATGTTCTCTTGGGAAACTAATTCTGCTATCCAGCATATTATCCATCTCTCTTTGATATGTCTTTCTCTCTCTGTCTAGGAGACAGCAGCTATGGTGGAAAGAGGGTTGGGTCTGGAAAAGTCAGAGAAGCTGGATTCAAATCCATCTCCTGCTATTTATTTATCTGTTTGGTCAAATAACTTAATATCACTAGGCCTCAGTTTTATAATGGCTAAATTTACAGCAGGAGAGCAGATGCTCCAAATCACAAGAACAAATCAAAAAACAACAACAACAAAACAACATTGTTTCCTTTGTTTCAGGATAAATGAGAAATGGAAGCCCAAGAAAGGTCATACATATTGGGTAAGCACAGAGCTAGAGTTAAAAGCAGCCTTAAAAACCATACTCATTCTAAAGATGAAGAATTTAAGATTCAAGGAAGGGAAGTGACTTGTTCCTGGTACAGAGATAGGAAAGGGTAAAACCAGGATTTGGACCCAGATTCATGTCTCCCTTTGTTCTTTCAATTACTTGTGATGTTCCAAGATTTGCAACATCATTACAGCATCCTAGAACAATTATGTTGAAAACATGAGACTTTCCTGGAGGAAACAATTTGATGTAATTAAGAATCCTGTATGATTTCCTGAATGCAATCTTGTTCACTCTCCTTTCTCATTCAATTCTGTTCTCAGTTCACTGTCTACCTATAGTCTTCCCTAAATATATGCTATAATGAACAACTCAATGGCCTGTCCAGCCAGTCTCATTTTGATGATACAGTATCATCTCAAAAGGGACCTGGGAATTTTTTTTCAGGGGGTACTACTCTCCTCACCACCACAGGACCTATATGAACTGATATAAAGTGAAATGAGAAGAACTAGGAGATCATTGTGCATAGTAATAGCAATGTTGCATGGTATGATCAATTGTGAAAGACTTGGCTACTGTGATCAGTACAGTGATACAAGACAAATCCAAAGAATGATGATGAAAAAGTGCTATCCACCTCCAAGAGAGAACTGATTAACCCTGAGTACAAATTGATATGTAATTTTCTCACTTAAAATTTTTTTAATATAGAAATTTTTTGTATGATTTCACATGTATAGTTTGATATTATGTTGCTTGCCTTTTCAATGAGTAGGGGAAGGTAGAAGGAAGAGAATTTGGAGCTTAAAATTTGAAAAGAATGTTATAATACATTTTAACAGGAAAAAAAAAAATTAGATCTTCCTACAATGCAGGACTGACTATATCACGCTCTCCCTTATTCAATACAGGAAAAAAAAAAATTAGATCTTCCTACAATGCAGGACTGACTATATCACCCTCTCCCTTATTCAATACATTTCAGCGATTCCCCAGTCTCCAGCTCATATATAAAATCTTGTTTGGCATTCAAAGCCATTTAACTTACACCTCTGACCCTTTCCAATCTTACATCTTACTCCCCTTCATGTACAGTGTGATTGAGTGGCAAGGGTCTCCTGGACATTTCTTGCTCAATCTAAAACTCAATTTCCTGAATCCACTCATTTTCATAAGCTATTCCCTATGCCTGGAACACTCTCCCTCCTCAATTCTACTTCAAGGCTTCTCTGACTTCCTTCAAGTCTTGGCTAAAATCACACTTTTTTGCAAGAAGTCTTCTCGCTGGAACTATTCCCAATTTATCTTATATAAAATAGTTATAAAATTTTATTTAATTACGTATTTTTGTCACACTAAAATATTAGTTGACTGACAAGAAAATTATTATTTAGTAGAAAAGGTAAGATATGATCACTAACTACTAAACAATTGCCACTAGTGGGCATAAGCACAACTTCACCACTACCATTTCTGCTTATAACCCAAACCCTGCAGCCATCATCCAAAGAATCAACTCCAGTGGAGGTGCCAACATCTTCACTGATTCCTGACCAAATGCCATCTCTAGGCCATGCAAGGCTGAAGCAGGAAGCTACCATGAAGGAGGGACAGCCACCTTAAACAAATCTAGCCTATCATGGACACTCAGACTTCAATGGAGAAGTCCAGAACACTGATCCCAAGAACTCTGGGAATAACAGTATACACCACACTTCCAGCCCTGCTTTGAGCCCAGCCTCCACAGTTATCACCCAGAAAAGTTACTGCTCTTAATATAGTTCAAAATCAGAAACTGTTATGGTTTTTATCAATGAAAATGACATTAAATCTGCTTTGCAATTGCATCCAGCTGAAACCTCCAGGTATTTGTTGTCTCTCCTAGTAAATGTGAGTGAATTTTTTGAGGGCAAGAAGTGTTTCTTTTTATATTTATATTCCCAATGCTTAGCATAGAGTTTTGCACATAAATGTCTTTTAATTCATTCATAAGTCCAAAAGAAAAGAGAGAGAGATACAAAACATTCACAAGTTAAAAAAAAAAAAAAAAAAAAAAAAAGATATGAATTGCTCTCAAAGTCCAGAGATGGCAAAGATTCTTTCTAAATAGGGTAACAGGGAATGGAACATTTGAGCTGGCTCTGAAAGGATTTCAATAGGTGGGGGGATTAAAGGGAAAAATGGGCATAGGAGTAGTGTGAGATATTATTGGAAAAATAGGTTGGAATTACACTATAAAGGAAATTCAATAATAATAGCCAACATTTATATAATCTCTTTGCAAATATCATTTTACCCTAACACCAAACCCTGGAGGTTATTATTATTCTCATTTTATAAATAAAACACAAGTGACTTTACCAGGGACACACAGCTAAAGTGCCTGAGGCCAAATTTGAACTATTTAATTTTGTTGTGCTGGTTATTATTTTTTTCAGTAAGCAATAGGGAGCTGTTTTTTTTTTTGTTTTTTTTTTAAAGCAGTAGTGGATGACATCCCAGATTCTTCAAGTTACCACGAAGCCTTGAATTGGGTAGCTCGGGTGTTGCCTAGACTAAGAGTTAGGAAGATTTTGCTTGAATTCAGTATGTGGGAGTAGAGATCAAGTGAAGAACTTCCAAGAATGTTTAAATTCCTTTTCTGTATTTCATTTTCTCTAGGTCTCTGTGACCTGCATAAGTATGTTGCATATTAGCCAATATTTACTTAGAGTTTAGATATATGTGCTTAACCTAAAATGATGACCTTTATCACTGTTCAAGTTATCAATGTTTAGACGACTAGTTGAAAGCTGATAATCTGATAATCTGAACTTGAAGGTCTGATGTATGGTTCCTCCCGGAACCAGGGAATCTGCTGTTTTTGGCCCTATAATGTTCCGTTGCCGGGGAGAGGGCACCTATTTCTGAATGTTCCCCCAACCCATGATGTAACTTTGTAACTAAAACCTATAAAAACTGTATATATTTCCTAATTCTTTAGCCCTTCGACCGTGAGCTCTCTCTCTCTTTCCCTCCTCACGGTGGAATTGCTCATTCTCGTGAGGATTTATTCAATAAACAACTTTTCTGCTTGTTACTTCTAGAAGTCTCCGAGGAGTCATTTTTGGAAGGGATTTTCTATCCCTCACAAGTATTTACTAACTTTGTGACCCCTATTTGCCCCGCTTCCTCCTCTGTAAAATGGAGACACAATGGAGAAGAAAATGGCAAACCGCTTCAATATCTCTGTTAAGAAAATCTCATAATTTGTCCCTTTAGTTCCGTACAATCGGACAGGCCAGATCCACTGTTGGGTTTTGTGTAGGGGCCACTGGCAGGATAGTGAGGAGGATGGGTGATAACGGGGACTTGAAGGCGGGAAGCAGGGAAAGCTGTTAGGGTAACAGCTCCCGGGAACACTAACGTGGCATGGACCAGGACGTTTGATAACGCCGAACTGCCTTAATTAGATGACTGAAAGGGACCCGGGATGCGGAAGAGCTCTCGAAGCGGAGGCTTGTCACAAACTTCCCAGCCCGCACCTGCGTGGGAGGCGGCCAGAAGACACGTACGAAAGAGGATGCATTGGGGGGGGGGGGGGTGCTCCTGGCCAGGGCAGTTGTCCTGCGGCTGTCCTTGGGCCCCCCCCCCCCCTCCCCCAAGGAGCTCGCTCCTTCCCTTCGCCAGCTCCAATCTGGACACGCCCTTCTTTTAACTCTCCCGCGCTTTCCCCAGAAGCCACCACGTGGCTGGGCCACAGTCACGAGGTGGTGTTGTTGTCACGTGTACTTCCCCGTGGCCGCGCTAGACTGGGGCAGGCGCACCGATCTCTCTCCTCCACCGCCCTGACTCTCTACACGGCTCTAACCGCGGGGTGGCCCAAGAAACAGTGTAGACCTGGTGCGTACGCTTGTTAGCCGGAAACCAAGAGACAGAAATATCCTGGGAAGCGCGCTCCCGTGCGCGCGCCCGAAGCGAGGTCGGTGCCGCAAGCCCCGGCGCCTGCGTAGTGAGGTTCGGGCCGACGAAGCTCGGCGTGCGCAGCGGAGGAAGGCTTGCGCGTGGCTGGGGTTAGGCCACCAACCTTGCCGGACCCCCTTTGGAGAGGGCAGCAGCGGCAGCAGGTAAATGCGTGCGCAGTTATACCGGGGGGCGGGACGCCGGCCGCTCGGATGCACTCCTGAGAATGAGGGGGCATGGATGCTGACGTGCGCGCCGTACCCCACCCCCTTCGATGGCTTTGCGCGTGCCCGCCGCCCCGGGCTCCCGGGGATCTGGAGGTTGCCCGGATTCCGCCAGCTACGCTCCTCGGAATGACCGTTAAGTGATGGTTTGCCTCTTGCCGCCTCGCCTCCGTGGCGCGCTGTCCCGAGAGCAGGCGGAGGAGCGGCGCCTCCGATTCCTTGGCTCCATGCTGCCCTGGGTGCTGGGAGCGAGGCGTGGTCAGGGGCGCTGTGGGGCTGGCGGGCGGGCAGTGAGCGAGAGGGGGCGTTCCAGCCAGTAACAGGAGCCGGCGCGGGAGGGGTGCCCGGGGCAAGGAGGAGATTCCGTGGGCCCGGGGATTCGTTAGGGCTCCTTCCGACCTTCCCAGCATCCTTTCACTAAACTCGATTCTCCCACCGGAAGCCTGGCCCAGCCGCTCGCGCCTTCCCTCTGCTAATCCTTTTATTTTATATTATCAGAGCTTGCTTCGAATAAATGTATTTGCGTGTTGTCTCCCTGGTTACATTGTGTGCTGGAAGGCGTGCGCGTTCTTGTGCTTCATTTTGTATCCCAGCGTGTAGCACTGGGGGGGGAGGGGGGCACTTAATAAAGGTTTAATGGTTGGCTTCCCTAGAGGAGGCGGGGCTTGGACTGAATCTGAACGGGGAGGATTGGGCAAAAAATGAGGCAAAGCTGGGGAAAGTCAGAAGTAGAGAGGCGAATGAGTGGGGGGAGGGGAAGGAAGATTACTATGTATGGGGTAAGCTAGGGGAATAATGGGGCAGTGTGTTCCCACTCTAGTGACGAGCATACTGACTCCTGAATCCAATTCCTTATTTGACACTTATTCCCTTAGGCAAAAGTTGCTTAAATCTCTCCAAACTTCAGTTTTCTTATCCAACCCCAAAGTCGTTTTCAGTTAATAAACATGTTGTCAAGCATTTACCATATGCTAGGCGCTGTACCAATGCTAGATCTGGAGTTCAAGTAGGAAGATGGAACTGGCCACACTTGGGAGGCATTAGTCATATTAAGTGTGTTGAGTGAATGAATGAAAAAGTCTCCCCTTCTGTTGAAGACAGAAGTGTCAGTGCATCCATGCGGGTCAGAAGAATTAACATGGACATGTATTGACAGTTTGGGGTTTTGTTTTGGTGGGAGGGGGGTTGTTTTGGGTTATTAAGAAGTTTGGAACGATCAATTTCTGGTTTCGCATACAGATTTGCTGGTTTTAAATGGCCAAGCTAGAAACAGATTTTTGCTTCTGTGTGAATATGTATCTGTGCAGTATGGTAGTTGCCTGATTTTCTTTTCTGATCCTTTTTTTCTTATGCCCATTTATTCATCAATATGAAGAACTTATTGTGATTTAAGCTTTTCGTTTTCCTTTTTTGGATTGAATGCAACTTAAGTTTGAAACTTTATTTCTCCCAACAGTTCTTTATTCACCATGCGCAACTTAAAGTTACTTCGGACCTTGGAATTCAAGGACATTAAGCTTCTTGGGAAACCCCAGTGCTTTTCCCTCCGGACTGAACAGGGGACACTGCTTATTGGCTCAGGATATGGACTTATAGAAGTGGATCCTGTTGCAAGAGAAGTGAGTCGCTGGGAAAATTTTGTTATCTTGTCATAGACATTGTCTAGTTCTTCTAAACTTTCTCCAAGTATATTCTAGTGGCATCAGTTTAATTGTATGGTTTTCATTCTCCCTTTAATGAAAAATCCCTGCTGATTTACATGTACCATAAGGTGTAGTTATTTCAAGTCATGATCTATTTTCTTTGTAGAGTAGTAGGTAGAAGTTTAATCTAATTCAGGAGATATATAAATAAATGTTATATGTATATAGCACACACACACACACACCATTATTCTGTTTCCACTGAACAAATTCTCATTTATGGTACATGTTCTTAACGTGTTTTAAGTAGTTACATTATTTCTTTTGTTCCACATCTCATAGCCTTTCAATGGTGATGAGAGGGAGGAGACCACTTTCACCATTCTGTTCCCCTTTTACTAGACATTTTCTGGCTTATCATTCCTGAAACTGAAATGCTTTTCATTTATTCAGATATTTTCTAAATGTGTTCAGGGCAGCCTTAGAGTAGACTGTTCACCTTCTTTGTATTAGATATCATATTTCTACTAATGTAGTCTAAAATCATATCAGGCTTTTTTTTTTTTTAATCTGCTATATCACACTTAAATTGAGTTTGAAGTCTCCTAACATCCCCAGATCCTTTTCACATCAATTCTTCCCTAGCTATATTACTTCTGTTCAATACTATGCAATTAATTTTTAAAAATCCAAATGGTAGGACTTTATATTTATCCCTATCTTTTTTTTTTTTTTTTTTTTTACTTTAAATTAAGCTTATTTTAGTCTTCTAAAATCTTTTGGGATTCCAATTCTATCATATGTACCATAGTTATCCCTCTATGTTTTGGGCCCTTGGCTGATCTGAATACTGATGAAAATTCGGAAGAGAAAATAGCCAATAAAATCCTATGACAGACCTCTCTTTAGGTTTACAGAAATCCATTAGTTACTATATTTTGGGGTCAGTTGGGGGTTTATTTAATTCTAAGTATACTCACTTAGAGTTTATAGCACTTTTTTTCCCCCTTCAAGTATAGTATTAAGTACCTTGTCACATTTATGCTGAAGTTCATTTTTACTATACTTTAGAAAAGGGACATTGTCCATCTTGAGATTTCTTGTTTATCATAGGTTTTTTTGGTTGGGTTTATGTATTTTTTTTTTTAATTGCGTTGGGATGTAATTTTCCTGGGCCTATTGATTTAAACTCACTGAAAACATTTGAGTACTCAGAATGCACATTCTGCCTAGGTCAAACAGAATTGGTTTAAAATAGTGGGAGTTCTTTTAACCAAGTTCTCTGTTCCCATCATCCCACTTTCTGCCTTTCAGTAGATGAACATTTTAGTCTTTATACTCTTTCAGCTTTTAACCAGTTTGAAAACAACTTATTTCTTCTAAGGTATTCTTAATTTGCCATCCCTCTAAGTAGATCTCATTAACCCTTTACTGGTTATAATCTTTTCCTCAGCAGAACTTTAAATTTTCCCTAGTTGAAGCCATTTTATGAAACTAATATACTTATAAACCTATTATACATCATTTTATGATTTGGTGCTCTGTGCTGTTTTAAGAGCCTTGGCTTTCTCATCTGTGATTTTCTTTGGGTGAAAGGTAACCTGTGAAATCCCCTTGATGTCGGAAGGCTTTCTTCCAGAAGACGGCAGTGGCTGCATTGTGGGTGTCCAGGACCTGCTAGATCAGGAGTCGGTGTGTGTGGCCACAGCTGCAGGAGATGTTCTTCTCTGTAATCTCAACACTAGCCAGGTAAAAGGAAGTTGGATTAGTGACTGCAGGTAACATGAAAAGTGGCCTAATGTTTCCTGTGTTTATAGTAAAGACTTGATTTAAATTGGTTACAGGATTCTTGGGAGCATGTTTTTTAAAAGTTAAATGTCACTGCATTCCATGTTGTCACTTCATAGGTAATAAAGTTGCTGTCCTGACTCTGGCAGTATCCAGAGGGTTTTCCTCTACTAGAACAATACAGAGAATTTATATTGTCTTTTATTGACAATAATAGAACTTCCAAAGGAGAGTATTAACAGTATCGACGAGAGCTATGCCTTGTGCTTTTAAAAGTTTTTGACCATTATCAGAAAATGTGATCCTAACTTGCAAGTTTTAAAAGGTCTGAATTTATGCATTTAAAAAAAAAAATAACCTGATGTGGCTTTTTTTTTGGTCATAAATGCATCAGTATTACAAAGTATTAAGACTAATGGAGTAAAGTTACTTCTAAACACAGATTGTTGAGGCAGTAAGCTTTTTTTTTTTTAGGTATGTATATTCCACCCCTCTTTGTTTTACCAATAGTGTTTCCAGATTAGTGACTTGACTTTTCTAGTTCCTTTTAAGTCTGGTCTTTCCATCTCTTAGGTTAACTATAAATTGTTCATTATATATCTCTTAGGTCATTTTATGATCAAAAGTGTATTGGATTACAAGTTTTGTATAACTCATTTCAGTAAGCACTTATTTGGAGCCTGTCAGACATTTTTGCTAATAATACAAAGACAAAAATAAAAGAGTCCTTGTCTTCAAGGAATTTGTATTCTTTTTTGGGAGTGGGGATGGGGTAGAGAAGAATTGAGGAATTAACATGCACTTAAATTAACAAATACAAAATATTATTGGTGTTAGTAAACAAACAGTTGGGGATGAGATAGAACTAGGAAAAGTCTCCTGTAAGAGGTGTCGTTTGAGCTAAGCCTTGTATTATCTAGGGATTTCAAGAGGTTGAAATGAGGAGTGGAACATCATGGGAATAAAGGACAATCTACAAAAGGCAGGAGGAGTGATATTGTCTGTAAGGTACAAATAGCTAGACCTGTTGAGCTAGAACGGAGAGCTTTTGGAATCACCTCAGAAAGATAGATTAGAACCAATTTGTACAGCTTGTATTATTTATTCCTTTATTTAAAAAAAAAAAGACAAAAATTAGATTATGATACTTAAAGACTTTTTGAGGGGAGGAAGATTGTTATTTTGATTCAGGGCTAGGAAACTTAAATAAGTCCTCAATTGTTCTAGTTCCTGGTCATCTGAACTTCAGCATTTCATTTTTCTTTTCCCCTGTGTATTTCAGCTGGAGTGTGTTGGGAATGTTGCCAGTGGTTTGTCTGTTATGAGTTGGAGTCCAGACCAGGAACTTGTTCTTCTTGTTACAGGTTGAATTTTCACAGCTTATTTACACTGACATTTTCATAAAGTACTCTAACTCAATCTGTTTGATCTCCAAGTTTTTTCTTTTAAAAATATCAAAAGGAAGACTTTGGGAGGAAAATAACATAGCATCAGAGTCTAGGGAAAATTTCATTTGTATCCTTAGAGCAGCTAAAACCTTATTTTCTTAATTTGTAGAAAATGAAAGCAAGTTCATAAAATATTTGAGTAGGTGAGAATGCAGTGTATTTTTCTAGTAGAATCACTTAATAAATCTCAAGATGCTGTTTGTTCTAAATAGTTTGAGGCTTAATCCTATATTACCCAGTTTAGTATTTCAGAGCTAAGAATTTTAAGAAGCCAGGGTAAAAGATAATTTTTTTATCAACAAGTTTTTTAAGAAGTTCTATTTTTCACTTTCATTTTCTTTGGTATCCCCTATGTAATTATGTCTCTAAACAGACTACTTTTATTGGTGTATTACCATCTTTCTAAGTATTCTTTGATGAATAGTAGTAGTAAGTATTCATGGAACAGAATTGTAGTTCCTGATGGAATTATCGGCATAAAAGGCATGTGTGTGCATTTAAGTGGGCATGTGAGCACTAGGACTGATATGCTAATGAATGAAAGGAAAGAGAATATATTTTAATTTCAGAGAAAGCATAAGTTAGTATAATGAATAGAGAGCCAGCCTGAAAACCAGAAAGAACTGGCTTCAAATCTCACCTCAGATACCTGCTGGTTTAGTCTCTATATGCTTTAATTATATCTTTTAAAATATCAATTAACATCTGTTAGTAGAGAGATTCTCTTCACTTGGGAGTGCTATATTTCAATATGAAATCACAGATCTAGTTTCTTATCCCTTTGAGTACTAAATATTTTTTGGGGGGAGAATAAATAATGTTTTTAAAATAGTAGAAACTTGGGAAACAAAACAGTTTTTTCCCCTTTTTTCTCACAGGCCAGCAGACCTTAATTTTGATGACCAAAGACTTTGAACCAATCATGGAGAAGCAAATTCATCAAGATGATTTTGGAGAAAGTGAGTACAAGTCTAACTTTGAAATGTAATTTCATCTAATGTTTTTAATTTTTAAAGTTGGGTTCTAATGATTTTGCTTTATTGTAAACAGATAACTGTGCGTAGAACATGAATATCAAATTGATGATTAGGAATATGTGAACAGGTATTAGTGAATGACTTGGAGACAGATTCCCTCTTTGAAAATTTATCTCCTCATTCATCCTTGCCCAGGAGAAGGCTCAGAATTGGTTTCTTGAACAGAATCCCAAAGGAGGGAGAGAATTTGGAAGTGAAAATAAAACTGAATTTAAGTTTAAAAAAAAAATCAAAGGGGTAACTAGGTGGTGCAGTGGATAGAGCACCAGCCCTGAAGTCAGGAGGACCCGAGTTCAAATCTGGCCTCGGATACTTGATATTTCTTAGCTGTGTGACCCTGGGCCAGTCACAGTCACTTAACCCCAATTGTCTCAGGGGGGGAAAAAATCAAGAAAATTGAATAGTAGCTGATAAGCTGAAAACTTGGAAAACGTAAATTTCATTTTTGTCTTTTCCAACAGTTTGCTTTTTGTTCATGAATACTTTATTTCTAAAAAATGCTTACTTGTGGCATGAGATTATTGACCTATCTTACCAGGAAGAATATTAGATGAATCTCTAAAATATTTTTAAAGAACAGGGAAATAAAAAGTGCTTCTTTAAATTCTTCATAGTAATACGTGTGCATGTTAAAAAACAAGAAATTTCAAATGAATAACTTTGGGTCCAATTAAATGAGAATTCTAAAAGCTCAAGTAATTGCTGATTAATATCTTAGGCAGGAAATAACAGAAGTTTATGTTATAATTTATTTAGTATAATTGTTTTAATTTTCATGTTTCCAAATTTAATTTCCAGGCAAATTTATCACTGTTGGATGGGGTAAAAAGGAGACTCAGTTCCACGGATCAGAAGGCAAACAAGCTGCATATCTCAAGCAAATGGTAAGGCCATTGTGTATGATAACAGTTCTCAGTTAATTGGGGGACAATTATGAACATGCAAAGGTGATTTCTAAGTTAATTTAATTTAAATGTGCTAGTCAGATCCAAAAATGTGGATTCCTGGAAGTGCCAGGCATATGATTAACAAATGTAGAAATGTAGAAACTAGCTAATCATGGTAAATTATTTGGTCTTTATGTAGTATAATAAATCTTCAGTTTTCTGGATCTGTTAGAATCCCTGAGACGATAATAATGAGGTTTAAGGGTCAGAGTTTTAATAGGATGTATGTAGCTAAGTGGCATGGAGCAGGGATCTTAGCATCTTGAACATAAATACTACTCTCTCACTTCTATCAAGTTTGTTGACAAAACTATTGACAAGGAATGTCCCTCTTCATGTTAAGAATTTGTATTCTTCATGTTAAGAATTTGTATTAAGTTTAGCTTGCTCCAAAGCTTAGAAAGTGTTCACCATTAAAAGCGTATTGAAGGGAAAAGAGCAAGAAACTGAGCCAAGAGAGTTGGCTTCTAATGTTGATTCTGCTACCAACCCACTGTGTGAGTTTGGGTGACTCATTTAACTTCTGAGGACCTCAGTTTGCTTCTCTGCAAAATGAGGTTTTACTACATAATTTCTAGTTGCTTTTTAAAGTTCTAGCAGTCTCTGGTGGTACTTCTGATTATGTTTGCCATTCCCAGACCATGTTTTTTGAAAACATTATGAGATTTTTTTTGACTTTGAACAGGATTCCAACACTAAAAAACGTATCTTTCATATTAAAAAAGAGATCTAGCATTTATTAAGTATTTTAACCATGTACTAAATACATTCATGCAAAATAGTCCCTGATTTCAAGGCACTTAAATTACAATGGGGAAAGATAATATATAAAGGAGTGCTGAAAGGAGGCAATCTCTACAACTGCTGGAAACCTGAGATACTTTAAAATAAAATGAAAGCTCATTTTATTTTATTTTATTTTATTCACAAGAGTGGATGAAACCAGGTCAGAATCCAGATTTCAGGGGGAAGGAAAGAAGATGATGGTTTAAGAGCAAAGTTTTGATTCAACTTTCTCTTGAAATCCTGTTTGTATTAATTTTGTGTTGTGAATAACAACTTGTTTTATGAATCATTAAGATAATATTGAAGGGCAGGAAAGTAAGTAAAAAATATTTCTAGAAATAATCTACTTCTTTAGAATGAAATCTTTATCTAGCAACTTGCTTATTTGCTTCAAGTAAGCCCATGGTCCTAAAATGCTCTTTCACTAAAAATAAATGAAGCAGCTAAAAACAGTTTGACTATCTGTGCATTAATTGATCAGTAGACACAGGTAAATATATAATGCTTTTATATTGTGGTAGTGAAATTTTTAAAATCATATTTTGTGTATCAGCTCAGGCAAAAGCATTCTGCTTAAATGTGAGACACATATGATTTACTAATACCTCCCTGGGTAAAACTAGAGAAGTTTTACAAGTCACTTAACCGCACTCTATTCCTTCTTTGGTAAAATGAAGATAATTATAGCACCTACTTCACAGGATTATTGTGAGACACAAATGAGACATATGTAAAATGATTTTTCATAAAATGCCACGTAAGCGTTATTAAATATTATGACTCATTGAATGTAATCTTCAATTCCAAGAGTCTTCTCACTCATGATCCATTATTATTACGTGTTTAGGGTACTGGTTCATTGCCAAAGAAGTAGCTGGGGTTCTGTTTGTTTACTTTCATAGGGACCACTTCTGAATATATACTAGTTATGGAAGTCTGAAGATTCAGGAAGAATTTTTAGTAGTTGATCTCTAGTCAAGATTTTATTCTACATACAAAATACTTTATTTTTTAATAACCAGAAACTTTTATGGGAGAGGACATGCATTGTTTAGGATATCTGGTTGACATTTTTTGTTATTCTTCTTATCTTCCCTCCTTAGAATGAGCAGCCTGCTTTGCCTTGGGACGATCATAGACCTCAAGTTACCTGGAGAGGGGATGGACAGTTTTTTGCTGTGAGTGCTGTTTGCCCAGAGACAGGTATGGAGATGAACTACATCTACAAGTATTCTTTTTAAAATTTAATTTTATTAGTAAGTTCAAGAAATTGTCTGTCATTTTATTTTGGGATAATTTTTTCCAATTATAAACTTCAGGGATGCATTTGTAAATGCTAAAGAATTATAGCATCTAATTGATGAAAAGACAATTAAGAAGTCATTTAGTACAGCCTTAATTCAACTTCTATAGCATCTCTAATTTTGGACATATAAATTTCCATTGACTATTTCCAGTATTAGGAGCTAACTTTTTTTTCAGGACTGCCTGTTCTGTTTTTAGGCATGTCTGATTATTAGAGAATGCGTCCTAAAAATGAATGCAAAACCTTTCCTCTGTATTCTACTCATTGAACTCAGTTTTCCCCTCTGGAAATAATAGTGTCAGATCTCTGTGCCATATGATCTCCCTTCATTTATTTGAAGAGTTATCATCTTTCCCCCAACCCTTCTCTATCCCAAGCTAAATAGTGATTGATTCATTCAACAATTATTTATTGAGCTGCTGTATAAATTATTATGTATAAAACACTACTTGGCACGGGATATAGACGAATAAAATAACACTGGCTCTCACGGGTTTTCCTTGAACTGTATTTTACATGACATGGTGTCAAAGCTTCCTTCCCTATTCATTATTTTGTCAAAGACCCTCATAAAAGTGTGGTGACTCAGAAAAGTAAGTATTTTTTTCCCTAACTCTGACTTAAGTTACTAATAGGTAGATTTTAGTTTCTCAATAAATAATATTAAAAGCTTGTTTCCTCTCTCTTCCTAATGAGTGTTTTAAAGACATTATCCTCTTTGAGAGATTATTCTTATGAAAATTTTGCTCTTTTTTTCAGTTTTTTTTTGAATATAGAATTGGAATTTGTCTTATTGAGAAACAGAAGTGATCCAACTTAGAATACACTTTAAATTCTAGAAGGCTTAATAATCTAGCAGAGAACCATAAATCTGTGTGTAAACTTATTTATAGCAGTTAATTTTGGACTTTTCATTTGTGAAGGAATGCTTCAAAAAAGTTGCTGAATTGACACTAATTTCTAGCTTCCCTTCATTTCCTTGGTCCTCCCCTTCCCATATTTCATTTTTCTTTAAATATTGATTGACATACTTCAAATCATTTACTTTACAGGGGCTCGGAAAATCAGAGTTTGGAACAGAGAGCTTGTTTTACAGTCAACCAGCGAGCCTGTTGCAGGACTAGGACGAGCACTGGCATGGAAGTAAGTGGAGAAAAAATACTGCTTTGTTTGCTATATCATAGTTATTTCAAAACTTTGACATTACTTATTAAAACTCTGATGAGGTAGTCATGTAGAATTGTAATGCTGATGCTTTTATGTATTTGTTGTCTTATATTTGAAGAGGTCCAACCTTATTGCTACTTGTAGATATTTGAGTAAAGATAAAAGACTTGCTTTTAATTTTTAGTTCTCCATAAGAAATTAGTCTTAAAAAAAGATACTCATCTTTGCTATTTCACCTCTTTGTGAATTTTAATCTCTTTTATATATATTCTCTAAACAATCCCAGTCAATTGAGAGTGTACAGAGTGTTTCAGAAATGTTGAGTGGTTTTAAGTTTTTATATTTTTTCTTGAGTATTTGTTATATTTTACAGCATTTACAATAAAAATATGTATTATATTTTATATTAAAACATTTATATTTAAAAGTGTATACACACACACACACACACACACTCACGGTATATCTTACAGTGAAATAACATTTCATTATATTCATATATTACAATTTATTCAGCAGTTCCCCAATAAATGGGTACTCTTTTCTTTGCTATTGAAAAAAAAAATTCAGCCTTATTTTAATACTCTTTTGGTTTGCTTTAAGGCCTTCTGGTAGTTTGATTGCATCTACACAGAATAAACCTAACCAACATGATGTTGTGTTTTTTGAAAAAAATGGACTTCTTCATGGAGATTTTATACTTCCTTTCCAGAAAGGTCAGGTAAAGGTAAGTTAGTAGGTACATGATAAATCAGTATTTAGCTTACCATGTTAAACATACTTTTATACCTGTAGGGAAGCTTTGGGATTGTCTTTGGTATAAAATGAGAAATCTTAGTAACTGATGATAATTATATTAATTGTTAATTAAAAACATGAATCTTAATAGGGAAAATAAATGTTATAGCTGACATTTCATTCAGCAACTATTAAGTACTTTATGGTATTCACTATCATTATTTTAAAATGAGCAATGGTTTTTACAAAGTAAATTTTAAAAACAAAATGTCACCTTTTTCTTGGCTGTGTTGAGAAGAATGTTTAATTTTTGCTTTTTAATGGGCTTGATATCATGGCTTGGTAGATAGACTTGCTTTTGGAATTCATTTGGATGTCTATTACCTATTTGTTGAATTTTCGGAATCCTTTCCCTTGAATATTATGAACTTTTTCTCATAAAAAGAACCATGCTTCTAGCTGATGGTCCAGCTGTAGACTGTATGATAAGTGTAGCTGCTCTTTTGTCCATTACTTAATCTCAGGACTTGATTGTTGTTATACTATTTAGTATACCTGGAACAAGTTAAGTCATTAAGGATTTAGTTAAGGTCTACCATGTGCCAGGCCCTGAGCTAAGGGAGAGAATGCTCTTCCTCCTTAAAATCTCTTCTTATGGCAAAGCTTAGCTAGTCTTTTCTTCATAAAGCCTCTTCTGATCCCTCTAATGGCTTGGGCTCCTTTCTTCTTTCCAGACTACTTTATACCTAATTGCTTTGTATATATTTGTATTTGTTCATTTTATATTTATAATTGTTGTCTCCCCAATTAGAATATAAGCTCCTTGAAGTAGGAATTGTTTTATTCCTTGTTCTTCAGTGCCTGATTCATGTTTGTTGTTATTCTGACATGTCTAACTCTGTGACCCTGTCGACCAACCTCTGGAGGGTTTTCTTGGCAAACATACCATTTCCTTCCATTAATCCTTCTCCAATCTTATGTAGGCAGGGGTTAAGTGACTTAACCCAGGATCCTGTAGTTAGTGTCTGAGGTCAGAGTTGAACTCTGGCCTTTCTGACTCCAAGCTCAGGGCTCTATCCACTGTACCATCGGGTTGTCCCATCTGCCACAGTACATGCCTAAGGAATTCTTACTAATGGTTAAACTACTGATTTTATGAATAAGCAAGTGCTCAGTAGATTAGTTGACTTCTCTTGAGAAGTAATCTTGAAGTTGATCTTGTTCAAAATTATTTGGTTTAAACACACTTTAAGAATTTAGTTTGTGAAATACATGGGACTATATATGGGATGCAGTCCCTTGATCTGAAGCTCTGTGTTTTATTTTTTAAAAAAATATGGATACAGATTTATAAATTCTTTTCTCTGAACTCAACATAGTTTGTTTACTGTTTCTAGCAGTTCAAAGTTTTGAAAAATATTTATTAATATGATCTTATTCTCTTCTTTTATGTGAGGAATGTTCATTGATTTTGCCAACTTTGTAAACTTTTTTTTTAAAGAATATCTTATCTGCATCTCTACTATGACTGCCTATCTTTAAAAACATGATTCTCATTGAACATAGACATTGAATAAATAACAAATTGAATATATTTGTTTGAAATGATTTCTTCTCCTTTGGATGTTAATGGTTTTGCTACTCTGGCAAACAGAGAAAGATCAGTGAAATGTGATATATGCTCTATTTCCTGTGACCCCCAAGTTTCCTTGAAATAAAACTATATTGGAAATGAGTGAATGTACTAAAGAGAAAAAATTTTTGTTTTGTTGTTAATTTTATAAGATAATCACCTCATTACCAAAGCTAATCTCCAGTTGAAAAGTCGAAAACTACCTTTTTAAAGCAACTTAGTGTTATTTGAAATTCTGTCAAGTAAGCAACTTAATGAGATTCTTGGAACATTTGATTTGTACAAAGGAGCAGAAATATTTCCAATGTCAGTAAGTTTTTGGTTTTGAGAAACTTGAATGAAAAATCAATAACAGTTAAAGTAAAATAACAATAGAATCTTTCTTACCAGGTAAATGAACTACTTTGGAATTCAGATTCTACAGTTCTTGCCCTTTGGCTTGAAGACATTAATTGTGAAGAGAAAACAGAGTCAACATCTTATGGTAAGAGGGTGTAGAGTCATAACTTTACCTGTCCTGGGTAGGTAATAATGTTAGGGTGGAAGGAAGGTCAGGGAGATCTCTTTTTATTCAGGAACTTCTTGGTGTCCTTATTTTCTTTTAACATTAATTCAGTTTTGTTTGTTTTTAATAATTATGCATGTAAACAAGAGAACTGTTTGGTTCTGCACACATATATTGTATCTAACATATACTATAGCATTTAACATGTATAAGACTGCTTGTCATCTAGGGGAGGGGGTGGAGGAAGGGAGGGGAAAAGTCGGAACAGAAGTGAGTGCAAAGGATAATGTAAAAAATTATCCAGGCATATGTTTTGTCAATAAAAAGTTATAATTAACAAATAAATAAATAAATGAAGGAATGATTGAAGGAATAAATAAATATGCATGTAGATCTGTAGAAACAGTGCTCACTTTACAAACTGTTCTGCAGATCCCTATGTAGAGTGATTTTTATGTGATAAGAATTTTGTGGACATGGGAAGGGAGACATGTAGGAATTCAGAAAAGGGACTGAGTCATAGGGGTGGGAGAGGCAGTACATGATTCAGTGACATAAAAAACACTTGGGAGGCAGACACATGAGACCTGACAGAGATACAGGAGAGGACAGTGACATACCAGGGAGAGCTGGACACTCAAGTCTTGATCACTGATGAACGGAGGACAACCACATGTAGGCAGGCAGGTGAAGTGGGGCAAAGGCCTTCTCTCTCAACACAGAAGTCTCAAACCTGCCCCCATTCAACAGCTGGGAGCCGGCTCTCTGCTCCTGCCCTTTGCTTTCACTTGGAGGTTTTTCTTGGGGTGGTTTTTTTGTTTTTGTTTTTGGTGGGGTTGTGGAAGGCTGTGGAGCGCCAAGCTGAGGGGCAGGAGAAGAGTGAGAGTATGACACTGAACAATAATGTTAATTTAGGTTGGGAGTTTTTTGGATTATGGATTTCTTTCAGAATTTTTATATGTAATTGAATTCTCTATATGTAATTCTTTGTATGTAATTGAATTTGCATAATGTGAATTTGTGTAAAGAATTGTTTACATAAGAAATTGAATCTATAAATATGTAAGAATATGAGCAATTGATAAATGGTCAGAGGATATGAATAGAAAGTTTTCAAAAGAAATTAAAGCTGTCAAAAACCTATCAGTAGTCTTATGGAAAAATGCTCTTACATCATTAATAGCTAGAGAAGTACAAATTAAAATAACTAATAGATACCCCTTTGTACCCAATGGATTGGTTAATATGATAAAAAAAGGAAAATGGCAAATGCTAAAGGGGATATTGAAAAAGGCATACTAATAAATTGTTGGAGCTGTGAACTAGTGATTAGAAAGCAGTCTGAAGCTATGCCCAAAAAGCTGTAAAACTCTGCATGCCTGCAAATCCTGCTATTAAATCTACACCTAAAGAGATCACAAAAAGGAAAAGAATCCATATTTACTAAAAAATGTCATAGTAGATTTTTTTTTTTTTTTTTTTTTTTTTTTTTTTTTTTTTTTTTTTTGTGGTGGCAGAGATCTGGAAACTGAGAGAATGCCTGACAGTTGGGGAATGGCTGAACAAGTTACTTGCACATGAATGTGATGAAATACTATTGTGTTTGAAATAATGAAGAAAGTGACTTTAGAAATACCTGGAAATTTTATTTGAACTTTAGTAAAGTGAAATGAGTAGAACTAGGACAATAGTATAGCAGCAACAGTGTAAAAATAATCAATTTTGAAAGACTTATTAACTTATCAACATGGTGACCAAAGACGATTCATAAAGGACTCATGATGAAGGATCTCAATCTTCAAGTACAGCAATGATGATAGAGAGCAGACTGAAACTTTTTTTCCTTTCTCCTTCCATCCCTTCCTCCTTAACTTTTTTCTTCCTTTTTTTTATCCTTTTTTTCCTTCCTTTTTTCATGACACATTTGTAATGGGTTTTATTTTTCTTGTCATCTCAATGGGGAGGGGAGGAAAAGAATTTGGAACTGGAAATAAAATGCAGAATAACTTGAAGAAATGCTTGTTACCTCTCCTTTTCCCAAGATCACATAACTTATATGTGTCAGATGTATGACCTGAGTGAGCTCAGGTCTTTTTAACTTTGAGACTGGCTTTTTTTTTTTTCCTATTATGCCAAATTGTCTCTTGTCCTTTAACATGACTTAACCTGGTGATGTTTATCTGCTTTAATCATTTAATATGTAAATTTTTTTCCTCAAAGAATTCTTGTTAATCTGTGTTTCTCAGAAAGCTGAGAACTGAGTACAAGAATTTGATAAAATTATTATAACTTGGCAGTGTATCTTAATTTCAGGATAAGTACCTAGAGAGAAAAAAAAAACCTCTTTGATGTTAAACTTCAAAATCTAAATATATAATGATAATAAGTTCACAATTGTATCAAGGTTGGAAATTTTTGTTAGCTATTTTTAATAGCCATGTGCAGAATCTTACCAAGATATCTTCTGTAACTATTACTCTGGGAATAACCCTATTTTGAGAAAGAACATATTTTTGGTTGGGATTATTTCTTTTTTTTTTTTTTTCTGAATCCCAATTACTCTGAAATCCAAATCCAGAATAAAAATAAGCGTCTTTGTAATTCACTGTACTGGTATTTGATATTTTTCTTCCATAAGAACCAACCTTTTAAAAAATTGTCATCTTGTTTATCTTTTTCCCCACTGAACCTTCCCTTTTAAACAAAATAATAATAATCAAGACTATTAGCATTGTTACCATATTCTAACCTAGTTGTCAGTTTCTTGCTTTTATAGGTCAAACATTTAAAGAGCTGTTGCTGTCCATATTTTCACATTTTAGGAAACAATTAAGAAGTTTGGTCTTTCTGATCAAGTCTATATAGCTTATAACAACGCTGTTATTTTCTCCCATAGTTCAGCTGTGGACAGTTGGAAACTATCACTGGTACCTTAAACAAAACCTGCATTTTAATAATTGCAAAAAGAGCAAGATTGCAACCCTGACATGGGACCCAGTGATTCCATACAGATTACATATACTTTGTCAAGGGTGGCATTACCTTTGCTATGATTGGCATTGGAATACTGACCGGAGTTCAGGAGAGAATGCACGTGACCTAGCAAATGTGGCTGTCATTGATGGAAGTAAGTTAAAATTTGGTATTCTTTCTAAACTGCTGTACAGAGGGGGAAAAAAGGATTAATGATTAAAACAATAGAAATCTTGAGACTTCACTTCTTGTTCTTGTGACTCTGTTTCCTCATGTATAATGTGTGCAATTTAGCCACCAGTGGTTATTATAAGATTTGTATTGGTTTCCAAAGCATGTTGAATGAGTCCTGTTAGCAAAAGAATTGGATTTGAATAGATAACTTGTAAACTATTACAAGGAAGAAAGAAGGAAATGGATTCTTATTTCTTATTAAGATAATATATAATGTGAGATAGTGAGTTAATTTATGATATAGTTGTCTATATTATAGAAAATTTTGATTATAATTGCTATTAGGGTTTAAGAATTATACCTAACCTAAAGATTTTCGTTGTTATAATGAAAAAAAAATGTACTGTTTTAGTTACATGTACATAAAAAATTTGTATCTGATCTGTGGTATAATAATAATAGCATTTATGTAGTGCTTTAAAGTTTACAAAATATCTCATTTGATTCAGGATTGACAGCAATCCTGAGAGGCAGGTGTTGTCATGATCCCCATTTTACAGATGAAGAAACTGGAGCAAAGGAAGTTAGTTAAGTGACTTGCTTGGAGTTATACAGTAAGTGACTGAGGATTTGAACTCTGGTTTTCTTGACTCCCAAGTCCAATACTCTATACACACATTTCAGATATAAAGAAATGCTTCATAATGGATCATTTACAAATGTTCTACACAAATACAGCAAATTAGAGAAATGCTTTATAATGGAGTTTTACTGTGCTTTAAGATTTATATGTGTTATTTTGAGTGTAGACCATGATTTGAGTAACTTGATCAATGGCACATGAGACTTTAAGGCTAAATATGGTTGAGAGGTGAACTTATTTTAATTATTATACTTGGCTTTTATTCTAAACATGCAAAAATAAAATTAATTAATTTTTATAAGCATGAATTTAAAGCAAAGTAATGTAAGCTTTCTTTAAATGAAAAAAGTAATTCATCATCAATAAGAAGTGAGAGGTGAATTTAGACCCACTCCTGGATCTAAAAAATGTATTTAGAGATTATAGCTCCTACTAACAAAATTAATTTTAATAGGGGTAGTTATGATGCCTATTACTCAAATTAAACAATTATATAAGTATAGAATGGAGGAAATCTAGTGCTACATCACAGGTTTGCAAGGAAGGAAGGTAGGAAACAAGTATTTATTAAGGACTTCCTATGTGTCATGCCTCAAGTCCTGAAGATACAAATATAAGCAAAATAAAAAAGGCCATCCCCTATTCTAATGGGGAGGGTAGGAGTAGATGGAAGCCTCTAGCACAAGTACACAGTTCTGAAGACTAGAAAGGCATTATTAGCAGGACCAAGAGGGGAATGAAATCTGGCTGGCCTGATTCCCTCCATAAAGTGAGGCCTGAGAAGGAACTTGCCTAAGACAGAAGGGGACCAACCTGACAGACAAGTATTCCAAGGTGAGAAGGCTGCCAGATTGGTTGATGTTCCAGGGCAGAGTTTGGAAATTCAGGAGCAGAGGCGGAAGGGAGTTGTAAGCTTCTGAGGAAACAGCATTGACAAGCATTTCTTTCTCTTCCTACCCCATACTTGTTATATATAAACACTCTCTTGCTCTTCTCTCTTCCTCTTCACCTCTTCCCTTTCTACTTCTCTTTTCCAAATTTGATAAACATATCATCTATCACTTTAAAAACTAAATGGCATATAGCTAAGTTAAGCACAGATTTCTAAAAACAGTTCCACTAGAGGTTTCCTTCCAAATTGATTTGGAATTATTAATGATTACTCTATGGGTCCCATCATTCAAAAAATTTCAGATTCATTGAACTGTATGATCATTTCTCCATCCTGGCCACGAAACTGACATGAAAGTCAAATGCTTTTGCTAAGATTTGGATGTATGACATAGACAACTTTCTTTTGCTTTTCCAGTCTATTTTATCCTATCCAAAAAAAGGAAATTAGGTAATCTATTAGTCAGCAAACATTTATTAAGGACTTAATATGTGCCAAGTGCTGGGTATACAAAGAAAGGCAAATAAAGCTCCTGTGCTTGAGGAGTCCATAGTTTAATCAGAGAGAGCAGATATACAAAGATAAATTGGAAATAATCTCAGAAGGAAGGCACTAGTGGGAAGGAGGTCTGAAAAGGAATTCTTGCAGAGACTCTCATGATGTGGACTCAAAGAATCTATTCTGAATCTTTGTGATCATTGTTATCTTAGATGTTTCCTTTATTAAGAGCCATCTTTTTCCTAATATATTTGAAAACAGTGGTATTATACATACACTGGGCTGTCAGATCAGTAATTGGGAAATATTTAATGAAATAAATAAAATGGACTATAGATTATGTTAATGGGTGATTTTTAAAAGCTCAGAATGGCACTTTTTAACAGAAACTGGAAATAGATTATTATTTTACACCGTTTACCAAGATAAAATCAAAATGGATTTAGGATCTAGGTATAAGGGAGATACCATAAATAAATTATAAGAAGATGGAATGTATTTCTATCTAAGAAGATGAAATGTATTTCTATCAGACTTATAGATAGGAGAATAATTAATGAATAAACAAGAGATAGAGAGCATTGTGAGATATAAAAAGGCTAGTTTTGGTCATATTAAATTAAAAAGGGTTAGCCAAGATAGAAGGAAAACGGAAAATTGAGAGGGGTGGGATTTTTATACATAGTTTCTCAGGTAAAGTTCTCATATTATATGTAGAATTTTGTCAAATTTATAAGAATAGGAATCATTCTCTGATTAATAAATGGTCACAGGAAAAGAACTGGTATAATTTGATGAATAAATAAAAGTGATATGTGGTCTTATGAAAAAATGCTCTAAATCATTATTGGTTAGAGAAATGCAAATTAAAACAACTTTGAGACACACTTGTCAGATTGACTAAAATTATGTTGGAGGGGGTGTGGAAAATTGGGATACTAATATGCTATTTTTTTTGTTTTGGTGAGACAATTGGTGTTAAATGAGTTGCCCCCGGTCACACAGCTACTCGTGTTAAGTGTCTGAGGTTTGGAACTGTGAATGATCCAACCATTTAGAGAGCTATCCACCTCCAAAAAAAGAATAAATAAATAGATAAATATGCACAGTATTTTTTACAGATAGGTAATTAGATAGATAGATAGATAGATGGCTATCTGCATCAATTGATAACCTTCTCCAGTGTGGGGAAGGAGGGAAACATTTCTGAATGTAAAATGTAACAAGATAAATTTTTTTAAATGAAGTTAATATGCTTTCCATGTTAACATCCTTTCTATTTGAGTTTGACATCACTGTTCTAGAATTTTGCCACTAATTGAAAGTAAATCCAATGGTTTATAGTTTACAGACATTAAACTTTCCTCCCTTTGCAAATTGAGCCATTTCCCCGTTTCTGCTCCTTATGTATGTGTCCTTTTCTCTACAGTCTTTTAGATATCACTGAACACCTCAGAAGTTCTTAGCCATCTTTGGGGAAAGAGGAAACCCTCCCAATATAAACAGTATATATTTAGGTGCTCTTTGTCTCACCTTATCTGGAAAAGCATAGGCCATAACCGATAAGCTTATTATGATTTTCTTTAATTTTATATTTGTTTGTTGCAGAGACAGAAAAAAAGATAGCTTTTAAAGGAAAATTAATGGAAATACGCTACTGCCATTTATTTAGTTATGCCATGTTATATAAATGCCTCCTTTTTAAAGAAAACATCATTGTAGCTAATCCTTTATGTACTGTTTTTTTTTTTTTTTTCCAATTGAAGACAAGGTATTGGTGACAGCTTTTCAACATTCTGTGGTGCCTCCACCTCTCTGTACCTATGAGTTGCATCTTCAGCATCCTGTGAACCAAGTTGTGTTCTGTGCACATCCTAAAAAAAGCAATAACCTTGCTGTTCTTGATGCCAGTAATCACATTTCTGTTTATAAATCTGGTATGAGTGTTTGCTTTTTTTATTTTAAATATATATGCTTTTTTTTCTTTTTTAATTCTGATATAGATATCTTGGCCTTCATCCTCCCAATCCTCCCTCAAAAAAAAAAAAATCTAATGTTGTATTTTAGTATTTTTAAAAATTTAATACTGCCTTTGTAATATCTTTTGATATTAAATTGGACTAAGGGTTACTTCAAGTTTTTGTTGACTTATAAATTCTTATGTAGTATTTTGAGCTTTTGAAGAGTTGGTATCTAAGGGGGGGGGGGGTATGGATGAAGGCATATACAATAACTAGGAGATTGCCTGTTTATTAAAACCAAAATATAAATCTTATATTATGCTTGTATTCTGAGCTTCAGACATGATTAGGCAATTTTGCTTAAATTGGAGAGAGATTATACTTGGTGAGGGTGGTAAGTGTTGCGAAGTATTTGCTGTGTTACAACATTATCAATAAATAAAATTTGATGCTTTCTAATAGAATAAATTTTGGATTTGTTTGTTTTTTAAATACTTTACAAAAGCCTTGACTATAAGGACTGTTTTTGGCTGTAAGGATTAACTTTCTTAAAGTGAAAAACCCTTACTAGTCATTCTCCCAGCTAATGCTTTTTATCCTTCCCCCTGTCTAACCCCAGCCCTCTATCTCCTTAGCATTTGTTTCAGAAATAATGAGGAAGAGTCATATTTCTTCAGTTAAATTAAGAAAGCTGTGATCTCCACTTTAATATGCTTTTAGAGAATATAGCTTAATATCAGTTGTTTAAAAAATAATCAAATAAGACATTCTGTTCTAGATCAGTATCTGAGTTGGGAGTGGTGGTGGAAATAGTATTATCTCTGGCTTTTACTCTTGACTGTGCGATATTGCATTTATCAAGTAGGTTGGTACTGAAGAAAAAATTGTAGAGTTATGTATTCTTGTGTATGTGTGTGATAATAATAATTACGTTTGTTTTCTAGGTGATACTACAAATTCAGACCCCACAGTGAAAATAGGAGCTGTCGGAGGAAATGGATTTAAGGTTTCTTTTACAACACCCCATCTGGAAAAAATATACAAGTAGGCAATTTTTTCAGTGTTATGATGCTATTATGTGGAGAGGGGGAGAACCTGACATTAAGTCACCTTGGATAAAGATAAATGTTTGTTAATTGTTACAAATATTTCTTGATCCAGACCATTGCCCCTTATCGCTGCTTTCCTTCTTTTGATGATATGAATCTCCTCTCTCCCCCAGCTGTGGGTTCTTTTTACTTAGATTCTTGAAAGGGAATAAAAGGTTATAAATTGAATACTTGAGTGCTGAAAATGAAATACTTTGAGCACTCAAGAATTCGATCTATTTTGTTATACTTTTTGTTAAAATTTGTTTTAAAATGGTTTCCAAGTTATTTCAACTATGCAAAATAAGATAATTTATATTAAAGTGCTATAAAATGCAAAGTATTATATTTATAATTTGTATGTATTTTACTCAGCTACACTTCTACCAGCTGAACTAAAGGTTCACTTAAATGAAGTACAGAAATTATAATAGAAATATGTATCTAACTAGGTTGAACAATATATACTTCATTTTATGACAGCAGTTTACCTGGAGTTTGAGAACTTTTAAAAAAAAATGTATTTTGATAACTATTTAAGTATAATTGGTTCTTTTGTAATTCAGTGTATTCTGTACTATGCATTTAAAAACATTATTGTGAGAAGGTGTCTGTGACACAAAAAATTAGGTGTTGTGTAGAAGAAATTAACTCAGTAGGCTCCTCTTCACATATAATGCCTTTTTAATATATAGGTTGCTTTTCTGGCAAATTTTTATTTTAAAATCGTCCTTGTTCTTATCCATAATAAATATGAAATTTAGGATATAATTCAAATATTAAGTTTATTGCTGATCTGTAATTGAAACTCAACTTAGTAGTTAGGTTTTTAATTAATTAAAATAATTTTAAAAATTAATTAAAACAACCTTTTAAAAAAATTATAGCCTTTTATTTTTAAGATATATACATAGGTAATTTTTGACATTCATCCCTACAAAACCCAAACCCTCTGTTCTAATTTTTTTTCATCCTTCTCCCTCTCTCCCAGTCAGCAAGTGATCCAATATATGTTAAATATGTGCAATTTCTCTGTACATAATTCCACAAATATGCTGCACAAGGTAAAATCAGATCCAAAAGGGAAAAAAAAAAGAGAAAGAAAACAAAATGCAAGCAAACAACAACAAAAAGAGTGAAAATATTATGTGGTGGTCCAGTAACCTTGTTGTAATTGAAGGATAATGCATTACTTTAAGAGAAAAGTAGTGTATTGCAGAAGTGTCTAATTCTAAGCTTCTCCTGGTGCTATCCACCAGGTTAAAATGTAAACGGAAAATGTTTAACAAAATAAATAAAAAATACATTACAATATGGGTAATGTTCATTGTGGCTTTCACATCACTGGCATATAGGGAAAGCCCCAGATGTTGATCCAGAAAGGCTTAGATTCAAATCTTGCTTCTGGCATATGCTAGCTGTATAACCATAGTCAAATTATTTGACTTTTGAAGTTCCCAGATTGACATAAAGATGGAATTTCCACATCAGGGATTCCTTGTACAGATGAAATCACAAGTTCAAACCAAAACAAAAGATACTAATTTGCGGATTACGTTTTCTTTTGGGGAGATTGGTCATCATCAGTTTTTGATAATGATTATTATTATTATTTTTTTAATTCAATTTTTTTTTTCTGAGGCAATTGGGGTTAAGTGATTTGCCCAGGATCACTCAGCTAGGAAATATTAAGTGTCTAAGGCCAGATTTGAACTTGTGTCCTCCTGACTTCAGGACTGGTGCTCTACTGCACCATCTAGCTGCCCTCGTGATTATTTTTATATTAGAATGATAATAACAATAACTAGAATTTATTTAGCATTTTAAGGTTTGTGAATAGTTTTACAAATATCTCGTTTTATCCTCACAATGCCATTGGAAAGTAAGTGCTGTTTTCCCTTTTTTTACAGTTGTGGAAACTGAGGCAAATTTGAGTTTAGTAACTTGTCCAAGGGTATATATCTGGTAACTGTCTGAGGTCACATTTGAATTCAGGTCTTCCTTAGTTCAGGTCCAGAAATCTCTTCACTGGACTCATATATTATAAATCAAAAAATGTAATTGCCAAAAAACTCATTAGTTTTTTCCTATTGCCCATTATCATCATTTATATAACTTGTCTATTCCACTGCACATCTTGCCTTTAGGTTTTTGTTAGCAAAATTAAATGGTAAAATATATTGTAGAAAAAAATCTTATTTGCTTTTTTTTTTATCTATTCAGCAGCTCAGCAGAAGCCAGTTGTCATATTTCTCTGTCATAAGTTAGAGCAGGTGGAAACCCAGAGCATAATAGTCTGAGAAATGACCATTTGTTTTAGGTTGATCATGAAATTAATAGCAAGGAATTCTGAGCAAGAAAATAGGGTTACAAGTTTTTTACCTCCTAAATAATGTATTTACAGTAGGACATCAATTTTTTTTATAGTGTTGTGACTTCCAAGAACATAATATATACTCTTGTACAAATGAAAATACATTCTGAATCTAAATAAAATTATTAATAGATTAATAGTCATTTTGCATTATCATGTGATCGTTGCTTCAGGTTTTTGAGAGATGACTTATAAAAGTCATTAGCTATTCAGAACATAAAATATTTTAATAACAATATTAGTTTAAAATTTTAAAGACTACTTTAAATTTATATGGAGCAATTTCAAAAATTGTTTATGGATTACATTTTAAAAATTCATCTTTTAAAACTTTATTCATGTCTTGAATTTCTTGAATATTTCAAACAGAATTCAGTTTGAAAATAGAGAAGATCAGGAAGTAAATCCCCTGAACTTGTGCCTTCTCACTTGGATCCAAAAAGGTATTTTCTTGGCTGTCAGTCATTGTCAGACTGGTCCAAGCTCTGTTGTGCACCATTTGACTGTGGCCCCTTCTGAGACAGAGAACAAAAGTGGATGTCTGAATATCAGGTATTAGAAACTTTTGGATACTTTTGATTCATTGATGATAAAATGGAATGATGGTGTTTGAATGTTGAATTGACTGTCACTTGGTAATTCATTGATAGTACAGAGTTCAGTAGTATTTGCTTGAAAATCTGATAGGAAAACTAAGGAACATATATACTAAGCAGAGCCTGATAAATATATGAGAAGAATAAAAAAGAAAGTTTTAAGATTTTAGAAGAAAGGAGAACTCAGGTTCCCTTTCTGAAGATGAGAGAAAACAAAATACTCCAGTTGATTCTGGCTTTAAAAGATGAGTAAGATTTAAACAGGCAAATTTTGGGAATGGGAGTAAGAAAATAATTAGCATCCCCCTTCAGGCAGAGGGATGTATGAGTATAGGTTTTTGAAGCAGAAAAGGGCAAGTTGAATTCAGAAAATGACAGGCTAGTTTTACTACCTAAGTAGTAAATCTGATCTACTATGGGAAAAGGTGATTGGAGGCAGATCATTGATGATTTTGAATGCTAGGCTAAAGAACTTAAAATTTTATTCTTTTGGAAGTTTTTGAGTTGAGTGATTTGATCAGAAGTGCTGTATGTCAGATGAATTGGATTGGAGTGGTCAGAGGTCTGAGTCAAAAGATTGATAGGATAAAGGTGATCAGGAAGTAAATCCCCTGAACTTGTGCCTTCTCACTAGACCAAGAAGATACTTTCTTGTCTGTCAGGCATGATCAGGCTGGCCCATTCTCTGTTCACCATTTGACAGAAGTGGGCATCTGAATATCGGGTATTAGAAATTTTGGGGAGTGTTTTTGTTTTGTTAATAACAAAATGGTCAGGTGAATAGTAAAGAAATTGTATAAAAGGAATGGAAGGAAGATAGATAAATCTTAGATTCGGTTATCATGAATTTTCTACATTGAACAAGTAGGACTTTTGCCTGTGTTATAGCACAGAGTTTTTCCAACGGAAAAAGTCAATCTTTCTATGTTTATGTATTGACAAAAGTTTTTGTGATCAAGAAAGTAGTATACTACTACAAAAAACATAGTCCTCATTCAGTGTGTAATATTGCATCAGATGGAATTAAATATTTTTAGGTAGAGCTGTCAAAAATGTCATTTTATTTCAGATTTCAGGTTATCCCATATAGACACATAAAAAACAAGACATATAGTAACAGTAATTGTAAAATACACTGTTTACGTAGTACTTTACAATTTACAAAGTATTTCTCTCACAACTGTCAGATAGACAATCAGTTGTATTTAACTGGTGAGGAAATCAAGATATATAGAGAAGCTATTATGGAAATAGAAGTCATGCCATATGGAAACTGACTCTTACATTCCTTTCCTTGCTATAACAGAATATCATTTCTTCCTCTCTAATTTCTCTTAGCTCATCAGTGACTGTGGATGGAGTTGTAATCAGCCTGTGTTATAATCCCAAAACTAAATCAGTAGCACTTCAATTAGCTGATGGACAGATTCTCAAATATCTTTGGGGTAAGTATAAAAATTCTTACTGAATTATAAGTTTTATAAATTTAAATGAAAGAGTTTAGTTCTTGATCTTTTTAGTGTGTACCAATAAAAAATCAAATGCTGCATTATTTGTAACCATGGATTGGAACTTCCATCTGCTTTATCATTTTTGTTAGTCTTTTAGAAAAGTGTAATATATTTCATTGCGTCTTTCTCAGGGTTTGAATTCTTGCCTTTTAAAATGTTGTTTATATTGTTACTTGTAGCATTCCTCTTTTTGTGTGTTCTGGAGGTTATAAATTACCTTATCTACTATTTTAATATCTTTCCACATCACCTAATGTCAAGTGCCTTAAAACTTGTGCTATTGTGTCATTTGCATACAGAGAACTGTGGAAGTGGAAATTGAATGCAGATCAAAGCTTATTGTTTTCATTTTTTATTTCCTTGTTTTTTTCTTTGTGGTTTTTCCTTTTTGTTCTAATTTTTTTTTTTATCCCGACATGACTCATGATAATGTGTAAAAAATGAATGTACATGTGAAACCTAAATAAAAAAGAAAAAAATGTAGAGAAAAAAATCTTTTGCTATTGTTTCTTTAAAAGAAAAAAAAAATCCAAAAAGTAATGCTCCTGTGTTTATTTGTAGAAGCTCCAACTCCTGCTGTTGAAACATGGAAGGATCGTAGTGGTTTTGCTGTCCAGTTTCCCTATCCATGCACACAGACTACACTGGCTGTGATAGGCGGTGAAGTAAGTGATCCTGGGAAAGGATTTCTCTAAGAGAGAATGAGGTGCTAGAAACAAATCACTATATTCAACTGACTTTTTTGTATTTGGAATAGATATGGAAAGAATTTAATAAATATTTTTTTATTCAGTCATTAAGTGAATCAAGATGGAATCTAAAACTTATTGTGCAAGTACACATACCTGTTGCACCAACAAAATTTCAAGAGTGGATTTATTGGGTACTCACTTTTGGGATTCTATAGAATTGAATGGAAAGATAAAAAGTGTTCAGAAAGCACAGCTTAGGAAAAGCTGGTCATATAATATGTATATATCCTTTATGGAATGTTTTGGTAACCAGAACAAAAATTTAGATCCTTCCCATATAGAGTGCTATTTCTGTATATTTGAATGTACTTCAGTCAATTATTGCTCTTATCAATGTGGATATTTCTTTTCATGGTGCATCTTGCCATCCAGCTACACTTTCTCAACCATTGTGCATATTGGCCCATGTTTTTCTCATAAATTCCTCCCTGCACTGTTCACCCAACATTTTGGGAGCTTTCCTCCATGTTTTTTAAAACATGTGAACATCTAGATTAGATAGATCTTTAACATATCTTTAATCCTATTTTTACTTTCAGTTGATTTGTACCTCTTCAATTGTTATAATCAAACCGTTGGAGAAATTTTTTTTCTCATGGCAACCAAAGCAAACCTTTTTTTTTTTTTTTTTTTTATCAAAATTGGGATAGGAGGGTACATGTAAAGAGAAGTTTTATTTCAGATTGGCTCAACAAAATTCTTATTTTGTACCCAAAAAAAATGGACATTGGAAAGAGTTTGATATTTTTTTAAGGTGTGAAAATATCCAAGTGAGCTCTTTAGTAAAGATGGTATTCTTGTTACTTTCTGTACTCATTGGTGAAAAATTAAGGTGGACATGTCACTTTACATTTTCTTTTCTTTTTGTAGGAATGCATCCTAGGACTGACCGACAGGTGTCGCTTTTTCATTAATGATATTGAGGTATCTAGGCTAACTTTTTAAATTGATCCATTGATCAAAGCTTTGAGCATAGATAAAATGCTGACTTTCTCTCTCTTGCTTTACTCTCCGCTTTGTAGGTTGCATCAAATATCATGTCATTTGCAATATATGATGAATTTTTGCTGCTGACAACCCATTCTCATACCTGCCAGTGTCTCTACTTAAGAGATACTTCTTTTAAAGGTAAGCTTTCAGATAGGAATCATAATCAATTATGATAGAAATTATCTGTATCCTTCTAAAGACTTGGGTGATTTTGTATTCTTGCTTATTTTTTTAATTTTAATTTTTAAAATATGAAATCCTGGGAGTATTAGGAATCTTGAGGTGTAGTTTAGTCACTTCACTTATTTGTAGGTAGGTTAACTAAGCCTTCTAAACCATTTAAAGTCTTTCCCATGTCTCATTTGCAAAGTCCTTCAGAAGATAAAATTTTACAACTCTTAATATTCCCATTAGTAACTCATTCTGATGTTCAGTTGTTGTCTTGTCAGTAAATTTTATCATATATCTAACCTCCTAAATGTATCATTATACAAACTGTCTATTTTTTCATATTTTGTTTGCAGTAGCAATAAGAAAGTATTGCTTAACTAACATTTTTCTCTCTCAGCTTTACCATTATTTTATCCACTATCTGAAGGAGTCAGTCATATTCTAGTTTGCTAAAAGATAAGGTCCTTTCTTTTTCCTCTGTTTTCTTCTATATTTTAAAGGTTACTATTTTTAACTTATCCTGATATATTACATTTAATTTAATAAGGCCTCTCACTACCATCCTTTTTCATTTATCATTAACTCTTGGAGTCTTTTCTTTTTTTTAATGATGACCATTTTGCTTGAAATTTGAAAAGCTGTCTATAACTTATTTTATTTTTCCTTTTTTTTTTCTTTTTAACATTAAGAGGGTTCTAATCTATATTAGGGAAATAAACTTACTGGCAAAAATAAATATTCTCAGTTTTGCTTGAGGAGCAGAATATCCTGAATGGCAGAGTTCCCTAGTTATCTTTCTCCATCTCCAAAATAAGAGTCATTCTGAACATAAGGCCTTTTGTTATCTCACTCTTTGTAAAAAGGGTAGGATGGATATTATTAAGTAGAAAGATATTTCAGCTTATGTTCGATGTTTCCAAGGCACTAAAGAGCAGAAATTGATGTTTCATAAATTCTGTAGTTCCCATTCTTTATTCCTCTTTATTGAAGTTTGGGTGTCATCAGCCAGAGATAGCTCCTTCCACCCAACTTTGAAGATAAATCCTCCCAAGAGAAATAGACACTTCAAACATACCACACAACATCTCTGTTAGCAGTGGCCTTCACTTATTATATCAGATCACAAGACTGCCGGTAATTCAATTCTTGGGAGCTGATGAGTTCATTAGAGGGCTCAGGACAAAACCCTGAAGGATACCTTTAGGGGAGGGTATGATCTAGAAGAGAATCCAACAAAGGGGACAGAGGAATAGTCAGATAGGTAGAGAAGAGCCAGAATATAGAGAGAAAAGTATATCGAGGAGGAGTGAGTGCTTGACACTGACCAGCTGAAGAGAGGCCTAGGAGAATGAGTGAGAAAGGGCATTATATTCGACAACTAAGAGATTATTAGAAACTCTGGAGAGAAATTTCAGTGGAATAAAGTTGGCAATAAGATTTTAAAGGGTTAAGAATAGGATGGGAAGAGAGAGGAGAGATCCCTATTGTACACAGGCAGCCTTTTAAGGTCAGAAGAGAAATGGGATGATAGTTATCAGGGATGGCAGGATCAAGTAAAGACTTGAATTGTTCTGAATCTATTTTCTTTATTCAGCTATTAAAGTGGTTTTCCTAAAGTACAAGTTTGACCCTGTTCCCCTCCTCTTCACCCAATTCCACTATCTCTGTATTAACCTGCAGGATCAAATATCAAATTATGTTTGACATTTAAAGTCCTTTACAACCTGGCCCCTTCTTACCTTTTCAGTTTTCTTGTACTTTACTTCCTTCTGCTCTCACCACAATCCAGCTACAGTTGCCTGCTCACTGATCCTCATACAGGACACTCAGTCTCAAGACTATACCTTGGGCAGCAGTTTGGTTAGCTACAGGAAGCATGTTGAAACAGTGGGGAAAAGCTGGACTAGGAATCAGGAAGCCTGGGTCAGAATCCTAACACTAGTTTATGACCATGAGCAAGTTATATAAATTTTCTTGAGTGCCAATTTTCTTATAATGCACATTATTACCTTTATTTCAAAGAGAGTATTGCATAAACCTCAAAGTGCTATGTAATAGAAAGTTGTTATGATCACCCAAAATTTTAATAGAAATTATAAATTTTTTTTGAGGAAGAGACAGGAATAAACGTAACTTATTGCGTTAGATTTTTTCATTTTTTAATCAGTATTTTTAATCTTCAAATTTTTTGTTATTCTAAACTTAATAAACCCTAGCAGTCATTCACATTTTCATATATAAGAATAGAAAATTGAATTGAGTATGAAATCTAATTACATGACTATATTTTCATTTTGTTACCACAGTTTCAAAGCTGTTTCACTTGCCTGTTGATCTATGAAACTCGTGATTTCTTCTGAATTTTCTTAAAATATATTATTCATTTTTATTCCTTTTTTTTTTATTATTATTTCTAATACTAGCTTCTCTCTAATAGCCCTATATCTCCTTGGTCCAAAAAACATATTCCCAAACTAGTTAGTCAATAAGATAAATTCACATGTCCAAAAAGGTGTATTTCATTTTTCATCTCTAGTCTATCACCTTTCTGTCAAAAGATTGGAAGCATGATTCATTATCAGTCTTCTAGCATTGCAGTTGTTCATCATTTAACCAGAGCTCTCAAGTCTTTAGTAGTTTTTATTTAGTAGTCATTATATAAATTGTTTCCTGGTTCTGTTCATTTTTTCAGGTCCCTCTGAATCCCTTCCTATTGGCATTTTTTTTTTTATAATAATACTCTGTTACACTGATATACCATAATTCGTTCAGCCATTCCCAATCAGTATACATCTCCTCAGTTTCCAGTTCTTTACTACCACAAGAAATAGCTGCTATAAATATTTTCCTACTTATGGGTCTTTTCCCTCTTTCTGTCTCTTAAAAAATTTTTTATTTCTTTCTCTCTTTTTTAACTTTTTGGGGTTCATGCTTAGTAGTGGTATTACTGGGTCAAAGGATATTCAGAATTTACTTTTTGGGTATAGTTTCAAATTGTTCTAAAGAATGGTTAGATCAGTTTCTACTTCCATTAGCAATCTGTGGACCTGTTTTCTTGCAATGTCTCCAACAATAGTCATTTTCTCATTTTGTTGTCTGCTGATCTCATGGGTATGAGGGGCAATCTTGAGAGTTTTTTTTTTAATGTACATTTCTCTTATTAGTCATCTGAAGCATTTTTTTCATATGATTTTTGATAACTTTTTTTTGAGAATTACCTTTTCATATCCTTCAATCTTTTATCTGTTGGGGGAAATGGCTCTTGTTCTTATATATTTGAATCAGATTTGTATTTATCTTTGATATTCGTCTGAGAAAAAATTTTTTTTCACCCCATTAAGTTTTATTTTTTGGGGTTTTTGTTACATTGTTGTAGTAATTGTATATGTTATTTTTCTGGTACTATATGCCCCACTCTAAATTAGTTAATATAAACTTGTCCTTTACATTTCTGAATTTTTCATATTTGTTGTTTCTTGTGACATAATAATTCTTTGTTGTATTCATGGATGTTGATTGCATGTTAGTATGTCTTATAAATTGACTAAGTCTTCTTAATCTTCTATTTGATTCTGAGTACAATTTTGTGAAGTTCGTATACTATGTCTGCATCCTTTTTCTGTCCAGGCTTTTGCTACATATAGTTGGGTGATTATGGTAATTTTTCAGCTTGTTTTAACATTGTGGTGTTTTCAGCTTTCCAAGCAGGTTTAACTAACAATACTGCCTCTAATGAGGAAACTCTACGGAAAGTGGAAAGAGGCTCCCGCATTGTCACTGTTGTGCCACAGGACACAAAACTCGTACTACAGGTCAGCTTATTTTATTAGGTAATTTTTAGTATATAATTACACCAGAATTGAAAATATGTCCAGAGGAGAAGTTGTCCATAGCATTAATTAGAAGCCTGTCTTTGTGTCATCTCTGAACAACATAGACAACAGTCCTGCCCGCTAGGAACTTTGTTTGGAGTCTCTTCTTTCACTGATAGCAAAGCAAGAGAAGGTAGAGATTCATCTTCATCAGAGATAATTTAATGTTGAGCCTTTACTTTGTTTACAAGTCTGTGCTAGTGAGTGTGCACTCCCATCTCTCTTTGGACTGGGAAGCTATTATCTGTCTGCCTTTTTAAAAAAAAAAAACATAAAATGTAATACACTATTTACATAATTATGTTAAAGATGCCGAGGGGAAACTTAGAAGTTGTCTATCATCGAGCTCTGGTTTTAGCTCAGATTCGGAAGTGGTTAGACAGGTGAGTGCCATATATGGTTTTATCATTTAAAATATTTTATTACAATGATTGTGGGATTTTTTTATGGCATTAGGAAAATTTTAGAGCCTGAAAGAAAAATTGCCTTTGAACAGCCTTGTGAATTCTTTCTGTCTATGATTCCTGTCCCTATAATATCTAATAAGAAGTCCAATGAATTCTGGCACTTTATTCTTAATTTGTGGTCTTGCAAGTATAAATCCATCACTACATTCTTGTGATAGGAATTCTTATTTTTTTGCATATGGGAGATAACCTACTTGTAAGTTTTTCATTATAGTAAAAAAGTTCTGGTTTTAGTAAAATGAATTTTTCTGAAAAAAATAACATCCATTTTTTTTTCATCTTACCACAGACTTATGTTTAAAGAAGCATTCGAATGTATGAGAAAACTGAGAATTAATCTAAATTTAATTCATGACCATAATCCACAGGTAGATGTTTAAATCTCTAATATTTTCAAATATATATTCCTCAAATACATAAAGGAATAACAGTTAACTTCAATTGTACATTTAAATGTGTTTTGAAAAGAAATAATTTTTTTACATTGAATTGTCATTTCTATTATATTGGCTTTGCCTATCTATGAATAATTAATATTTAAATCTGACTGTATAAAAAGTATTTTACAATTATGTTCCATTTAATTCCTGGGTTTGCCTTTTAAGAAAAATTCAGTAGTGTTTTTCTGATTAAACATTCCCGTATTAATTATGTTGTGAAAGAAAAAATCCAAGAGGAGCAAAAAGTAAATCAAAAAAAAAAAAAAAGTGAAAACAGTATGTTTTGTTCTATATTCATTCTCCATAGTTCTCTTCCTGGATGCAGATGGAATTTTGAGAAGAAATAATTAAGGCTGAAATTAGAGAAGGAAAAAGATAAGGAAAATTTTCAAAGAACTGAAACTGACCAAGAATGCTTTAGTTATTGAATTAGAATGAGAGATTATACATAAAAATGTTTTAAAATTATACATTATACAATATCATGGAGTCATTTTAGAGCAGAAGTTCATTAACTCTAAACATGTCTTTTGTTTACCATCTTTCTGTGTTTTTTAATAAACAAATTTTTTTTGGCTTTTTGTCAGGCATTTCTTGAAAATGTGGAAACCTTTGTGAAGCAGATTGATTCTGTAAATCATATTAATCTGTTTTTCACAGAATTGAAGTAAGTATCTGGAGATTTCTTTTTTGATCCTTCTCCCTTCAAGCTTTTTATTAATTTAGAACTTGTGGGCTGTAAAGTAATTTATTTTCCTATATGGGAAATATTTGAATAAAAGCTAATAGAGATAATAGAGGGGTTATCTGTTAGGTGGGAGTTCATAAACAGCGATTTTTATGATTCCCTACAGGACCTGTAAGAGCCTATGATACTTTGTGAACGGTATTTCTTTTTTTTTTTTTTTTTTTTTTTTTTAAATAGCCTTTTATTTACAGGATATATGCATGGCTAACTTTACAGCATTAACAATTGCCAAACCTCTTGTTCCAATTTTTCACCTCTTACCCCCCCCACCCCCTCCCCTAGATGGCAGGATGACCAGTAGATGTTAAATATATTAAAATATAAATTAGATACACAATAAGTATACATGACCAAAACGTTATTTTGCTGTACAAAAAGAATCAGACTCTGAAATATTGTACAATTAGCTTGTGAAGGAAATCAAAAATGCAGGTGTGCATAAATATAGGGATTGGGAATTCAATGTAATGGTTTTTAGTCATCTCCCAGAGTTCTTTTTCTGGGCATAGCTGTGAACGGTATTTCTTAATTTTGAAAATTTGAATGACTTCTTTTGGGATCATGAGTAAAATGTAAAATTGGCATCTGGATTTTTTTATAGAGACAAATCCCAGATTTTGTATTCTTTAGAACTGTACTGTTGGTCTTTGCAACATTTTTTGTTTATTTAGGCGCATTTTGGTGTAAATTAGTAACTGGATTCACATAGTGGGGTTCAGTTAGTGATATTTCATATCTATACACATATACATATATATGTACATATATACTTTTATTCATGGTGTGTGTGTGTGTGTGTGTGTGTGTGTATTTATATGTAGACACATACTTTTTTTTTTTTAAGGGAAGAAGACATTACAAAGACTATGTATCCTCCTCCAGTTGCCAAAAGTATCCCAATGACCAGAAGTCCTGACGATAAAAAAGTAGACCTTATCTGTGATGCCATGAGAATAGCCATGCAGAACATAAATCCTCACAAGTATGTATACTATACAGTAAGAGAAATGATGAAATAGTAGGAGTATGGAATTACGCTTGTATTCCTTTGATGTTCATCAAAATGGGACGTTACTATTGTATTTTGTATGTACAGACAGTTCTCACTCTATGTAAGTCTTCATTATCAAATTCAAGACCCCTATTGCAACCTCACATTAGGAATCCTTTGTGCTCCGGGCATTAAAGTTGTTCTGGCTCTGGGAAGGATGCACCAGGCACTGAAGCTGAACTGTAGAGCCACATGAAACTCTGAGACAGGAAGGGAAGGAGATGTATACAGAAAGTAAGAACCTTATACCCAAGAATCTAGTTCAAAGTTTATTATGGTTTACCATAAGAGTAAGAATAGTAATTGTAGAAAGGTCCTTTGGCTTGTGATCAGAAGACCAGGTTCAGGTCTTGAGTCTGAATCTTAATATCCAACACGAACTCTCTCAGGGTCTAGGTATTCTGATTTGGAGAATGGGAAGAAAAATACATTATCTTATCTACTCTTTTTTTATATATATACTTTTCAGTAGTTTATTTGTCTGATTATATATAAAAATACTTTTCAGCATTCATTTTGTAAGATTTGGAGTTCCAATTTTTTCTCGTTCTCTCCCTTTATTTATCCATTTCAAGACAGCAAGCAATCTGGATATAGTCATGCATGTATAGTCATTTTAAACATAGTCCCGTATTAGTGATGTTGTTGTACTGTTTATCTCAAAATATTGTTGTGTTGCTTTTGCAAACTTTAGAACTCTATTGTATGAACGTAAGATGATTTTTTTCACCATGGAGAATATTGTCATGATTTTGTCTTTAAGACGAGATAGTGAACTCAAATGTAAATTTTAATAACAAGAATTGGCATATTTATCAACTCTATGTTGGTCTTGAAATCTCAAAGTAAAGGCAATAAAACAATCATTTATTTTGAGAGGGGAGAATTTTTTTGATCTGAACAAATCCTTTACAGTTAAAAAATGTCTATTGAATAATTCTTACTTGTTGGATTGCATAGCAAATACAGAGAAAAACAAATCCAGATATTTGCAAATTTAATTGTGAGGCAATATCAAAACTTATGAACAGTTGAATAATGATAAAAGCCAATGGTACAAGACATATTACTAGACTGCATATGATTAATTGCCAAAGAGCGACAGAGACAACAAATCCTAAAAGATCTTTATGTTATTGAGTGGCCCAGAAAGATGTCACAGGAAGGATAGATCTTGACCTGGACCTTGAAAGAAGTAAAGAACTTGGATAAACAAGGAGGAAGACTTTCTTGAAAAAGGGAAGTATGAGCAAATTGATGGATGGTCAAGAAACTAGTAGACTTCTTGAGTAAACCAACAGAAGTACATAAGGGATATAGGAAAATAATGGAACAAAAAGGGTAAATAGATAAGTTGAGGTAAGTTTAAAGACTACTAGTTAGGGAATTTGGACTTCATCTTGCACTTGTGGGGGAAAATAGAAAGTATTTAAACAGTTGAGAGACTTATACAAAATAGTATTTTAGGGTGTTCATTATGGTGATAGTTGTTCAAGATGAACTAAAGAAGGAATAATGTGGAGGCAGGAAGAATTATTTCATTAGAGTAATATGAAAGTTTACAACATACTATTGTTTTCTTTCAGATAAAAGTAAGTAAAAAAATTAACATCAGGAATTTATTCCTAAAAGCAATTTCCAGAGTCTATAATGTAGTAACATACCCAGAGCCACTCCATTCTATTGTTTTTAACATTTGACAGTATTAGACAATGTTATTTTAAGTTTATAATGGTAACTAATTCAATGAAAGATTCTAAAATTCCTTTTGAATCTCAAAAAAAATATTCAATTATTTTTGTGGTTTAACGTCAATCATATTTTAGTATAGCCTAATTTTTTTAAAATTGGAGATCTTGCATATGACATAAATTTCAGTTAATTAAAAGACCCTAGTCACTCAAACAATAAATTAAGCTTTACAAGATGTGTCTAAGATACTCTAATCTGTCTTGATTATAGATAAACATGATTTTACTGTAGGCAGACTTTTAGTATTAATATTGCAATTTTTACCTGAAAAAGGAGGATCAGAAATGAAAACTTTCTACATAAAAAGTCAAATGAAGTCTCTGGTAATACTAATTAACTGCATGAAGAATTGCTTTTCATTATTTTTTTTCCTTTTTTCATCTTAGGTACTGCCTATGTATACTGACTTCTCACATAAAAAAGACTAAACCAGAACTGGAAATTGTCCTGCAGAAGGTCCATGAGCTTCAAGGTACAACAACAATGTGTTAATGTTACTATTTTAATGCATCCTTAATTTCCTACAAATCTTTCTGTTAGCTGTTCCATTGGCACTAGAAAATAACTAAATTATTTTTTAGATAACAGTAAATCATCATAGTAATGCATGCATATGAGAAAATATCAGGTAGGAAAGAGGGAAGGCAGAGTTAGTTTTGCATGTTGTCCACAAAAGATGAGGAAAATTTATATTCAGATGGTGTCAACCCTGTCAAAATCTGAATACTCTTTTACAGCTTAAACTACAGACTACTGTTTTCTCCAGATCTGTCGTGTAGTAGCATATTAACATAAAACTTAATGTTAAACCTAACATAGTTATTATTGTCTTTTGCATTGTTGACTTGTGATTTTTAAATAATTATAGGAAATACTCCATCTTCTCCTGATGCTGTGAGTGCAGAGGAAGCCTTAAAATACTTATTGCTTTTGGTGGATGTCAATGAATTATATGACCATTCTTTAGGGACGTATGATTTTGACTTGGTGCTTATGGTAGCTCAGAAGTCACAGAAGGTATGAATAATATCCATAATTTTTTATTTTTTTATCTTTTTATCCCTGCAACCTTGATAGTGGCAGTTGGAATTTTATTCCAAAAAAATTGATAGAAATGATGAAATTAAAGAATTTTTTTCAAAATAGTATGTTAAATAGTTGATGCTAATTAAGCATAAGTATGCTATATGCCATTCTGAAAAATGGAAAGGATTGTTTCTTACTAGTCCCAAATTTTACTTGGATTAAATTATGATTTCTTGTAAAGCTAATATTACTGATACTGAGGTACTTTTTGCTTTTGCATATGAATCAAAGATCCTGAGGATAAAATTTACCCACATCTTTCTAACTTCTTCAAGCACATATAATGGATATACCCTACTTTTTTTCCCCAAAAAATTAAGTATGAACAGCCTATTTATATTCAGTCTGCTCTTCCAGAGAGGATTTAAATGAGTTGCCCAGTGGCTCAGAGTGCTGTAGTGACATCACAAAATCTAAGAGTTGGAAGAGATACTTCAAGGGTTGACAAATTAAACCCATGACTTCCAAGAACTGATTTTAAAGGCTTTCTGTAAAAGATGCCTCATTCTCCCCATTCCCTACCCATCCTGTAGTAGTTCATTGGACGGCTCTCATAGGCTACTCCTCTTTGCAACTACTAGTCATTGGCTTTCTCTTAATGCTTCCAAAGACAGCAGAAATGTTTCAGTTAAGCAGCAGAGTAGATGGAGCTCAGTATTTGGAGTCAAGGGGTCTGAGCTCAGCTTCTGCTCCAAATATTTGCTCATTATGTGATCCTTGGCAAGTTTGCAAGGATTCAAATGAATTAACTTTTGCAAAGTGTTTTGAAAACTTTAAAAAAGTACCACATAAATATCAGCCATTAGTCATTATTATTATTTGCTACCATGTCATATTGTTGCCTCATGTTGAGCTTGTGGTCTACTAAAATCTTTAAATCTTTTTCACACAAACGATTGTTTAGCTTTGCTTCTATCCCCATTCTACTTTTGTAATGCTGGAGTTTTCAACCCAAGTAGAAAACTTTAGATATATCCAAGTTGAATTTCTTCTTACACAGTTCAGTTCATTATCATGTAGAGATTTTTTTGGCTCCAGTTTTTGTCATGTAATTAGCTGTCTCTCCAAGTTTCACATCCTCTTCAAATTAATCAGTTTTCTATCTGTGCCTTCATCTGAGTCATGAATAAAAAAAAAAATGTTGCCCAGGATTGGACCAAGCATAAATTCTTTGGGCATTCCACTAGTTACCCCTCTTAAAGTTATCAGTGACCCATTAGTGACACCTCTTTGGTTCTTGTCATCCACCCAACTGAAATTATGTTGAAAAGAAGGACCATATAGCTTTATCATGTTAAGAGCTGATATAGAGATTTTACAAGTTATTTTATCTAACCTCCTCATTGTATGAGGAAACTGAGGATAAGATTTAAGTAATTTAGATAAGCTCATACAACTGATAAGAGGCAGAGCCAAGATTTTAATCAATATCCTAAGTGGAATTTTGGACTTGGAGTCAGGGAGACCTGGATTTGAATCTTATAGAAAATAAGGCATAGACATTTAATTTAGCCTCAGTTTCTTTGTCTGCAAATTATGAGTAAAAATAACACTTAACTTATGAATAATTGTGAGAATCAAACTATATACAAAGCACTTTGCAAACCTTTAAGGACTCTTTTTATTGTTATTTTTTTACACTAAAATCGGTGCTCTTTCCATTAAAACCATACTGTTTCCCTCTCTCTTCTGTTTTGTGTAAATCTTCTATTGCTCGGTGTGGTTTTGAAGATTGGCACTCAGTAAATACTTGATTAATAAGTTCTAAGACTTGTTTATTAATGTGATCTTGGCATAAATTCAATTTATTTCATAATTAGAAATAAACATTTGAAAACAAAAGGAATATAGTGAGAAATCCATTGTAATTATCTTTTAGGTGGGAACCTTGATTTTATTAGAGCTACAAAATAAAGCATGAGAATGAGGTGATGAGATGAAATTTTAGTAAATATTAAAATATATTGTTCTGCATAAGAAGTAAACATCATTTACATTTTTGAAAAATTTAGGCTAAGTTGACATGTATTATTTGATATTCAAGAAAAAGGAATATAGCAATCTTTGTTTGGTTCTTTAGGATCCCAAAGAATATCTTCCATTTCTAAACACACTTAAAAAGATGGAAACCAATTATCAACGTTACACAATAGATAAGCATTTGAAACGGTATGAAAAAGCCATTGGCCACCTCAGCAAATGTGGTAAGTCTATGACAATACTGGTTATGTTGCTTTACTGTTAAATTTTTAAAAAGATAACATTGATAATAAAGTCATGCAAAATAGATTATAATTTCTGTCTAAAACCTGTCTTGTTTATTGTAACTGCATATATTACATTAACCAGCTAAATATATTATTAAAATGTTGCACATAATTCAGAATTTTAAAAATTGAATCATTTAAATTTAATTAAGGGACATGGAGACTTAAATTTTTTAACTATAAATTTAATCATCATTAATAAAGAGTGAAATAAACACAAAATTTAAGAAATAAAGTCATACGCAAAATCTATCATTACATTCTTTCAAATAAACAAAACAAAAAACCACTAACAAATTAAATGTATTTTCTGTTTTCTTCCTTCTTAAACACTGTAGCTACTTGTCTTTTAAAAATGTAATTACAGTTTGACATCAAAAAAATCATATCACTTTATATCTAAGACCTGGTCATTTAAAAAATTATTTGTAATGAGGCCCTGCAACAGAATGGTATAAGTGTCCAAGGAAATGTTACAGTAGTAGAAACAGTAGAACCTAGCAACATACTAGGTTCTTGTTAAAAAAAAAAAAAAATTATGTAAATTAGTAAGCATAAAAAAACTATCAAATACACATAAAAAGTAAGGCATTAAAAACACTTAATTAGCAGTACAGAAACAGAAAACAGATAACAGAAACAAGATAATAGAAAATGTGTTCATTCTTAGTCCCTTCCAATTCTGTCCAAAGTTTCACTGCCTTTGGCTTTCTTCTTTTGTATATATTTGTATCTACATGTGTGTGAATATAAACTGGTGTATACAAAAATATACACATGTATGTATATGTACATGTGTGTAATCAATGTAGTCACTTCAATTCCACTTATTTTGCCTTGCGATCTTCTATGTGTGTCTTTGCAGTTTTTCTTGTAGTCATATTTCTTCTCCCCTTTTAAAAACAATATTCATGATAATTAACCCTAATATATTAAGCCATTTTCTAATTGTTATGCATATTAGACTGTTTCCAATTTTTAAAATTATTATAAAAAATGTAGCTAATGAATATTTTTGCATAGTGATGGATACTTTTTTTTTTTCCTATTGATAAGTGCATTTTGTAATATTTTTAGAAGGTCCTAGTACAGAAATTGGAGGGTAGAAAGATAGAATTAAGATTCTTGTATTTTGCTGGGTTGCTTTCTAAAATATTTGTATGAGTTTTATAAGTTTTCTTTTTTCTTCTTCTAGTGTTTTGATTTGCATTTCTATGACTATTAAGAAATTTGAGCTTTGTTTCCTGTGGCTGTTAATGTATTTGTATTGCCTCCTTCATAAATTGTCCACATACATCCTTTGAGTTCATTGAAAGTTTATTATTAGTCTAAAAGAGATATTTTAATTAAAGTTCAGGTTCTTTATAACAGATTTTCCTAACACGGGACACTGCATCATTTCATTCAGTTTGACTTCATGAAATGTTTATGATATAAAAGCTTCAATTTGTTTATTCTTAAAGATTGAATTTAATTTAAAATCATACCCAAGAGCCACTAGTAGAAACTGTATTTTTTCATTTAATGAAAAAAGTTTTTCTCTCAATTTTGAATGTTTTTAACAGAAAAACATTACTTTTATTAGCTTTTGGAAAATCTTAAATAGCAATGCTGCTGCACTGTTGAATAATCTCTGAAACACCTTTAAGAGATTTGAACAAAATGATGCAGAATTCTAAATCTTCTAGTTCAGTGATTCTTAACCTGGGTCTGGAATTTGCATTTTGTTTTGTTTTTTAAATTGTATTTCAGTGTAATTGTTTCCTTTCAGTATAATAATTCAATAATAATTGTATGTATTACTTTACTCATTTAAAAGAATCATTCTGATAATCATTCTCTTTACCAATCTCCCTATAATTATATATGTAACTACATATAACAAGTCTGCCATAACACAAAAAAATGAGAGTCCCTGTTCTAAAATTTGAGCGAGTAGCCTGGGCTAATGAAAACCTTATTTAGTAATCAGGACTAATGTGGAAGTTTTTATAAAAGTGCTCAGTAAAAATTTAAGTACGACTTAATTTTACTCTAGTCTTCTAATATATTATGTGCTAGAAATCCCAGTACAACATTAATTGTTCAGTTGTGATTGAAGTATAATGCCATGAGCTTTAAGCAAATGTTAGAGCCTGACCTACTTAGAAGGAGGTTTCAAGAAGTTTGCAAGTTTCTAGAGAAAAAAATCACTCCCACTTTTGATAGGTTGTGATTCCTCATTGTCTCTTTCCATGCATCCCTCTTCCTTTAATAGCTCACATCAGGAATGAACAACCTATTAGGGAAAAGTAAGGAGCATGGCAATAGGCCACAATGACCAACTGACCCCTGGCTGAGGCTCCAAGAGCTTCTTATATATGGTCTCTTAAAGGTGTGAACTCAAAGGTTGACTCCTCCTCCGAGAGTGGGCTTGTGGGAGCTGTGACTTGTGAATTTCCTCCACTGAAGTTATGAATCTCACACTGAATCCTGACTTGTGAATCTCCAACGCTAATGTGTGAATTCTTAAAGGTGTGAACTCTGAACTAGAGAACTGCTAAGCAGGGTGCTAAAATTAGACAACTTACTTATCACTTTGTAAGAATCCTAACAGTATATAAGAAATTTTACTTAGAAAAGCTGCCCACCACCTTAATTGTACCCTGAAACAACCGAACCTGAAGCTTTCAGATGTGACCGTTGTAAGAAACCCTCACATTTGTTCCCAGTTGTTGTTTCTGAAGCAGTTCACTTGGAGGCTCACCTATAATGTATCCGTGTTTCATTTCTAGAGTAACTTCTGTGGTCAAACCTGTGGTTTTAAGGGTGAGGCCTCATTCTTCCCTTTATCTAACTTGAGCCTAGTCATGGAAAAGCCAATTTTATTTTTCATTGATTTATTCAGTAAACATTAATCAAAGGTATGATTAATGAGTACTTGTTAAAGCACAAGTTTTAATAGCTTAGCTGCACTCTTTTAGGATACTGTGTGTATGTGTGACTTAAACATCTGTGCTTATGTAATATACAAGTATGTGATATTCATACTATCAACACTCATATGTTTGAAATTGAATTTACATTCAGCACACTACCTTGAAATCTTATGGTAGATGAGCCATTTGAAGTGAGCTGTTTTACTCCAGTAAAATGAGTAAATCACCAAATGGCAAATCGATTCAATATAAGGAGAATGATCTATTAAAAAGTTTTCCACCAGGCTGCCCTTGAAGATAGTGAGGTCTGTAAACAGATGATAAAAAGCCATTTATTTCTCAGGGTTATTCTAAATGATATTACTAATTGGACAGTCGAACTAGATGATGTCTTATATCCCTTCTAATTCTAAATTCTTTATTTTAATTAATTCTATTTCCATAGGACCTGAGTATTTTCCAGAATGTTTAAACCTGATAAAGGACAAAAACTTATATAATGAAGCTCTGAAATTATATCCATCAAGTTCTCAACAATACAAGGTCAGTGATTTGTTATTCCAAAGTTTTGTTGAATTTGCAGTAGAATTATTTAGACTAGTATTATACCCAGTAACTCTGGGTTACCTAGGTAACTGTTCTTGACTTTGAGGTTTATCTTTAAGCTGTTTAGACATATTATCATCCTAAATAAGTGGTATTATATATTATATCACACACACACACACACACACACACACACATATGAATGACCAAACCTGTCTGTATTGGGGCTATTTTATTGATACTGGAATTTTTGTAATCTCATTTACCCTTAAATTTGCTTTAGGATATCAGTAGTGTGTATGGGGAACACCTGAAGCAAAAGAATCTTTTTGAACAAGCAGGACTGGTATTTGCCCGCTCTGGTGCTTATGAGAAAGCTTTGGATGCTTTTGTGACCAGTGGCAGCTGGCAGCAAGCCTTCTGTATGGCAGCTCAACTAAACTATACCAATGACCAATTGGCTAGTCTGGGTAGAACTCTGTCAGGTAAGACTTGGTATTTATTTCATTTGTTCTGTATAACCCTTTTGTTTTTGTTATTTCTTTGATACATTTGTACATTCTTAATTTACTGTATCATATTTTAAGATAATTTACACAGCTCTCAATTAAATTGGGAATAGTAGAATATACCAATATGATTTCAGACAAAGCTAGTTTTTAATTTTGGAGATAAGATTGTAGATTGTGGAGTAAATGGAGAAATGACTCATAATAAACAGATTTTAAGAAGTGGTTTATTCGTAATGCATAAATAGGGAAGAGTAATACATCATTGGATCCAGGTGCTCGAGGAAAACTTGTTTTTACCCTAGCATAACAAGGAGATCCTTTCCACTCACTGTTTTGTTCATAATACTCTGGTTAGGAAGCACTATTACAGTCATACACTGTAACAGTCATACAGTAAACAAGTCCTTGAATAGCAAAGAAATAGTGTTCCACTTGTATCTTGTAGTTGCCTTTCTGCCAAATTCATCCTCCTTATCACCCTCATCTTTGTCTATTCAGTCCCTATTTTAGACTTCTTTCCTATCCATTTATTCACTTTTTAATCATTCATTGGTTTTGTATTCTCTCATTTCCAAATGTGAGCCACTGAATCTATGGATAGTTTAACAACTACCAAGTGCAGTAATTCAGCATCCTAATCTATAAGTCATATATTTGGCTACAAAAATAAAATTTCTTTCAGTCTTATTGGTAGTTTTATATATATATATATATATAAAATCAGTATATGAAAGAATTCTTGGTAGTACAGAATTGCAAGCCAACAAAGGCCAACAAATGTAGAATTCTAGGGCCAAATGGCTTATGTGTTCTTCAGTTTTTGCCATATTTTATTGTTGTCATACCTGGAGGAAGCATCAGTTTCCTTAGACTATACATAGTAAAGAGATGGCTTGCAAGCACCATGGAGGCATGTAGATATAAGAGAAGACAATGTTAAAATACAGCTTCAATGTTTCTGTAAGTAGCCAGTAATCTTTTCAACATGCTAAAGTTTCTTTGTAGGAGTAGTTAGAGACACTGAAATTTGCTTGTTTTTTGACCGTATAATAGAGCAATTAGACTTCCCTTTTCCTTCTGACAGTTCCTGTGTTTTGCTTGGGTATCTCTCTTCCAGTGGCCTCAGGCATTCTAAAGATCTCCTTCTGCTTTTAATTTTCTGCTGCTGAGCCATAGAGCTCAACTTGAGCCACAAAGGTCATCTTAACCTGAGCCCTACGTTAAAACAGCCCCAGGTTATCAGAATTTAAATATTCCTCTGCCAGCTTCTCCTTGGGATCCTGGCAGCCTGTTTTTTTCCTAGATACAAGAAATTCTTTTTCACATGAAGCAAGATGATGAAATTTTTAGCCATGTAGGAATTTAGATAGAAAGATATTTCCTAAATTTTTCAAAAATGTTTTGCATGTCTAAGCTGCTGAGTGATTTAGAGATATTTCCTACAGAGTTTGTCTTTCACATTTTGAGCATTTTCTCATTCTTCATGAATGTTGGATTTCTTCTGTCCAGATTTACTATCCTCTGTTCATTTTCTCTCCTGTGTAACTTTTAATTAGGCTCTTATATTGATCCAGGCATTGTGTTTTATATTCCTTTCTCTGGCTTTTTCTCCTATATTGGTTGAGAGAAGTAATCATAATGGAAACACAAACTGCAGGTTAATGTCTCAATTCAGACAAACTGCAAAGTTTAACTTGGTTCTGTTTTGTCACTTAGATCTTTTTCTGCTAAAATAATAGGTAAATATTATGCTACAGGGGAACCATTCTCATTGTTTGGGAAAGCTCTAAAGTGTTTGCATAATTAACATTTGAGTACAATTCATTTGCTGATCCTTTATATATAAAAAATTTTTTCTTCATAAAATGTGTTAATCTGTTCAAATACAAAATTCCTTCTATTTTTTTCTTGCTTTGATTCAGTGAGTCTCCATGTTTTAAGAAGTAAAGTTGCCCTTAATTAAATTAACTGTGTTTAGAATATTTTTCTCCAGATTCGCTATTTTTTAATATTGTTTAGGATTGTCCTTAGATTCATAAGACCTTGTTAAAACACCATCCTAAAGAGGTATTCTTCTGCACATTTTCATGATCCAACTTCAGTTGGTTGAAGATTAAAATATCTCTTTTCCAACATTAAAGCAAGTATGAATTAAATGCTTACTATTAAAAGTATTCTGAAGGAGTTTTTAGGAATCTCTTGACAAATCTGTTATTGACATCCTTTTCCTACAGGAAAACTAGCTGTCATTGACATCCTTTTCTTACAGGAAAATTAGCAGAGCAGAGGAAACTCAGTGATGCAGCCCAAGTTTTGGAGCAGTATGCTCAGGTAAAATCTCTTTTCTTTTTTTCATATTAACTTCTTTCACCAAAAAGCTGTGGCATAGTGGATAGAGTGCTGGATCTAGTCAGAAAAACCTGCACCCAAATTTGGCCTCCAAGACTTACTAGTTATGTGCCCTTGGGCAAGTCGCTTAACCCTATTTGCCTCAGTTTCCTCATCTGTAAAATGAGCTAGAGAAATAAATGGCAAGAAAACCCTAAACTGGATCGTGAAGATTTGGACACAACTAAGATGACTGAATAACAACAAAAGTTGCTCTGATTATCTCTTTTAATTAGGTCTGTTATTGCTTTTAATTTATCTGAGATTATTATTGTTATCCTTCCTTTTTATTTTAACTTCATCTGAAGCATAATAGATTCTGTTCCATCTCCTTATTTTAACTGTCGGTGTATCTTTCTGTATCAAATGTATCTCTTGTGAAAAAAAAAAAGTTTACATACATACATAGTGAGAGTTGGATTCCAGTTTCTTATCCTTCTGTTTACTTACCACTTTCATTTTATAGGTAAATTCATTCCATTAACATTTACAGTTATGATTATTAACTATGTATTTCCTGCCATCCTATTTTAATTTAATTTTTCTTTTTTTATTCTATCTCTTCTCACAAGTCTGTTTTGCTTTAACCACTGCCTCCTTTAAAAAACATCCTCCCTTTTATCACACACACTCCCTCCCCCGGCTCACACACACTCCTTTCTGTTATCTCCCTCTCCTCCTAAAGTCATTGAGGATGTTAAGAGATTATAAAGTAACAGCTATCAAAACCATTTGATTAAAAAATTAAGAAGTAGTTCAGTGGAATATAGTAGACAAGGAAGAAGCAGAAACAGTAGAATTCCAGATCCCAGTGTTCAATAAACCCAAAAATATGAATTACCTAAGAAAAAAATCCTTATTTGATGAAAATTTAATGAGAAAATTGGAAAGCAATTTGAAAGAAATTGGCCTTATTCCATCTCTTATTATTCCACAATTCCAAAAAGTACATAACCTTAATATTAAAGATCATACTTAAAAAAAATTAGGAGAGAGACAGGTTTCCCAACTGTAGGCAGATATGTTCTTAGAAATAAGCGATAATTACAAAAAATAATAAAGATGCAGATTTCAATTACATAAAATTGAAAAGGTTTTCACAAAGAAATTTATTGTGTGTAGGTTGAACAGAGGAGTGATCCAGTAAGGGGAAAAAAATCAAGTTTCTCAGATAAGGATTTGGTATCAAGATATATGGACAATTTAGATACACATAGATTTAGATAGGCATATCTATATCAAATGTCCCAAAAATCTTAATGAATGTATCATAAGAAAGTACTTTTTAAATGTAAAAACAAAAGCTATCAATAAGAAAGTGGTTTTTTTTTTTTTTTTTTTTTTTTTTTTTTTTTTTTTTAAATAGGGCATCTTGCTGGTCAGTTGATAGACAAAAGAGATAGAAAGAAGTTTGTATAAATGAATACTATGGTCTTAAAAAGAGGGAAAGGTATTGATATAGTGTAGGACTATGGATCAAGTTTGGATGAATATATTTACAACTCTTTTTGGGTACATCTGTAACATGTCAACTATGCTGAAGAAGTTGGAAAAGTGCAGAGAATTTAGAATCAGAACATCTGGATTTAAATCCTTCCTCAGATGTAATGGATGACCTTCTCCTTGCCTGGACTTCCTCAAGCTGAAATGACGAAATTGACTTGGTTATCTTAACAGCCTCATATGCTGTGATTCTAGCTTCTAAAGATCAGTACAGTTGTTAGGATAGCATGGGGTATTGTATTTTTTTGGATAACTTGGATTTTTTCCCAAAATGTCTAACATGGTATAGCAGAAAGAACATTAAATTTTGAACCAAGAAATATAGATTGTAATCCTGGCCCTACTGATTGACAGTTATGGGATTTTTAACTATTTTATTTAATCTCTCTTGACTATAAAATGAGGGCAGAGATACTTGCATTATCTTCTTCATCAGATTTAAGGATATAAAATGCTTTATAAACTATAAATGTTATTGCTTTCACATAACATTTATCATTCATTCTTACTTTTGCTGGAGCAAATGGTAGTAAATCCCGTTGTATAGTCAGAGAAGTGTGAATTAAATCAGTGTGAGCCAGTGGGTGATCTGGAAGTGAAGCCCAGTACTTCTGCTTCCTAATGCCATACTGGCTCCCAATCCAGTGTTCTCTGTTGAGGAATAGAAAACAATTTAAATAACATTTAAGATAATAAAAAGCAATTAAGAACTCTAGTTTATGTTGCTTTTCAAATGAAGGTAAAGGCTGATCTGGCTTGATTATTAAATTTTGTCTATTTCTTAATTTCACTTATTTTAACATTTTTGAAAACTATTAAATATTAGGGATTTTCCATAAATGATTACCTTATCTTTTATTTCCTTGTCAGGACTATGAAGAAGCTATACTGTTGCTATTAGAAGGAGCTGCTTGGGAAGAAGCACTACGACTGGTAAGAGGATTTTCAGACTGATTTTTGATGGACATTGAATTAAGGTAGTGAAAGTGGCAAGAAAGTCATCTGAAATCTTTCATCTACTGATGTCAACTAGTAAGCTCATGCTCTTAGACTGAGAGTTTGAGGAAATAGATTTAGATATGACTCATTTTTTTTTCTTTCATTATAAATATTGAAATGAGCTCAGCTCTAATGTAATATATATTTATATTTGGTCTGAAGTTAGTAAATTTTACTTTTCTTAGCTTTTTTTGAACCTAGTACTTGAAGCTGCCATTTAGTAAGTCACTGGAAAAGATGTTCACTTTCTAAAATGAGCTATTCCTAAATATTTATTTATCCTTGGAGGAGGCCTGTTCACATTGTTCCTGTTATTATTGTTGAGTTTTTGCTTTTAGGTTCACAAATACAACCGACTTGACATCATAGAGACTAATATTAAACCTTCCATTTTAGAAGGTGAGTATTTGATTTTATTAAATTTGGACTCATGCTTTAAAATGTTTAATTTGAAACAAAGAGGAAAGGGCTTGAGAGGTCCTGACCATTGTCTTTTCCAGTGCTATCACACTGGAGAGTGGAACACAACAGAGCACTGGACTTTGAGTCAGAAACACCCAAGTTCAAGTTCAAATCTGGCATCAAACATTTGCTAGATGTGTGACCTTGGGCAAGTCACTTATCCTTGTTTGCCTCAGTCTGCTCCTCAGTAGAATTACTCCCTATCTCCCAGGGTTGATAGGAATCAAATGACTTAATGTTTGTAAGGCACTAGGTCAGTCTTAAAGCACTATATAGAATGTTTCAAAACTCTTAGTTGTAGTTTTAAGTCATTATTTTATGTCTCAGTCTTAGAAATCTCAAGAATTTTTTCAGTCTCTTCCTTGCATTATTTAGCATGATTGGTCCTCCTTTTTCCTTTATTTTCAAGATACCATATTCTACTAGTTCTTACATCTTGGATGCCTTTCTTCTGTTCATTTTGATTAATTCTCTTATTGATACCTTAAGAAAAGTTTTCTCCCTAAGATTTGGTTGGATGATGAAATTATCTTTTTTTTAATTTCTATATCGATTTTGGTGCTTTTAATGGCTTGCAGACTGGGGGCTGGAACTTCACATTCCTTTTTTTCCGACTAAATTATAAGATGGTGTATTATGTTAGTGAGAATTCTTCTATCTTGGTTAGAAAACTTAAAACCCTTGTTTCTTCCTGGGTTCTAGTTGTTTTTTTTTTTTAACCTTTACTTGTGCCTCTTTGCCTTTAAAGCCATTCTAAAACTTTTTTTTTTTTTCCATTTTACCACATAGCCCAAAAAAACTACATGGTACTTATGGATTCTCAGACAGCCATTTTCACTCGCCATAGAAAGCGTTTCCTGGTGGTTCGAGAACTAAAGGAGCAAGCACAACAAGGGAATCTGGGTAGGTGCTAAATGACTTAATTTGTATGATAAGGGTAACCCAAAGCAGAATAAGCAAAAGCTTATTCTGTCATTGTACCACATTATAATGTTAGAAAAATAATAAGTTATAGTGAATCTTTTATGGTCTTATTTAGTTTTAAAGTGAACTTTTATGGCTTTTCTTATTTTTCCATTCCCTATCAAGTTTACCATAATTATCTTACCTTGTTAAATTAATATGTTTGGAAGGGAGACTCAAAAGTTAATGTATGCTTTTGTACATCTTTAACTCTGAATAAAAAAGATTTTGTTTATCCTTCTTCTCTTACAGATGATGATATGCCAAATGGCCAGGAGTCAGACCTCTTCTCTGAAACTAGCAGTATCATGAGTGGTAGTGACATGAGTGGCAGATATTCTCATAGTAACTCCAGGATATCTGCGTGTGTATACTGATTATTAAATAATTTGTTATATTCTTAGCACTGTGGTCTTCATACTATAAAATGCAAATATTTGGTATTTCTAGGACAGAAGTTACAATATGCAGTAGTGGAAAGAACCCCTCTTTTGATATCCTTAGTTACTATCTTGGTATTTAATTTCCCATTAGTTTTTCCCCCTATGTTTAATTGTTTGAAGATAATTTTATTGGGGAGGGGGGGGCAAAATTGTATTTAGTTCTGTTTTTTCTTCATTCCTATTATTGTCATCCGCCCAAAGATCACTTTGTTCTTCCAGTAGAGATTAAAAAAAAAAAAAAAAAAACACTTTAAAAAGTCTTTAGAATTCACTTAAAGCTGCTGTTGGATGAATTTAAATATTTTAATAGTATTTTATGGGATCTTTATTCTTTTACATTTTTCCATAGTTATCTGACCTTGCATCAATTTATTTGATCAATAAATGCCTCCCTGTTCAGAAACTTTAGTCCTTTAATCATTTCCCTCTTGTGGGCCATATCGGAATCATTATTGTTTGTCTCAACAGAATTTCTTTCTTGAGATCATCTCATCTCTTTGAAACTAACTTCCCTTTAAGAATCATAGGCTTTGAGATAGGACCTTTTTTGTGAAAGCTGCTCTCCCTGAGCCTAAGATTTGGGTTGGACTTTGCCTCCTTTTATCTATTTATCCTCCTTTTATCTGTTACACAATTAATACAATTATGTAGCCACTTCTCCCTCCAGAGTTTCATCATTTCTAGTTTTGCAACTCTTGACATACACACACTTGTATGTCAAGGGACAGGGAGGCAGCAAGATGCATAAGACCTAAATCTGAATTTGCCCTACCATATATTCTTACATAATTTTGGGGAAATGACTAAACTTCTGTTGGCCTCAATTTTATCATCTCAAAAAAGAATCTGGCTAGATGACTTAAAGGTCTTTTCCAATTCGAAATCTCCATATTTAAATATCCTTTTGGCAATTTCTTCCTTAATAGTAGTTCTCAGTCATTTATAGATTGATCAGTACCATCCCATCCTACTCAGGTTCTCTGACTCTCCATTGAGAAGTTCTCTTTTTTGAAAATAATTCTCAAATTATTTTCCTAATAGGAGGTCCTCCAAGAATCGCAGAAAAGCAGAAAGAAAGAAGCACAGCCTGAAAGAGGGGAGTCCCCTTGAAGACCTAGCCCTTTTGGAAGCCCTGAGTGAAGTGGTAAACAGCATTGAAAAACTGAAAGGTATATTCTTGATGCTTATGTGCCAAATACATTGGTTTATGTAGTAACTACTCCATCGGAGAAAAGTACTTAGTTTTATTGAACAGACTTATAGGCTGACAAGAAATTAATAATGGGCATGATGTCCCAGCCGTAAGAACAGGAGAACCTCCTGTTCTGTCCTGTACAAAGAAGGATCCGTTTCTGATTCCCCCCTGAAATGGCCCTGCCTTTGGAGTTAACATAGTCCATAGGAGATGCACATTTCAAAGCTATAAAGACGTCACCCTGGATTCCACAAATAGTAATCAAACTTTTTGATTGATCAAAATTATGAATTCTTAACACTACCACTGAATTAAAGGAAACTAGTAGAAGGGCAGAGTAAGCAATAGTATAACTTATTTCCCACGAAATAGAACCACTGAAAACTGCAGTTTGTTTTTTGGAGGAGAGGAATATTCTGTATGTATAGCTGTAGTGTATGATATTGATTTATGTTCCTTTTGGGAAAAAATAGTATTTTTTACTATTGTATTGAAGGAATTGAGGATGTAGTTCTTAGATCCTGATGATGTCTCAAATTTATTCTCCCTAGATGACATTTACCAGCTTTTAAAAGTACTCTTTCTCTTTGAGTATGATGAACAAGCAAGAGAGTTACAGAAAATGTTTGAGGATACTCTGCATCTGATGGAAAGTTCAATCCCAGAAATTTGGACACCTTCCCGCCAACAGAATCTAACTATTCCTGTAAGTTTCCACTAAATTGCATTTTTTTGTATTTAAACTTCCATTTTATAAGTAAGGGAACTTATGATTTGGTTATTTTCATTGAGTTACCAAAAATAAATTTGCTTGGATTTTTTTGGGGGGAGGGGGATTGGTAAACTGATGAATAAGCAAATTAAAATACAAGAAAATTTAACTAAGGCAACTCACAGATATAGGGACAGAATAATGAATGCCCTCACCTTTAAAAAGAAGATTCCACAACAAACAAAAAATGGGGTGCATAAATACTGTAACCCCAGAGACTTAAGAAATTTTTGGTTTTCTAACGTTTCGATATATTTTACTTCATTTGATCCTCACATAGATACCTTTTTAGGCTGGTAGGATAAGGACCTTTTGAATAAGAAATATAGGACCTTATAAATTAGAAAACTGAGGTTAAATGACCTACCTGGAACATATAGTGAATTACAAATTTAATAGACACCAGCCTGAACATTTCAAAAAAGGAAAAAAAAAAAAAGATTGTATGTGACTCAAAGATTTATCATAGTTTTTCACAGAATTTGATAGTTGAAAGGGATCATCTTTTCTCACTCTTATCCAAGAAGAATATCCCTTACATACACACATGGCATGTGGTCATCCAACCCCAGCTTGAAGACCTTCATAATAGAGGAACATGCCAACTTTTGAAGCCTACTCAATTTTTTGAACAGTTCTAATATTACTAGAAAGTTTTTCCTGACATTAAAGCATAATTTCTTTCTTTGCAACTCTTTTGGAGCTTAACAGAGTAAGTCTAATGCTTCTTCCATGTGACAACCCTTTAGTTTTTTTTAACACAATTAGGACATCCTGAGTCTTTTTTCAGGCTAAAGTTCTCCAGATCCTTCAACATGGTATACAGAGGGTCCCAAAAATCTTAGTGCAGTTTGAAGCTAAGCATAGCTTAAAGCTAAACTTAGAGCCTTACTAATTCTTGTGGAACCCTCTTATTTAATGAATGATCCTGCTTGCCATCCTATAGACAAATATTGTACTCACCATTGTGCTTCAACTGTAATGTCCAGAGCTGAATCCATTAATCCAGAGAAAGTGGTCTGAAGAAGGCCTCTTGACTTTACCTTTTTACATTGCTATTAGTCATTGATACATATTCTCTTGATTTTACTTTCCTCATCCTGCATTAGGTCATATAAGTATTCCATATATCTCTGAATTCTTTGTGTTCATCATTACATGGTGCAGGTTGGGATGGGGGGTAATCCAGACCAATAATCTTTGGTGGTGCAACTGATCCATGATTTTAGGTTTTATGGAATTGCTTGGGGGTATTCAGAGGCTAAGTGATTTGTCCCTAGTCACATAGCAAATATGTGTCCAAGGTGGACACAGGTTTTTCCTTACTTTGAGACCAGCTTTTTATCCAGTTTGCTCTGCTGTTTCACTAGGCCATGATAATCTTTTGCAATTCAGTTTGAGTTTTTGTTTGCTGTTAGATTTCAGCTCAATTTCTTCTCTTTTTCTTAAGTTGTTCATATGTTTGAATACCTACTTAGACTTGTCACCTAATGAAAGCCAAAATAAAATTATGTATGTGTTTTAAGTGATGATCTTCATGAGATTGCAACTTTGGGAGTAAATAAACCTGCTAGAAGTTTATAGGGTCTCTTTTTTCCCCCCTCATAGTTTTACTGAACTGATCTTCTCAGACACCAATCCAAATCTTTGCAACTCTGGAGGAAATAACCACACACTTATTTTTTATAATAAGCTTAAGTGTTGCGTCAATTGGTGAATTTCCAGCAAATTTTTTTTGCATACATTGTATACATACATAACAGGATTCAGATATCCTCAAAATCAAAGCTTTTTCCCCTAATGTAAGGTCTAAATAAGACCATTGGTGTACGAATCACAAATTCTTATTCTTTTGAGAATTGTGTGGCTATGCTAGCAAAGTGTATTAGAGAGGCCCTGTCCTTATTCATCTGGTAGATCCTTTGAATGCTGTAGACAATTTGCACCTAAAACAAAAAAAAAATTTTTTTCATTGAATGTATTAATGTATTGCCAATAATATTTCTTTCTGCTTAGGTTCTAGGTCCCAATTCAACTGCAAACAGCATCATGGCTTCCTATCGACAACAAAAGGCTTCAGCTCCTGTATTCCAAGGTTAGTTCTTCAAAAGAATATGGATATGTTAGTAAACTGAAGAAAAAACTTTGTCATTCTAAGTTTCTAGTCACTTCTCATAAATTCTTAATTTTAAGTTGATAGAAATGTGTATTTAGCATTCAAGTCAAATTCCACTGTAGCAGTCTTGAGGATCATTAAGAGTATTTCATATTCCTATTAGAATTTGATTGTATTAAATTTGACAGAGCGTAAGCTATTAGCTGAAAACCTCATTAAATCAAGATTTTACATGGAATCTGATCAAAATGATGTCAATGACCCTAACGTTATGTTGCCTCCTGAATTTGGATACAATGACAGGAAACTGGAAAAATAACCCTAAGTGAGTAGGATAGAAAGAGAACAAAATCTCAGTCCCACTACCAAGTTTTCTACGTGAATCACTTAAATGAATATTTTCTTTCCATTGTATATATGTAAGGGAAGTAATGTGTAGTTACCAAGAGCATCAAGTGTAACAATTTCTGATAATAGAAAAAAAAATCACAATTCTTTTTTTTTCTGTTAATATAATAAATGTGGAATTTCAGGGATCTTGGGTTCATTTTAACATATAATTATACCTTCTTCCATTATAGATGTTTTCTTCTTATCAGATTTTTTTTCATTTTCCTTTTTTTCCAGATGCAGAACTTTTTATACCTCCAAAGATCAATAAAACTATCCAGTGGAAACTGAACCTTCTAGAATAATATTGATGCCATTTGGAAGTGCTCTAAGGGTGAATAACATTATTTTAAATTCATCTCAGTCTTTTCCTATACCAATCTTGAGATCTTAATATTTGAACCTTGGAGAATGTGAGAGGAATATCCTCTGAAATACAATTACTTTTTGGGTCAGACCTTAAAATTTTTTTCAGAGTACTCATCTCTTTAGTGTCTTATGCTAAGCTTCTCATTTTTAAAACAGACTTCAGTCTGTATATAGTATCAGTTACAAGTACCTCACTCCTAAAAAGTTAATGAATACTTTTTAATGCAGGAGTTAGGACTAGCTTCTCTTCTCACTACACTTTAATACACAGTGGCAAATTACTTAAGCTTTTGTATGTAATTTTCTCATCTTTAAAATGAGAATGATTCCTGTCTTCCCCCCTCACAAGTGTGCTGTGAGGGCAAATGACTTCATGCCAATCATATGCTTTAAGTTCTTGGCGAAAGGGAATATATATATGAAAAATAAGCTATTAGTAGTCATACTACCAAGTTACTAAAGCATAATAAGTTTTATGGTTCCATTGAATTTTTAAATTTTCCTATTTATCAATTTTCACATAGTTTGCAGTTGTTACTTTGATGAAAATTACAGGTTATACCTCAACAAATCATGAGCTTCAGGATGTTGAGTTTTTTTCTGCTATAGTTGGTTGTGAACTATGTGAACTATTTTTACTGCCTTGATACTTAATGCTAATGAGAGCAGTGTTAGAAGATTAACTCAAATTGAAATGCCTATAAAATAGTTATATTTAGAACAGAATTTAACAGAATATCTACATGGCATAGATAATGTAACAATAACTCCTGGTTTCCCCAAGATTCTTTGTTAATATGTTAGGTAGAGTTTCAGATACTACTTTGTTTTGATTATTGGTGTTCTGATTTTCATTCCATTCTTTTTGACAAATAGATTTTTAAGGATGATTTTCTTCCTTGTTCTGAGAAAAGAATTTAAAATTAAAAGAAAGATAGAGTATATGGATATAAATCTTGAGCTTGCAGCCCAGTTCATTTTCATTACTACTCCATGACTGTTATGTCTTATTCAGAACCTTCCATGAACTGCCCTTTATATGAAATAAAACCACAAAATAGCTCCTATATAGATTTTACTGATTACAGAATATAAACCACCAAGAAATTTTATTTTTATTACTCTGGATATAGAATAGTGATAATAAGAATTTTTACACCTTTGGTTGTCTTTGGTAACTTTCTGAGATATGTAGTCAAATTTGTCATATTTGATATTGATTTAAACAAATTATAAGAAGCAAACTTTGAGCTAGGAATAGGAATAAAAATATTTGCAGAGTTATGCTTCCTGCAAGCCCTGTAATAAGTAGGGTCATACTATTTAAGAATTGAAGCAGATTAGAATCTGGGCTCTGTAACAATTTGGCATTCAATAAGCCTCTATTAAGCACATAAAAATATGTCCAAAAGTCAAAAATTAAGAAGAGCTCCTTCATTTGAGTTTACATTTTACTGGAATCCCAAAGAAGTGTTGTTGTTTTTTGTTGTTTTTGTTTTTGTTTTACTGTCCAGAGCATTAGTAAGAATACCATATCTCTTTAGAAAAATGCTGAGACTACATCATTTGAAGAATGACTCAACAAACTGGTTTATGATATAATGGAATATTATGCTGTGTAGAAGACAGAGAACTCTGGGGGAAAGGTGAAATAACTTGCTAAACCTGGAAAAATGTATGTGCATAATGATTTCAACAGTGTACATGGAAAGGATTTTTTAGAAAATATATTATGATGATGAATAAACTTGTACCTGCAAAAGACATATGAAAATATATACCCCATCCCCACCTCCCCCTCTTTGCAGAGGAGATCCATAGGTGTGAAACCCTGCATGTACTTTGGGGGTGAGAGATATTTTGAGAAATTAAAGTGATATGAAAATAAAAGATATCAATAAAAAATGTTTTAAGTTGAATCAAAAAAATATATATACACACACACAAAAATAATCTGACTCTTTTCTAAAAAAATACATTAACAGTACCTATGTGAATTCCTGATATGCAATTTTCATCTATTAAATAGTTTAGAGGACTAATGCTTAAGTATCAGAAATGAGATTGAATTTGTATTTTGCTAAGCTCTCGACCTTTATTACATGATAAACATTGAGTATCCGAAAAAAGTCTTTGCTATGAAATGTTAAAAGTAGGAAAGATCTTTGTAGATTTGTATATAAATTGTATGTGTAAATATGTAGTTTAACTATTTAGTTCCCCTTGTTATTTACCACTATAGTAGTTCATAACTAAAATAAGTCCATAAGTTCAATAATTTTTCTATCATGTTGCAAATAAGATATCTCTGCTCAGTGGCAAGCTCAGGGAAGCAGGAAGAAACAGTTCAATTTTGGAAAGTCACAAATATTAATAAGGAATGTAGAATCTTAAAGCCAAACCCAGAAAGGGCCTCAGAGATTATGGGGGTCTTTTACAAATGAGGAAACTGAAACGAAGGAAATATTAACTTATCAAAGGCAGGTTTTGAAATTAGTTGTTTTGATCCCAAAGCTAGTAATATCCCCTCTATATCACTCTTCCTCTACTCCATTTACAACTCCACACTCTGAGATTTATAAAGCACTTTCCTCAGGATTAAATGGGAATAAATAGGAAAAGCAGAATTCTATAAGTTGGTGGGTCAGTCTGCAAAAACCAGTCTTTAAAATAATGGGAAGCAAATAGGTAAAACTCTTGCTGTCTACTTTCCCAGCAGAGTCTGACAAGCTGAAGATTTATAATGGCAAGGAGTGATGGTACTGAGAATAGACCTCAATCATTCTTCACTCTTCCCTTTGTTCCCACGTTGGGTCACGGTGGCCTTGCATAAGAAACATGAAAAGGAAATTGTTAGTATCTTGTCAATTCTCAAAGCTTGTTTTAAAACACAATTAAAAAAAAAACTTTTACTATGTTATAAAGATATGTCTGACTTAATTTAAAGATATAGTTCCCTAAATAAGTCATCTATAAATTTAATTTGAGGAATGATAAATTCTTCATTCTGATATCAAAAAAGGAAGTTTGGGGGGGGGGGGTCTTTAAACTTGTGTGTCTAATCATTAGCTCCTTCTTGCTCTTTTATCTGAAAAACAAAGAGAACACCAAGGTAAATAAAAACATAATAGTAAACCTGTGTTAACCTCTTTTTCTCCCTCTTTAACTTCTGTTCTTTAAATATAGCCAATCCTGAAAAACATTAGAATGGCTGGTATAACATAATAGGTGCTTAAAAACTTGTTTGTTGATTGATAGAAGATAGGGAGAAAGTTCTTGAAAGCAAGATTGGTGATTGGGGAATGAAGACAAAACAGGATTTAAAAGAAAGCATCAGAATCCATGTAGTAGTAAGAATATTGGGCATTGAATGATTTTAGAACTTGAGAAGGAGCCATAAGAGAACTATATTTAACTATATTTAAGCACCTGAACATACAGAAATAAAGATGGAGCACATTGACTTCAAGGAAGTGGCATTCTATCAAGGGATACAATGAATTAATGGGAAATTATTTAATCTTTTACAATATGCATAACTACCAGGAAGTCTGGAGTTTTTTGTCATGTTTAAATTTTGAGCTTCAAATCTAGTTTTCTTCCAGGCTCATCTTGATGCCTACCTGCAGGAAGCCTTTCCCTGTCTTGCCAGTATTACCTCTTCCTTCCCCGCCTCCCCTCTGCCCCCCATTCCTTTCATTCTCCCCTTCCCCAATCCAAAAAAATTGACACCTTTTCATTTTAGGACATAAGCTCCTTGAGGGCAGACGGTTCGTTTTTCTATTTTTAGCCTGGGACATAGTTGACACGTAGTTCTTCATTAGGTGGGTTAAATATAAACAAACCTGGATCCAGCCAAACTGGATCCCTCTTTCTCTTTCAAATAGTTCCCATACTTTCTCATGTACCTTTTCCTAGTTCCTGCTTTTCTGTTAATATACAAATAGGTACTTTTCATCTTTGCTCTGATATGTTACCCTCCTTCCAGACCAGTATAATGCTACCTTTTTCATGAAGCCTTCCCTAGCACTCCTAATTTGAATTGAATTCTCCCTCATCTCAACACTTTGTATTCCTCGTTAAGTATCACAATATAGTTTTAGTTATATGTATCTGTGTACATTTCATTATAGCTACTAGATGTAAATTCTTGGAGAGCATGAGAAATGTAGCTTAATTTTGCATTTCTAGAATCTACAGTAGATTGCACATATGGATATTTAATATTTGTTATATTACCTTGTAAGAGGATTAATGAAACCAGGGGAAAAAAATGTGCAAGGAAAATCACCTTAATTTAGTTAGGATCATGTCTAAACCATGAAAGGGCCCACAGGAAGGTGGTGTTCAAGGAAATGTCCATTGAACAAGTCACAAATACCAGGATACAAAGGCAAGAATAAAATGTTTCCTGCCCTCCAGCAACTCACATCTTATCTGAGGAGAAAACATATGTAAATTAGCATAGGATATACACAAAATATATACAAGATGATTTTGCAAGGTGGGTTATAGCACCTGGGAGATCAGGAAACCTTCATGTAGAAGGTAGTAGTTGAAGAAACAGGATTTTATGAGGCAAGAGTAAGGGAACATGTACTGCTGTAAGGAACAAGGCAAATTTGGTAACCTAAGAATGCTAAGAGGGAAGTGGTGTAAACCTAGAAAGGTAGATTGGAGCCAAGTTGGGGAGGCCCTTAGATGTCAAACAAAAAGTAATTTTTATTTGATCCTAGAGCCAAAAGGAAGCTTTCAGAGTTTACACAGCAGACTTAAACTTTGGGCATCTGTGGAGAATGGTTTAGAACAGGGAAAGACTAAACAAGGAGAGCAATTGGGACACTACTGCAACAATATAGGTGAGAGGGTTTGAAGTGGAATGATAATGGGAGTGGAAAAAAGGGAATAGATAAAAAAGATGGAGAAGAAGAAGATATGACTAATTGGGTATGTGGTGTGCAAGAGTCAAGAACTAAGATAGTAAACCTGGGTGATGTATGGAGTGTCCTTGACAGAAACAGGGAAATACATAGAAGGGAAAAATTGAGATGAGCAATGCAGATGGTACCCCATCCGTGCCCATCTATCTGTGTGACAGCTGATCTTTACCAGAAGCTTCAGGGCACCTGCCACAGCCAATGCTTTGGATCAGGGTGTGGATACAGGAGTTGAAGAAGAGTTTTTTGTAGTGGCCCCCATACAGTAGACGTGGGTCACTGAGTTGTAACCACTTGAGGAAGTGACGCTTGCTTGGTACTGGAGGGAAACGTAATGAACTTGTACCATGGTGAAAGCAGGGGAGTGGTGGGTATTAATGAGCCAAGAGAAAGTCAGGTTGTGTTGGAGACAAGTGTTCAATTGGCTCTCATTCATGATGATCATGGCAATGGGAAGCTACTCACTCTCTCCCATTGGCTGGTCATGAGCCCTCCCTCCCCCATCAATTCCCTTTGGGGGAATAGTAGTCCCTATGTTGGAAACCACTACTAGAGGTGACCCTGACCAGTAGCAAATACTCTCTTCATTTTTCCTTTGAATTCCAGATACATGAGAGACAGAGCCAGAAGTTTTCCACACAGGTCTACTTTTCTGTTAAGAGTTCATGAATTTGTTCTTTTATTTAATGGAGGATGAGGAAGAGAAAGAGAAGGGTTACAACCAAATAGGGATTCTAGACCAAGGATCAAATACACAGGTGACTTTGCTCAGATTAACTCAGTTTAGGTCATATTTATTCCCACTGAATATTTCATTACCCTGGAACATCTAAGAACACTTCCAGACTTGGGTGACAAATAGACCGTAGAAGAAAGTGCTACAATTTTTGGCCCTCTACTTCAACAACAGCAATACTAGTACAATTGTTTCTGTGCATATCACCTTTAATGAGTTCAAAGTATCATGAACACAAAGCCCATGCTGCTGTAGGACTTAGCCAGTACCTTAAGCTCATACGTTCACTTATGTGTCACAGAATTCAATTTTAAGGACACCTTATACCTTCAGTAGTCTAATTTTGCAGATAACAAAATTAGAAGCCTAGAGAGACTATAACTTGCCTATGGTTAGGTAAAGGTAGCAGGGATTGTGTCATATACAAAATCAAAAATCAGATTTAGTACTAGAAGAACTTTAGAAGTCTATTTTGGCTGAGGGAATTGAGACTTGGAGACAAAGATTGATTCATTAGTGACATTAGGATCTCAAAGAGAAACCTGACTCCAAATTTAGCAGTCTTTCTACTGTATCAGACTTTCTCCCTCCCATGAGAAATAGGTATTTAATATGTATTTATAAGTATTTAGTATGGATACTTAAATATCTATTCTGGGTATACTTATATACAAAGGTATTTAGTATATATTTATACAATTAATAATGGGCATCTTAGGTCTAGAAGTAGAAGATAACTCAAGGCTATCTAATCCAATTGATTTTGCAGATGAGGAAATAGGCCTAGGGAATTTAAGGTTGACAGTTGTTGACAAAAGGACTTTTACCACTATGATAACTTTGTATCTTTGAGAAATAAAAATTGTTAGGTCTGTGACTCATTAGGATATTGACTATGCAACTCTCCATACAGTATCTAGCATACAATAGTTGCATAAATGCTTGTTGATCATGTATTTCTTTCTATGGTTGACCCATTTCTATAGTCATCCTACTTGACAAATACAACCTGTTTTTTCTAGTCTCAGTTTGGGAGGGTATGAAATGATGCACACCTATAATTTTTTTAATCTTATACTGTATTGATGGCCATGTTCTGAGAATAATTTCATATTTCTTTGGTAGATATGCCCTGAGTAGAAAATATAAATTTGTATTTCTCTATAAATCGTCAATGAAGGGTTATGAACTTGAGTCCATGTTGCTTTTACTTAATTGCTGATTTCTTTATGTCTATACTTTGCTGAGCCTTGCCTGCCCACTTCGAAATGGAGTATTTACATAGATGATTGGCCTTTTCTTATTATCTTGAACATTTTTCCTCTTGGATAGTTTTACTTCAATTTCGAGGAGAAAATAAGCATTTTAAAAAATCTCCCCTGGTAAGCTGTAGTCAGAATGACAAGTAATAAACCTTCTGACTTCCCCCAGTTCTGATTATAAAATTGCACTAAATCAGTATTGCATGTAAGTAAATAAACCAGGCTTTTTCCTCTAAAGGAAAAATAAGTTTTTTTTTAGGTTAAACAACACAGCATATGCCTTTACACTTCCCTCTTCCCCCATCCTTTCATTTTGGCAAATACCTAAGTCAGATGACATATTTGTGATGTCTGCCATTCCTGTGAAATCAAGCAACAGAAGATCATTTACATTGTGAATTGGAACATGGTAATTATTGAATAGAACACGAGTTACGGTATTTTAGATATATCTTGGGCCACTGTCCTGAGAGGCAGCAGAGTTAATTGAGTCACGAGCACATGTTCCAGCAGACATGCTTTGGCTTCAGAAACATCTCCTGTATAAGAAGAAAGGCCCATGTTCCTGGTATTCTGACCGCTGGACCCAGAGGGACTGAAATCCCTGGAGGGAGGCCAGGATGGACCCCCCCGTCCACACCGAAGTGTCCCTTTCAGGTAACACACTCACTGTGGGGGTGTCATTCGGGCATATCTTAGACAGCTCCTTCTGAAAACGGGCAGGAAAGCCGTTCAACATGGTCGTGCCCCCGCACAACAGAATGTTGTTCATGAGGTCCCTTTTGAGGGCAACGTCACACTTGTTGAGGCAGGTCATGGTCTGGGTATGAAGGCCCAGTTGCATGGATTTGATAAGGGAAGGCTTGAAGAACATCTCAGAACACAGGAAACGTTCTTTGCCAAGAATAATCTCTTCTCCGTCTGGAAGCTGGTAGATAATTGCGTCATCTTTCACAGAGGAGCTCTCTTGGACAGGATCAGGAGCCATAAAGCAGTATTTTTTCTTGATGTCTTCCACAACGTTCGTTTGGTCTTCTGAAAATTGCTTACCAGATTGATTCATCAGCATCATCAGGTAGGTGGTAAGGTCAGAGCCAGCATAGTCCAGCCTACCTGTGATGCTCGGCAAAGGATACCCCTCAAAGATGGGGACCACGTAGGAAACACCATGGCCAACTTCTACGACCAGACCTGATGTCTTTCCATAAGAATACATGGACAGTCGAGATTGATAGGCTATGTGCATTGCTGGAGTGTTGAAGGTTTCAAAGAGCATCTCTGCATACTTCTCCCTGTTGGTATACGGGCCTAGGGGAGGATCTGACACCAAAACAGCATGTTCCTCGGTAGGGATCTTCATCTCGTGCAGAAAAAGATATTCCCAGATATCCTGCACCGAATCCCAGTCCACAATGATGCCATGTCTCAGGGGATTGACTAATTTAAGGCGGATATCGGGGTAGAGGAGCTCGTGACCAATAAATGTTTCTTTTCGGTTATCTCCGGTTTTGGCGGTCTCCATGTAAGGTTTCCCTACTGTAGTTGAAATCATATGACTAGGCCTGGGCTCTCCAGCGTAGCCACATTTACAGTAGCCCGTGCCGATGTCAACAACCACTGCTTTAGTTTTCTTGACTCTTTTGGGTTTCTCCTTAACTAATGTAGAAAGGGCATTTTCTTCGGGTTTCTTCTTGTTGTTGATAAGCAGTGCCTTTTTTGCGGGACCTTCTGTCAAGGAGGCAACCTGGAAAGATTCGGGTTCCTTTGAAAATTGTTCAGTTGCTTTAACAAGTAGAGCTCTCTTTGCTGGACCTTCCCCTATAGTCGCTACCTGTGGAGCCCATGTCCTTGTGAATGCCATATTTTTTCCCCTCCTCTCATGGATGTCTCTTTCCTTAGGCTCGATTGGCGTAATACAGAGGAAGAGGCCAAAATCAAAATGGTGACTTCAGAATCTTCCTGACAATGACATCACTGATTATGACATAAGGCAACTGTTGGTATAGCTTGGTGGAATAATGATTTTCAGTCACTGAGAAGTTTGCCCTGCTCTAGGATAAATCTTGGATTTAAAAAAAAAAAAGTTGGTCATTTCTGGGTGCTCTTTTCCCAGAACTAACTACTTTTAAGTCTCTCAAACCTTTTGCTTCCCTTTCTGTACCACTTGCCATAGAACACATTGTGAGTGGTTTCTTTTTCCTTATCCCTGCCTCTGAGTGGCTCTCAGCCTTTTTAATGAAAGATAACAGTGGGAAAAATTATTGTGGACTAATCTATTTCACTTGTTCCCACTTACCACTCCTTTCCAATTGTGTGAATAATTTATATCCCTGAGAAAATGATACTAAATGGCATTTTAAAAATTAAATATAAAAATAATTCATGCCAGAAATAAAAGCATATTCCTTTTTTTTCCCTATAATAACAATTCTCAAGGAGACTTTCTTGTTGGCCCCTCAAATTACTCTAAAAGCCACAACTTAGTAACGAAGCTGCCTAGAAGCATTCTCCATCCCACACCCTTACTAGCAACCTTGAACACCACTGCCCAATGGGACTAAAAGTACTACCCAGCTTTATGGGTCTATTCATTCTGCAAAACTACAGTGGAGACGTAGCTTCTTAAAATAATGTTAGGTAGATCCTATTATAACTATAAAATATTTATACAACAACATAAGAAAATTTTCAAGAATGTTTTTATTTAAAAAAAAGAAGCTTTGTGTATTTTCTGTTTTTCTTAAAATGCAATGTGCTTGGAAGTTTCATTGGCATGAGGAAATTCCCTCTAGGTATATTAGCACTTTTTCTGCAACTTAAGTCTTAAATCAAGCTGTTCCCAAACTTTTTGATGTCAGGACTCTTTTACACTCTCAAAACCTGAGTAATATAAAGAGAGCTCTTGTTTATTTGTATTATATCTATCATTATTAAAAATTAAATTTATTAGAAATTAAAAATGATACATTTTAAAAATATTTAATTATTTGTTTAAAATAATAAATTCATTAACTATTAACATAAAATAACATTATGGAAAATAACTTCCAGAACAAAAAAATTAGAAGAGTGGCACTGTTTTACATATTTTTCCTCAATAATATTTTGTTTTTCAAATACACATAGTTTGCAACATTCATTTTTGTAAGATTTTGTGTTCCAGTTTTTTCTCCTCTCTCTTACCTTCCTCCTCCCCAAGACAGCAAGCAATCTGATAAAGATTAAACTTGTACAATGCTTTTGAACATATTTCCATATTTGTCATGTTATACAATAAAAATCAAACCAAAAAGGAAAAAAAACATGAGAAAGAAAAAAGCAAACAAAACAAAGTGAAGATACTATTCTTTCCACATTCATTCTCCATAGTTCTCTCTCTGGATATGAATGGCATTTTCTATCCCAAATCTATTGCAATTGTCTTGAATCACTATTGCCTTGCTGAGAAGAGCCACATCCATATTTTGCATTTTTTTTTTGCAACTCTTTCATATCTGGCTTAATAGAAGTAAATCAATTCTCTTATTCACTTCAATCATATATTTTGATTAAAATATATTAAGAAAATTCAGCCTCGCACTGATGTGTAGTTGGAAAAGGAAGTATTTTAGTAGATAAGTAACATTTTAGTAGTAGTATGAATTTTGACCTGTTAGACCTTTGGAAAAAGGAATCCCTTGCGGGTCAATGGATCATACTTTGAGAACCGTTATTTTGGAGAGTTGACTGGGGACCTGAGAGTTTAATTAACTAACATACCCAAGGTCACGTAGCAAGTATGTATCAGAAACAGGTCTTAAACTGGTCTTTCTGACTTTAGGCCATCTCTCTACCCACTACACCTCTTTATCTTGTTTGTTGCTAGTATTCATCATACATACCATTGCTCCCATCTATGTGGGTATAACTAAGGGTAGTAGGTCGGTAAAGAGCTGAATATATCAGGCTCAGGTCCTCCTAGACCATATTTGGACAAGTCAGAGGGCCTGTTGTCCCAAAGCCTTAGTCTCTCCTCTCTTTCCCCTTGCTTTCCTCTTCTCCTCTCTCTCTCTCTCTCTCTCTCTCTCTCTCTCTCTCTCTCTCTCTCTCTCTCCCCCCTCCCCTCATCTCTGTGTGTGTGTCTCTGTTTCTATCTCTGTCTCTCTCTCCCTCTTCCTTTCTCTCATATCTATTCTCCCTGATTCCCTTCTTTATAATCAAAGTAAAGGAATTTATTTACTAAGATGGCATAAGAACTGTAAAGCATTTTCTTCAGGTACTTGTGGGACAAGTGAAGCACAGATTTAGATTATATTGATAATGACATATAAAGAAATCATCTTCTGCCTCTGTGTCTGTAGGACCCAATGTTCTTTCCTCTTCACATTGCTCTCCCCTAGCATACCCAAGTGCTCAGCTGAACTCTGTAGGCCTGCTTTCCACCATCCAGATCTACTGACCAAGTTAGTTTTCTCTTAAATTCACATACGACTTTCTTCTCTGTTCTCAGACACCTTCCTGTCTAGAATGTGTCTGTCTCCATATAGAATCTTGTGCATGTGTCTGCTACCCTTCATCTGGGGCTTGGATTCTCTCAAATTGTCAAATTGTCTTTTAAGGGATATTCTGTGCAAGTGTGGCCAATTGTTTTCCCAGTCAATGGCCAGGCTCCCCTTCTAATTCTGTCCAGAAGAATTCCACTTTTCATAAAATGTGTTGTTGCTAGGGTGTTGTTAGCATGTTTTTTAATTCAGGTTTAGGGAAGTAAGAATAGTAGCAAAGATGTGAGAAAGCATGAGACCTTTTCAGGGAGAAAAAATAATCCAATTTGTTTAAAACACAGTGCATGAGGGAAAGTGGTATTAGAGAAGGCTAGAAAGATAGGATGGAGTCAGATTATGGAAGAACTTTGAATACACTAAGTTGTGATTCAGTAGACAAGGGATAGCCATTGTGTTTGAAATCAGCTTCTTGCTTGAACCTGCTGGGCTATTAGGAACTTAACCTGCCTTATCCTAGACTAGCTCAAAGGTTCTTAAAAAAAATGATAACAGCAAAAGTTTTCTAAATGCTGCAATATCAAATATTCCACCAAGATTAAATTCCTTATGTAAAAATAAACAAGCACATCCATCTCATTAGTATGTAAATTTGCTTTTGTTTTTAATAAGTGGTAAAATTATGTATGTACTAGAGAATTGTTTTATATTACTTTATGATTTATTATCAGTAAATGTTCAGTTTATATACTTATTTTATATATCTACATAGCTTGGGGTCAGGTAAAAAATCTCCCGAGTGAAAAGGCATTGGGAATGAAAAAAGTTTAAAAAGCCCTAAACCAGATGACCTCTCCCCATTTGCCTATATTATATATAATCAATCAACAAATATTTAAATACCCACTACTATGCGCCAGATACAGAAAGAAAGAAAGAAAGAAAGAAAGAAAGAAAGAAAGAAAGAAAGAAAGAAAGAAAGAAAGAAAGAAAGAAAAGAAAAAGAAACTATCTCTGTCCTCAAGGAGCTTACATTTTAAATAATATATATATATATATATATATATATATATATTTTTTTTTTTTTTAGGGGAAGGGGAGGCAGTGCCCACTGGGCAGGAAAAGGCCTCATGCAGCTGGAAGAAAGCTAGGAGACTGAACTTTAAAACCTATCATACCAGCAACTTCAGACTTTCTGGTAGTTAACCATGGAACAACACATTTGCAACCTTGCAGCAAGGTTAAATACTTTTTCATTCATTCATTCTCTCCCTGAATGAACGTCAGTGCCCTGAAGTCAGGGTCTGTTTCATGTGTGTCTTTGTCATCTCTGTTGCTAGCCTGGCATTCAGTTGGTTCTTCTCCTATCTGTCTGCTGCTTCCTGAGACCCTTTGCTAACTCATCATTCATCTAGTCACCAAGCGTTGATTAATAACTCTGTACCAGACTCTGTGCTAAATGCTCACATTCTAATGTGAGGCAGCAAGAGACATACAAAGTACATAGAAGGATGTCCCTTAGCCTCCTGGAGCTTTCCTGAACTCCGTGGATAGTGTGTCAGGCCTGAAATTAGCATTCACATTTGGCCCCAGATGCTAGCTGGGTAATCCTAACCAAGTCACTTAACCTGTTTGCCTCAGTTTTGTCATTTGTAAAAATGAATCTAATATCTACCTCCCAGGGCTGTGAGAATCAAATGAGACAATAATTGTGAAGTGTTTAGCATAGTGCCTAGTATACAGTAAGCATTATCTAAATGTTAGCTATCAGTATTGGTTTTTGCTCCCATTCCTGGCATTTAATCAGCTCCCATGGGTTCAGTTGTCATCGCTGTGCAGATTACTACCAGATCTGTCAATCCAGCTCTCACCTCTCTCCTGAACACCCAGCTTGCATCACCAAGTGCCTATTGAATATCTCAAGCCAAATGTTCTGTTAGCAATTCAAATTCTGCATACATGGAACAGAATTCATTATTTCTCCTTGCAGACTCATTCCTTTTTAAACTTCCCTTTTGCCAGCATCCTTCCCAACAGCCAGGTTTACCATCGTAGTCTCATTCTTGGTGGCAACCAATTGACAAATCTTGTTGTTTCTATTTCTGCAAGTTTCCCATGTATATCTGCTTCTCTCACTCACACAGCTACTATCCCAGATCAGGTATTTATTTCCTCTGTCTTATAGCACTGAAATAGCTTCTAATTAGTTTCCCTGCTTCAAGCCTATGTTTTACCAAATTCTGGCTCCTCTACAAATTTTGTACTTTCTTGTCTCCTATGATTGAAATATTCTCCTTATAATCTTGTCTTTAAGAATTTTTAAAATAATACTATTCATCCTTTAAGAACCAACTCAAATGCTACATACTTACTCCAAGAAGGCTTCTCTGGTTCCCAGTTGAAAATGATCCTTCCCTCCTCAGATTTCATACACTTTGTATGCATATACACTTTATATGCATATCTGTTCTGTTCCAATCTAGATTTACTTGTGTATTAATTCCTTTTAAATTAAAAAAAATGTGAGGGAAGGGATTGTGTGTTACTGATACTTTTGGTATCTGATTTGGTATTGATATTGATACTGATGCTGGGGAATACCTAGCCCAGAACAGAAGATCTAGAGGACCTTAATATTTATTGAACTTTTCTCTTTGTTTTATTTTTTAATTGCTATCATAGACCTGTTACTTTTATTTTTAAATTTTATTTTTTAATCTTAAATTTATGCCAAAATAAAAGAGGGAAGAGAACATTTCCATATAGTAGAACAGGAAAAAGGAAGATTATGATAGTGGTGATGTTAATAGTTTTCATTTGTTTACTGCTCTACAAAGACAAAGAAAATTTATTTACAGCATCTCATTTGATTCTTAAAACTACAATATGAGGTAAGTAGGACAGGACAGGTCATTACTATTAATATCTCTTAAAGATAAATCTTAAATCTCAGTTTCTTCAAACAAAAATTTAAGGTCACCCAACCAAAAACTGGAGATAGATTTCAAACTAAAATCTTCTGATTCCAAGTTGAGTTCACTTTCCATTACTTCATAATGTAGGGTCTGCATTACCTTTTAGAATATAATAGAGGAATGAGTACTGGACTTATTTCATTAGTATAGGCAACTCCCTCTGCAAATACAAGTCAGTTATTTTCTCTGCAACTTCCAATCTTTAATTGTTTAGAATACTCAAAGTCATATGGCCAATATCTACTCAAATAAAACTTGACCCAGCTTTTCCTGACTCCAAGGCTGGCTCTTTATTCTCTACGCCACTGCAACTATATTTTTAAAAATTAGTTTCTTTGTTTTTTGTCTTAGAACATCATTTCTCAAGTTGCCTCTCTTGACTTTCCCTGCTGGTATTTTTCATCTCTTCTCAAAGAAATTAATCGGGGAAACTTCAGTTCTGAACCTGCCTGATTCTTTGAATACAACTGCTAATACTACCTTAAGAGGACTCAACCCTTCTTAGCAAAGGAGTAAAAGAGGGGTGGGATAGAGAGGTTCTCAGAATGAATGGTGCTTGGAGTTTTTAAATGAACTTTAAAGTGAAGTCCCCAGTACATCATATAGACTATCAAGGGGAAAAAACTCTGACGTATGAGTGCTTATTACATCATAATTACAGCTGTCGCCATGACATCCACCACAGAGTAATCCTTACTTATTTCTCACCACAGATCTCAAGTATGTGGATGTGAAAACTGAGTCAGGGAGGCAAATGGCAACGAGAAACACCCCTAGCCCAAGGCCCATGCCTGTAGGAACTGCCCAAGGTGATCCTGGGGAAGCCAGTGTATTAATGAATCTAGATGGGAAATCCATAGATAATGGGACACCAACACAGATGAAGTTGAAACCCAAGAAAACAAGAAAAGTCAAAGCACTAATCATCGACCTTGGCTCCCAGTATTGTAAGTGTGGCTATGCAGGAGAGCCAAGGCCCACCTATTTCATTTCATCGACAGTCGGTAAGCACTTCCCAGAGACTGCCAACTCAGGAGACAATCGGAAAGAAACCTATGTCGGACATGAACTTTTGAACACAGAAGTATCCCTCAAGTTGGTCAACCCTCTCAAACACGGAATAGTGGTGGACTGGGACTGTGTGCAGGATATCTGGGAGTACATCTTTCATTCAGCCATGAAGATTCTCCCCGAGGAGCATGCTGTTCTCGTTTCTGACCCCCCGCTGAGTCCCAGCAGTAACCGGGAGAAGTACGCAGAACTCATGTTTGAGACTTTTAGCATCCCAGCCATGCACATCGCTTCCCAGTCCCTGCTGTCCATCTACTCCTATGGCAAGACCTCGGGACTGGTGGTGGAGAGTGGCCACGGCGTCTCCCATGTGGTGCCCATTTCAGAGGGGGACATCATGCCGGGTTTGATAGGCCATGTGGACTACGCTGGGTGCGACCTTACGAATTACCTAATGAAGCTACTGAATGAAACCGGGCACAAATTCAATGACGAACACCTACACATCATGGAACACATCAAGAAGAAGTGTTGTTATGCGGCGTCTGATCCGGATGAAGAGTTCAGCTTGCCCCTGGAAGACTTACGGGTAGACTACGAGCTCCCGGACGGAAAACTGATCACCATTGGCAAGGAAAGGTTCTTGTGCTCTGAGATGCTCTTCAAGCCTTCCCTAGTGGGCTCTGGCCAGCAGGGCCTGCCCTCCGCCACCGCCGCCTGTCTCAACAAATGCGAAGCCTCCTTTAAGGAGGAGATGATGGCCAACATACTCTTATGTGGGGGCTGCACTATGCTGGATGGCTTCCCAGACCGCTTCCAGAGGGAGCTGAGCCAGCTCTTTCCCAATGACAGTCCCCTCGTGGCGGCGGCCCCGGAGAGGAAGACTTCTGTATGGACCGGAGGCTCCATCCTGGCCTCCCTCCAAGCCTTCCAGCAGTTATGGGTCAGCAAAGAGGAATATGAAGAACGAGGGAATGCTGCTATCTACAGCAAATGCTAAGCTCCAATGAGGCCCAGATGCCCCAAGCAACAATACCATGACAATGTTAACACATTACACATTTACCGACTTTCACATAAAGCTTTACCCTGAATCGCTTTGTGGGCGCTTTTGTCAGATTAGTGAGTAAGCTGGCAGCCGGGCAACAGGTATTGGCCAAACGAGGGACCCAGACCCGTAAGCCTTAAGAGCTCGCGTTTCTTTAGTACTTGCAAGTCCACAGAGTGCTTTTCTAAGAACTTTCTGACATAGCAAAGAAGCAGGAGGGGAGGGGATTGGACGTAGGTTATACATTTTCATAGCATTTTAATTTTTTACTAAGAGTTATCTTCACAGCAATGAGAGGATAATAATAGTAGTAATCATAGTCAACATTTCTTTAGTTCTTTAAATCTACATAAAAATGCTTTCTTTACAACTTGAGAGGGGTGGAAATAATCTTTTTTTGAGTACTTTAATTTTTAAAAATGCTTTCTTTCCTAACAGCATCCTGGCAGCGGGAAGATCAGATTTCAAATCTTATTTCAATTACTAATTCTGCATGATCTTGGATAAGTCACTTAATATTTCCTCATCTAGTTCCTTATCTAGCCTCTAAGGTCCTTCTAGTCCTAAATCTGTGATCAAGCTTTTTTTTGGGGGGGAGGAGGGGGTTCAGACTTAGGATTTCCATCAGGATGAGCTCTCTCTCTCTCTCTCTAATTGGGGTTAAGTAACTTGCCCAGGGTCACACAGCTAGGAAGTGTAAAGTGTCTGAGGTCAGATTTGAACTCAGGTCCTCCTGACTTCAGGACTGGTGCTCTATCCACTGCGCCACCCAGCTGCCCCAACTCTCTCCCCTGATAAAGACTGGCCACTCTTCTGCAGACCATGGTTTTAGAGAGAGGTCTGGAGCACTGAAGTTAAGTGATTTGCTTATGGTCAGGAAGTAAGAATGATACTTGAACCCAAGTTCAGATTCCAGGTCAGTGCTGACCTTCTCTATAAGAGAGGCATCCCAAGGGGCCCTTGGAGCATGCTCAGTGCTTTGCATCCCCTCCTGGATAAATGGATGTAGCCTCTTCTGATTGGCTCAATAACTAGAAAAGCTCCCTCTTTAATACGGGAAAGACCAAGATGGTCATTCTTTCTGACTCCCTCCTGCTGTATCCAAAGGGGGAAGATCACCATTGACCCAAAAGCTCTGACACCATGAACTATGAGAGGGGGAAGTGTCTTTCTTGCCCTGACTCTAAGAGAAGGAGGTCTGGTGCTGTCATTTGTGTCCTGTCATTTACTCTAGTGTCCGACAGAGGTAATTCCCACCACTTCAAACCATGGTGACCTTCAGCTAGAATTCCTGCAGAAACTTGCAGCTAGGACAGGGAGCTGGAGAAAGCAGAGTCCTCCTGGAACCTGAACCTGAATTCGGGGTTTTGGACTTGGAACTTGAGACTATGTGTTCTGTAGTTAAGTAAATTCGATTATAAACCTAATCCCCTTCTCTTCCCTAGAATATGAGGAGGTAGTATAATGGTAGAGGTGGATATGATGTTCCACATTTTGGGAGAATATGCATATATATTTGTTATTATGCATTTGAAGCAAATTTGTTAATGCTTAAATGGAACTGAGGTTCCTCTACACTTGAAGGAACACTGTGGGCAAGGGCTAGAAGCTTAGACAACTTCTTCACTTCTTAAGAATGACACTTGAGAACTCTCTGGGAAAGATAAACTATAACCTACCTAAACTTCAGATAGTGAAGACTGGACAATGTTTCAACAAAATAAATCTTTTTATCTCTTTTAAAACTCTGAGGTAATTGAGACCCAAAGAGGTAAAATTACTTGCCTAAGTTACATAGCTCATAAATGTCAGAGCTCAGGCTTAGAATTCAGGTCATCCAATTCCCAGGAAACTAGAACTTTTTCTACTTAAGTTTTTATAACTTTTATATATTATAATATATAATATATGATATATAAATAATTTTATAAAATATAATTTTATAATCTAATTCTAATAATAAGCTATATAGGCTTCATGCTTACGAAGGAAGCATAGAATATTTGGATTATGATGTAACATTTCTATTACTTCCTCTGAGTGACTAAATAGAACTAAGTTTTTCTGTAATGCTAAGATTCTGCACTTGCTGGTTGAAAAGACCTATAATAACCAAAACAGCATTAGGAGTGTTTCCTGACAAAAATGCAACTATCTTTCAATTGGGCCCTTTATTGTTAATTTGCATTTGCGGCAAGTGAGAGAGACCAAAGTAGAAAGGATTTGTCCAATATTTTGTAAATTAAGACAGAATCTCGGGCTTTTGACCATCAATTTCATGCTCTGGCTTGTCAGGGAAAAGTGCTTAGACCTGTCCTGCTGAGCCGAGGGAGGGACTTCTGGTGGGAATTTAGTTACAGAGAAGGGCAAAGAGTGATGAGAGTAAGTCAGAGGAAGAAACAGGAATCAGGTCCTTGAGATGAGGAGATAGCATGGATGAGCTGAAGGGAGTGGGGTGGGGTATCAGGAACAGAACAAGTCGGGAACAGAAAGGAGCAGAATCAGGTTTGCTGAGCCAAGCTTCCCACTTTTGATGAGGTATGATAGAAAACATTTCAGAAGATCTAGTCAGCATCATACCTTTTCATCTATTCTGTACCCATACTTTTCCCATAGCAGTAAGTTGGTACAACAAAGAAGCATCTTGCAATAAGCAAGAGCACTCTTCAAGTGTTAGGGTAGGCTATTGGGACTACCAATCAAATCACCAAAATTTGTTAACTCATCTATATGGCCCTCCATGTTAAGTGCTAGGGACTCAAAAATAAAACATCACAATCTACTGCCCTCCAGGAGTTTACCAGAGAGGGATCCAAAAGGAATACAGAGAAAGCAAATTATGATGATAAGAGGTAAAGGAAAATTGAAAAAAAAAATTGAGAAGAAAATCTAGTAACTACCACACATGTCAGAGCTTTAGGGGAAAAAAAAGGATTACAAATGACAGACCCAGAAACAACAAATTCCTTCTAAGTAATAGTTAAATATCAAGCAATGGAGCACAAGAAAAGAAAATTAAATCTAAATAGAAGCAACTAATAGTTATATCTATCATAACCTTTCCTGAAAATTTTGAAAAACTCTTGTTTTCCACATGTGGAAGTCCATAGGATCAGGGAGTTAGAGCAGAAAGGAACCTCTGAGATCCATAAGTACAAGACCACACAATTCATGAATAGCAAAGCTAAGATTCAAATGGAGGTCCTCTCAAAAACGTTTTTTCCCTCACTGAACCACTCTAACTTCCACAATCAAAGTTCATTTGCAATTCCATGTTATTTTTTTTCCTTTGTTTCTCAACTCAGATTGAGAGTTGTAGCTTTAAGATCTAAGTAGTCTCATTTCTTTGAACAATCCAAATGAAGCACTGTCTTAAACCAAGGCCTCCCTATCATATGTAATAGCTTCCAATCCCCTCAAGGGTTTCTCCTTATCTTCCCTTATGACAGGGCTGTCCCTTACTCACTACTGACTCCCCTATTGCTTATTTGTAGATAGGTATGGGTGTGTGAGGTTTCAATATACACTGTCACATATAACCCTCAATAAAGACTAGCTAGAAACAATCATTTCTGCCGTCTGACAATCCAAGGTCTTAACCAATTATGGATCCCTTTTTGGGATCATGTTTTAAATACATAAAATAAAACACATAATATTATATAGGAAACCACTTATATTGAAATAAGTTATCAAAATAACTATTTTTAAAGTTCACGGATGCCAAGTTAAGACTCCTCTAAGCTTTATGTTAATGCCTACAGATTTTTAGGACCTTTCAGGGTCTTCATATTTATAAAAGATCAAAGTTTTAAGGTTCTAAGGACCTTTTAATTTTAAATATGAGGAAACTGATACCAGAAGTCCCACAGGTAGAAAAAAGTAGAGCTGGGATTTTGACCCAGACTTTTTTGCCTTTACCTCCATAATGTGTAAAGCATCATATTGTTAACAGGTACAGGGGATACAATGACAAAAATTATTTATTCCACCATTTTAGGAAAGTCAGTTTGACAAGATGGATTAGTGAGTAGAGGCTGTCTTTCTGATGTTCTAAAAGTTGGTAGTGTTAGCTACTTAGGATCACATGAAAGTGTGGATTGAAAGGGATCAGCAGGTATCTTTACTTAGAAGATTCAGATGGGAACAAGTTAGTGCTTTTTACCTCTTCCTGAAGGATGCCAGAAGAACTGTGGGATGTATGGGGTAGAAAGGTCACTGCAAAACCAGGCCATTTATTTTAAAGCTTCAGTGTTTCAGTAAAAGAGGTTTCACAAAACTGAATTTTTCTCCCAAAAGTATATGGAAAACTGGGTTGGATTTTGGTGCTAATACATACTTCTATAATTATCTTAGGGTAAGAGGAAGTAGAGGTGTCAAATTGTTTAGAATTAGAATATTAGGATTGTTTAGAATTAGAATATTAGGAAATAATGAACAAGTATTTGTTAAGTGCTTGTCAGGAACAGTACTCTGTGGAGGATATTAGAAAGGGCAAAAACCATTTCTGCCCCTCCATACAACTCAGTTTATAACACAGGTATTATAGGATAGTTTAAAAAAAAAAATGGATTTGAAATGAGAAAGGCTTGAGTTAAAATCCCAAACTGAATGCTTAGTAGCTGTATAAGCATAGGCAAGTCACTTAATCTCTTTGAACATCTATAAAATGGGCATAATATCTCTTGTACCTACTACAAAAGTTGTTCTAAGAATCAAATGATGTAACCTCCAAAGCTGTTGCATTCTTGGGCTGCATTAATAGAATAATGGCTTACTAGAGTTCTTAATCTCAGGTGTGTGAATTTTCTAAAAAATATTTTGATAATTGTATTTCAGTGTGATTGGTTTTCTTTGTGATCCCATGTGCAGAATTTTATGCATTTAAAAACATTCTTCTGAGAAAGGGATCCATAAGTGTCACCAAACAACCAAAGGGTCTCAAAAAAGATCAAGAACTCCTGGCTTGTAGGAATTAGGAGGAACTCATCAGTCTGCCCAGGATAGGGAACATTTGGAGCACTGTATCCAGTTCTGAGTACCACATTTTAGGAAGGCCATTGACAAATAAATTGGAGAGTTTCTAGAAGAGAGCAACTTGGAATGGTGAAAAGCCAAAGGGTGAAAATGAAAAGCTCTATACCACGTGATGATCTGGAGAAGGAACTGAGAATGTTTAGTCTGCAGAAAAGGTTTTAGGGGTGAGACATGATGGCTGTATTCAAATATTTGAAGGGCTGTTATGTGAAGACTTATTAAACTTAGTTTGGCTCCAGAGGGCAGAATTCAAAGGAACAGCTGAAAATTTGAGGGAGATAAATTTAAGTTTACATCAGGAAAAAAAAAAAAAAAAAACTTATGAACAATTAGTGCTAGCCATAAATGGAATGCACTGCCTCTAGGGAGTGGGTTTCCTCTCACTGGAGACTTCCAAGCAAGGACTGAAGGTCACTTAGCAGGTTTGGGAAGGGAGTCATTGCAGGCATTCTTGTTTGGGTTCCTTCCATTGGGAACCCTAATTCTGCTTTGCAAGCCTTGAAGGACCATGTTATGTGTAAGAGAAGGAAGTGACTCTACTATAACCTCACAATACAGTTTAGTGGCAATAGCCCCATGCTCTCTCCACTGCAGCCCCATTAAGTATCACAATCTTGACAAGTACAATCGACTTCTCCCCTCTCAATAGTCTCTTCTCTAGTGGTTTCCATGACAACGGATTTTCCTGGCTTCCTTTCCCTTTCACCATTTGATCTTTTCCTGACTCCTTAAGAATAAACATTCTCTCAGATTCTGTCCTGAGCCCTCTCCTCCTTCCTTTAAATTATATTTTTTTAGTGACCTTATTCATTCCTATGGCTTCAATCAACTGTGTACGACTCCTAAATTTCCATCATTGTCCTTTCTCCTGAATTCTAAACCCTCATTTCCAACTGGCTGCTTGGACAACACTACTTTGATTTTCTGCTAAAATTAAACAGCTTTCAAAAACTGAGTTACTTATATTCCTCTCCACATATTACTTCTACTTCGGCCATCACTACTTCTGTCAGTCTTTCTAATTTCCCATATTCGATTTTCTTCTATATTTACCCCCTTCCCGCCCCTTTCATATCCATCCAGTTACCGAGTCCCACCTACTTTGCATCTGCAATGTCTCTCATCTATCCTATATCTATTCCCATTGTTACCTAATAGAATATTGCTCACCTGGAAAATCACAATAACTTCCTAAACTTTATTCTCTCTTCCCCAATCTACCCTTCCTACTACAGTCAAATTAATTTAATATAGGTAGTCATGCCATTCATTCCTTTGCTCAAAAACCTTCAAAGCCCCCCAATTGCCTATGAATTTTGCTTATGAATTCTAAGTTTGAACTTCTTAGTCTGGCATAATCTGTTACCACTACTTATATCCTTGTCTTGTCTCATATTATTCCCTTTTATATGCTCTATGAACTACTACCTCTGAGCAATACTTCCCTGCCTATGTGCCTCATTTATACTCTTCCATAAGCCTGTATTGTCATTCCTTTTCCTCCAGTTGAATTCCTATCTATCTTTTAAGCCCAGGTGAACTTCCTACCTCCTCCATGAAGCCTCGCCTGATCCTTACCAACCTTTTCCTTAGAACCTTAACTGTTTTCTCCTTTTTGGTGCACTCAACATCACTCAATATTATAGTTACACTTCCTAGTTCTGTGACTCTGGGCAAGTCATTTAACCCTGATTGCCTCAGTTTTCTCATCTGTAAAATAAGCTGGAGAAGGAAGTGGCAAACCACTGAATATCTTGCCAAAAAAAAAAAATCCCAAAACAAAATAAAGCCAAACTCAAACGGTCACAGAGATTTGGGCATGATTGAAAAGGCTGAACAAAAAAAAAATGTCCTTACAATGTTAGTTTTTTCCCCTAAAAGACTGTAAGCTCCTTGAAAGCAGAGAATGTTTCTTAACTACATTTCTTTAACTTAAGAGGCTGGAGATGGCCCGTATACAATGGGAGATCTCTAACTGGCCCTTGGACCCAGATGGCTCTGGAGGGGAAGGTGAGGTAGGTGAGCTTGCACAGTTCTCCCTTACTGAAATCCAAGTCACTTGCCAATCATAGCATCACCCCTCTGATGTTATGGTCCAACAATCTAAGTGACTATTATTTTTTGTTCCCCAGGACTTTCCTTTCTCAATGAATTCAGTACTTTGCTCAGTCTTTCTGGCCTCCTTCTTTCCCTTATTCTAGATTTCTTCAGTATACATATTAGTTGGTGTTTAGTCTTGTCACAGCAAGCTAATCCTGTGGTGGGTTCTTGTGGCAATTCTAGAATAGTTTGCCATTTCCTTCTCTGGTGGATTGAGGCAAACACGTTAAGTGATTTGCACAAGCTCACACAGCAAGTGTCTGAGGCCATTCGTACTTAGGTCTCCTTGATTCCAGACTCAGCACACTCTTGGCCGAGCCACATAGCGCTGTCTATATGTATTGGGATCCCATTCCAATACCCTGACTTTCCAATTCCTCATCATATTTACTTTCCATGACCACCTTCAATCCACCTTAGCTAAGCATAGAGATTTTGCCTTCAGCCACAAGTATTCCAAGTCCTTTTTCAAACTTATTCCTCTTCTCAAACTCTGAAGTTCCTTTATCTAATCCTTTATCATTTTATCTTTCCCAGTGTCTTAAAACCTCTAACCCTTCTCTTCTTCTACTCCATTGCTCATTGCTTCTATTCCTTTCTACCCTCAGTTCTTATCCAGGCCATCACTATTGAATTGATTTGGCTCTCTTGTCTTATCTCCATCCTTTGATGAACTAAATGAAATTTATCTTAAATTTTTTCTCATCACTAACCACAACTTAGCTACTACCCCCCCCCCAAATTCTAGATTCCTCATATCATCTGCCTTTTTTAAAAAATTCCTTTTTTTGCTGAATGGAACAGAAAGAAATCACAAAACTCTGCTGACTTAATCCCCATACTCTTAGCTGAGCACCTTGTCTCATATTTCACCCCTCAAATTGAGGCTGTTAACACAGAACTACCTCTTCTCTCCTCTCCTCTCCTCTCCTCTCCTCTCCTCTCCTCTCCTCTCCTCTCTCATCATTCAGACATCTTTCCTAATAATTTCCTCCTTCACTGCAGATGAAAAAGTGGCCCTTTTCCTTGCCAAGGCCGATCTATCTCCATGGACCTTTGACTGTATGCCTTCCATACTTTGCTAGCAAATTGCCCCTACTATTCTTTCAGCTCCCCCTTATCATTCTCCATATCTACTGACTTCTTCCCTTTACAGTCTGACTTCATATCTCATCAATCAACTGAAATTGCTCTTTCCAAAGACACCAATAATCTCTTAATTGCCAAGTCTAATAGCCTTTCCTCAATTCTCATTCTTCTTGACCTGTCTTCAGCGTGCTCTTACTGTACATCAGCCTGCACTCTTGGCTATTCTTGCCTTTCCAGGTTTTTATAACACTGCTCTTTACTGGTTCTCTTACTATCTTTTTTTTTTTTGCTAGATCTTCACTAGGTCATACTATGAAAAGTCAAGGTTAGAGCTTCTCTTTTCCCTCTATATGATCTCACTTGGTGAATTTATCAGCCTCTTTATCATCTCTATGCAAATAATTCCTAGATCTATGTATACAGCTTTGGTGTCTCCTGAATTTACAATCCTGCATCACGCACTGCCGTTTTTTAATTGTCTCAACTAGATGTATCCACTGGCATCTTAAACTCTTATCCAAAACAGACCCCATCATCTTTTCCTCCAATATCTTTCTGCTTACAAACTTGCCTATCAAAGAAAACTTCCCTGACTTTCCCTGATTTTTTCCCCATGCTCAGCTTCTTGTTTTATCCTCCTTATTCTCATATTCAGAGACTATGAAATCTGATGCCAAATTTTAACGTTTCTTTTTTCACAGGATCATCTCTTGTATACTTCCCCATTCTCTCCACTCATTCATTATATCATCATATTACCTTTTTCTTGGACTATGTCAATAATCCTGACCATGTTTCTCCCTATCTCTCTCTATCATTCTTTCAGCTGCCATGATATTTTTTCCTAATATGAAGATCTGATCATGTCCCCCTTCTTCCTCCATTCACTGAACTCTGATAGTCTCCTAGTCCCCCCAACGTCAAATATAAACTCCTCTGTTTGGAATTTGCAGCTTCTCACAACCTGATCCCTTCTTACCTCTCCATTATCATTATTTATTCCCCTGACCATGAACAATATAGTCCAGCTATATTGTAGGACCTCAAAGGACACTCCATTTCCCAACCTTTTATATTGACTGTTCCTCATAGCAGAATGGTCTCCCTCTCGATATTTGCTTCTTAATTTCCCTGGTTCCCTTGAAGACTCTGCTTAAAGCCTGTCTTCTGCTGGAGGTCCTAGTACTCAGAGCTTTCACCTCTGATAATTATCTTTATCCTTATTACCTTTGTTATTATTGCCTTTCATTTTCTCTCTATTTTGCACAAACCTAATTATTTACATGTTGCCTCTTCCCTGTCCCCTGACCCCCCCATCTTAGACTGTATGCTGCTTATAAACACGGATAGGATAGGGCTTTTTTTTTTTTTCTTTGCCTTTAATATTCCCAGTATTTAGTACTGGTACCTAGAAAGTGCTTAATGGAAGCTTGTTGCCTGACTGAGCTTCTTCCTATAATCTTTCCAGCTCCTAGTAGAGTATTCTGCACATAGATGATGATTAGGAAATATCTAATGAATTAACTACCTGTCCCAGTAGCTTTGAGACCAAATTCTTTTAGTGTTGTGAATGTTTTTAAAGAGTAGCATCCAATATAAACTTGGCAATAAGCCTTAATAGACTGTATAAGAAGTGATCTCTCAACATTTCTAAATTATGAATTCACTTTCTGTAATGAGCCAGAACTGGAAACAAGGTGATAACTCAATGGAATTGATAGAAACAATGCTTAAGTTAACACCTTTGAGAGTTCACACATTAGTTCACACATTTGGGAGATTTCAGGGTTCAGTATGAGATATCCAAATTCACACCTCCCATAATCCCACTTTCAGAGGAGGAGTCAGCCTTTGAGTTTACACTTCTAAAAGAACATACAAACACCTGAGCCCATAGCCAGCAGCTACCCCCAGAAGACCTTTCTGCAATGTCAAAAAGAGTATTTTGTTGCTTGCTATGTAATTAAAAATCAAGCCAGAGGGTTGAAACCAGATATGATAACAGTATGTCTTAATTGATATTATTCAGGGTAGGGTCCACAGACCCTATGGTTCACATAGATTTCAATTATTTTGAAAAAAATTAAATATTTTTATTAACCTCTAGTTGAAATTTAGCATTTCCTTTCATTATAAATGTAGGCAACAAACCATGGTAATATAGCAATATCTTTTCACTAACAGAAAAAAGATATTTTCATATCATCATAGTAGTTGCAGATTATCTTGAAATATTTCATCTCACCACTCCTTTGAAATTATGGTAGCCACTAGAACTACTGCTAGACATTTTGCTATATCACATATTTCTTTAATAGGTTCATAACTAGGTTTCAAAATTATGGGTTACTTTGCATGTATTTTATTTTATGCAACTTAAAACATTATTCTGAGAAAGGGGTTCATAAACTTCACTTGATTGCCAAAGATTGACATAAAGAATCATTAAGAATTGCCTTTTCTCAGCAGTTTCCTAAATGGTTTTCATAACTCTTATGTATTTTCACTAGCTCACTTTTGGAAAATCCATCAGGTAACTATAGGAAAAAAACAGGAAGAGGAGGATTTCCACCCCCTTTTTAACTCCCAAGGTGTTCGTCTTGTGCTTCGCACAAAAAGGGAGAAATCGGAAAAATCTACATCTGAAATCTGGGCTTCCAAGTATCTACTACATCAGCCCAGGTATCCAAAGTAATCTGGAAAATAATTTGGCTCATAATAAAGATAAACCTTGTAAGGATGAACCTTCTTTTTTAGAGGAGGAATTTTCAGCTCAGAGACTTTCACTGGCTTGCTTGAGATCAGACAGGAAGTGTTGAAATTTGTCAAACCCAGACTTTCTGACCCCCATCCACTGCTTTAAAAAATATTAAAGCAGGTTTATATTAGGAATATTTATAAGCCTGAAACATTCAGACATTTTACTGCTCCAACCACATGTTCAGATCCTGGTATGTTGAGGAAGTAACTGAGTCACCCTTCTCATATAAAAAGCAGGAGCCACCATCAGAGAGAAACGTGGCGATGACTATAAACAGTAATAGAATAGAATAGTAAGCTGACTGTCCTGACTAATCCTGAGTTCTCAATTATTTCAGAAACCTATCAAATATGTTAAGCTGCCTTTTTTATTCAGTATATTCTTTTTGGGGAGGGGGATGAGGCAATTGTGATTAAATGACTTGCCCAAGTTACTTGTAAGTAACTTCATACAGTTAGGAAGTAGTAAGTGTCTGAGGCAGAATTTGAACTAGGTTCCTCATGAACCACAGGACCAATGCTTTTATCCACTGGGCTATGTTCCTGCCTCTATTTAGTAGATGTTCTTTTGGTGTTTTTTCCCCCCTGAGGCAATTGGGATTAAGTGACTTGCCCAGGGTCACACAGCTAGAAAGTGTTGTGTCTGAGGGCAGATTTGAACTCAGGTCCTCCTGACTTCAGGACTAATGCTCTATCCACTGCGCCATCTGGCTGCCCTCTAGACATGTTCTTTAAAAGCTATGTGTAACATTAAATGAGAGACATGAACAGCTGCTTTATTCTTGTCTCCTAAGGATCTTTTTTTTTTTTTGACAAGGTAAATAAGGCCATTTTTTGCTTATTTCTTTCTTACTTAGCTTCAATCACCGAATGAGTAGTTTCCTCAGTCAAACTGCAACTTGATAAAGACCTTAGTTTATGAAGGACAAGGTCTCCCACTACATCCAAAATCATCTCCAGCCATCCTGATCCCTACCTGACCACTGGACCCAGATGGCTCTGGAGGAGAAAGTGAGTCTGGTGACTTTGCACAGATCTCCCTCATTTAAATCCAAATCACTTGTATATCCTGACATCTCCTCCCTGATGTCATAGTCCTTTCCTCTTAGAGAACAAAGGACAAACAATAAGAACCATGTGACTTTTCCATCTAACTTACAAATAGAAGCTTTTTATGTGTGTTGTCTCTCCATTAGAATGTAAGTTGCTTGAGAACAATTCTATTTGTAACCTCAAGGCTTAGAAAAGTGCTCTGCCCAGAATGAACATTTAATAAATGCCTCATGAAAAAAAAAAAAAAAAAAAGCTATGTGTAAGTCACATTTTTGGAAATTTAACTATTTAACTGTTCTTGGGGGCTATTTATAGGACTCTTACATTGAACTTTTGTAAAAGTAAAAAACCATGCTCTAATATACATTTGAGTGATTGGAGTCTCCCTATCTTACCTGAACTGGAAGTACAGTGGTCACCCATGGGCCCCATCCTAATAGTGATCAACCCAGAAGCATTCACCTGCTACCTTTTTCTTTATTGAGTGGGCTGGTTCACTCTTCTTTGGCAAACTGGTGACGCTCTCCTTTCCACCATATTGCAAACAATCATCAGCTTTAGTCCGGCTGCAGCCAAATGCTGCCCAAATCAAGCAATCTACCAGCCTCAGCCACCTCAACAGGTAGAAGTGGGAAAGGTATACTACCACAAAAAACTGTGTTTTTTAAAAATGGACACATTTGTAATGCTGCTGCTGCAGGGAAAATGAACATAGACTTTTAAGATCAGAGCGAATGTTAGCATTGCAACAATGTCACATAGTTTAGAATACTTTTTATTATAAAAATGTTTTACCACTATTAACGGATTAATCTTAACATTTGTGGGAGGTAGATAAGCATCATACCAATTTCATTAATGGAAAAACCAAGGTAGAGAAAAATTAGGTTGTGTTCAAGGGCACACTTTATGGCAACGTTAAGAACAGATTTTGCAGCCGTCCTTAATCTCATTATTTCTTCACTGGCTTCCAACAGCTCTTAACTTTTGCCAGCATAAAAGTTGGCACAATATAGCAGGACCCCATTTACTTGGCTCTTCCAAGAGTTACCTTCAGCCCATCCATACCAAATGTAAGAATATCTAATCTTACTGCAAGCATTCTACAACCCTCTTCCTTCTCTCTCTCTCTCTCTCTCTGTTTCCAAGTTGTTTGAAATATAATTCTGTGACTAGTATCATTCTTTTCTCTGCCATTTGAATCTAAGAAAGAAATGCCTCATATTTTTTAGGAGAAAAAATGTCAGTGTTATAGGGTAGGAAGGCAGAGGGACATGACTGGCAGGAGGCCAATTGGTACCAATGAAAATGTATGTCCTCCTCTCTTCCAGGCTTGTGAATTTTATATATCAAGTCTCTTTTCTCCCCAACCTCTGCCCTTTGTCCACATACAATATGTTTTCCATTCTCCCTACAGATTCCCTTCAAAGTAAAATTGAATTCACTTGCCTTTCCCAGAGAAGAAAAAAAAAGAATCTAGATGTGCAAAAATATTTATCGCCAACTCTTTTTGTGGTAGCAAAGAATTGGAAATTGAGGGAATGCTCATTGATTGGGGAACAGCTGAACAAGTAGCATATGATTTTAATGGAATAATACAGTATTGTAGGAAATGACAGGGGGCATGGTTTCAGAAAAACATGGCAAGATGTATATGAACTGATGCAAAGTGAAGTTAAAGAACTGAGAGACCATTATGCACAATAAAAGTAAGGATGATCAATTGTGAAAGATTTGGCTGCTCTGATCAATACAGTGATTCAGGACAATCCCAAAGGACTCATAATGCTATCCATCTCCAGAGATAACTGATGAACTCTGAATGCAAATTGAAGCATAATTTTCTCACCTTTTTCTTTAAAAAAAAAAAAATGTGTCTAATTGAGGGGAGTGGGTGGGAGGAAGAAGGGGGGAAATTGGGACACAAGGTTTTTCAGGGGTCAATGTTGAAAAATTATTCTTGCATATGTTTTAAAAACAAAAATTTCAATAAAAATAAATTTTAAAATGTGGCTAGTAAATTAGGAGAGCAAAGGATAATTTACCTCTCGGGTCTTTGGAGAAGGGAGAGATTTTTATGGCCAAAGAACTAGAGAACATTATGAAAATGCAAAATGGATTACATTAAATTAAAAAGTTTATGCACAAAACTAATACAACCAAGATTAGAAGGGAAGCACAAAGCTGGGGAAAATATTTTTATAGCCAGTGTTTCTGATAAAGGCCTCACTTCTAAAGAACTGAATCAAATTTATAATACAAGTCATTCTCCAGGATGCAAACAGACAATTTTCAGATGAAGACATTAAAACTATCTATAGTCGAATGAAAAAATGCTCTAAATCACTACTCATTAGAGAAATGCACATTAAAACAACTCTGAAGTATCACCTCACATCTCTCAGATTGGCTAAGATGACTGTAAAAGATATTAGAGGGAATGTGGGAAAACTGGGACATTAATGCATTGTTAGTAGAGTTGTGAACTGATCCAACCATTCTGGAGAGCAATTTGGAACTATGACCAAAGGGTTATAAAACCGCATATCCTTTGAAACCAGAAGTGCTACTAATGGATCTATATTCCCAAAGAAATCTTAGAGGAAGGAAAAGGACACCCATATGTGCAAAAAATGTTTGTAGCTGCTTTTTTTATGGTGGCAAAGAATTGGAAAATGCCCATCAATTGGGGAATGGCTGAATATATTATGGTTTATGAAAGTAATGGAATATTATTGTTCTATAAAATAGATGAGCAAGCTGATTTTAGAAAGGCCTGAAAATATTTACATGAACTGATGCTGAGTAAAACAAGCAGAACCAGTAATACATTGTACAGCAAGATTGTGCAATGATCAACTATGACAGATTTGGTTTTTTTCAGTGGTTCAGTGATCTAAGACAATTGTAATAAACATAAATCAACACATGTTATTTTGTTTTTTCCCCCTTTTTCTTGTTTTATTTTTCTCTCATGGTTTTCCCTTTTTCTCTGATTTTTCTCTCCAAACATTATTCATAAAGAAATATGTAAAAAAAAAAAAATGAATGTACATGTAAAACCCCAAAAAAGTTTTTACATATAACTGGGGAAAATGAAAATTAAAAGAAAAATGTGGCAATGTGGAAATGTTTTATATGAAGAAAACTCATTTGCCTTTCCCTAAAACACTACTCTCAAAATACATCGTATTTTTAATGTAAATGTAAAAGGATTCTATTGTAACACTAACCAAGGAAACATTTGCTTTTGTAGGCTCTATCTTTGAGGCCTTATATTTCAAAGCAATGGCTTTGAAATCATAGAACTTTGATTAAAATTCCACTTCTACTATTTAATACTTATGTGACCTACATAGGGCAACTAGATGGTGCAATGGATAGAGTGCTGGATCTAGAGTCAAGTAGAACTGAGTTCAAATCCAACTTTAGATACTAGCTGTGTGACCCTGGATAAGTCATGTTAACCTTATTTGCCTTAGTTTACTCACCTGAGTTGGAGAAGGAGATGGCAAACCACTCCATTATCTTTGTCAAGAAAACTCCAAATGGGGTCACAAAGAGTCGGAAAAAGCTGAAATGCCTGAACAATAAAAGCTGACCTTCAGCAGAGTACATAATCTCTCTGGACTTTTTTCTGCACTTATAAAATAACTGGAATTGGATTAGATGGTCCCTTCCAGTTCTGAAGCTAGGATGTAATCCCCTAACCAAAAGCACAGAATGTTAGCAATAGAAGGGGCCTTAGAGAAGTCTAATCTCCTTAATTTTACAGATGAGAAAATTGAGGAATTGAGAGGGAGGTAACATATCTAATGTCAAACAACTAGAGGCAGGATTTGAACTAAGATCTTCTTGACTTGATCCATTATACCACCTAGCTATCATTTAGTTCAGTCTCTTTCTTCTAGAGATGAGAAAATGAGGCTCACAAAGAGAAGGGGTTTGTCCAAGGTTATATAATACCCAGTGATAAAAACTGGGTCTGGAATCATGTCTTCTGAATTTCAGTGCGATTTCTACCACTTGGTGCCATCTTTAATCAATCTAAGTATTAAGAGGGTCCACAGGGAATTGGGGAGGACTTAGAGCTATGCTGTTTAGAGAGAAAGCAGGGACCCAAGGAAATGGGAGGATAAGGGATAGGCTGTTAGAAAATGAGTGATGCACATGTATAACCTGGAACACATATATAACCTACCACAATCAAATCTCTTGACTTCTCAACGAGAGGGAGATAGAGGAGGGAGGGAAGGAAGGAGGGAGTGAAAAAATTTGGAACTCAGAATTTTAAAAAAATGAATAGCAAAGATTTTTTGCCTGACGCACACAACACTTCTGTGGATGCGTTATTTTAGGATATTCTTGATGCTCTGAACAAAACAGGTCTTTGTCCTCCAGAAGCTAAGTATAACAATAATTTACATTTATATTTTTTTAAGGTTTGCCAAGTTCTTTCCCCACAACAACCCTGTGAGGTAGGTGATATAGGTATTGTTACTTTCATGTTATAGATGAGGAAATAGAGGCTCATAAAGGTTACGTGGCTTTCCCAGGATCACACAGGCAGTGAGTGTCCCAAGAGGACTCAAAGCCAGGTTTCCTAACCCCAGGTACAGCACTCTTCTCATATAAATTGCATTCTACTCATTATCCTGCCATTCTTCATTCTTTATCTCATCACATGTGATCTTGGGAAATTTTGCCTTGGGGAACTAAAGAACTACCTAAGAATTTATAATAATAATAGCTCACATTTACATGGTGCTTCACAGTTTACAAAGCACTTTTCCTCACAACCACCCTGTGAGGTAGATAGTACAACCATTATAACCCCCATTTTACAGATGAGGAAACTGAGGTTCAGAGGGGTTGTCGTTTTGGAGCTAGGAGGGACCTTAAGAGATCATCAAGTCCAACCCCCTCATTCTATAGATGAGGAAATTGAGTCTCGAGTGTGACGTGGAATATGACTAGTAAGTAAGGAGAGCAGAAACTCAAATCTTCTCGATGGCTTTCCAATGACTGAATTTTTGCTGTCTCTTAGAGTGTTTATCAACTGTTTATATTAGCTTTTTTCTTCTGCAAATTGTCATTTTATGCTCAAGAAGCACTTCTCAAAGTTTCTGTTCAATCAGTCCATGTTGGTGAGATAGATTAGTGATGGAAAAGCAACCAAGCAGCTCACGACTTTCTCAATGCATCATGTTATCACATTCCTAAACTAGCACCTTTGGCATGGCTGGAAATAGCCTTGGCTGTGACTAGAAGCCCAAATTAAAGGAAATCAATATAGAAATAGGCAGAAAATTCAGAGAAAAGGTGGGAGCCCTTGGGAACACTGCCAGGAGGGCAGTACTTTTTAAAAACATACAAGGTATGATTAAAATAATAAGAAAATGAAACAAATGTGCTTAGATGTACACATCCAAGTGAATACTTCCTTCCTCAGTCACCCTTGAGGCCATATACTTGATTATTCAATGATGTGAGCTAGCACTACTCAGAACAGCTTGGAATTCAGGCTTCTTTTTGGGAATACCCTTCCAAGACAATCAATCACATAACTTTATAGTCATCTCTCTCTCTCTGTGTCTCTTTTTTCCTCCTCCACCTCTCTCTGTCTCTCTCCCTCCTTCCATCTCTTTTTCTCCTCCCTACTTCTCTGTCTCTCTCTCTTACTCCTCCTCCTTCCCTTCATCTCTCTTCCCCTCCCTTCTCCCTCCATCTCTTTCTTCCTCCCTCTCCTTTCTTTCTCTATCTCTGAATATTAGTCACATCTTTTTTTGACTTTTTCATCCTCTCTTTTTCTCCCTTTCTCTTTCTCTACCAAAACTCTCTCTCAACATTATAGTCATATCTTCTTATGACTTTATAGGCCTCTCCCAACTCTTTCTCTCTACCAAGACTTTTTCTTTCTTTTTCTCTCAGTGTTATCATGGTATATTCTCATGACTTTATAGTTATCTCTCTCGCTTTTCATTCCTCCCTCAACTGTCTCTCTCAAAAAACTACCCATTATTCAAAATTTGCCTCATATACTGTCCATCTTATTATGCTCACAAAATCCTGCCTCTCTCTGGAAGACACTTGGTCTCTTTATATTGTGTTAGTTGCTCTTTCATATCCCTGACCCACATGATCAGAAGAGCTCTGATTTTAGTTCCTAGACTTATACCAAAAAGAATCTGAAGTCATCTAATACAACTTTATTTTATAGTTGGGGAAACTGAGGGCTAAGAAGGACAAGTGATCACACTCCGACTGTAGTATTAAATGTCAGAAGCCAGATTTGAACTCGAGTGCTCTGATTCCAGAGCTAGCACACGTTCCATCTCATTGCACTGTCTACCTGGCCTACTTTGTCCCCATTGCCTCATTACTCTGTAGATTCTCAAATCTGTTCTGTCATTTGCATCTCTTGACCAAGATCCTTGTTACATACTTTGTTTTTGTACTGTTCTTTCCCAAGCACTTGACTGATTTTCAGATGATTTATTCCAATTATAAAAAATTAAATTGACCTTCAATGAATGAAAATGGAAGAGATTTTTTAAAAAGACCATGTTACAACTCTGTAGCTGATTCTTTAAGAAGAGTTTCAGATGTTCTTAGAGCAATGGTAGGATCACTGAATCAAGTATTTAACCCCTCCAAGAGGATCCCTTTTTATTGAACAACCTTCATTTGCATGTACAAATTCTTGAATGTTTGCAAAAAAAAAAAAAAAAAATCCAAATGATAATAATAAATGGTCACATTGTAAATACCTTGTATTTGATTAAAAAACAACAACCAAAAAACAAACCCACAGAGTTCTTGTATGAATCCTAATTAAAGACATCATGTTCAGAATGATCACACTTATAGCTACAATGTTCAAAAACTAAAATCGTTTCTTTTTTTGTCCGTAGTAGAGGTGATTATAGATAAAGGAGTCAGAAAGGGAGCAAGTTGTGTGTGTTACCTGAATGTAATCTCAGAAAATTACTACTTTCCATTTGATTCAGACATTTAACTGGTTTCATTCCAACTTTGACAAGTCATAGATTCACAAATTTATCTTACACACTCTTTCTTCCAAACACCTTAGTTAAATGTGAATTTACATGTGTGTTCATTCCCCATACTCTATGGTGAATTGGGAAAGGGCCTGTTAAATGATGACACGGGCCACTCCTTGGTAAAAGTTTGCAGTTTTCTTTCCCAATACATCTTCTTTTTGTTGAGAACTTCCATTTTTATCCTGTGTTCCTCTTCTGCCATTTCACATTCTCTTTCAATTTGCTGAATTTTGGCCACATGTACTTCATTCATCTGGATCAGTTGCAGTTGCAAAATGGACATTTGCTGATGGTGTTCCTCTTCATGCATCTTTTTTAAAGCACTTTCCTGAGAGGCTCTGCTCCTATAGTTTTTATTGGTGGTTATTCTGACTGCTGAACACGAAGGTTCAGGTTGAGAGGTCCCTTCACAAACTGGAAAGTGAATTATTTCCTTCTCTTCCTCACATAGTTCTCGATTTGAAACAGGAAAAGGTTCTGAAAGACAGGAGCAGGAAACAGATATTCAAAGGTTGTTCTCCTATATCAATAGACTATAAATGTAGAGGCCAGATTGGGAAGGGCAATACTAAAAAGCCCTGGGAGGAATATAGAACAAAATGAATGGGAAGGAACAGATGGTATGACAATCTCAAACCAAAACAAACAGATAAAATGGATTTACATAATGTTTTTGCTTCCTAATATTAAATGTACTTTTACCAAGAGAAAGTATTTTCTCCATAAGAAAAAGCTTTAGGTTTGTTTTTGTAAGTTAAGTAAGATCTAGAACTAAAGTTCTTGAGTAAGAACATTCTCCATTGATACAACTTGTCAGTAATTTATAGTTTTCCCTAAGACCCTGAAAAGTTAAGTGGTTTACACATAGTGACAAGACATGTCAAAGGCAAGATTTGTCCCCAAGTCTTCCTATGGCCAAGCCCAGTCTTGTATGCACTATACAACAATTCATCTTAAATTTTAACAACAGCCACAACTACATAACTAAGATTTATACAGAATTCTAAAGCTTGCAAAGCATTTTACTTTGGATCTTTTTATGTACTTATAGCATCCCATAAGGGAAGTGCTATTATTTCCCCCATTTTACAGATGAGGGAATTAAAAATGTGAGATGTAAAGTGCCTCACGGAATTGGGAAGCATTTTAGGGTAAAGACATGAACTCAGGTCTTTGGAATCCAAATTCACTGCTTTATCCATTATACTTCCTAGTGGCCAGCTTAAAATACATCTGGCCTCAGTTATTTACTAGTTGTGTAACCCTGAATAAGTCACTTAATTTCAATTGCTTCAATTTTCTCAGCTATTAAAATGAGATGGAGAAGGAAATAGCAAATCTCTTGGCAAAACTTTCTTTGCCAAGAAAACCTCAAATTAGATCACAAAGAATCAGGCACGCCTGAAGATGATTCAACAACAACCACATCCTAGGTAGGACTGATTAAAATATATAATGACAACCATTCTCCCAATAATCAGTCAAACGATATGAATAGGCAGTTAGTTTCCAAAGAAAGATATCCATGTAATCAACAACCATAAGCAGAAAAAAAAAATTTCAAAATAGTAATAATCAAAGAGATTCACATTAAAACAATTCTGAGGTTATACCTTATACTTACCAGGTTGGCAAAGATGACAAAAAAGGGAAATGACAATTGTTGGAAGAGCTTTGAAAAAAACTGGCATTAGTAAACATAGTAGTCCAGTCTTTTTTGGTAACCATTTGCAAGTATACTCAAAGAACTACAAAATTCTGATCTAATAATACACTAAGCCTATTCAAAAAGATCAAAAAAAGGGGAAAAGATCCACATATACAAAAATATTTGTACCAGCTCTTTTTGTTATAGCAACACAAATACACACACACATACACACAAAACAAAACTGGAAACAAAAGAGATGCCCATTAATTGAAGAATAGCTGAACAAATTATGGTATATGGATATAGTGGAAGATGGCAAAAGTGACTGTTGCAGAGAAACCTGGGAAGAAAATTGATGTAGTTAAGTAAACACAACCAAGAGAGCCTGTTTATAAAATTAACAACATTGTAACCACAAGTAACTTTGAAAGACTTAAGAACTCTATCAGTACAACGACCAACCATGGCTTCAGAGGGTTGATGATGAACATACTACCCACCTCCTGCCAGAGAAGTGCTGGATTCATGATATGAAACATATTTTTGGACAAGGATTTGTCCAAATGTGGATTTTTTTTTCTTTATTGTTTGTTTTTTGTATTTTTGTTTTGTATTTTTTTTCTCCAGAGTGGGGAGGGGAGAGATTCAAGGGAAGAAGGGACCTATCAATAATTAAGAGAAGAAAGAAGTTTCAATAAAGCATTTTTAAAACTACCCAGAAAAAAAATGAAAAAGTTCAGAAGGAAACAGAAACAGCTTTGAAAGCAACATGCTAAATTAATTATAAAAATTTTAAAAGCAGGCTGTACACAATAAAATCAGCATCCTCTTCTTATTTTGTATATGGAAATGCTCTTTTTTAGGGGGTGGAAGACAGGTGTTTGTCAAGTAAAGAATAAAAATAAATTCTGACTAAGAACTTAAAAGAATAAATTAAAAAAGTGGAAAAAGTTGCAAATTGATCACAGAAAATGTACCAAGGAAAGGGGAGATTCACCTATGTAGCAAAGAGTTATGCTCTTATAAATAAACTAGGGATAGGAGAAGAGAAAACCCTACAAACCATCTCTAACCTGTCATAGCCCTGGTACCTCTGTTCCATTCTTTGAAAATTATTGCTGTTGACCAATGATATCATGAAAATGATGTCATGACTTGCCCATAAGTTGATTTAAATGAGGAAGGCAAAGTTATCAGCCTCATTCTTTCCTCCAGTCAAAAAAAAAAAAAAAAATCAAGATGATTGGCAATGGCCAGGGATACAAATTCTAGCTTGGGAAGAAGTAAGAGATCATGAGAAAGCCCCGTTCTTCATACTCTCCTCAAACACAAGTAGCACTTTGCAAATTTTAAATATAAATTCTAATTTTATTCAGTGTGGTTTTTTATTCCCACACCAGAAAAGGGCAACACACCCACTTATCCATACAGACAAGTTATTCTTAAACTAGATTCAATAATCCTATAAGAAATTTTAGCAAACATTAAAAGTTATTCCCTAGAACTAATGAAAAGTAGGCATGACACACCAAAAAGTTATGAATTTTTCATATTAAGTAGAAAACAAAGAAAAACTCCTGTAATTATTTTATCAAACAAATGGCAAATCTGTATCCATTATCAGTTAAAACATGTTCTTGATTATAGATCTTTAAATAAGTAATAATTTTTTATTAATATGACAAACAGATCGTATTTAAACCCAAGAATTAACATCATATTGCCTAGAAAAGTTCCACATTAAAAATAAGAGCAAGATTTCTTGAAATTAATACCTGCTGAAATCAGTAAAGAAATGTTGACCACCATTATCAAAAGTGAAAAAGAAATGTTATAAATGTAGAAAGAAATAAAATTTCACCTCATATAGACAACATTACTATAAACTTAGAGAATGACTTAAAATGACAAATTCAATATGCACTCAGATTTCTGTGTCATTATAATGATCAAGTTTGGCTCTAGGAAGAGATAAAAAATTGCACCTCCTTCCCTTCTTTGCAGAATAGTGGAGGCTGTGATAATGGAGCCTTGCACATGCTGTCTAACTCATTTGATGTGCTGGGCCAACATTGTTGAACTGCCTTCTGTTTTATTCTTTGTTAGAAAGGATAGTAAGGGATGGAATATATTTGGAAATGAAGGTAATATAAAAAGAAAAGATAGGAATGAAAATTTTAATGAGCAGCAAGAATGTAATATATAATTAAAAATCAACTCTATTCCAATAGACTAACAACACTTAGATATAAAATACAATTAAAAATTGAGTATTTGAAAATATTTAATACTTAGCTACTAAATCCAGGAATAATTTATTTATGTAAATAAAAACATTAAATTCCAGTGGGAGTACTAAAAGAAAGGATTATTATGTGGAAGACTTATTTTATTATGCTTGGAAAGTCTAAATTAATGGAGATTTAATAGAATATCAATGTAAGTCACTTGGATATTTTAAAGAATATGAAAAATTGATGATGAAAAGTATCTAGAAAGAGTAAGAATACTAAGCAATTTTAAAAAGGAAATAATTATATTCTTGCTTTACTAGATTTCTTAATCTTAAGAACTGCTTAAAATTTTCCAGGGGTTTCCTATTGCCTCTAAGATTAAACAAACAAACATATTCATCAGTTTAAAATTCAAGACCTTCTACAGTCTGTCCCCAACATTTCCAGTCTTGTTTCATAGTTTTTCTCTTCACTGTTGTCTGATGAGATCTTGATTCAAACAGATGATTTATTGATACTTTTCAACTTTGTTCCTAGAATCTGACAAGTTTGCCATTTTATTGGCATCTAGGTGACACAGGGCTGGATTTGGAGTCTAAAAGGCCTGAGTTCAAATATACCTCAGATATTTACTTTCTCTGTGTGTGATCCTGGCATGTCATTTAATCTGTCTGCCTCAATTTCCTTAACTGTAAAATAGGGATAATAGCACCCATCTTATAGGATTGCTGTAAGGAACCTAGGAGATAATACATAAAGCATTTAGCACAGTATCTGGGACATAGCAGGTGTTTAATAAATGCATGTTTCTCCACCCCCTCCTCCCATGCCTTCATATCATTGATAAAAAGGGTGGTATTCAACTAAAGACCTCTTTCTAGGTAGATATCAACCACAGAGAAGGCTTGTTTCCGTACTTTATAACATATGTAACACATTGTGTATGGACCAAAGAAAAACATTTTTTAAAAAATTCTCTCAAAAAGGTAGAGAAAAACAAATATCTAACATTTATATGACACCTTAAAGTTTGCAAAATGCTTTATGAATATTGTCTCATCTGATTCTCACAACAACCCTGGGAATTAAGTGTTGTTATTATTCCCACTTGACATATGGGGAAACTGAGGCAGCAGTTAAGTGATTTGCCTAGGGTCACACAGCAAGTAAGCCTCTTGGGACACATATGAACTCAGGTCTTCCTGCTTCCAGGCCCAGTGCTCTATCAACGGTACCGCCTAGCTGTCTATTTTATTCCAGCTTAAGGAGGAGAGATAAATTCATGACCCCTGAAAATATAAAGAATGTCAGGTAAGACATATTTGAATGGATACTTCAGTATTTTGAAAAATTTGTGATCGTGCCCACTTCTCAATCAATGCATACTGCAACCTCATTATAGCTTAGTAATTTCAGAATTTACCCTAATCAAAAAAAAAAAAAAATCATCATTTAATAATGCCTCTCTTTTTCTTTAAATTTGGCTAAGTTGGTGACAGGATGATGGATTTTTCCATTTGCCAAGTCCATTCTATTAGCATTTCTAGCTTGCCAGAATTTTCTCCCCATAAGTAGGAAGATAAAGTCACCTCCATGCCAGGATGATGTATTAGAGCTGTATTTGAGTATTTTCTGGAACTTTTTTTTTTTTTTGGGTGAGACAATTGGGATTAAGTGACTTGCCCAGGGTCACACAGCTACTAAGTATTAAGTGTCTGAGACTGGATTTGAATCTAGCTGCCTCTGATTTGAGTATTTTCATGTATACAAAGGAAAACATGGGGGGCGGGGGGGAGGCATGGAAATATTATGTGATTTAAAAATACTAATAATCTGTTAGTTTTACTAAACTTTTTGTCATAAAATTTGTTTCAAGGCTAGACTTGGAGATGGAGTGGGAGGAATATATTGATAAATAAGCATCTGATTCTTTCCCTCTACACAACTCCATGGTCCCCATCTTTCAATGGGGAAATCAAGAATCAACATTAAATGTTATGTACAAATTGGAGCCATTACACAAAAAAGGCAGAAGCCATTCCAATGAACAAAGAAAGGGGTAACAGGAGCATTTATACCTTGGTTTGCTGTGTCAGCGTGGTATTCTGACTCCTCTGGAGGACTCTGTAAAAAGTAAATTTGCTCAGGTAGCATGCTGGCAATCTTCTCTTTTCCTATTACCTGTGTGCTTAGAAGTGGACTAACGCTCCGTTTTACCTTCTCTCTCCTTTCATGTGCCATTATCTTTTTGGTCCTTGCCTTGATGTTTTCCCAGCACTTCTTCAATTGTTTGAAATCCCGCAGTGAGACACTTGGTTGAGAATTGTACTCGTGGGCGAGGGCTTGCCAGGTTCGCTTCTTAAGGGCAATTGTCCTTGCATCACTTTTCTTACATTCAAGCACATATTTATACTTTTCCACTAATGCAAGCAAAATACTCTTTTCCAATTCAGAAAAGTATTTGGCAGGTTTTATAATTTCGTTATTTTGCATTTTCTATGCTTTTCCTCTGGGCAGTAAGAATCCTGTAAAAGGAAGTTTTACACAATAATTATATGTTCAATTAAATTTTCAACAAATTACTTTAACCTAATCACTAGTAAAGATCTAAATTAATTATTTTAAATTATTTTTCTTTATTTCATTAAATATTTCTCAATTAAATGCAAAAGTTTTTTTTAACCAATCTTTTTTTTTCTTTATTAAAGCTTTTTATTTTTCAAAATGTAAGCATGGATAATTCTTCAACATTAACACTTGCAAAACCTTGCATTCCAATTTCCTCCCTTTCCCCCATCCTCTCCCCTAGATGGCATGTAGTCCAATATATGTTTAATAATCTTTTTAAAAAATGTTTTTTAAAATTCTCTACTCCCTTTCTTGAGAAGATAAGCAATTTGATATTGATTATATATGTGTAGTCATAAAAAAACATATTTCTACATAAACCATATTGCAAAAAAAACACAACAAAATAAAATAATAAAAATAGAGGGTTTTTTGGTTTTTTTTTAAAGTATGCTTCAATCTGCATTCAGTGTTTATCAGTTCTCTCTCTGGAGGTGGGAAGCATTTTTCATCATCAGTCCTTTAGAATTGTTTTAGATCACTGTCCTGAGCAAAGTAGCTAAGTTTTTCACAATTGATTATCCTTACAATATTATAAGGCTCTAAATGTAAATGTTTTCTTCCCTGCTAAAGTTTCTATTAAATAAGAAAATATTTAAGTTTATGTGTTCAAAATGTATTTCCTTAATTAATAATAATAACCCAGCATATCAGGTTTTAAAAGGCTTATGAAGAATTTTACACATAACTCATTTTGCATACATTTCTTTTCACACACAATAATCCTATCAATTAGGGACTAAGTGATTTGATAATAAACGTCAAGAGGAAAGATTTGAACCTCCCTTTTGGTCTGATTTTTCTTGTGCAGCATAACAAATACAGGAATATATTTAGAATAACTGCACATGTTTATATCAGATTGCTTGCTTTCTAGAGGAGAAAGGGGAAAAAACTTAAAGCACAAGGTTCTGCAAAAGTGAATGTTGCAAACTATCTTTGAAGTTTTGGAAAAATAAAGTAGTATTAGAAAAAAAGTATCTTTGCCATGAAATCCTAAAATGGGGTCATGAAGAATCAGACACAACTGAAATGACTGAACACAACCACAATCAATGCTGACATATATCTATATATTTATATATTTTATATCTATACTTATAACTATATACATATACATATGTGTGATATATGTGTGTGTGATATACACGCACAGGTATATTTGTTATACACACACACAGGTATATATAACAGGTATAAAATATAATATACTATTTGTGACATCTAAGTAACATAAAACATGAACCTATAACAAATATTCAACATGTATAACAGGTGCTAAAAGACTTGCTAATAAGTATCAAGAGCAAATTTTGAACCCAGGTCTTAGTGATTCCAAGTCCATCACTCCATCTACTACACTAAACACCATCATCTTGTATTATTGTTTGATAAAAATTATTTCTCATACATTACAGTAAAAAAAAAAAAACCAAGATTTTCTAAAATCTTACAAAATAGACAACAAAACAAAAGACAAGATAAATAATGTGAGGATAATCAATGACACTACTCATGTGATAAGTGGCAGAATGCAAGTGTAATGTCATTTATTACCTATGGGTAATATGCTACATGTAACTCATGGAGGATGCATATAAATAATATATTTGATAAGATGTTTGGCCTGGGAACTCTCTTAAAATGCTAGCTTTGGAAGGAGGAGTTCTTAGCGTTGCACTCAAGTATTACAATCAGAGGGCAACATAATGTAATACTGATTTTTTCCTTTCTTTGAACTTTCCCTACCATTAGAGTCTATAGTTCTCAACCATTTTTTAGGTTGTTTTGACTTGTTTTTTTTTTTTTTTTTCTATTCTATTCACAGTGTCCATTCCAAATTTTTATGGCTTTTTTCCAAACCCTCCACAGCACCACTCTTTTTTTCCTGACCTCTCAGCTAAAGATCTCAGTTCCTTCTACACACACACACACACACACACACACACACACACACACACACTTCAATGAGAGTTTCCTCTTCTCCTCTCCTCCTCATCTCCTATAATTCAGCCATCTTTTCTCTCCCACTATCTCTATCTTATCCCCTAATCACCTCTTCTCCTTGCCAAGGCAAATTGTTCATTATGCTCCCTTGATTCTATCACCTCCCATCTCTTCCAATAGATTTCCCTCTCCAGAATACCCATTTGGTCTAATCTTGGCTCTCTATCTATTGGCTACTTTCCTTTTTCCTACAAATACTTCTATGCCTTCTCCATCCTTAAGAAACCCTAACTTCATTAAAACCATACTCAATGGCTATCATCCCAGGTCTCTCCTCACCTTCTTGGCTAAACTCTTTGAGAAAGCTGTCTCCGCTCTCTGCCTTTATTTCATCTTCTAATACTCTCTTCTAAACCATCTGTATTCTGATTTTGTCATTCAACTGAATACCAAAAACACCAGGGATCTCTTAATTGCCAAGTCTAATGGTGTCTCCTCAGTTCTCATTCTCAAACTATCTGCAGTATTTTGACACTATAGATCAGCTGCTACTCCTGAATACCTTCTTTTTCTGGGTTTTTAAACTGTGTGGGTTTTTTTTTTCTCTTAGCTAGCTGACAAAGCCTATGGGTCTGTTCTCACAATAATGTTTTCAAATTCATTAAACTAAAATACCAGTATCACAAAGGAAACCAATGATTGAAAAGATTAAAACAACAGCAATCACCAATAAGTTCATAGACCTAGATTAAATACTCTTGCTGGGCAATAATGTAGCAAGTGATACAAAAAGGTATAATTTGGTCATATCCTTTGACCCAGTAATCTCACTACCAGGTATATATTCTGGGAAAATTAGCCAAAAGAAAACGAGCTTATTTGTTCAAAGATTTTTATGGTAGTGCTATTTTATAAGACCAAAACCTGGAAATATCCCAGATGTCCAACAGTGACTGAACAGACAGCCACTGCAATAATGCAATAATTTTAAACTACTATTGAGAATGACAAATAGAAAAATCATACAAATGTATGGAAAGGTCTATGTGGGATAATGTAAAGCTAATAGAGTAGAACAAAGAAATCTATGTACACACTGACAGCAACCATAGAAAAATACTATTAGCTAAGAAGACATTATAGTTAGTAAAGAATTACTATTGTATGTCTTTTTATGGTGGCTAAGAACTGGCAATCAAATGGATGCCCATCATTTGGAGAAAGAGCTAAACAAGCTGTGGCTTATGATTGTAATGGAATATTTTTGTGCTATAAGAAATGACAAGAATGATTTCAGAGTAGCCTGGAAAGACTTACATGAACTAATGCAAAGTGAAAGGAACAGAACCAGGAGAAGGTTGTACCCAGTAATAACATTATTTGATGAAGAATTGTAAACGACTTGGGTATTCTCAGCAATACAGTGATGTAAGACAATTCCCAAAACTAATGAAGAAGCATATTATCTGTCTCCAGTGAATGAACTAATATTATTTGAATACAGACTGAATCATGAAAGTTTTCTCTTTCTTTCATTTTTTTCTTTTATTTGAGTCTTCCTGTACAAAATGACTAATATAGAAATGTTTTACATAATTCCATATATATGACCTATAGCTGATTGCTTCTAAAGAAGGGGGAAGAGAAAGACAGAATTTGAAACTCAAAACTTTAAATAAAAGTATTTTTAAATAAAAAAGAGCTTCTATCAATATTTTAAAGTACGTTTAGTTTTTCATTTTAAAAGTAACTAAGTACAAAAAATCACTTAAAATGGTAGAAACAGAGAAGAGGTAAAACTTTAAAACAAAGGTAAGGACATATTATAATCAAATTAGGGAGATTTTTTAAAGTAACACAAAATAATGAGGGACATTAAAATGGGAGAGACAGAAAGAAGGGCAGGCAGGAATGGAAGGCGGAAGGGAGGAAAAGAGGGAGGAAGAGACAAGTTAGCAGGCTATTACAAAGTCTCTTCATGTCAGGTACTGTGCTAAGCCTTGGGATACACTTAAAAGCATAAAGAATTCCATCAATTAACCTCTGAGGAGCTTACTTCCTAGTGGGAGAAGATAACAAAGGAGCTGCAGTGTATGTGTGAAAAGAGGTAGGGGTGGGGGTGGAGAACAGGAATAGGTGCAAAGACATGAGAATGAAACACAACTGATCTGGGACATTCATCAAAATGGAAATTCCTAGAGAAAATCACAAATGAGAGGGAGAAGGTGGCCAAAGGGTAGAAAGAAAAGGCAAATGAAACATTGAGAGCACAAAACATAAAGATCAAGTAAAACAATTCTGAAACAAGTAGAACACCTAAAACATCATTGCAAGTGAGAAGAAAATCTCACTTTGTAAGCCCAATGATCTACGATAGAACCTGAAAATCAGATCAGGACTTTGTTTTAGGACTTCAACACTGGAAAACACTCAATACTATCAACTAGTAGGTAAGGGCAGTTTCACTCTACCATTAGCAATATTTGTTTTGCACTAAGTATATACTTAATAATGGTTTATTTACAATAATGTTTAGTATTATCTTATATTGACTCAGTGACATAGATCTTCCAGAAAACAAAAACTAAATAAATGAGGAATATTTGTCTAGATTTCAACATGGATCAGAATAGATACTCTATAGTTTGTTTATCAGTATGGGTAAATATATGGGACAGGAAATACAATGATAAGGAGCAGAAATGAAAAAAAAAAAAAAAAAGGAGTTGAAGGGGCCAGATTACTTTTGGAAAACTGGCTTCTCCTAAGAGTCCATATTATCAATATAAACACTTTGCTAGTGGTGTATATCAGTGAAACCTGGAACATCATTGTCTCAGAAAAATTTAAGATACTCATCACACAGAGAACAATGGAAAAGCATATGGTAGAGACTGGCAGGCTGCATACTATAAACAGTGAGGAAGTCTGATGAAGTACAAGAATGAACATGCCCCAGAGAGCTGTGTGACAGAAAGAAATGACCTACTAAGTGGGAGATCACTGGAGTGATCCACTGGTACCCTTGTAATGTCGGAAGAAATTGAGGAAAAACTCCAGCAAAATAGGTGGGACTCCTGTGGAATATTTTTGGGAAAACATGGGAGAGACAAACAGAGTAGGCAAGGGAAATTGGGTTGTTATCTATATATGGTAAGAATCTCATAAATCATTGAGGTCATGGATCTATTTTATCATTTACATCTAGATTTTTTATTCAAAGAGATCTTTAAGATAGTCTCATTTAAAATCCAATCATTTTTACAGAAAAGAAATTGAGGCACAAATAGATCAATCCTTGACAAAGGTTATACAACTAGAATAATGAGCAATAATAATAAGCACGCAAGAACAGAAATTTTGCCTCTTTTTTGAGTTCAATGGCACAAATGGCACTGATTTACATAGAATGGTTAAAATTGTTAACTCTGAGCCACAAATGAGGCTGTGACTCAATATGCGCCTCAGGCAAAATTGGGAATGCCAGCCATATGAAATAACCTATGCACAGTCCTGGAAAGTCAGGTAAGAATAACAAGTAATAAGCCAGGTTGATTAGAATAGACTGGAAATGTAGGCGGGGGCTTTGTGGAGGGCTTTGAATGACAAGCTGAAGATTATGTGGTTTATCCCGCAGGCAATAGAAAGTCACTGAAGATTTTTTTTTTTTTTTGAGTAGGGGAATGATATAAGTTTTTCTGTGTTTTATAAGAATTAATTTGACCATTATGGAGGCTGGAATGGAAATGAGAGACACCAAAAGAATAGAGGCCAATTGGGAGGTTGCTACAATGGTCCCGTTGAGGTACTCTAAAAATGTTGGGGTACAAAGGTATGACAAGAGTCATCTATGAATTCAGACTCAGACAAGCAAGGGAATTTATGTGGGCATTTCCTTGACATGATGCACTTGGTGACATTTTCCTTAAGGAAGAAGAGTAATCCAGGTTAGTAAACCAAAGGTTATATCGAGAAGGGAGAGTAAGAAAAAATAGGAGAATTGTCCAAAGCAGGAAAATTGAGCATCCCAGATACATTTCTACAAATTCATAGGAAAAATCCCTGTGAATAAATATATCTCAGATAGGATCTATGAAAAAACTATTTTTTGATCCAAAGAGAGAAAGTATGGAAATAGTAAGGTAAAAGGTCCTTTTGTACAGTTGGGATATTGGAGCTGAGGCAACAGTTAAGATTTCATTAGTCCAAATGGTGAGGAGGGTTTGAAATAAGGTGGTGGGTATGTGAGTGAAGAAAAGGGAATGAACAAATGCATAAGAATCTGAAAGTATAGTCAATAAGATATGATGACTAGTTGAATATGAATGATCAGGAAGAGGCAAGAATCAAGGATGTCTCAAAGCATGTTAATCTGGGGTGATCTGAAGAATTGTGGTCCTTCCAAAGAAAAAGGCAAGTCTGGATGAAGGATGGGTTTGTATGGAAATAGAACAAGAGTTCTTATTCTTTGTGTGATGGATTCCTTCTTAGAATAATATTTTTAAATGCATTTATTTTAATGCATTATGATTATTTTATTAAAATAAAATACACAAGTTTACAAAAGAAACCAATTATATTGAAATGCAGTTATAAAAAACCATTTTTTAAAAAAGCTTACCAACTGCCAGGCAGTTAAGAACCCCAGCAATAGCAAGAACTCCATTTTGGGATACATTGAGTTTGAGATGTCTACAAGATATTCAGGTAAAGATGTTCAAATGGCAACTGGTCATGCAAGATAATGGAGTTCAGCACAGTTTAACTTCTTGCCATGTTCTCCTGCCTTTTTACCTCATCTCTAGTTTTAAGTTACAGAATGAAAAGGCTTTTTTAAAGGATTTTTTTTTGGTCTTTTAAAAAAAAATTAACTTATTAAAGAGATGGGAGTAGTGATGTCAATAGAGAGACAATCTTGAAGAAGGCAATGCTTTGAATTCAAGTTGAGTCTGACAAACCTAGTTTTAAAAAGTTATACATTTTTAAAAAAGCTTCAAGAAGCTTTGTTTATGGTCTTTTAGAAGACATTTTTAATTTGTTAAAGGAATAAGAGGAGAGTCAGAGGGAGAAAAAGGGACAACCTTGGAGTCAGAAATATTTGAATTCTGATTTCAAGAAAAGAAAGTTTATTTTTAATGAGGCTTTGCAATAAATCCATAATAGCTTCTGATTTGTTATGGCATTACCATTTGCAAATCACTTAATCTCTTACAGTTCCTGAGAAAAAATCTCTAAAATTAGAGAATGTTTTTTTCATATAAACATGATATTGTTGGTTGGGACAAAAAAAAAAGCACCCATAGCCTTAAATAGAATGAGTCGGTTTATTAATTCCCATTCAGTAACAAAACCAATAATACTTCCTATTTATATAGTGGTTTCCAACATAACTACTCGGTAAGAATTGTCTAGGGGGCATAAAGGCAATGGGTTTCTAGAGAACTGAAAAATCTAGTGACTTTATTTTACAAATTAAAGTATAGGAAACATAAATTATCATGTTTGCCTCATTGACACAACTGAGCAGCAGTCTTTTTTTATAATTGCTATTGAAGGAATTAAAATAAATGGAAATAGGAATTGAGTAAACCACACTGACTCCATCTTGTGACTCAATTCTAGAGCTAGATCAGTTCCCTTTCTATTCAGTTATGAATCTGTTTCTTTCTGATGAGAAAACTTTATTCAATTATGAGTAGCCCCGCATGGCTAAGAGACTGCACCACCTTTCCCTATCACTTAATGATCCTTACTAACTTAACTAGGATCTAGGTTATATTGACTAGAAACTCAGTCAGACTTGCAAGGATTTTTCTCACAATTATACTTCTTTTTTTTGTTTTAGGTTTTGCATGTACATTCATTTTTTTACATATTTCCATATGAGTCATATTGGGAGAGAAAAATCAGAACAAAAGGAAAAAACTACTATGGAAAAAAAAACTAGAAAAGAAAAAAAGGTGAAAATAGTATCCACATTCAGTCTCCGTAATTCTCACTTTGCAGATAGTATTCTCCACTCAAAGTTTATTGAAATTACTTTGGATCACTGTATTGCTGAGGACCAAATCTATCATAGTTGGTCATCACATAACCTAGTTTATTGAAATTACTTTGGATCACTGTATTGCTGAGGACCAAATCTATCATAGTTGGTCATCACATAACCTTATTGTTGCTGTGTACAATGTTTTCCTGGTTCTGCTTGCTTCACTCAGCAAGCAGTTCATAGAAATCTTTCCAGGCATTTCTAAAATCAGCGTATTTATCATGTTTTATAAAACAATAATATTCCATTATATTCATATACCATAACTCATTCAGCCATTCCCCACTGAAGGACATCACTTATTTTTCAATTCCTTTGCCACCACAAAAAGAGGTGCTACATGTTTGCACATGTAGGTTCTTTTCCCTGTTTTATAATTACTTTGGGATACAGATCTAGGAGTGGCACTGCTGGATCAAAAGATATACACAATTTTATAGCTCTTTGGTCATAGTTCCAAATTGGTCTCCAAAATGGCTGGATCAGTTCACAACTCCACCAATAATGCATTAGTGACTCAGTTTCCCCACATCCCCTCCAACATTTATTATTATCTTTTCCTGTCATCTTAACTAATCTGAGAGGTGTGACATGGTACCTCAGAGCTGTTTTAATTTGCATTTCTCTAATCAATAATGATTTAAAGCCTTTTCCCCAGTTTTCTGCTTCCCTTCTAATCTTGCTGCATTGGTTTTGTAAACTTTTTAAATTTAATATAATCAAAATTATCTATTTTGTATTTCATAATGTTCTCTATTTCTTGTTTTGTCATAAATTCTTCCATTCTCCAAAAATCTGATAGGTTTACTATCCTTTATAGTGTTCTCTTCTCTAATATAATGTTCTCTGTGAGCAGGTTTCTTGGGGGCTTCTGGAGGCAGCCTTAGTTTCAGTTCAGATCAATAATCACCTCAAATGCAGCCATCTGTTAAAAGTTCAGTCCTTTATTGTCTCCTCCAAAATAGCTCAGTTAGCTTTCTTAGAGGCCTATCTCCCTCCTTGATTCCAAGAGCTCCTGTTGCTAAATCCTTTGCCTCTTCCAGCTTCAGGCTCTCTTCTTCTGAATCCCCCATTCTGCCCCTGCTTTCTCAATCTCCTCAACTGACTCCTGACAGAGGCTTGTCCTATTATATGCCCTTTTAGAGGTGTGAGCTCAAAGGTTGACTCCTCCTCTGAGAGTGGGATTGTGGGAGCTGTGACTTGTGAATCTCCTGGACTTGTGAATCTCAAACGCTAATGTGTGAACTAATGTGTGAATTCTTAAAGGTGTGAACTCTGAACTAGAGAACTGTTAAGCAGGGTGCTAAAATTAGACAACTGACTTATCACTTTGGAAGAATGCTAACAATCCTTTGCTTTTCTAATTTGCTTATCTTTACACCTAGATTGTGTACCCATTTTGACTTTATTTTGGTATGGGGTGTGAGGTAGATTTATGCCAAGTTTCTGACAGACTTTTTCAGTGTTCCCAGAAATTTTTGTCAAACAATGAGTTTTTATTCCAGAAGCTGGAGTCTTTGGGTTTATCAAACAGTAGTTTAGGCATTTATTATTGTGTCTTCACAATTATATATCTCAAGTATTCCAAATTATGAACCAAGATGAACCTTGTACTAGTCGATCAGTTCTTGTTTCTACATTCCTTTGATTATTTGCAGACATTTGGGAGGAGTGGAACACCTCCTTGTCTGATTTCAGAGAATTGCACTCATTGGTTCTCTCCCTTCCAACTTGGAAAGTCTCTAATCTTTCTTCCAATAAGAAATCAAATTTAATTTTGTATCCTGGCTAACTTTTAATTAACTGGTCTTATTTAATAGTTTTTAATACAAAAAAAAAAAAAAAAAAAACTGTCTTCCCCTGTATTTGGGTTCCAGTGCCAAAGCTGAGGAGGTTTGGTCTTGATTTGTTATGTAATTAGTATATACCACTTAATAAATTGATATGCTTAGAAGCTCAAAACTTTTGTTTTCTCAGTCATGTCATTTTATGTCCAACACACTATGGTGATCCTATGTTCTAAATTTTCTGGGACAGTTCTGAGGTCAAGAAAAGGAAGTTTATTTTTAATAAGACTTTGCAAAAAGAATAATCTTTGTCAGATCATATGTCCTAGTTTGGGTTTGAAAAATATTGTTGCTACTAATATTAATACATGGAGTATGACTAGAGATTTTGACTAGAGGTATTATAGTCAATTATCATTATCTTATTTCACTCCCACAACAGCCATTCAAGATAGATAATACAAGTGTGTATCTATCTATCTCTCTATCTACTTGAACCAGTACCCTACCAAAAATCAGTGAGTCAGAGAAGACTCAAGAGCTTTACACTTTATTCAAGGAGTGGATTTTACCTTACACTTCTTGGTATCTGGCCCTAATCCATGACCAACAATGTTGTGTGATGTGTACAAAAATATTGCAATGGAGCTTTGGACTCAGAGATCATTTGGACTTGATTTGTTCAATTAACACTCATGGAACATATTTTGGGGCCCTTTCAATGGTTTACTGAGATAACAGAGAAAAGTCATTTGAAATCAGGTCTATCTTTAAAATCCAGAATATAGAGCTTGTCATTTCCTTCTCCAGCTTATTTTACAATTAATGAAACTGAGGCAGACTTAACTAACTGGCCTAGTAAGCCCAGCTAGTATGTTTCTGAGGCTACATTTGAAATCAGGAAGAAGTTTTCCTAACTCCAGGATGGAAAGAACACTGGAAAAACTTCATCAACTTAACAACTCAAATGAAGATTCCCCTAAGGTTAGGGTCAGGCTGCTACCTCAAATTAAGTTTAGCAGTTTTCAGGATAGTCCATGAGGCAGTTTCACAGAATCAGGATGAGATATAGTCTGCAAAACAAATCTCCTTTGGAGATCCCCAGAATAAGTATTATATAATGGAAAAGTTGTCCTTGGAGCCAGGAAAACCTCGGGTCAAATCTTGACTCTGACACCCATTGACTACATTACTTTCTCATTAAACCTGTGTTCTACACCCAAAGAAAGAACACTGGGAAATGAATGTAAACTGTTTGCATTTTTGTTTTTCTTCCCGGGTTATTTTTACCTTCTGAATCCAATTCTCCCTGTGCAACAAGAGAACTGTTCAGTTCTGCACACATATATTGTATCTAGGATATACTGCGACATATTCAACATATATAGGACTGCTTGCCATCTAGGGGAGGGGGTGGAGGGTGGGAGGGAAAAATCGGAACAGAAGTGAGTGCAAGGGATAATGTTGTAAAAAAATTACCCTGGCGTGGGTTCTGTCAATAAAAAGTTATTATAATAAATAAAAAATAAATAAATAAAAATAAACCTGTGTTCTAGACAATTCTCTAAGCTTTAGATTATAGAGGAATTATAAGTTGCCTGCATTACATATGGAATATCCTTAGCTGGGAGCCCCTTGTACTCATAAAATAATAGTCCCAATTCTGTTTCTATCCCTATCCACTCTGGAATGAGTTGTTCACTTATAGCTCAAATCACTAAATTCTATTTACTAAAGTTAATGGCTATTGGTTCAGGTAGGGGTGAATTGATGGTTATTTTTCCCTTCTGTATTTCTTCTTTTTTTAATTTGTTCTTCTGCTCTCTAACAATCCATTGCCCACTAAGCTCATCAGCACTCTTATTCATTTAGGAATTTTACTCAACCCTTCCTTTCATTCTGTATAACCAGTAAGTGGGATTTTGATTTGTTTGTTTTGAGATTTGGTGCTTTATGGACTATATCTGTGATTTCATGAAGACGGGGAGAATTCCAGTTTTAATTTCACACAACTGCTTTTAGATTGAAGTAATGCTCCTAAAAAGTAGACCTAGGGGAAGGTAGATGGCACAGTGGATAAAATACTGACTCTGAAGTCAGGAGGATCTGAGTTCAATTCCAGCCTCAGACACACTTACTTACTATGTGACCCTGGGCAATCCTCTTAACCCCAATTGCCTCAGGAAAAATACTCCAACAACAACAACAACAACAAAAAAAAAAAAACTACAAAAGAGGACGCCTAATAACACACTCTTCTGCTGAAGATGCTGCAGTATCAAGAACCAAGGAGATAGAAACCCAACTGTGCTCTTCCCTAGTCTGAACCCTTCTGGAGTTCTTATTGGATTCTGGGCAATACATTTTAATTGGGACAATGACAAGTTGGGGTGTGTTCATAAGAAAGTAACTGTGCTAGTGAGGAGACTAGAGAGCATGACTGCCATTTTTATTGTTCAGTTGTGTCCAACTTTTTGTATCCCAATTGGGATTTTCTTGGTAAATTTACTGAAATAGTTTGCCTTTTCCTTCTCCAACTCATTTTGCAGATAAGGAAACTGAGGCAAAGAGAGTTAAGTGATTAACCTAGCTACCAAGGACTTGAGACAAGATTTGGATTCAGGAAGATAAATGTTCCTAACTCCAGGTCCAGTGCTGTATGCACTGTGGCACCATGCAGCTGTCCACACAAGGACTAATTAAAAGATTGAAGATGTTTGACATAAAGAAGAGAAAATTTAGATTGTAGCTTTATGAACAATACACACACACACACACACACACACACACATATACACATACACACACATTCTTTACATTTAAGGAGCTACCTTGGAAGGTAATCAGTTTCTCTGGAGAGCTTCAAGAATAGACCTCCATGAAGGAAGGAAATGGTGGCCAAAGAAGAACTAGATTTTGATTATATTAAGATTTTGTACAAACAAAACCAATACAGACAATATTAGAAGGGAAACAATAAAGTGGGAAAATATTTTTATATTCAAAGGTTCTGATAAAGGCCTCATTTCTAAAATATATAGAGAATTGACTCAAATTTATAAGAATTTATAAATCAACATTTTCTGTTGTCAATCTACAATGTCAAATCTACAATTGATAAAGGGTCAAAGGATATAAACAGACAGTTTTCAGATGAAGAAATTGAAACCATTTCTAATCATATGGAAAAGGTACTCTAAATCATTATTGATCAGAGAAATACAAATTAAGACAACTCTGAGATACCACTACACACCTCTCAGATTGGCCAGAATGACAGGGAAAGATAATGACAAATGTTGGAGGGGATGTGGGAAAACTGGGACACTGATACATTGCTGATGAAATTGTGAATACATCCAACCATTCTGGAGAGCAATTTGGAACTATGCTCAAAAAGTTATCAAACTGTGCATAGCCTTTGATCCAGCAGCGCTACTACTGGGTCTGTTTCCCAAAGAAGGCGGGAAAGAGACCCACATGTGCAAAAATGTTTGGTCAGCCCTTTTTGTAGTGGCAAGAAACTGGAAACTGAATGGATTCCCATCAATTGGAGAATGGCTGAATAAATTGTGGTATATGAATATTATGGAATATTATTGTTCTGTAAGAAATGATCAGGAGGATGATTTCATAGAAGCCTGGAGAGACTGACACGAACTGATACTAAACGAAGTGAGAGAATTAGAAGATCATTGTACACAGCAACAGCAAGATTATATGATGATCAGTTCCGATGGACGTGGCTTTTTTCAACAATGAGGTGATTCAGGCTAGCTCCAATGATCTTGTGATGAAGAGAGACATCTACATCCAGAGAGAGGACTGTGGGAACTGCGTATGGACCACAACATAGCATTTTCACTTTTTTGTTGTTGTTTGCTTGCATTTTGTTTTCTTTCTCATTTTTTTTCCCTTTTTGACCTGATTTTTCTTGTTCAGCATGTAATTGGATTACTTGCTGTCTGGAGAAGGGGGGAGGGGAAGGGAGGGAAAAAATTTGAAACACAAGGTTTTGCAAGGGTGAATGTTGAAAATTTTCTATGCATATGTTTTGAAAATAAAAATCTTTAATTAAAAAAAGAAGAGACCTCCATTTAATCCTGCAAGACCAGCTGCATGATATGAAATAGATAAACTTACAGTAGCAAACTCACTCTGCTCCAATAATTTTATAATGTTCTGTCTAGATATTATAAAACTACAAACTTCTACCCATCTGCTATTATAAGACCTCAAACATAATGGGCACTCCTGTCTCACTTCCCTGGCAAATGGAATTACATTTATGTCAAATGAGACTATATATATAAAGCGTTTTTATGAGACTTAAAGTACTGTATGAGTGTAAGCTATTGTTATTATCATCCTGACATCAAATAAAATGGCTAAACTGTTCATAGTAGATATTCGCAAAGACATTTACCAATGCCTCACCACACTTTATGCTGCCTCACTGATTTTTATAGCAGTTTAGATGCAGTAAAGTATTACTATTTAGAATTACAGGATCATTTTTTAGTGTCTTCCTTTCTACAGCAATCTTCAACCTACTTTGTATTTATCTTACAGGTACCAATTTATGTATAGGTGGTCTAGAATGGACCATGTGATGTATAATGCAATGGGGATGAAGATGATGGAAAAATAGTCTAGTTTAAAGCTTATTGTTAGGTTGAATGTATTTATTGAGAATCACTGTCAGTTTGTAATTGTGGCTTCTTGTCCTGAATGGATGAACAGGACATTAGAACATAAGCTCCTTGAGGGCAAGCACTGTTTTTCTTTTTCTTTGTGACCCTAGTGCTTAGCATAGTGGTTAGCTGATAGTACACACTTAATGGCTAACATTCTATGGCAACTCATTCATCTTACCCAAAGTATATCTCTACTCACTAGTTAAAGCATCCATTATTTTTCTTCCACTGACAATCTTATGATCATAATAGTATGAGCTGACATTTACAGCATACGTTAACTTTTGCAAAGTCTCATATATAGAGAAATATAGATATAGATAGATAGATATAGACACATACATACATACATGTATAAAATAGAAATACATAAACATAAATATATAAAATATATGTATGTATAAACCTACATATAGCATATATATTTCATTTGAATCTCACAACAATTTTGTGAGGTTAAGTACAACAGACACTGTTACCTTCATTTTACAGATAAGGAAATGGAGGCTCAGAGAGGGTTAGTGTCCAGGATCCAGAGATATGCTATTAAATGTTTAACAACTGTCTCAACTACCCACCATCAGTCATTTTCTTCCCCTAAATTTTATTGCACCATTTCCTTTTGTGTGCATCCCATAACTCCTTTACATTTACAATTTTCTATATGTATTTACTTTTCTTTTCCTTTGTACCTCTCTGCATTTCTCTGCATTATTCTACCCTTTGGAGAACTGCATATAATATATGTAGTTGGTTGGTTGGTTTTTTAATATCTATGTAAGTTCATGTATCTGTATGAACTAGATCAAGGTATGAGTTGAGAAGCCTTCCTCTCCCCCCAAAATATTTCTTCCAGAAGTCTTCTCCAAATGCCTGAAATCACTCTATCATTTTTTATTACTACTGTTGCTCAGTCATTTCTGAGTCTTCCCGATCCCATTTGGGGTTTTCTCGGCAAAGAAATTGAAGAGCCATTTTCTTCTCCAGCTCATTTTACAGATGAGGAAACTGAGGCAAAGGGAGTTAAGTGACTTGCCCAAGGTCATATAGCTAATGAGTGTCTAAGGTGGAATTGGAATTCAGGTTTTCCTCACTTTGGGTCCACTGCTCTATTTACTGCACCACCTCTCCACTGTACACACTCTATCATTAAAATCATTCCTTTGGGATTAAAAAAAGCATTAGCTTTAAAAGATCCCTGATAGGGTTAATACATTAATCCATTAGAAATCAAAAATGGTTTAAATTATCAAATTAATTTATATCATCCAGTCACAGAAAGAATAAGAAGGATTGTGAGGCAGGACATGTAAATTATGATGGGGAAAGAGACCTGGAAATATGATGACTATAAAGTAATATCTTCCGAAGTAGCCTAACACAGATTGTATGATGTAATGAGGTGGAAGGAGGAAGAGAAGGGAAAGACACTAAAGTTATTTTCTTACTTGTGAGTGAAAGGAAGGAATGTGTGAAATGAAGCAGGGAATGAGATGTCAACTCTAAGAGAATGAGGATTCTAGTTCTAGTTTTCCATAGCGGTTGCCAGTCCAGTATTTTAGGCTTAAGCACTTAAACAATGAAGACAAATTCTTTGAGTGGAAGAAGGAAGTATCTGAAAGGGATACTAATGTCTCTTTGGGTCCTGTGGCTCTCTGGGACAGTTTTGCTGGCCTGACCATTTCCTAATTAAATTACTGTACACATTATGTCTCATCATGAAGTGGAAGTGATGTCAGTCTTCTTAGATTTTATGTGAGTGGAGGAAAAGCTCTGACCAATCTTCCTCAGCTGGAAAGACTTCACACTTAAACAGTTGACTTAATAATAGATTGGATTTCCAAGGTCCAGGATAGCTAGAGATGCTCATTGGCAGAAGCTTGACCCCTAGGGGATCAATTTTTCAGCTCCATCAATTCCTATCTACTCAAGTGATGCAGGGTTGTGAAAAGCCTTTGACACAGGAAGTACCCACTATCATAAAATTACATGTCCTAGAAATATTTAAATATTTAGATATGTGAGAGACAGAGGTGGAAGAAAGAAGGAGACCAAGGGAATGGAGATGTTATATCTAGTTGGATCTCAGTCTCAATGCTAGGCAGAAGAATTTTGCCTGTTGACCTAGCTAGTGGATTGGCCTAGCTAAGCGCTCAAGGGCCTCCAAATATAGATAAGCTTTGCTTTATTCAAGAGGTATACTAAGAAACTTGTAGAATCTCAGAAATTAAGAATGCTAAAGGCACCAAAGAAACTCACTTTCTAAAGGTACTCTAAAATTAATTTTTTTTAACTTTAAAACTTTTTTTAACTTTAAAAGTTTTAAAATTTTAATCCTTCAGTGTTTAGAATAAATAAATTCTACTTCAAGTTATATATTTTATTAAATTCATTTTTATGCATCAAGTTTTCTTAAAAGAGTACCTCTAGTGGGAGATTATTACTTTGAATTTTTTTTTTTTTTTAGTTACCTGCAACAGTCTAGATGAAGTGTTATAGGCAAATGAAAACAAAAAGCACCAGAGACTTAAGAACTTGGAACAAGGCAAAGACTATGATTCCAGAGTCTATGATGAAACATGCACTTTCTGACAGAGAGGTGATGACCTCAAGACACAGGCTTTAACACATTTTTAAATGTGTCATTTTTAAAATGGTCAAAATGGGGATTCATAGTTTGACTATGTTGAGGGTTTTTTCTTTTTGAGAGAAAATACTTGATTGAAAAAATATTTTGTTTAAAGTGGAATAAAAAACTTAAAAAAAAAGTACTCTTAAATATTATAAGACAAAATTAAAGTCAATTTAGAACAGAAAACAACTAGTCATACCTTGAGTAATTAATTTCCTGGGAACAAAGCTCCTTTATATGAAGTTTGCCGTTTTTTTTTTTTTTTTAAGATCTTCTTAACTCATCTGAAGTTACCATTGTTTGTTAGGCTTCACCAAACCCTAAATCAACAACCAATCCTTTCTTCTTCTACTTTCTTCTTCACTTGCAAATACTGTCTTTAGCCACATCTGACTTTATTTTAGTTAGCATTTATAATGTTGTTGCATAGTAATTTCTCTTAACACATTCTTATGTCCCATATATTATTATTATCTGATCATGAAATTTCTAATAAAGGAGTTTAACTGGAATGCATACTGGTTGATTAACATGAGAATCACAGTACAAGTAATACTATTAACATTTCATTTTTGAAAAGTATTTGAACACATTTTGCTTTGAATTTGAAATACTCCAGCTGCATTTATCAAGCAGTTTGCTCCTGGCAAGACAATGGACTAAGGTTACAAAGCCATCCATATAATGATATGAAAAGCACTGTTTAGTTTTGGAGTGAGTGCATTTGGGTTCCATTTCTGGTTTGTCACTTATTATCTAAGTCAAATTACAAAACCTCTCTAGATCTTAGTTTTCTCATATGTGAAATGAGGGGACTGAACTTGAATACCTCCAAGATCTCTTTCATCTCTAAATCTATGATCTTATATAAGACAAAAAAAAAAAAAAAAAAGAAATAATCGCTGCCCTCAAATAGCTTACATTGTCCTGACATGAGACTGAAAGTTAAGGGTGGAATACTATAAAACCAAATAAGTAAATAGAAGGCAATTTAAGGAAGAGAAGTACTGGAAACTGGTGGGGGAGTAGGGTGAGGGAAGGGGAGGAGAAGGGAAGGGAAGTTTATAGGAGGTGGTGCTTGAGCTGAACTAGCTGTGGTCTTAAGTCTCCTTCAGAGTTTCTTAAAGTTGAGATAATTTCTTTCTGCTCAGCTGCCATCAGATTTGCAATCGTTTCTTTGACTCCACATTTTGTAATAAAGATAAACTGATATACTTATCCATGTTTTCCATGTATAGGCTCACCTTTATTGTCCTTTTTTCCCCTCCCCTCGTAAAAGTGGGGCACATTTCTTTCCCAGAGATCATTGAGACAAAAATAAGTTGTAGCAACAGATAGAATGTCATGTTTTGGGGACAGCAATGAAAAATTCCCAAGAGACAAGATAAATTCTCAAGATGCTGGGCTAATAGTAATTGCTTCTAGATGTCAGGCTAGTAGCAATTGCTTCTAGACGAGCAGGCCTGCTCTTTCCTGCTACCCTTAAAGAAAAGTTGGAAACAAAATTGCTCCATCAACTTTTTGGGTCACTTCATCCTGGTTGTTAGTCCCTAGCCTAACCATGAGATCCTTTCCAAAGGATCCACAGCTATTACTGCCCTCCAGGTCACTGGGATTCCTTTCAATAGGCTTGTCTAACTGGGGGCATATAAATCACTGAAAAAAAAACAGTATCATAATGAATACGGAGTACCAATGCTCCTTCGAAAGGTAAGAACAGGCCTGGCCCTACTTGCCCAGCCAGACCACATCATGGGACTGGCATCGGAGGGTCTCCAAGCCTTTTAAGCCCGAAGTGCTTGGGAACGTCTGGACGGAAAATTCATAGTTCCTGTCCTAGGTAATGATACCTGCCCTGAAGGTTTAAAACACAAACTCAAATGCTTTCAAGTTCTTCTCTCCATGGGAAGAGAAAAGGGTAAGGAACAAGAAAAAAAAACACAAACCTCTCATTTTACAGCTGCTCTCCGTGAAACAAAATGTTGCCTGGGCATTCAGGATGGAGATGGACGGCAGGTTAGCCCCATTCTCTCTCTACATGCAATTCCTGGGCAACCCACCCCGCTGGTTATGGAGGACACCAAAGGCGGCTCAGCGCCGGAGTCCCGGCTGGGAGGGAGGCGGGGAGCTGGCCCGCCGGGGCAGTGCTGCCCGGGGAAGAAAGAGGTAAAGGGGGAATCCTACCTGATACTGCAGTGCATCCGGACCGCAGCGCCGCGGAAGCTGGGGGTGGGATGGGGTGGGATGGGATGGGATGGGATGGGGTGGTGCGGGGAGGGGGAGAGGAAGAGGGAGATTCGTGCTGGCTTCCCCGCTCACCTCTTTTCCTCCCCCTTCTTATTGCAATGCCAGAGAGCGCGCAGCAGGGTTCCAGATTGACAAAGAATAAAAGCACCACCCACCGCACCGGCAGCGGCTGGCCCACGGGCGGGGAAGCAGCGTGGTCCGGAAGCCAGGCAGCCCGCATGGCCGCTTCCTCTGGCTGCGTTCATCTTCCCTAGAAGTGGGCTCCTCGCCCTTGCTCTTCCAGTTCCCCCTTCTCCGGGAGCCACGCGGGAGCCCGGGAGGGGTGGCCGCTGATGCTCGCAGAGCGCAGTCTTTCCCCCCGGCCTAGCCTGCCCCACCTCCCCCGCCTGCGCCGGGGGCCTGGAAGGGCTCGAGCCCCCGGGGGCTCGGGTTCATGTCTGTTCCATAGGCTGAGCGGCCAGTACAGAATCCAAACCCAGCCGGCGTGGGGGCTGCAACTCTCAAGGGAAAGGGCTGGAGGGAAAAACCCACCTCCGCAGGCTTTGCAGCTTGGCTTCCTCTGAAGGAGAGGTGCAAAGAGGCCTGTTTGTTACCTCGGGGAGTTGGACCGACCTGGGGAGAAAGCAGCAGTCCTTCCCTCCCCGCAGGCCTCTCTCACCTAGTTAAGAGGTTGTTTTTTTTTCCACTCACTTGGAATTTACTATTGTTAGATCTGGAGGAAAACAAACAACTTCAACTTTGAAGTTTCCCTGAAAAAAACCCTTGCGTTCTTTTTGATTTGTGTTTAAAGATTGCATTTAATTTAATAGGCACTATCCACGCTCCTTAAATGTTTGTGGGCCTGATTTGAGTTGTAGGTCAGATGGGCAGGCAGTATATCGGACACCACTACTAACTTTTAGGACAAACAATATATCTTTGCTAGGTATATGGTGCCATTGATTTTTGCGAAGTAATTGGAGCCTCTTGATGTCACCTCTCACTAGCAGTCCTTTACTCTCCCACCCCTTATCCCTAAATTGTTCAGTAGTTTCAGTCGTGTTCCACTCTTTTTTTGTCAAGATTTTCTTGACAAGGGTATTAAGATAATTTCGTTCTTTCTGCTCAGCTGCCATCAGATGTGCAATCCTTTCTTTGACTCCACAGTTTATAAACCGATATACTTATCCATGTTTTCCATGTATATGCTCACCTTTATTGACATTTGGTTTGCCATTTCCTTCTCCAGCTCATTTTAGTTGAGGAAACTGAGGCAAAAAGGTGAAGTGATTTGCCCAGTCACATAAAGTGTCTTAGATCCATGCTTGGTATTCTATCCACTGTGCCACCTAGAGGATACCTCTAATTTACAGAATTATTGTACAAATTTTAAAGGGTTCTAAAATGTAATTATTCGAGGATTTCAAGGATTAACCTATCCTCACAGTTCCTGTTGCTACATTCACTGGTTGCTTGCCTGACACAGCCCTAAGGACTAAAAATAGGTCTCATTTGTGGGTTTCTTCGCTGATACTGTTACTTAGGATCTGACCACATCCAAACAACAGGTCAGAATGAGAAGGCATGGATAAATTATAGTTGGCACTAGTTCAGGAAAGTAAATTTCATCAAAGTTTTAAAGTATAATTTAGAGATAGGGAGTAGGTGATTTCATTTGTACCAGGAACTCCTGAGTGAAGAAATTGCCTTTATCAATGCAGGTTGATAGCTTCTCTCCAACTTAAAAAATTATCTGCAAATCCCTACAAAATTAAGTCATTTGTTCAGAGTTGAAGAGTCAGCTTGTGTCAGAAACAGAACTTGGAATCAGATTTCCCTGGCTTAGAAGCTGGGTCTCTATTCACCAAGATAATATATTAGTTAACCCAACATTATTTTAATTGTATTTTATCTTTGTTGCTGTTGTTGAGGCAATCAGGGTTAAGTGACTTGCCCAGGGTAGAGATGAGGAATGATCTAATTTCTCCTGCTGTGAAGTATCACACTCAAAATTGTACTTAACTCCATTCTTATCTGATTCATCCTCCTTTTCACCTAGTGTAGTTGGCACTTTCCCCTCCTACTCTTTCTTTTTTTCCCCCTTATTTTAACACTTACATAATTTCCTAAAGCCAGTTAGTTGTATTAAATTATATGTATTAAGTGTGTCTTTGAAAATTGAGTCAGGTCCATCTTTATTGAAGAATTGACAACTATCCTCTCCTAATTTCCACTCCATTGAGTTTGGATTAGAATTGTAGTATTCACTTAGTTGCTTTCCTACTAATTTCCACTCATTTGGATCCAATTCTTTTTCCGTAGAGAACCAAGGACATATGTGCTTTACAGTTTCTAAAAGTTCAGTGATCTGCTCCAAAATTATAATCAAACCTTGGCTTTTTATAACCTTGGCAATGCTCTCTAAACATTTTCCTTGAATAGCTAAGTTTCAGGTCATATTTGAACTAAAGTCTTCCTGACTCCAGGACAGGTTACTCTATCCACTGATCTATCTAGTGCAGGGTTTCATTTGGTAACTTCTTGACATCCTGGTTGTTGTTAAATGCAACATTTTTTTAATTATAACTTTTTATTGACAGAACATATGCCTGGGTAATTTTTTACAATATTATCCCTTACACTAACTTCTGTTCCGACTTTTCCCCTCCCTCCCTCCACCCCTTTCCCTAGATGGCAGGCAGTCTTATACATGTTAAATATGTTATAGTATATTCTGGATACAATATATGTGTGCCAAAGCATACAGTTCTCTTGTTGCACAAGAAGAATTGGATTCAGAAGGTAAAAATAACATGAGAGGAAAAACAAAACTGCAAACAGTTCACAGTCATTTCCCAGTGGTCCTTCTCTGGGTGTAGTTGATTCTGTCCATCATTGATCAACTGGCACTGAATTAGATCTTCCCTTTGTTGAACATATCCACTTCCATCAGAATACATCCTCATATAGTATTGTTGTTGAAGTGTATAATGATCTCCTGGTTCTGCTCATTTCACCCAGCATCAGTTCATATAAGTCTTTCCAACTCTCTCTGTATTCATCCTGCTGGTCATTTCTTACAGAACAATAATATTCCATGACATTCATATACCACAATTTACTCAACCATTCTCCAGTTGATGGGCATTCATTCAGTTTCCAGTTTCTAGCCAACACAAAAAGGGCTGCCACAAACATTCTTGCACATACAGGTCCCTTTCCCTTCTTTAGTATCTCTTTGGAATATAAGGCCAATAGTTACACTGCTGGATTAAAGGGTATGCACAGTTTGATAACTTTTGGGGCATAATTCCAGATTGCTCTCCAGAATGGTTGGATTCGTTCACAACTCCATCAACAATTAAATGAAACATTTTATTAGACCATAAACTCCTTGAGGGCAGGGTCTATATTTTTTCCTCCTTCATTTCCCTGGTGTATAGCCTAATTCCTTGTATATAATAAAAGCTTAATAAATGTGTCATAAAATATTTGCAAAATATCATCAGAATGAACTGCTCTTTTCACCTCCAGTGACTTTGTTCAGGACTTTGTTAGAAGCAACTTATAGGAGAATGAATAGGGCCCTGAGCCTGGAGTCAGGAAGATCTGAGTTCAAATTCAACCTCTTAACTTCTATATGTCTCAGTTTCCTAAACTGTAAAATGGAGGGGGGGGAGTAGTAATAGCAATTATCTATAGGGTTGTTGTGACAATCAAATGAGATAACATTTATATAAAAATCTTAGCACAGTGAATGGCGCATAGAAAGTACCAAATAAATGCTTATTCCCTTTTCTCTGGTTTTCTGCTGTAAAAATCAACAAGAAAAAGTTAAAAGCTGCTTATATGCTTTCCAACAGGAGTGATGATGTCTGGGGAGATTTTCTGTCTTTCTATGGATCCTTGGGATCCCAGAAATAATCTGGAACAGAGTAACTAGCCTATGAAACTAGTTGACTTCCAAATTTCTTTTGCCCTCATTAGAGAATGATAGGAAAGGAGAGTTCACGGTAGCCAATAAGAGGACATTCTGGCAAATATCAGGACTGATGTGTTTAGTGCCTAATAGGCCAAAGACACCTTCTTTCTCATATCATTTCTGGCCAAACAGCTGCATGATTGATTTAGTTCTGGGTATTAATCCAGGCTAGGCATATTTACTTCTCATTGAGCTCTAAGGCTTTATCTTTGGGGAATTCATCGACATCTGTCTGAATCTGGGCTTCTTCCAGCTCTTCATGTCTTCTCCAGGGACCCAGGGAGAATTCATAAATGAATGAATGAAAAAACATTTATGTGCTTTGCCATGTACTGCTAAGCTGTGGAGATACAAAAGCAAAATAGTCCCTGCCCTAATAGGGGACTACAACAAAATAGGAGAGTGATGACCCGGGAAGAGAGTTTTGATCTAGACAGCCACAGGGATTGTGAAATTGCCATAGTTCAGTCAATTTTCCTGCCCTTTTCAGTAGCAATAGTAGTATTGATCTGAATACTCTTTCCAGAGCAAGAAGCAGAAAATATTAATAAATGCTTGTTAATTAATTGATTTATTGGAAAAATAGCCTCCTCCCTTCCCAAGAAAAGGAGGAAGGAAGAAAGGTGTTGGACAGCTGCTTATTGGCTCCTTTCTGTTCTCCCTCATATCCCAGGGCTATAACCCAGCAGGTTCAAAGGAAATCCTTGGGGAGGGTATTGCCTATAGCTTAATTAGGCTCCCCTTCCCTCATTAAACAGCCATGCTGTCACAAAGCTTGATTTTATGAAGCTGTACCCCTTCTTATTACTCAAAGCCACTCTGGTTTAATGGAAGAACAAAGAAGAAAGGGAGGGCATGGGAAACATCTGACTTGGCATCTTGACCCAAAGTTTCATTATATACCATTAAAAGATTTCAGTTTGACAAGGAGGGAACTTTGAGACTCGGATCCAGAACTGGAACAGCTTTCTTCTAAGTTTGTCATTTAAAGAGTAAGGAAATCCTGATGTGGTTCATTCGTTGTTTTTGTTTTGTTTTCAAAACTGAATTCTATTGTATTTTTCTTTAAAATTTGTACACATTTTTACAATAATTTATACTTTGTGGTATTTGGCACTATTTGCAATTTTTATATTATTATTTTATTGTTGTTTTAAAACAAATCCCATGAAAATTTCATAAAGAAAATTGTGTATTTATACATTTAAAAAAATGAAAGGCAGTGTCTTCACATACTTAATATTTGAACTGGGAGGAAAAAAACTTCTCTGTTTTCCTTCTCTTTTAGGATCTACCAGCCCTTGGAGCACAATCAGTGTAGACTTGACTTCTCCAAAAGAATAGTCCTCCCATCCCAACCCATCCCACCTCTGGGGTTAAGTTCTTTGGGAACTCAGAAAAACCAGCCAGCTAAAAAGTACTCACAGGCATAAAAGTATATCTATTTTTAGCCTTCGTTTTCTGCACAGACTATAGTCTCTCAATATGAATTATGTTTAAAAAATTTCTATAATTTCTATTTATTGTCTTTTTGCCAAATTGTGTCCCTTCTAAAACATTTTATGGACTTCACTTTCTACAAACTGCCAAGGACTATGTGAATTTAATATTTATCTCTCTCTCTCTCTCTCTCTCTCTCTCTCTCTCTCTCTCTTCCTCTCCCTCTTTTTCTCTGTTCACCAGAATTCTTGGTTTCAAATTCCTGACTTTATTATGCATAATATGGCTGGCCTCTAGCCATTTCAAACCCTGCCTTCACTAAGACTGTAAAAGTGTAAATAAAAATTACATACTTTTATTTATTTGCCTTTCACTTACTTCTACCTCCTCAAGCAAACTCCAGCGTATGAACATAACAGAATATTGTTGTTTTCCAAGAAATGATGACTATGAAGAATTCAGATAAACATGAGAAGACTACATAAATTAAAACATAGGTAATTGGAAGATAGAGAATAATATACACGGTAGACTATAACAATGGAAGTGAAAGTAACACTTAAGAAGTTGAACCCTTAGTCCTGGAGAGTAGATAAAGAAACCTACTCACTTCTTTCCACAGAGGGATGAGGCACTAAGTAGAATGTTACAGATAAGGTCTTTAAGTTTTGCCTAAATTTTCAGTTTGTTGCAAGGAAAGATAATGGTCACATGCAGAAAATATTTATATTAAAAAGGCATCAATTAAATGCATTTTTAAGTGACAAAATAATGATCCATTTTAATAATGTTGCCAAAGTTAAATGCCACATTCCTAATTTTTGTTAGTGGATAATCTACCAGCTTTTTTTTTTAAGAGAGGAAAATGGTTTATAAAAAGTGTATGTCTGAAAATATATCCTACAACAAAACATAATATAGGAACAACTTTTTAAAAGAAAAAGAGAAAGAAATATGTCCTAAATAAATGTCTATATAGAAATAAAAATCACCTTCAGAAAACATTACAGCTGAAAGGTAAAGTAGCCACTATGTAGTCCAATCTTCTAATTTTAAAAAGAGGAAACAGATTTTAGGTGATTTGTGCAAGATCATACTGTTAATTAGTGGGAGCATTACCCTTCCTTCTGACAAGATCAAACTGGTGTGGAGGTAAGTCAAGTTGAATGGCAAAGGGTTCAAGTCCCATCTCCTGTCCTGTTCTTGACTTTGTTAACTTCCAAAAACCATGTTTCTATTTCTGTTCAATCTGAGAATTTTTTTTTTTCCTTGACTGGGGCTTCCTCATGCTAAAGCAAATTACTCGATAAGGGTTTGTAGATATTAGTGGCCTTTTCATCTTGGAATATTCCTCTCCAAGATCCATTCCCTTTCTCATCTCTCATTAGTGACTTTCTCCAAGAGCCTCTATTTATCCCATCTTGGCTTCCTTCCTTCCTCCAAGTCCCAGTTCTGTTCCTGACATATTAGACAGAATCATTCCCCTATTCTTTCTTTCTCATCTCCTTTTCAGTTCGTGTGTGTGTGTGTGTGTGTGTGTTTTGTCTTCCCTCACTAGAATCTAAACTTGAAGAAAGGGATTATCTTTTCTTCTTGCTTGAATTTGTATCCCCAGATTAGTTCAGTGCTAGTTATAGAGTAGATAATTAATAAATGCTTTTTTTTCTTTTCTTTTTTCAAAAGAATTTCCCATTCCCATTCTCTGTAGCATTGAATTAGATTCTGCAAGAGATCTATTTATCTTAACAAACACTCAAGAGAGATAATGAGGGCAAAGGAAATGTCATTGATTGTTTAGTTTATATATGAATTTGTTTAATCAGCTTATTTTCTAATAGCTGAGATTTAATAAGGGAAAATGAATTGTGTTAGGTGGGGTGATTTGAGAGCAATGTGAGGCAATTTTGGAGCATGACTCATTGCTGAGGATAGCCTGCTAAGGGAGGGACTTTGGACAAACAAAAGTGAATGCATGGATGATAAACAAGAAAAGAAGCTAGAAAGTGAGTGACAGGCATATACAGTAAATGCAATTAAGTCCAATTAGACAAACATTTATTCAGCAACTACTAGGTGCATGACATTGTCCTGGAAGCTGGAGCTACAAAGAAACTATGGTTTCTTTTAAGAAGTTCAGTTTCTTTTTCTTTTTTCTTTTTGTCATTTCTAGTGTTTTATTTTTCCAAATACATACAAAGATAGTTTGCAAAACCTTGTATTCCAAAATTTTCTCCCTCTTTCTCTCCCTCCCTCCTTCCCATCTTCCCATGAGCAATCCAATATAGGTTAAACATGTGCAATTCTTCTCAACATATTTCCATATTCATCATGCTGCATGAGAAAAATCAAATCAAAAGGGGCAAAACATTAGAAAGAAAAAAAGCAAGCAAATAAACAAAAACAACAACAAAAAATGGAAACACCACACTTTGATCCACATTCAGTCTATAATTTTCTCTCTTGGTACAAATGGCACTTTCCATCACAATTCTATTGGAATTGTTTAAGAAGCTTATTTTCTACAAAGAGCCATACCATATGCACATAAATAAGTAAACAAAAATTTTATGCAATTTCAAGAGGAAAACTAATAGCTAAAATCAATTAGGTCTCATGTAAGGGAGGATACTTAGATTGTGCTTTGAAAAAGCACAATTGTGCTTTTGGGATTGTAAGAGAGGGATGATGATGATGATGACGATGATGATGATGATGATGATGATGGAGGATCAGGGTCATAGAATTTAGACCTCTAAGGATCGTTGAAAATACCTAGACCAAATTTCATTTTACAGAAAAGTAAACTGAGGTCCAGAGGGATTATGTGATTTACGCACAGTCACACAGTTAATAAGTGGCAGGGCTGAGTTTCAAACTCAAATTCTCTGATGATAAAACCAGCACAATTTCCAGGAGTGCAGCTATGAGAGACCACCTGGATCAAGGAAAAGAGGTGGAAGTTAATATACCACATGGGGTGAATACTAATAGACCAATTAAACTATAAGAGAGAGGGAATGTGAAGAGGAATAATATGAAATAAGATTGGAAGAGCAAGTCATATTGAGGAGGGCTTTTAAATGTCAGCCAGAGGATTTTTTAATTTATCTCAGAAGCCAACAGAAATCCCTGAAGGATTTTGAATAGGAAAATGACATGATCAGATGTGTGATGTATATTTTATTTTTTGTTCTCTTTTCCCAATTACGTATAAAAACAATTTTTAATATCCATTTCAAAAATTTTTGAGTTCCAAATTGTATCTTTCCTTCCCTCCCTAAGACAATAAGCAATTTAATATAGGTTACACATGTGCAATCATGCAAAACTTTTCCACAAATATGTGTTTTAGACAATTTGACCCTGTGTTTGTTTTTGTGTATGTCAATAATAGTTCAGGGGAGGATAGTGGGAGACAGATTAATTAAGGAAAAGAAAGAGAAGTAGTTGAAAAAGGATTATAAATAGTAATGTTGTCAGGATACTATGTTTTGAGAGACTGTATGCCAAACCAAGCCTATCCAACACATTAATGATATTATTATGATTATTTTTAAGTTATAAATATATCTGTATGTTATATACTTTTAATTTGATGTTTAAGATTAGTTTATATGATAATGAATTATAAATTGTAAAAAAAAACTTTCTGTTTTAGATTTGACAAATATGAATGTTTTCTTATATAAAAAGCAGAAATAAAAGGAAGATTGTAAACCTGACTATTATGCAACTTCTTTTATTAAGTATATGTTAAGATGAACATAGTGGTAGCCACACTGCTATGCTTTTCTCTATCCCCTTCTGAACTTCCTTTTGTTCTCTTCAGTGTGTTTTTAACACTCTTTTCTTTTTTCAAAATCATTATTACTACTTCCCTTTTTTCCCTGACTTCTCCAAAGTAAAAGCTTTTTATTATAACAAATAAATATGGTGAAAAAATACATGCAAAAATTATCTATATCTGAAAAAATAAGTATATATCCTACTGAACCGCTGATAAATAAATACCTTTTCTGCTGAGAGGTGGGAAGTATATCTTGTCATTGTCTTCAGGGTTCCTGTTGGGTCACTGCAGTGATTAAAGTTGTTACTGTTTTCAATAATAACTGTTTATTTACAAAATATATGCAAAGATAGTTTTCAATAATCACCTTTGCAAAACCTTATGTTCCAAATTTTTTCTTCTTCCCTTCCCCCACCCTTCCCCTAGATAGCAAGTAATCCAAAATATGTTAAACGTGCAATTCTTCTGTACATATTTTCACAATTATCTTGCTGCACAAGAAAAATCAGATAAAAAAGGAAATAAAATGAGAATGAAAACAAAAAGCAAGCAAACAATACTAAAAAGTGATAATACTATGTTGTGATCCATACTCAGTCCCCACAGTCCTCTCTCTGGGTGTATATGGCTCTCTTCATCACAGGACCATTAGAACTGGTCTCAATCATCTCACTGTTAAAAAGATTATTATATGTTATATCCATCAGAATTGATCTTCATAAAGTATTGTTGTTGAAGTATATAATGATCTCCTGGTCCTGCTCATTTTACTCAGCATCAGTTCATGTAAGTCTCTCCAGGCCTCTTTTAAATCATCCTGCTGGTCATTTCTTATAGAACAATAATATTCCATACCATTCATATACCATAACTAATTCAGCCATTCTCCAATTGATGGGCATCCATTTAATTTCCAGTTTCTAGCCACTACAAAGAGAGCTGCCACAAACATTCCTGCACATGTGTGTCCTTTTTCCCCCTTTATGATCTCTTTTGGATATAAGCCCAGTAGAAACACTGCTGGATCAAAGGATATGCACAACCCTTTGGGTGTAGCTCCAAATTGCTCTCCAGAATGGTTAGATTCACAACTCCACCAACAATGTATGTGTGTCCCAGTTTTCCTACATCCCTCCAACATTTATCACTATGTTTTTCTACTGGCTTTAATAGCCAGTATTAAATTTTTTTAAAAAGCTTTTTACAATTGTTTCATTTAGCTTTACTATTATTTCTGATATATCTATCCCCTTCATCATTTCTGAGTGTGTACATCCTAGTACCATAATTTGGTTCTGCCATTCTTCAGTGGCAAGATTTGACGAACATATTTTTACAATACAACTTTTCTTTTTCTTTTTTCTTCTTTTTTTTCCTGAGGCAATTGATGTTAAGTGAGTCATCCAGGGTCACACAAGGGTCTAAGACCAGATTTGAACTAAGGTCCTCCTGAATTCAGGGCTAGTGCTCTATCCACTACACCATCTAGCTACTCCCTGACATACAACTTTTTAAAGAGATTTGGAACATCCAAATTAGTCCCAAAAAAATCTTTTTAAATTCAAAGGAGGGAGATAAACAAAGTAATCCCCATTAATTATGGAATTATATATAGATCCTTATAGTGAGGAATGATGTTAGAGTTCATCCAAATTTATTTTTTGCCTAAAGCATGAAAATACTTTTTAACATCTTAGACAAATGATCATCTAACCTGTGCTTAAATATTTCCAATGATTAGGATAAAGGTGATTCCTTCTATTTGTTACTGAGAGAAATCTGCCTTCTAACTCTGACCAATTGGAAGTTCTGCCCCTTGACAGAACTAGAGTAAGTATAATCCATCTTTAAAATGAAAATTTTTCAAAAACTTTTTTTTGTTTTTGTTTTAATTTTAATTTAAAACTTAAAAATTGAAAAAAAAAACAAAATAGAAGAAAAAACAAAAAGAAAAAAATTGTCATGTATGCAGCAGAACATAAGAAGATTCAAAAAAAGTAATAATAAATTTCCATTTCAAAAAAGTATATATATAATAACGTTGTATTCAGAATTGTCCATTTTTTCTTTGCTTCTTTGTAGACTTTTTTTGGTTTGTTTTCTGGTGTGTATTTTTACTTTATTCTGTTCTTCCCCTTTCTTCCCCCTTCATCTCCCTCAAGATGAATCAATCCCTACAATTAAGCATGGATATATTTACATTTACACATACACAAATACATACACACACATATACATGTTATTTCTTGTTTCCTAAACCTACTAAATCTTCTGTTATTTCTACTTGATAACTTGCCTGGGTATTACTTAAATTATAAGAATTGTACATGTTTAACTTATATTGGATTACTTGCCATCTAAGGAGGAAGGGAGGGAAAAAATTTGGAACACAAGGTTTTGTAAGGGTGAATGTTGAAAACTATCTTTGTATGTATTTGGGGAGAAAAAAAGCTTTTAAAAAAAAGAATTGTCAGACCCAGCTGTGCTGCTGAGATGTGGTCAAGGATCCCTCCCAAGAACTCGTCAAGAACTCGTCCCCAACCTTTCCCTCTTTCTTTATCCCTTTCCACACACCTTATCCCACTCCCTTCAAACTATACACCTTTCTGTACTCTGCGTTTTTCCTTCCACCTCTTATTTCTTTATAGCTTTTGGAGGGTTCTATTAGCTTCTAGGGGTGTGTGTGTGAGTGTGTGTGTGTGTCCTTCCCTCTTTAATCCATCCCTGATGTATGTGTGATTTCAGAGCTACCAGCCCTCTTCCCTTCACCCCCCATCTAATTCCTATGTGTTGGTTTTTGATCTGGCACCTCATCTGTATAGCATAATTATTGTGGATTGTTGTTTTTTTTTTAATCTTTTCCTAAATGGTTTTGCTTTTTATAATTACATCTTACTCAGCTCTCCTCAATCTTTCTTTTGGGCTATTCAATTGTTAATGGTGATTCTAGACATAAGGTTTATATTTTCACTTATAAAACATAAACAATTTATCTTTATGGAGTCTCTTGAAATTAGTCTTTGATGTGGACTCTCATATGTCAAAATTGAGTTCAGGTTTGTTTGCAACAAAACCCTAAAAATCTGACAGTTAATTGGATGTTCATTTTTTTCATTCAATATTATACTTATTTTTTCTGGGTATAATATTTTCTGCTGCAATCTGGTTCTTTTGATGGTCAATTTATAGTATTCCAGGACCTGTGGTCTTTTATGGTAGCTGCTGATAGGTTTTGTTTGATTCTAATTATACCTCTAGCATATTTGAATTTTTTTGTTGTTCACATAGTTTGTAAAATTTTCTCTTTTATTTGGGGGTTTCAAAATTTAACAATAATGTTTCTGTAGGATGCCTTTCAGATGGTTAGAAGTAGATTTTTTATTTCTACTTTCCTCTCTTGTTCTATCACTTCAGGACAATTTTTTGAATTATTTCTTATATTATTGTGTCAAGATTCTGTTTTTGATCATAGCTTTCAGAGAGGCCAATTATTTTTATATTTTCTCTTCTTCATCTGTTCTCTAGATCTGCTGTTTTTCATGGCTCATTTTCTCTTCTATTTTTTTTTTTCATTCTTTATATGTTGTTTTATTATTTCTTGGTCTTTTATAACTCCACTGATTTCCCTTGCCCAATTTTAATTTTCAGAGTTTTTTTTTCCTTAAGACTGTTGATGTCCTTTTCCAGTTGGTTTACTTTCTTTTCATAATTTTGTTTTTCTTGGATTATTCTTTTCTTTTTCTTTTGCTAGTTTTTTCTCAAACTCTCTTATTTGAATTTTTTTGAGTTTCTGATATATATTTTTTTGAGTTCTTCTATGAATTCTTTTTGGGCAGGTAAACATTTAATGTTGCTCTTTGGAATAGGAGAGACAGTTTTTGCTTTAATATCCTCCTCTGTGCATGAATCCTAGTCTTCCCTATTCCCATAGTAACTTTATATATTTGGGTTCTTTCTTTTTTGCCTAATAATTATTTTTAAATGAGAGTTTATTAATGTAATCACTTCTGGGAGTATTACTCAAAGTTTCATCCTCCTTCTAATCCTACAGATAAGACTCTTCTTTTACAACTATCTTTTTAAGCAGGAGTAGTGGGATCATCTGCCTCTCAAGATAACTGACTCTAAATAGCCATAAAAGAATCAGCAAGAGAAAAAACAAGACAGAAAACTTATCTTACACATAATAAAGCACACATGCCAAAAAATTCCTCCTTTGACAAGACCAACTTGCCATGAGGGAAACTAAAAAATTCAACAGAAAAGAGATGATGCAACTGTAATAATGAATGTTTTCCTACAAAGCATGCTTAGAAATGACCATACCTGCCTGATTCTAAGCAAAGGAGCTGGAGGACCTGTGTCCAGTCATGTAGTGATCCAACAGAACTGAAAGGATTTTTTTTTTAGTAGTGAGGCACACACACACACACACACACACACACACACATGCATATATATCTACATATCTAAATATCTGTATCGAGTCATGTAGTGATCCAGTAGAACTGAAAGAATTTTTTTTTGGTAGTGAAGCATATATTGAGGGGACATGTAAATGTAACCACTCATGCTTCCTATAATGTAAGACCCCTGTCATTTTTTTTTCTTGTGATATTGTATTGCTTCTCTAAGGTTGTTGTATACTTTCTGGGCAGGTAGAACAGTTGGGATCCCTGAGCTAGTGCCAATGGTCCCTTCTCAATTCAATCAAAGAAGTTTCATAAAAGGATAACAGACTAAATTCATGTTTTGCATTTAATTAAACACATTATACTTTATTAACTCTATTATAAGAGGTAACTCTTAATTTGAGGAAAACAACTCCCTTCCTCCCCATAAAAGTCACTCATTCTGTTCTCTTAATTATCTTAATTAAATTAAATTTTAGTTTAAAGATGTGGGCTAGAAAGTAATATATTTTAAAAGAAGAAGAAGAAGAAGAAGAAGAAGAAGAAGAAGAAGAAGAAGAAGAAGAAGAATGATAAAGTTATTTAGGAGGCAGTCTGGTGAATTAGTACATAGATAGAATTCTGAGTTCAAATCTGGCCTCAGATACTTACTAGCAGTACAACTCTGCGCAATTCACTTAATTTACCATAATCCACTGGAAAAGAAAATGACAGAAAACTCCATGTTCTGTATGGTCCACAAGGTCACAAAGTGTTAGACCTGACTGAACAACTGAATAATGACAATGAAAGATTACGTCCTACTCTCAAACCCAAGATCTTCAAGCAAATGCTGAATCCCTTGTCATATCGTAGAAGGGATTTAGAAGCCCATTATGTCTCTGATATTCTTTTATTGTGGAGTTGTCTGCTTTCTTGCTTGACTTTCAAGCTTCTGTCTCATTTGTAAGTGTGTTCTAACATAGACTCAGAGCCTTTTTAATTTGATAATGCCTGCCAGAACTTGGGTCCAAGTAGCAACATCTCTGAAAAACCAGAATAATTTTTTTTATTAACGAGAGCCTGACTTGGACATTTGTAGAAAGCTTATATACTTTATATGCTTCTTGGAAGAAGATAATATGTTTAAAAAAAAAAGAAGAAAAGATGTTTAATTAAAACAAAGAAACCTATACTACTCTATTGAAAGATTCCTCAAGGCTACTGCTTAGTTGTACCAAATCTAGCTGTTTCTTTTTTTCCTATGCCAAATGAGGTAGATGGCATCAATGGGGTTTTGTCTGATAGAACATTATTTTTACGTTTTTTTCCTTTCTCATAGTTTTTCCTTTTGTTCTGACACTTCTTTCACAACATGATTAATGTGAAATGTTTAACATCATTGTACATGTATAACCTATATCAGACTGCTTGGGAAAGGGTGGAGTGACAGGAAAAAAAAAAACAGAAATCAAAATTTTACAAGAGTATGTTGAGAATTATTACATTAATACAACCTTTTCTCTACCTCTTTTGTTTTACCGGTTTGTGTTTCAGTTTCTTCATCTAGTAAAATGAGCTAAAGGTCATTGTTGAAGTCACAACTGGGGCTCAAACAAGACCATTTACCTCCTTCCAGTAATCTCAGATCTTCCCTCTTTCCTACTAGTTTCAGGGAGAGAGGGAAATGATTATAAAACTTCACAGGCGATTGAGAAAGCAATTCAGACTTGTACTTCAACCTAAGAGTACTAGGAAGAGAGGTAGTGTGAGAAGGATTGAACTGTTCTCAATTTTGCCATTAGCTATGTGGTTTTTAAATCCTTTTAAACTCTTTGGGCCTTTCTTCTTCACCACCAAAGTATGAGTAAGATCATTTCAGGTTTTAAAATGCCAAAAGTTCAAATCTGACTTCAGACACTTACTAGGTGTCTGTGCAAAAATCATTTTCCTCATCTGTAAAATGAGCTGGAGAAGGAAATGGCAAACTTCTCCAGTATCTTTGCCAAGAAAATCCCAATGGGTTCAAGAAGAATTGGACATGATTAAAACAACTAAACAAGAACAATATTTGTAAAGGTCTTTGTAATCTTTAAAGTACTACATAAATGCTAGCTATTATTATTATTGTTTTTTTGGTTTATCTTTCTTCATCATGTATCAATTCATGTAAGTCTTCCCATGTTTCTCTGAATTCTTCATATTTATTTCTTCAATCATATATTACATTTATTTAGCCATTCCCCCAGTACTGGTTATATATTTCATTTACAGCTTTCTTTTATTATACATGAATATTTATGTTTCTATGGTTCTTTTGTGTTGTCTTTTTTGGGGGAAGATAAAGTAGGAAGAATATAAGCCCAGTAGTAGGATATTTGGACTAGTAAGCATAGACAATTTAGTGTTTGTGGTTTGTTTCTTTTTGCATAATTTCAAAATGTTTCCCAAATTGGTTGGACCAATTCATTGTTTCAGCAGCAGTGACCATACATGTTGATTTTCCAAGAGATCTTGTAATACTGAATTCTTCCTTTAAAAAAATTTTTTTAACCATATCTGCAAATTTGATGGGCCAAAGAGAATACCTCAGAGGTACAAATTTATCCTTCACATTTTTAAACATTTTATCAAGTAACTGTTGATTGTTTTCTTTTCTTTTTTTGAAAATTACATTTTTGTGTCCTTTGACCATTTGTATTTCGGGAAATGGTTCGATTTTCAAAATTTGTATCTATTACTTATAAATTTTAGATATTGGATTATTATCAAATGTATTTGTTTCAATGATTTCCCCCTAAAATGTATCATTTCTGTCTAATTCTAGTTACATTCATTCATTTATGCATTCAATAAAAAAGCTTTTTTATTATAAATATTCAAAGTTCTCTATTTCCTCTTTTAAAATGTCATTTGGATTGAAACTGGTTGTAATTTTCCCCATATCTACAGTGGTAAAAGATGTAACTACCCATTTTTTGCTTTAAAAAATTCTGTCAAGAAGACATATTGTGAAAGGGGGAAAAATGAAGAACTAAAAATAGGTTCATGCATTGACATTACACATTTTAGTGCAGAGGCATCAAGCTTATGACTTGCAAACTGACAGCAGAACTCCAGAAAATGGCATGAATCAGTTTAAAATGCAATTAGAAAATATTTTATCAAATAAATAAAAATAGAAACAATATAGATGATGTTAATTTGTGGTTTTCTAAATCAATATGTGGAACAGTTTCCATTTTAATTAGATTCCAAGTTTTAATGAATTAATTTTGCTTTTAAATAATTTGTGTTTTCAGCATTAAATTTGTTGTACCATTTCTTTGATCTTAGACAAAAGATGATTAGATATTAAAATTTAAAATGTTATATAAATATTTTCATATAATTTCAAAATACTGGAATTTTAAGTTTTCTTAAAATATGCAGCAATTTTCAATCATATGACTAGTTATTCACAAGAAAAATGTTTTAGACTTGGGGGAAAATTCTCATAATTTTAGTTAGTAAAAAGAGCTCTCAGAGGTTGAAATAGAATTGATTTTCTTAAAAGATTTCTCTTCAGGATGAATCTCTGCTGATCTCACCTTTCCCAGTTGTAAATATTAATCATCTTCAGGAAACATATTATGTGACCAGTGGGATTGGCAATTAGAATAATGGAACCATTGGGAATATTGATTGACAAAGAAGAGCTTTTTAATGAACATGCTTTTCCTCTTTATGAAATTATTTTAAATGATGCTTTGTTGACATCTAATTTAATGTCTACACTTTTTAACAGTATCAGTTTGACAACAGAGAATGAAGATGTCTTAAAAACTACTGGCATTTTTAAGTATTCTGATACATATGTAAAATTAATTTCATTTACTTTAAATTCCATTATGGAAAAAATGACTTTTTATAGATTCAAAAGTTTTTTATTACTTGACATAAGAGCAGGAGTTCTTGGATTTGTATATTCTATCAAAATGTGCTTGCCATGTGTATTTTATGAAGAGATTATATTACTTCAGAAGTATCCTTTCTATAGGAGTTTTGAAAGAAATAATCAAATAATTTCTTTTTTTAATTAAAGTTTTTTATTTTCAAAACATATACATGGATAATTTTTCAACATTGACCCTTGCAAAAACTTACATTCTAAAATTTCCCCTCCTTCCCCCCAGACTCCCTCTAGATGGCAAGTAATCCAATATATGTTATATATGTTAAATCCAATATATGTAAACATATTTATACAATTATCTTGCTGAACAAGAAAAATCAAATTAAAAAGGAAAGAAAATGAGAAAGAAAACAAAATGCAAATGAATTATAACAAAAAAAGTAAAAATGCTATGTTGTGTTCCATACTCAGTTTCCACAGTTCTCTCTTTGGGTGCAATTGGCTCTCTTCATCTTGAGATCATCGAAACTGACCTCAGTCATCTCATTGTTGGAAAGAGCCACGTTCATCAGAGTTGATCATCATGTAGTTTTGTTGTTGAAGTATATAATGATCTCCTGGTCCTGCTCATTTCACTCAGCATCAGCTTATGTAAGTCTCTCCAGGCCTCTCTGAAATCATCCTGCTGGTTGTTTCTCACAGAACAATAATATTCCATAACATTCATATACCACAATTTATTCAGCCATTCTCCAACTGATGGGCATCCAGTTTCCAGTTTCTTGCCACTACAAAGAGGGCTGCCACAAACATTTTTGCACATGTAAGTTCCTTTCCCTCCTTTAAGATCTCTTTGAGATCTAGACCTAGTAGAAACACTACTGGATCAAAGGGTATGCATAGTTTGATAAGTTTTGAGCATAGTTCCAAATTGCTCTCCAGAATGGGTGGAATTTTTTCACAATTCCACCAACAATGTATTAGTGTCCCAGTTTTCCCATATCCTCTCCTACATTCATCATTATCTTTCCCTGTCATCTTAGCCAATCTGACAGGTGTGTAGTGGTACCTCAGAGTTGTCTTAATTTGCATTTCTCTGATCAATAATAATTTAGAGCACCTTCTCATATGACTAGAAATGGTTTCAGTTTCTTTATCTGAAAATTGTTCATATCCTTTGACCATTTGTCAATTGGAGAATGGCTTGATTTCTTAAAAATTTGAGTCAATTCTGTCTACATATTTTAGAAATGTCAGAATCCTTGAATTGTAAAAATATTTTCCCAGTTTGTTTTTTCCCTTCTATTTTTTTTTTTTTTGCTGAGGCAATTGGAATTAATTGGAAGTTTTTTTTTTTCTAGATCTGTAAAATAATTTCTTGGGAGTTTGATAGGTAAGGCACTAGATAAGTAGATTAATTTAGGTAGTATTGTCATTTTTATTATATTTGCTTGCCCTACCCAAGAGCACTTGATATTTTTCCAATTATTTAGATCTGACTTTATTTGTGTGGAAAGTGTTCATATAGTTCCTGACTTTGCCTTGACAAATAGACTCCCAAATATTTTATATTATCAATAGTTATATTTTAAATGGGATTTATTTTTATATCTCTTGCTGCTGGCCTTTGTTGATAATATATAAAAATGTTGATGATTTATGTGCATTTATTTTGTATCCTGCAACTTTACTAAAGTTGTGGATTCTTTCTAGTAGTTTTTAGTTGATTCTCTAGGGTTCTCTAAGTATACCATCATATCATCTGCAAAAAGTGATAATTTGGTTTCCTCATTACCTATTCTAATTCCTTTAATTTCTTTTTCTTCTCTTATTACCAAAGCTAACATTTCTAATACAATATTGAATAGGAATGGTGATAATGGGCAACCTTGTTTTACTCCTCTTCTTATTATGAATGGTTCTAGTTTGTCCCCATTATATTTGATTCTTGCTGATGGTTTTAAATAAATGCTACTGATCATTTTAGAAAACTCCATTTATTCCTAAACTCTCTAGTGCTTTTAATAGGAATAGGTGTTGGATTTTATCAAATGCTTTTTCTATATCTATTGAGATAATTATACGGTTTTTGTTAGTTTGGTTATTGATATAGTTATTTATGGTAATAGTTTTCCTAATATTGAACCAGCCCTGCATTCCTGGTATAAGTCCTACTTGGTCCTAGTGTATTATCCTGTGGATGACTTTCTGTAATCTCTTTGCTAATATTTTATTTAAGATTTTTGCATCAATATTCATTAGGAAAATTGGTCTTTAATTTTCTTTCTCTGTTTTCATCCTACCTGGTTTAGGTATCACTATCATGTCTGTGTCATAAAAGGAATTTGGTAGGAGTCCTTCTTTCCTTATTTTTTTCAAATAGTTTGCATAGTATTTGGTGTTAATTGTTTTCAAATGTTTAGTAGAATTTGTTATGCCAAAGTCCCCTTTTAATGGGGTGATCCAGTTCCTCCAATTGTCCTAGTTCATTACTCTGCCTTAGGTTATAACTGTCCCTTCTTGATGTTTGAGATAAAGGTTTTATAGACATTCCTTAATGTTTGACAAGATAAAGGTTTATCCATTTCAGATGTCATTAGGATATCAGTAATGTCATTGTTCTTGTTATTCCATAAAAAGATGAGATGATAGTCTCGTCTAGCCCTGGGATCAACATGGATCCATTGGTCCCAGTATTTCTCTCCATTTAATGAATTATTGAATTGTTCTTTAATCTCTGTCTTGCTCAGTTTCTTTGGCATTACAAATTCACATGTAAATTATTCATTTTAATTAATAGCTTGTTCTATTTCTTTTTCTAAAATGGGGCTATGTGAGTAATTTATTTCTAATCTGTTAATCTGGGCAATCTATATTTTTGTAGGTATTCCTCCATATCACTTAGATTATAAAATTTATTGACATAAACTTGGGGAAAATATTGCTCTAATTTCCTCTTCATTGATGGAATGTTCTTCCTTTTAATTTTTGAGACTAACAATTTAATTTTCTTCTTTCCTTTTTCTAATCAAATTAACTAAGGGTTTATCTATTTTGTTTTTTTTTTTTCATAAAACCAACTCTTAGTTTCATTAATTCAATAGTTTTCTTACTTTCAATTTTATTAATCTCCTCTTTTATTTTTAGAATTTTTGGTATTTAATTTAAATTAATTAAATAAAACCAATCAATCAATTAATTTGGATATTTAATTGCGGGTTTTAAATTGGTTCTTTTTCTAGCTTTTTTAGTTGCAAGCCCAATTCATTGATCTTTTCTTTCTCTATTTTATGCAAGTAAATATCTAGAGATAAAAAAATTTCCCCTAATTATCACTTTGCCTGCATCCCACAAATTTTGGTATGTTGTCTCATTATTGTCATTCCCTTGGATGAAATTATTGATTGGGTCTAAGATTTGCTGTTTCACCTATTCATTCTTTAAGATTACATTATTTAATTTCCAATTAATTTTTGGTTTATTTTCCCCTGGCCTTATATTGCATATGATTTTTATTACATCATGATATGAAAAAAATGCATTTACTGTTTTCTGCCTTTCTGTATTTGATTTTGAAGTTTTAATGACCTAATATATGATCGATTTTGGTATAGGTTTCATGAATCAATGAGAAAAAAAAGTATACTCCTTTCTGTCTCCATTCAATTTTTTCCAAAGATCTATCATATCTAACTTTTAAAAAATTCTATTTACCTCCTTAACTTTTTTCTTATTTATTTTGTGGTTTGATTTATCTAGTTTTAAGAGAGCAATGTTGAGATCCTCCTCTATTATAGTTTTTCTGTCTATTTCTTCTTGAGCTCTCTTAACTTCTCCTTTAGGAATTCTTGGTGTATATATGTTTAGTATTAATATTACTTCATTATCTATGGCACCCTTTAGCAAGATATAGTTCCTTCCTTATCTCTTTTAATTAGATCTATTTTTGCTTTTGTTTGATCTGAGATCAGGATTGTGACCTCTGCTTTTTTTTTTTTTTTTAATTTCACCTGAAGCATAATAGATTCTGCTTCAGCCTTTTTACCTTAACTCTGTATGTGTGACTCTGCTTTAAATGTATTTCTTGTAAACAACATATTGTAAGATTCTGGCTTTTAATCCAGTTTGCTATCTGCTTCTGTTTTGGGGAGAGTTCACTCCATTCACATTCACAATTAAAATGACTAATTAATTCTGTATTTCCTGTCATCTTATTTACCCTGTTATGCTTTTCTCTTTCCTTTCCCCCTTTCCCTCCTCTTCAGTGTTTTGCTTCAGAGCACTAATTCCCTCAAGCAGTCCTCCTCTTTTATAGTCCTTCCCCTTTCTTATACCTTTCCCCTACTACTTCCTGTTTTCCCTTTTAGCCTCCCACTTTCCTTTCCCCTTTCCCCTCCCACTTCCCTACAGGGTGAGTGAATCTAAATACGGCTAATATTCTCTCTTTGAGCCACATCTGATGAGAGTAAGATTCACACAATGTTCACTCCCCTCCCTTCTTTCCCTCAATTATAATAGGTCTTCTTTGCCTCTTTATGAAATGTAATTTCCCTCATTGTACCTCCATTTTCCTCTTTTTCCAGTACAATCCCCTTTCCACCTCTAGTTTCTTTTTTATATTATCCTAGCAAAATCAAATTATACCTCTCTATGTATATATTCTATATGAATACCCATAACAGAGATATAGTTCTCAAGAGTTATTTCCTTTTTACCTTTTTATGCTTCTCATGAGTTCTATATTTGGAAGTCAAATTTTTTGTTCAGCTCTGATCTTTTCATCAGAAATAAATGAAATTCACCTGTATCATTGAATGCCCATCCTCTTCCCTGAAAGATAATGCTCAATTTAGCTGGATAGTTTATTCTTGGCAGCATTCCAAGTTCCTTTGCCTTTCAGACTATCAGATTCCAAGCCCTTCGATCCTTTAAAGTGGAAGCTGCTAGGTCCTGGGTAATCCTGATTGTGGCTCCTCAGTATTTGAATTGTTTCTTTTTGGCTACTTGCAATATTTTTGCAATTTTTTGCAAATTTGCAATTTTGCAAGAGGGAATGCTTAGATTCTTTTTTTCATCATGATTTTCAGGAAGTCTGAGAATCCTTAGATTATCTCTCCTTCATCTATTTTCCAGGTCAGTTGTTTTTCCAAGGAGGTATTTTACATTTTCTTCTATTTTTTCATTTTTTTGGTTTTGCTTAACTGATTCTTGAAGTTTCATTGAGTCATTCATTTCCATTTATTTAGTTCTAATTTTTAGTGAATTATTTTTGCCACAACTTTTTTAGTTCTTTTTGTATTTGAGCAATTGGATTTTTAAATGAGTTAGTTTGCACTATGGATTTTTTTTTTTTACATTTCACAAATTGTGTTTTTCAAGGGGTTGTTTTCTTTTTCCATTTTGCAAATTGTGTTTTTCAGGGAGTTTTCTTTTTCTAGTTTGTCAAATCTATTTTGTAAGGGGTTATATGCCTTTTCCATTTCACTAGTTTTATTTTATAAGGAGTTTTCTTCAGATGATTTCTGTTTCCTTTTCCAAACTCTCTTGCAAAGTCCTCATTTCAGGTTAATAATCTCAGTCCCATCTTCTATTCCTAAGCCTCACCTGTTTAAACAATTTCCAAATCTTTTTTTTTTTTTTTTTTTTTGGTGCAGGGGATTTAATTTGCTAAATTATGTATATTTATTTTCTTTTTTAGTATTTTTTTATTTTTTATTTTTATATATATCATATATTTTTATTTTTATCATATTTATTATTTTTATATTAGTATATTTATTTTTATAAATAAATTAGTATTTATTTATTTTTCTAAATACATGTAAAGATAGTTTTCAACATTCATTTTTGCAAAACTTTGTATTCCAAAATTTTCTCCTTCTCTCCCTTACTTCCCCCTCCCTAAGACAGCAAGAAATTTGATATAGATAAATATGTGCATATTTGTTTAATTATATTTTCATATTTGTTGTGTTGTATAAGAAAAATCAGACCAAAAGGGAAAAAAACCATGAGAAAGAAAAAAAGAAGCAAAGAAGCAACAAGAAGAAGAAAAGGTGAAAACACTATGCTGGATTTGGATGACATTTTCCATCCCAAGTATATTTGGAATTGTTTTGAATCACTTCATTGTTGAAAAGAGCCAAGCCCATCATAGTTGATCATCACATAATCTTGTTGTTACTGGTATAGTGTTCTCTTGGTTCTTCTTACTTCATTCAGCATGAGTTCATGTAAGTTTTCCCAGAAAATAATTGCCAAATCTTCTCCAATTCATAAATGGTCAAAGAATATGAACAGGCAATTTTCAGCTGAAGAAATTGAAACTATTTGTAGCCACATGAAAAGATGTTCCAAATCACTATTGATCAGAGAAATGCAAATTAAGACAATTCTGGGATACCACTACACACCTGTCAGATTGGCTAAGATGATAGGAAAAGCTAATGATGAATATTGGAGGGGATGTGGGAAAACTGGGACACTGATTCATTGTTGGTGAAATTGTGAATAGATCCAACCATTCTGGAGAGCAATTTGGAACTATGCCCAAAGAGTTATCAAACTGCATACCAGCAGTGTCTCTACCTGGCTTATATCCCAAAGAGATCTTAAAGGAGGGAAAAGGACCCATATGTGCAAAATGTTTTTGGCAGCCCTCTTTGTAGCGGCAAGAAACTGAAAACTGAGTGGATGCCCATCAATTGGAGAATGGGTCAATAAATTAGGGTATATGAATGGTATGGAATATTATTGTTCTATAAGAAATGACCAGCAGAATGATTTCATAGAAGCCTGGAGAGACTTACATGAACTGATGCTGAGTGAAAGGAGCAGGACCAGGAGATCATTATACATGGCAACAATAAGATTATACGATGATCAATGCTGATGAATGTGGCTCTCTTCAACAATGAGAGGATTCAAACCAGTTTTACTTGTGCAGTGATGAAGAGAGCCATCTACACTCAGAGAGAGAACCATGGGAACAAAGGGTGGAACATAACATAGGATTCTCACTCTCTCTCTTGTTATTTGCTTGCATTTTGTTGTGTTTTTTTTTTTTCTCTTAGTTTTTCTTCCTTCTCTGTGGTGATCTTCTTTTTTAAAATAATAAAATGGTTCTCTCTGGGGGAGAGGGTTTCTTAGGGAGGTTTTCTGGAGGCAGCTTTAGTTTCAGTTACAAGTAAATAATCACCCAAAATTGCAGCCAGCTGATAAAAGTTCAGATCTTTTATTGTGTCCTTCAATATAGCCCGGTTAGCTCAGAGGCCTATCTCTCTGCTTAGTTCCAAGAGCTCCCTCCGAATGTCTCCAAATCCAAAGGTTTGTCCTTTAGACTCCAGCCAGCACCAAGGTGGAAGATGCAATGAATCTCTCTTGCCTTCGAGAAAGGGCTTGTAGGCTTCCTCCCAGAGTGCTCCTCTCCGACCCCTGGGAATGTTCCCAAGAACTCCCCTGAAGCTCTAAGAGTTTCCTCTATATTTATGATCTCCCAAAGGTTAACTCCTCCTCTGAGAGAATGGGATTCTGGGTTATCTCCCAGAGTGCTCTCTGGTCCTAAGAACTTCGAGGTGTGAACACAAGCATTATTGTCTATCAGTTGTACTTAGTACCTTGTTTCAAGTTCTGGCCCATAACATCTCCTCGTAGGATCAGATTAATCATACTGAATCATGCTAAATTAGATAATTATTGTCTCTATCAACTCTAATGACTTAACAGTTTGTAAAGATTCCAACACTTCTCATCTGATTTTTCTTGTGCAACTAGATAACTGTATAAATAGGTATACATATATTGGATCTAACATGTATTTCAACATATTTAACATGTATTGGGCTATCTGCCAGATAGGGGAGGGGGTAAAGGGAATAAGGGGAAAATTTGCATCAAAAGGTTATGCAAGGGTCAAAGTTGGAAAAAATTACCCATGCATATTTCTATAAATTAAAAAAAGCTTTAATAAAAAATAATTGCCAAATCTTATCATTTCTATTTCCAAAATATATTTCTATTCACATAATCATTACCCTGGTGCAGGCTCTGATCACTACTGAACTGTTTTTCTGCAATAGTCACCTAATTGTTCTCCCTGACTCAATTCTCTTCCCACTTTAAGCCATTTTTCACAGCAAAAGTACTAGAATGTCTTTCCCAAAGTACCAATCTGATCACATCACCCACTCCACCCCAATAAATAAACTCCACTGGCTTTCTAACACTTCTTGAGTCAAATATGTATTCTTTTATAAGACATTTCACATCCTTCCCCTCTACACATTCTATAATCTAATTCCACTGGCCTACTTGTTGGTTCATACAAGACCTTCATCTTTTGTCTCTTCTTACCTTTGCATTGTCTGTTTTTCAAATCTGGAATGTTCCACTTCTTTTAAATCTTTAAATCACTGGCTTTATCCCAGATTCAGTTCAAGCAGCATCTTCATGATGAGCCCTTTCCTGGTCATACTTCTCTTCCCAACCTGCAAGATACTAGTGCCTTTTCCACATTTACTTTTTCTGCTTTGTATGTGTTTTGTATAAAAATGTATATGTACTTGTTGTCTCCCCTTTTAAAATGAAAGCTCCCATACAGCATAATGAGTGGCTAGATATTACAGTAAAAAGAGCATTGTATCTGGAGTCAGGAAAATTCATCTTCCTAAGTTAAAATCTGGCCTCAGACACTTAATCATGCTGAATGAACTAAGAAGAACCAAGAGAACACAGTACCAGTAACAAGATTATGTGATGATCAACTGTGATGGGCTTGGCTTTTTTCAACAATGAAGTGATTCAAAGCAATTCAATAGACTTGGGATGGAAAATGTCATTCACATCCAGCATAGTGTTTTCACCTTTTCTTGTTATTGTTGCTTCTTTGCTTCTTTTTTTTTTTTCCTTTCTCATGGTTTTTTCCCTTTTGGTTTGATTTTTCTTATACAACACAACAAATATGAAAATATATTTAAACAAATATACACATATTTATCTATATCAAATTGCTTGCTGTCTTAGGGAAGGGGAAGTAAGGGAGAGAAAGAGAAAAATTTGGAACGCAAAGTTTTGCAAAAATGAATGTTGAAAACTATCTTTACATGTATTTAGAAAAATAAAATACTATTTAAAAAAGAAAATAAATATACATACTTTAGCAAAATAAATGCCCTCCACCAAAAAAAAAAAAAGATTTGGAAATTGTGTAAACAGTTGAGGTTTAGGAATAGAAGATGACATTGAGATTATTAACCTGAACGACTAGGAGGTTGGTAGTGCCTTCTACAAAAATAGGGAAGTTCAGAAGAAGGGTACATCTAAGGAGAAAAATAATGAGTTCTGTCTCTAGATATATTAAAATATCAATGGGACTTTTGTTATTGTTGTTCATTCATTCAATTGTGTCTGATTCTTTGTAACCCCATGGGCCATAGCATGCCGGACCATTTTATCCTTCCTATTTCTCAAAGTCTGTCCCAGTTCATGTTCTGTGATGACCGCGTACCACATAATTTAAAATCAGCCGGAGTCAGGAAGTCAGGATAAGGAAAAATCCTTGATCTTTATTCTTTGCAGAGGGGAAGGGGAATGGTAATACTAAGTGAGAGCAATCATGACACCAATCCGTGCCTCAGGCTCTCACACTCCACCCACCAAATCCTCTATGCAATCTCCTATACAGCACATCAAACTTGAACAGAGAGTGGGCAGGGCCATTCTTTCTCCAAGCGTATATTAATAGCGTATTGTCCAATTGCTAATTAGCCTCCAGTGCTTGGGACCTCAGTGCAACCAGGAGCTTCAGCCCATTACAATGTTCATTGCTTACATGACAGTAACTGTCCATCTCACTCTATCTCATCCCCTTTTTCTTTTGCCTTCAGCCTTTCTCAATATCAGGGTCTTTTCCAACTAGTCTTATCTCCTCATTATGTGACCAAAGTATTTAAGCTTCAGCTTCACTATTTGAATTTCTGGTATATAGCCTGAATTAATTCCAATGGGATACACAAAATTTAATTAATTAATATTTAATTAATATTGGAAGCTTGTGATAATATACTAGAACTCGAGAAAAAGTAGGCCTGGATATGTAGGTCTGGGAGTCGTCTGCACTGAGATAATGATTAAACCCATGAAATGTGATAAAGTCACCAAGATATATAGAAGCAGGTTCAGGACAAAATGTTGAGGTACACGCTGCTACCAAAAATGATACAGATGAAAATAGCACTAGAGGATGAAATGGAATGGTCAGACAGGAGAAGAAAAATCAAAATCATATAAGAACTACCCTGTGGAAATAGAGAGGAATCTAAGGAAAAAGAAAATAACTCAAGTGAGGAGGGGAAAGAGAGACATGGGAAAGCATGGGAAACAAAGAGAAAAGAAAATCAGAGAGGTATAGAACATAGTGTGAAAATCTTGTTAGATTTGGGCTCCAAGGACCTCATATCATATTTTGCTTCTGTCACTTACTATTTGTGAATTCTTGAGTTCTAAATGATCTTTGCAGCTATAAAATGCTATAAATATAAACATCTTAACAATTGTTCTAATTTATAATTTCCATTTTAATTGCTAAGATTGCATCTCAAATATCCTAAAAATGTAGCTTTCAAGATGAACCTTAATTCTGTTATTATTAAATGTTGGTAAACCTAGATAAGACATGGATGGCATTTGGAACTTCTGTAGAAGATTCTTGTCAAGGTTCATATCTATTGCCTTAGAAATGTAATTATTTCATTTAACTATCTGTGAATAACTTTTGTATATTTACATGTAGAGAAAAAATTGTTCAGAATAATCTGAATTTAATGATTTGTGCTGATATGTGAGGAGTGTTGTTTTTTCTTCTTCTATCACTAGTAAAAATCATTGCATCTTCAGAAATCATTGACAAAGTTCCAGGTAGAAAATTTCTCATTATGGTAAATAAATTATGCATATTTTAAACATCATGAGTTCTATGACAGTGAAAATTTTGGGATGATCTTAACATCTGCCCTAGAATATAGAGTGTTCCTCAGACCTTTAATACCCCCAGTGTAGGGGCTGTATCATTGTTCCATTAAATTTCTATTAAGAAAGTAGAGCCATCAAAAAGAAAGTAACTGAAAGGAATGCGAGGGTATGAGAGAATGAAAAAACTTACTTCCAAGACAACTCTGTCTCTTTATGGTTCTTAAAGGTATATCATTATTATTTAATGATTCTGCATTTTCTTCACTTTGATATGCCAGGTCAGCATCCATCTGAGCTGAGCATTTATTTATATTATCATCCATGATGTTAATTGTAGGTATTGCTTTTGTCTTTAGGTAATTAGTTATCTTCTCTTTTTTTTTATTTTGATTTTTTCAATTAACGAAGATTTATTTTCTCTTTCTCATCTATTGTCTTACACTTTTTGAAAAAGAAAGGAAAAAAAAAAACCTTCAAACTTTACTAATTCCTACATTGGCTTTGTTAAAATGCGTATCTCATTCTGTATCCTGAATCCATCACCTCTCTGCCAGAATGTGGATAGCATGACTCATCATAGGTCTTTTAGAGATATGGCTGGTCACTGCATTGATTAAACTTTCAAAGTCATGTATACTGCTGTTGTTACGATAGTTTATCTCATTTCACTTTGTATCATAGAATAGAAGCCTTCCCAATTTTCTCTGAAACTATCTCTTTCACTATCTTATCAATGGAATAATATTCTATTACATTAATATATCATAATATCAAAAATATATCAATGAAATGTTATTAATATGTTGATGGAATAGAAATTTTTATTTCATTTTTACTTTATGAAATAAAATAAACACTTCCATAACATAGTACAATAAAAACGATGATTGTACATGAAATTGCAAATCTACTATGCACCACTTGCTATTTCTTTCAAATACACAACAAAATTATCATGTAAATTTCTTTTTTTCTTCCCTTCCTCCACTCCCCACCCTAGAGATGGATACATATATGTATGTGTGTATATACATATATGTGTAAAATTATTCTTTACATATTTCTATTTATCTGTTCCTTCTCTGGATGGAGATGGCATCTTCATATGTCCTTTATAATTAATTTGTGTATTTATAATAGCCTAAATTGATTGATATCCCTTTAGTTTATATATGGATCCTTTCCCTCCTTCTTTGATGTCTATGTAGGAGAGATCTAATAGTGGTATAGCAGGTCAAAGGATATACATGTAATTTAATAGCTGAGTGACTTTTGGGGCATACTTCCAAATTACTTTCCAGAATGGCTGGAATGTAATGCATTCTTGGTGGAACAGTGACATGGCCCAGCTGTTGTGGAAAGCAATTTGGAAATATGCCCAAAAATGTATTAAATTGTGTACAAAACCTTTGACCCAGCAATGTTCATTCTGTGTAAACCCCAATGAGATAAAAGAAGGTGGAGGGGAAGGCCTATGTGTACACAAATATTTATAGTAATGCTTTTAGTGGTGTCAAATATTGGAAACTGAGGGAGTGCTTTTCAATTGAAAAATGGCTGAAGATGTTATGGTATATGAATATGATGAAATATTATTGTACTGTAAGAAATGATGAAGGGTTTATGTGAATTGATGTAATGGCAAAAGAGTATGAATAGTCACTTTTCTTTCTCTTTTTTTTTTTTATTTAATAGCCTTTTATTTACAGGTTATATGCATAGGTAACTTTACAGCATTAACAATTGCCAAACCTCTTGTTCCAATTTTTCACCTCTTACCCCCCATCCCCTCCCCCAGATGGCAGGATGACCAGTAGATGTTAAATACATTAAAATATAAATTAGATACACAATAAGTATACATGACCAAAACGTTATTTTGCTGTACAAAAAGAATCAGACTTTGAAATATTGTACAATTAGCTTGTGAAGGAAATCAAAAATGCAGGTGGGCATAGATATAGGGATTGGGAATTCAATGTAATGGTTTTTAGTCATCTCCCAGAATAGTCACTTTTCAAAGGAAAAAGTCCATAGCTTGGACTTCTATCAAGATTGTTGATAGTTCCAAATTATTAATAATTAGAGAAATATAAACTGAAACAATCCTAAAGTACTAAAACTGGCAAAGCTGACAAAAGAGAAAAACTAGTTTTAGAGAAGCTGTAGAAGAGTAGGTATATTAATTTTTAATGATGTTCTTTTAAAAACATTTTTGCCTTTTTGTTAATTTAATTTTCTTTTACTTCCAGGTACAAATTATCTCCCTCTCATAAACATGTATACCCATCATAAACATGTGAAACAAACTCTCACATTGGCTATTTTCAAAAATAAATAAATGAATAACCCTTAATCTATATTCTAAGTCCAAGTGGATAACATCATGAATCCTTAAGAGATCTAGTTGGTCATTGTGTTAATCAGAGCTTCTGAGTCTTTCAAATTTGTCTGTCTCCTGAATCTGATCACTTCTTTTTGCATCAAAAAAGAATCATATAATCTTTGTAATAATAAATAAATATAGGCAAGCAAAACCCCTTTGTATATTTAACATGTCCAAAAATGTATGTCTCATTCTGTATCCAGCCTAAATCCATCACCTCTCTGTCAAGATGTGTGAACCAAGGTTCTTCATTAATCTTCTGGAGGTGAGAATGATCATTATTTTGAGTCTCAAGTTTTAAGTCTTTCAGAGTGAAAAGTGAATGCTTTTAAGGCATCCAACAGACCTAGACTTTGAAGAACAATTCCCCAGGAAATCTATGCATTGTGTGATTATGGTGTCTTTTTGGAGTGACAAGGAATTAGAAATTGAGTAGATACTGTTCAACTGAGGAATGGCTGAGTAAATTATGGTGTATAACTGTAATGGAATTTTATTGTTCTAAAAGAAATTATGAGCAGACTGATTTCAGAAAAGCCTGAAAGACTTACAGAATTGATGCTGAATGAAATGAGCAGAATCAGAACATTATGCATAGTAACAGCAAAATTTTATGATGATAAACTATGATAGACTTAGCTCTCTCAGCAAAGTAGTGATTCAAGACAATTCCAATAGATTTGGAATGGAAAATGCCATCCACATTTAGAGAGAGAACCATGGAGACTGAGTAAGAAGCAAAGCATGGTGTCTTCACCTCTTTTTTCTTTCTTGTGATTTTTCCTTTTGTTCTTATTTTTTTTCACAATGTGATTAATATGAAAATAAGTTAAAATGATTGTATATGTATAACCTATGTCAGATAGCTTGCTGTTTTGGGGAGAGAAGTCAAAATTACAAAAATGAGGCTGAAAACTATCTTTACATGTAATTGAATAAAGTAGTAAATATAAAAAGAGAAATTACACAATGCTTTGTTATATTTATTTTATTATACTTTGTTTCCCTTACTAGATTCAAAGTTCTTTCAGGACAAAATAACTATATCTAGTAAAAATAATGAATCCCAGGCATAGCTAGTGAGCACAGTGATTAGAGCCCCAGACCTGAAATCAGGAAGACCTGAGTTCAAATTTGACCTCATACACTTAACACTTCCTGGCTGTGTGACCCTGGGCAAGTTACTTAACCCCAATTGCCTCAGAAAAAAAAAAGTCCTACAAAAAAAGGGAAAGAAATAGTGAATCCCTCAAACTGGTCATGTTATTTGAATTCAACCACATTTTCATCAAGCTAGAAATAATTACCATAATTTATATAATCATAATTTTGCATAGTAAAAAAGTTGAATACTTGCAAATACTTCGTGGGATTCATTATTCTAAATAATTAGGTCTTCGCTGTAGAACTTTGAACTCTATACTACATCTAATTCAGTGTATTTTCATGTAACGTACTTATTTTTATATTAATGAATATAATGGAGAGAATGAACATAATAATGGAGAATAGAAAGCTAGTTCTTATACTTTCACTCAGACTATGGGCAGGCCAGTACAATGAACTTTCAATTACAAATGAACAAATATTAAGGAATGGAAGAAGGTGTCTTCTCATGCCTCTTCACTACAGCCAGATTTGATTATTGTATTTTCATATAATTCAATTTCAACTGTCTTATTGGTGCTTTTCATTTACTATGTTGTAATCATTATGTACATATTGTTTTCTTGCTTCTGTCTGCTTCAATTTTCATCATATCAGGTAAGTCTTTCCCCACTTCTTTTTATTCATTATGTTCATGATTTCTCAAAGTATGGTAATGTTCTTTTGCATTTATGCATCACTATTTATTTAGCCATTTCCCAACCCATAGGCATCTTTCTTTGTTTCTAATTCTTTGCTAGCATAAGAAGAGCTGCAATAAATATTGGGATATTATATAAAGACTCTGTCATTGATTTCATTCGACTATGTAGCTCTAGATCTGAGCGTGGAAATTTCAGTCACTTTTTCACTTAATTTATAATTGCTTTCTAGAATTTTTGTACCAATTTACAGCTCCACCGACAAAGCATTAGCATTCCTGTCTTTCCATAACCTCTACAATAATAACTATTCCCCATTATTTATTTATTTCAGTAAAAATAGTTTTTGTTGTATTATGGCTAGGTGGCTTACAAGTACAGGGTTGGTATCAGGATTTTCTAGGTATTAAAGTTTGAGTATTAGGATTGGTAGTAGATTCCCAGGATTTGAGGTGGATTAAACAAAAAAAGCAAAATTTATTGCCCCCTAAAACACCTTATGTAGGATATTCATAGCCTTGTTGCCCAAGTCCAATATAGTTTTATAGTACTACATGATATTATAGTGCTTTGCTTATAAAAAACACTTAAATGATTATTAAATTGAAAGTGGTAAATGAGTAGTTACAAAAAGGAAGATACAAGAGACATTATAACAGAAGAATCAATAGGACGTGGCTATTGATTAGTTCTGGAAGACAAATGAAAAGGAATAATCAAAGGTGACAACTTTTGAGAGTCTGGGTAGATTTTTAGAGTCTAAGTTTACAGAATGAGTAACTGGAAAAATGATGGTACCTGCTTATTGGTTCTTGAAATAGCATGGCATCTTTTTACTCCATTAGCATAAGAAAGCATGATCACTCTATGATTCTATAATATGTTTATCTCCATATTAAATACTTATTTGTGTTCACAGAAATTTAATTTAACATAAATCCTTCTCTTATAGCATCCCATTTATAGCATGCTGGTCTTTGGAATATTTGCTACATCCAAGGGAGAGCTTCTATCCTTCTTCATGATATTGCTTATTCATTAGCTCTTTTGACCTCAAACTTGCATAATGACAAGACTTTTGGTTCTGCTCCTCTTGTACAGGTAAGAGGTGCAGATCTTTAGCTCAACTGTCCTGTCTCCCTGACTTTGGCAAAAGAAATTAAACCTAGTATGATGGACATGCTTTATCATGTAGATCAAGACACTCATGCTTCACCTTGTCCTACTCCAAATACCTGGGTAAGGAATTATTCAGAAGCAATTCAAATGAGTCTGTTAGTAACTATCTGAATAATAGAACAATAGGTAAAACATTTATTTAAGCACTACATTTCCAACTTTCTGATGAATATTAGGATTGTAAATATAAGTATTGGATATATGTGATTGGTAGCTGTGTAATATAAATACACTATTCAATTTATGTGTGTCATGGATAGATAATAAATACAATAATAATAGGGCATATTAATTTCTTCCCCCCCTTTTTTAAACATTCATTTTTAATATGCATTGTTATATGAATTATGTTGACAGAGAAAAAATCAAAGAAAAAGGGAAAAACCATGGGAGAGATAAAAAAGGCAGAAAAAAGAAGTGAAAATAGCATGTTTTTTACATGCTATTTTTTTCTTTGTCTTTTCTCTGGTTGCAGATGGCATTTTCTGTCCCAAGTCTATTGAGATTGTTTTGGATCACTGAACCACTGAGAAAACCAAGCCTTTCATAGTTGATCATCATAATTTTTTGTTATTGCTGTACAATGTATTCCTGATTCTGCTTGTTTTGCTCTGCATCAATTCAAGTAAATCTTTCCAGGCTTTTCTGAAACCACCTTGTCCATCATTTTTTACAGAATAATAATATTCAATTACCTTCATGTACCACAACTTGTTCAGCCATTCCCCAATTGATGGGTATCCATTCCTTTTCCAAGACATATTAATTTGTAATATGAAATAAATATGTAATAAATATGAATAGATTTAACTATGGGTATGCTAGTATTAAGTTTAATCTGCATTATTAACAATTTTTCTATCAATTAAGTCTAAATAATCAAAACAACAAACCAAATCTTGATTTAGGGTATTTGCATTTTTCCAAAATGTAAATGCTTACATTGAAAATATAATAATCACTTCTTGTGATTTTTTTCACTTTAGTATTTTAAATTACATGTGTAAAATGGTTTTCACCATTAATTTTTGTAAGATTTGTGTTCCAATATTATTTCCTTCCTTCTCTTACCTCTCCAAGACAGAAAACAATCTGATATGTTATACATATGCACTCATTTTAAACATATTTCCATATTTGTTATGTTGTACAAGAAAAATCAGACCAAAAGGGAAAAATCCTTGTGGTGATTCAAAATAATTCCAATAGATGTGGAATGGAAACTGCCATTTGCATCTAGAGAGAGAACTATGAAGATTGAATGTAAATCAAAGCATACTAATTTCACTTTTACTTATTTGCTTGCTTTTTCTTCCTCATGGTTTTTTTCCTTTTGTTCTGATTTTTCTTGCACAACATAAGAAAATATCAATAACAAAACTAACAGAAATCATATGATAATGTCAATAGATGCAGAAAAAGCTTTTGAGAAAATACAGCCCCCATTCTTATTAAAAACACTAGAGAGCATAGGAATAAATGGAGTTTTCCTTAAAATGATTAAACAGCCTATATGTAAAATCATCAGTGAGCATTATCTGTAATGGGGAGAAGCTAGATGCATTCCCAGTAAGTTCAGATGCCTATTATCATCACTATTATTCAATATTGTAGTAGAAATATTAATTTTAGCAATAAGAAAAGAAAAAAGAAATGAAAATAATTAGAATAGGTGACACTATCACTCTTTGCAGATGATATGGTGATATACTTAGAGAATCCTAGAGAATCATGCGAAAATCTACTTGGAACAATTAACAGCTTTAGTAAAACTGGAGGATATAAAATAAACCCACATAAATCATTTTTGCTGTTGTTTGCTTGCATTTTGTTTTATTTCTCATTTTTTTCATTTTGTTCTGATTTTTCTTGTGCAGAGTGATAATTGTGGAAATATGTATAGAAAAATTACACATATTTAACATATATTGGATTATTTACCATTTAGGAGAGAGGGTAGGGAGGAAGGAAAGGAGAAAAAAATTTGGAACAGAGATTTTGCAAGGGTGAATGATGAAAATCATCTATGCATATTTTTAAAACTAAAAAGCTTTAGTAAAAAATTTTTTTAATAAAAAAGAAAGAAAATGGTGAGAACCATCTTTATACATGTAATTAAAAATACTAAGGGGAAAATACTATTAAGTATACTGTTACTGCAATTTCTCTAATGACTTCTCTAGCTTGATAATTTATAGACTATTTTTGCTTCATAGGCCTAGTTTTCTCAATTTTCTGAGCATGATTCTTAAGTTTAAAGGATTTTTGCTCTTAGTCTAAAGCCTATGATTGATCATCATCTTGTCACGTTAAGTGAGGTGAAGACAGTTAAAATCAGTTAAAATCCGTTACAGCAAATCAAATCAGTTTGAACTGCTTCAGACCAGGTTAAACTGGCTCAAACACATTAAAACCAGTTTGAATTGGCTAAAACCAGTTCAGCCAGTTTAAAACAGTTAAAACCATTTAAAATTCATTAGTTTGAAGCAACTACAACCAGTTCAAACAAGTTCAGACCAGCTAAAACTGGTACATTGTTGTATTCAGTTGTTTCAGTTATGTCCAATTTTTTTTGATCCTTTTTGGACTTTTTTGGCAAAGATAATAGGATGGTTTGCCATTTATTTCTCCAGCTCATTTTATAAATAAAAAAAAAAGCCAGAGGCAAAAAAGGGTTAAGTGACTGTCTCATTCTTTACTAAAGTTATAATCTAGTGTCTCACTCTCCAATAGAAGTAACCTTAATTTCTTTCTGCCAACTTATGTGCCACCAAGTTAAAAAGGCTTTGTATATAGGCTCCATAACAGATCATACATCTATTGTCTGATTTAGGGTAAGAAAAATTTGGAAACATTCTTCATCCAAAGACAGGTCATCTGGTGATAAGTTTAAGGCATAGAGAGATTGTGATTTGCATTACTGAAAAGAATATCCATATGGATTAAGTTATGGATCCTTGAAATATTGTATTGAAATTTTCCTCAAAAATTTTCTTAAGATCTAGAGATAAAATTAAACTTCTCTGGAATATGTATATATGTATATGTGTGTGTGTATATATATATATATACACACACACATATACATATATGTATGTATATATAGACCATAATCCTTTATTATTGGCTTCTATTTTTGAGAATAGAATACTTTAGTTATAGGATATATAAAAATGTTTTGGTGTGTAATTTATTTCTATTTATTAGAACATTTTTGCACATTTTTGGCAGTTTTATTTGTAGTTCAATATTGTATTAGAAATGTCAGTTTTAGCAATAAGAAAAGAAAAAAGAATTAGAATAGGCAACACAGATGATATGGTGGTATACTTAGAGAATCCTAGAGAATTATGCAAAAATCTACTTGAAACAATTAATAGCTTTAGTAACTGAACAAGTAGATTAATTTTGGTAGAATTGTCATTTTTATTATATTAGTTCAGCCTACCCATGAGCAATTGATATTTTTTCAACTATTTAAATGTGACTTTATTTGTGTGAAAAGTGTTTTTAAAATGGAATTTCTCGGTCTATATCTTGCTGCTGAACTATGTTGTAATACACACTTAGTCCCCATAGTCTTCTCTGGGTGCAGATGGCTCTCTTCTTCACAAGACTGTTAGAAGTTCACCATTCATTTTTTGTAAGATATTGTGTTCTAATTTTTTTCCCTTCCTTCTCTTACCTTCCCAAACCAGAAACATTTGGAATGTGGAATGAAGAAAAGCTTTAGCTATAGGCTCAGTCAGTTCTCCTCTATCACTTTGGCCAGAGGAAGACTTTTTGAACTTCAAAGAGTATAGACTCCCCAGCTTTGTCAGTATCCTAGTACAATCTCCAGATCAGCTGATGGACTGTTTGCAATAGGAATCAAGGACAGGTTGCACATACATTCATCATGCTTTAGAAAAATAGTTCTTAAAACATTACCCAGGGACACCTGGAGGTGTCCAGTATCTTTTTAGAGGGTCCATGAGGTCAAAAAAGAGCCAAATCCATGACAGTTGATCATCACTTAATTTTGTTGTTGCTATGTACAATGTTCTCTTGGTTCTACTTACTTCTCTTATATGCATTTATTTTTATTTTAGCAAAGTAACATTCCATTTTATTCATATACTGATATGTCCAGCCATTCCCCAAATGATGGGTACCCTTTGAAATTCTAATTCTTTGTTTTTCATTTTTTCCCTTTTTAGTTAACCCCTTCAGGATTAGGAAACTTGGTTTTAATTGTGGCTATTTCCTCCCTTTTATTATCCTCTCTTTAAACCACTCTTGCAAAGGGGCAACTAGATGTCACAGTGAGTAGAGTACTGGGCCTGGGGTCAGGACAATTCATCTTCCTGAGTTCAAATCTGGCCTCAGACACTTCCTAGCTGTGTGACCCTGGGCAAGTCACCTAGTCCTGTTTGCTTCAATTTTCTCATTTATAAAATGAGCTGGAGAAGAAAATGGTAAACCATTATAATATCTTGACCAAGAAAACCCCAAAGAGCGTCACAAATGAAAATGACTAAACACCAAACTTTTCTACCCCGTCATCCATACTTGCTTTCATATTAAATTTGATATGAAATACCTTTTTAAAATAGTATTTTATTTCCCCAAATGCATGTAAAGATAATTTTCAACATTTTTGAAATGCTGTTTTTGAAAAACTGTTTCAAGTTTTTCTCCCTCCCTTTTTTACCTCCCTCTTCCCCAATTCAGCAAGCAATCTGATATAGGTTAAATATGTAGATTTCTTTTAAGCAGTTTGATATATATTTTACATACAATGGTGTGTGTGTGTATGTGTGTGTTCAGCATTTCTTTGTCTAATACAAATAAGAATGACCTTCATCACCAGATGTCTTCTCTGTACCTATTCCTCCATGTTTATTATTCTTTTCATACTTCCTAATAATGAGAAATAGCAAGTTCCACTCCCTTCTTCCTTTTTTGAACTCTAGTATATTCCTTAGTCCCTGGTTCTTTTTATATGCTGCCAAACTCCTGTAACCATGTGTGTGTCTTGCCTATTTTCTGAGCAAAAATCTGTTCTACCCACTTGCAAGCTGAAATGTGGTTCTAATGTTGGTTCCCATCATTCTTCCTCTCCCCTGCACCAGCCAAAAAGAAGTCATTTTAAAAAAATTAATGGATACAGATCGATCATTTGATATAAGGTTTACAGTTTAATAACTTTCATATCTTCATTACAGAATTTGAATATGTCATTGAATATCATACAGAAGAATATTTTTCTGGTTCCTGTGAATGTCAGCTGTGCAAATGTCAGAATAGCTTGAGTAATATGTTCATGTATGTTTTTGAAGAGAAATACAGACCAGCATATCTGGTAATTCAGTTCTAAAGCAATGGTGTCCTTTTGAATGATAATTACTTGAACTAGCAAATAGTAACTACTATCACCTGTTCATATTAAAGAGTCAGATTATATGTTCTTTTAAAACTACTAAATTAATTTATGTGTTCATGTACTCATTTTTTATAAAGCACATTATCTTTAATAGGGGAGTACCTGAATGAAGAAATGATAGATTTTTTAAAATACAAAGATATTTTAATATTATAAGGCTGTATATTTAACCTCAGTTCACTTTTTAATGAAATTATAATAACATTTAATTACATAAATATTTATTACATGGATGACAATTATTTTTGTGCTTTTTGGACTCAGGTCTTTATTAAAAAAGGTCATGTTATTTCATTATGTGTGTGTGTGTGTGTGTGTGTGTGTGTAATCCAACTATTGAAGAGATTTCATTTCCTATTGTAATTAGGCTATGGTACCAGCAACACTGAAAGCAGGCTGGATGACTTGGATAGAGTGCCGGGCCAGGACAACTTGAGTTCAAATCCAGCCTAATATGCTTACTAGTTGTGTGACCCTGGGCAAGTCACTTATCCTGTTTGCCTTAATCCCCTGGAGAAGGAAATGGCAAATCATTCCAGTATCTTTGCCAGGAACCCTCCCTCCACCTCAGGCAGAATTGATATGATAGTCTATAAGGTCACAAAGAGTTAAACATGATTGAACAATAACAACTAGCAACATGACACTGTATTAATTACAGATTTTTGAGCCTAATACCAATAGCCAGGCTTCCCCCAGTCATGATTAACTTAAGGAAAATTTACAAACTTTTCTCAAAAAATTCCTTTTTAAGAATAAAAATAGAATCATTTGTTGAAATAGTTAAACATTAACATCTCTATAAAATCTTATCAAAGGTGTTGCTAGGGGAAAATAGCACATTTAATTTTAACTCATTTGTTGACATTTCTCCACCCTTCTTTTAAATCTCACTCAGCTATAGCCTGATATTGAGACACAGCTGTAAGACAAGGTAGTTTGAAATTACCTTCTCATGTTCATCTCTCTGTCCTCAGGATGTGTTGGCAAAGAGCTAAGGCTACTTATTACCCATATGAGTTGAGAACAGGATATTATTGAACAGAGGTAGGATAAAGAAGCCAAATAGCTTTCCACACTGCCTTCTATTATTTCTCTGAAATATTGTAAATTTCAAAATATAGGACAATTTAAAATTTGTTGACATTTTGTAATCATATTCTATATTTAAAGTTTGAGAATTTGTTGTATTCTAAAATTAAAAGTATTAGTTTTGTGACTGGGCAAGTCATTTAAAATTCTTTTTGCCTCACTTTCTTCAACGATAAAGTGGTCCAAGTCTTTGTGACCCATTTGGGGGTTTTCCTGGTAAAGATACTGGAGGGTTTGCCATTTACTTCTCCTGCTCATTTAACAGATTAGAAAACAGAGCAAACAGGGTTGACTTGCTTAGAGGCACATTGCCAGAAACTGTCTAAGGTCAAACTTGAACTCAGATTTTGTTGACTCTAGATCTGATGCTATATTTATTGCATCACCTGGCTGTCTCCCCTTTTATTGTGAGCTCAATAAGCATAAATATTTTATTTCTCAAAGACAGAGAATTATGGATTCTATATGTAACTGTGGATCTCTAACTCAATTTTTTTCAGTTGTGTCTACTCTTTGTGAATCTTAATAATGACACTAGAATGGTTTGCCATTTGCTTTTCAGCTCATTTTACAGATTAGGAAACTGAGGCAAACAGGCTTAAGTAATTTGTCTAGGGTCATGCCGTTATTAAGCATCTGAAGCAGGATTTGACCTCAGGAAAATCAGTCTTTTTGACTCCAGGCTTGGGGCATTATCCACTGTGCCACCTATCAGCCCTAATTTCTGTTACAGCTTTTTTTTTAAGTGTATAGTAGATTGAAAAGATATGATCCCTCTTTTGTATTAAATATAATCAAACAAAAGTAATTCTTACATTAGTCATGTCCAAAAAGGTCTCATTTTGAACCTTTAGTTGTCTCTTCTTTGTTAAGAAATGGGAAATATATTTTATCATCAAACTTTTGGAATCATAATTGCATTGATCAGAATCATTTAAATCTTTCAAAACTGTTTTCCTTTACATTATGGTAATCATTGTATAAGTTATTTTTCTGGTTCTACTCAGTTCATACTATATATGTTCATAAAATGTTTTGAACCCCGTTTCTCTGAAACCATGTTTCTTCATTTTTATTGCACAATAATATGCTATGACATATTATGACATAATACCATTATTTGGCCATTTTCCAGTTGAAGGGCATCCACTTTGTTTCCATTTCTTTGTCACTACAAAAAGTCTTGCTATAAATGTTTTTGTATATATGAGTCAATAATCAACAAATATTTATTAATTGCTTGCTGTTTGCCAGATACTTTGGTGAGCACTGGGAATACAGAGAAAAGCAAAAGACATTCCTGCTTTCCAGGAACTCACAACCCAGAAAGAACTCATGGAAGAACTCAAAAAGGAGCTTAAAAATCAAATAAGAGAAGTAGGAGAAAAATAGGGGCAATGCAAGAGAACTGTGAAAAAAGTCAATGATTTGAAAAAAGAAAACAAACATTTAAAAAGCAAAATTGGTCAAATGGAAAAGGAAGCAAAAAGTTAAAAATGAGGAAAACACTTTAGAAGTTAGAATTGGGCAAGTGGAAAGTAATGACTCTATGAGACATCAAGAATCAACCAAGTAAATTCAAAAGAATGAAAAAATGGGGAAAAATGTAAAATAACTCCTTGAAAAAAAAAACAACTGAACTGGAAAAATAGATTCAGAAGAGGCAGTTTCAGAATTATTGGACTCCCAGAAAGTCATAATCAAAAGGAGAACCTGGACAATGTCTTTCAAGAAATTGTCAAGAAAAATTGCTCTGATATCCTAGAACCAAAGGGCAAAATAGGCATTGAAAGAGGTGATCTAAATTACTTTTGATTAGAGAAATGCAAATTGAGATAACTCTGAGTTACTACCTTACACTTCTCAGATCAGTTAGTAGGACTAAAAAAGGAAAAAAAAAAGGAAAAAAATAATAAATATTGAAGAGGATGTGGGAAAATTGAGACACTAATGTATTGTTGGTGGAGTTGTGAACTGATTCAACTATTCAGGAATGCAATTTGTAACTATGCTCAAAGGACTACAAAACTATACAGACCTTTTGATCCAGCTGGATCACTACTGGGTCTGTATTCCAAAGAGATAATAAAAGATGGAAAAGGGTCCACATGTGCAAAATGTTTTTAGCAAGTCTTTTTGTGGTGGCAAAGAATTGGAAATTGAGTGGATGCTCATCAGTTGGGGAATGGCTGAATAATGTCACATGAATGTAATGGATTACATTGTTCTATAAGAAATATTAAGGAAGTTGATTTCAGAAAAACCTGGAAAGACTTACAAAAACTGATGCTGAGTGAATGAGCAGAACTAAGAAAACTTTGTACACAGCATCAGCAATACTGTGTGATTATCTACTATGAATGACAAGTCTTTCCAACAACACAACGATCCAAGACAGCTCTAAAAGACTCACAAAGAAAAATACTATTCACATCCAGATAAAGAACTGATAGACTCTGAATGCAGATCAAAGCATACTTTTAAAATTTATTTTATTCTTTTTAGTTTTTTTTCCTTTTGATCTGTTTCTTCTTTCACAACTGTGACCATTATGAAAATATATTTTACATGGTTGCACACATATAATCTATGTCAAATTACCTATCATTTTAGGAAGAAGGGAGGGGAAGGAAGGAGGGAGAAAAATCTGAAATTCAAAATCTTTTTTTTTTTAATAGTTTCTTTTCTTTTTTTTTAAATTTTTAAATTTTTTTATTTAATAGCCTTTTATTTACAGGTTATATGCATGGGTAACTTTACAGCATTAACAATTGCCAAACCTCTTGTTCCAATTTTTCACCTCTTACCCCCTCACCCCCTCCCCTAGATGGCAGGATGACCAGTAGATGTTAAATATATTAAAATATAAATTAGATACACAATAAGTATACATGACCAAACCATTATTTTGCTGTACAAAAAGAATCAGACTCTGAAATCTTGTACAATTAGCTTGTGAAGGAAATAAAAAATGCAGGTGGGCATAGATATAGGGATTGGGAATTCGATGTATTGGTTTTTAGTCATCTCCCAGAGTTCTTTCTCTGGGTGTAGCTGGTTCAGTTCATTACTGCTCCATTGGAAATGATTTGGTTGATCTCATTGCTGAGGATGGCCAGGTCCATCAGAACTGGTCATCATATAGTATTGTTGTTGAAGTATATAATGATCTCCTGGTCCTGCTCATTTCACTCAGCATCAGTTCGTGTAAGTCTCTCCAGGCCTTTCTGAAATCATCCTGTTGGTCATTTCTTACAGAACAGTAATATTCCATAATATTCATATACCACAATTTATTCAGCCATTCTCCAACTGATGGGCATCCACTCCGTTTCCAGTTTCTAGCCACTACAAAAAGGGCTGCCACAAACATTCGTGCACAATACAGGTCCCTTTCCCTTCTTTATAATCTCTTTGGGATATAAGCCTAATAGTAACACTGCTGGATCAAAGGGTATGCACAGTTTGATAACTTTTTGAGCATAGTTCCAAACTACTCTCCAAAAGGGTTGGATTCGTTCACAACTCCACCAACAATGCATCAATGTCCCAGTTTTCCCGCATCCCCTCCAACAATCATCATTATTTTTTTCCTGTCATCTTAGCCAATCTGACAGGTGTGTAGTGGTATCTTAGAGTTGTCTTAATTTGCATTTCTCTGATTAATAATGACTTGGAGCATCTTTTCATATGACTAGAAATAGTGAAACTCAAAATCTTGTGAAATGAATGGTATAAAGTGTCACGACATGTAATTGGAAAAAAAAAATAAAATGCTATAAAAGAGTTGAGGGTTTTGTTTAGTCTCAGTCATGTGCAACTCTTCATGATCCCATTTGGGGGTTTTCTTTTTACCTCCTCACCTAGAATCAGCTAGGATGTAAAGAGGGATAGAGGTTTGCTTTGGCTGTTAGTATTTTTTGAATGCACATCTAGTTCTGGCTCAGCAGCCAATCAAAAATCTGTTTGTTTTTAATTACATGGTTCATTTATCCACTGCTCACAGCAGTAACAAAATCCGCGGCTCTCAAGTACAGAACAAGACCACTCCATTCCACATCACCAAGCACCCTCAGAAGCAGTCTCACCAAATGTTCAGGCTCATAGGACTGAACCCTTATTGACTAGGCTCCCATCATACAAGTATGATATCTCAAGATATGAGAGGGAAACAGACTGTTCCTGATAAAACTGGGATGAGCAACAAAGGCTATAGAAAAAAAAAGATAGTATGTAAAGAATAGATCAGATTACTATGGATAGCTAATAAAAGCTAATGATGTTAAAATAGTTGTAAACAGTAAGAAAAGAAACATTTTCTGGATTAGTGGTTGGGTCAAAATTGAAGAAGGTTAGAGAATAGCATTAGAGATATGTACCAGGAAAGAATTATGTGTGTTTACTAATGTAATGTGCTGTGAGGGAGGATGGCCTTGAACTATATCTGTACAACGAGTTTATTATAGTTTTAGCTAAAACTATGCAGACTCAGTAAAATATACTAATCAATTTAATATTTGCTAAGATTACTTTGTGACTTGATCACAGTGGACAGAAGGGTCTAGGACCACCATCTTGGCACAGAGCTGTAGAGTAGTACTTGGCTGATTACCTATCCTTTGGAAGCTAATTGTTGTATATAGCTTGGGGACTTTGTGAATACCTAACACTCATGTTATAGTTGCAACAATAATGCACATATAGTGAAAATTAAAGTTTCAGATAGAAAAAGTAAGAAATACAATTTGCCTGGAAATAGTTGATGTATAGGATACTGTAGATCCTTGTCATTGTGAAAAGAAGATTGTCTTAGAGGGAAGCTCTATTTAAGAGACAATATAGTCTTTATAATTTAAGTAATTAAGAGGGAAATATTGAAGCTTGGTTAGTCTGGTAGACTTTAAGAGTAAATGCAATATTGGCAGATCTTTAAAAGGGAGGAATGACTTAGAGTGAAAAGGAGAAAATAAGTCAGCAGCTAGAAGGGTAACAAAAAATATCAAACTATAGATCTTGAACAAGGAAACAAAGCTTTAAATCAAGGCTAAGGAAAGATTACAGGAGGAGCAATAAACTTATGAATATCAGCAGCTACAAACTTAAAAGCCATTTCAGGAATAATATAAAGATATCAAAAGGAAACAGGAAGAATAAGCTTATTTCCTGATAGATTTGTAAAAAGACTTGGCAGTAGCCAAATACAGCACCAAAACAATCAGGCTTTGCTACTCACAGACTTGAAGAATAAAAACAGAGATATAGGCTAGATAATGGAGAACTACCTGGTCTCCTAGGTTTACCTTTTGTTTTGTCTTGAATTCATTTGCTGTGAGGATCCTGGAAGAAACTAAGGATATAAGAATCCTAAATTAGATTGTTCTCTGTGACTAAAAGTTTTGATCTCTCCTGAACACAGGTGAAAAGGAAATACTTTAACTGCTATTATGAGGAAGGGCATTTTAATTACTCTCCCTTAGCAGGCTGAGGCTGAGATTTGGTGATCCTGGAAAAATGAGCCTGAATTCCCCTGAAATACAATAACAGGGGAACAATACTCATGAGCCGTTCCTCCTAAAATTAAATGAGACAACATGCACAGAACTCTGCAAACCCTATAGTTGTTGTTCAGTGGTGTCCGACTCTTTAGGACCCGATTTGGAGTTCTCTTGACAAGAGTTTGGAGTGGTTTGCCACATTTCTTTCTCTAGCTCATTTTAAATTTGAAGAAACTAAGGCAAATAGGGCTACATAATTTGCTCAGGGTCACCCAACTGATGGGATACAGCTTCTCAGTGATGCTGAGATACCTGATGGTATAGTGCTCATGAGGTACAAATGATGAGATTAATGGTAATGAAGAGGTGTGAGAATTGGGGTGGAGAATTCCTTCTGAACGAGATGAAGTGAGATCTTTCAAGACAATTGTGAAAATCAAGTAAGGCTTCATCTACTTCAGAGTTTGAGTAGGCCTGAAGGACTTTAAGCATTGAGTCAAGGGCATACTTAAGTCCCCTTCCTGCTATCCTCCCATGACATCAGTGTCTCCCTAGTTCAGTCAAATATGGGCAATTATGTACTTATTGGTCAAGTTCAATTTCTTGGGTAGTTCCCACGTGTAGAATGTAAGATCCTCAGCCAATAAGGATGAGGGTCAATGGTGGGAGGGGGTATTTGCATTAGGGATTAAAAGTGTTGACCTTGCCCCAGACAGGCCTTTCTCCCTTGGATTGTCTGCTCGGATGGGACGCCCTTCTCGCAAGAATGTATAATAAACTTTGCTTTGCTTTTAGAGATTTCTCCAGCTTTTTTTATTAAATGATGATCCCTCTCCATTTCTGAACCACACGCTTCTAATCAGCACAGGTCCAATGCGAAAGAATTTGCAAACCAGAAAATTTGCATGGCAAAAGAGGAATTTTATTGTTCACTAAGAAAGAAGCTTTCTTTGTGGGCAAAACTCCTCATTAGGAGTTTAGCAATGAGAAGTCAGTTTTGCTAGGAAGACAAATTTCTCAGTGACAAGGTCCTGTTAGGAAAATGGCAAAGGTTAACACTGAGAAGAGAATATTTTCACAGTGGGCAAAAGTCCTGGCAAGCAGCTTTTAAGGAAAAGAGCTTCCTTAGCAGGCACGATCCTGTTTCAGATTTCTGCAAAGATTTAGGGTTTAGAGTTGTCTTTTATTAGCAGTCTGAGGCTTGGGCTTCCATTCAAAATTGAATGAGATTCCTGCAATGCTGTCAATACCTTGGATTTAGATCTCCAATTGAAAAGAGATCACTTATTTTGGGAATTTGAGCTACTGGGAGTGGTCCCAGACTAATTTTTACCTCAATAGAGGGTGTGATCACATCTCTGGACAGACACTGGATGTTGTCTGGAAAAGGTATGCTTTTCCCAAGGTCTGAGAGCTCTCCAGAAGGGGATCCAGGACCCCCAAAAGATCTCAGTTTACTTCAGTGCTATTGTTCTAACAATCTGTCTGTCAATGATGCTAAAATCTTCTAACCTTAGGACAATTCTACAAACATTACTGACCGTCAGTAGATAATCTTTTGGTAGCAACAGGTAATTCCCAGTATAATACTGAACAGACCATCCCTCAATGCTACTTGTAAGCCATAAAATTAGCAAATAAGTAATGTGAATCTCTGGTCTCTCGAACTTTGAATTTATCTTCTTTCTTCTGGTTCTTTGCTAAATTCTTTTGGAACTTAGCCCACTTCAATTGGTGATACAATTACAATAAACTTTGCTCCTTGACTTGGAGTTGGATTCAAGCCTTCAAAGTCTTTTGAGATACTTTGTGGCTCTGGTCTGTGACCCCAATCTTTTGGGATCTCCTTTTGAATCTCAACACAAGTAGGTCTGAGGGCAGATATGAATTCAGAAAATGAGTCTTTCTAACTCCGCGTCTGATGCTCTATCTACTGCACCACCTAGCTGCCCTTGGCAAACCCCAAAGTGCTTCATAAATGTTAGCAATGATGATGGTGATGATTATTTGGCCAGACTTGCAGATGTCAATAGAACTAGATGCTCAGTGAAGCTCAGTGAAACAAAAGTGCCTCAGACAGTGACCTCACCAGGAGAAATGTGTATGTTGGGGTGATCCCTGGAATAGGAAATGTGTGTGTGTTTTTGTGTATGTGGTCCCTCCACAGATATTACTCATTTATGGGTCCCTAATTTATGGTCCCTTTTCATTTTTATTCTCACTCTTCCCACTGATGGTGTCTGTATTTGTAGGGGAGTGGGCCCCAGGATAAATATTCTTACTATGTTGTTTCATTCAATATCTTTGCTTTAAACTGTCCTCAAGCTAACTTAAACACATCAATGGATGTTGGGGAATCAAGAGCTATGATTGTGAGTGAATGGAAAATCCACTTAATCCAGGATACCTCTTCTATGCATAAGAGGTTATTCTAGGCTATTTCTGAGGTCATAATAGATGATGAATTCCATTACTGACTTCAGATCCTTGCTGTGGGGGCTAGAGGTGGGGAAGAAATAATGAGGCATCCAAGAGAGAGAGACATGAAGGAGTCTTTAGGGAGAATTGGAAAATCTTAAGGAGAGTTCTCTGATAGTTCCTGACAGAAAGACAAGAAAAGAAAAAGAGAACTTTTCAGTGAGGAACTGAATTGGACCAAAAAAGTAGACATAAGAAAGCCTTGAAGAAGTACAAGAAAAAAATCTGGAGACCAGGATTATCATAATAATGAGAGCTGCATTTTAAAAAGGTAGGATGTTTCATTCATAAGAAAGAGGAGGCTGTGACAAAGATCACGTAGGATTTGATAGTGTAACAGGTAAGTAGGTTTAAGTGTGGCATTTAGAGGAGGCATAGGATGAATTCAGTGAGAAAGGAATTATAAAATAGCCAATTTTAACATAGTACTTTAAGGTTTGAAAAGCACTTTAGATATATCTCATTTTTATTCTCCACAACTCTTTATAAGTACTGTTATTACTATTTTATAAATGAGAAAATTGAAGCTGAAAGAAATTAAATGATTTTTCTAGGTCTATACAGTTAATAAATGTCTAAAGTAAGACTTGACTTTAGTTTTTCTTTACTCTAATTTCATAGCTCTCTCTATTTTACCACCTAACTACCTAAGGAATGATCTTAGGGGATAACCTAATTTTAGATTTCCAAATCAAGGTTCTAAAGTTTGCCAGTGGGCAAGAATGTTCTTTGTGTCAATCTCTTTTAATAAAGATGTTTTGAAAAGTTCTCTCTGAGGAAAAGGTTGGAGATGTCTTTTCAAGTGATTTTTTTTTTTTAAGGTTATATAGTAGATGACAGATCTGACATTTGAACTTGGTTTCTTTGACTTCAAATATGTTTTTAATAGATTTCATGCATTGTTGGTGGAGTTGTGAACTGATCCTCCATCCAGTCTGGAAAACAATTTAGAACTATGCCCAAAGAGCTTAAAAAAAAAAAAAAAAAAAAAAAAAAGCTAAAAACTTTTGATGCAGCAGTATCCCAAAGAGATTTTAGAAGAGGAGAAAGGACCCACATGTGCAGAAATGTTTGTAGCAACTTTTTTTTTTGTGGTGGTAAGGAATTGGAAAATGATTAGATGTCCCATATATGAATGTAATGGAATGTTATCGTTTCTATAACAAATGATGAGCAGGCTGATTTCAGAAAATCCTGGAAAGACTTACTGAACTGAAGCCGAGTTAAGTGAAAACCTTGTACATAGTTACAAAAAGATTTTGTGACACTTGACTACAAATGACTTAGCTCTTCTCAGCAATACAGTGATTCAAGACAATTCCAATAGACTTGGGATAGAAAATGCCATCTTACTCCAGATGCAAAGTGCCACCCACTTCCAGAGAAAGAATTATAAAGACTGAATGTGGACCAAAGTACATTATTTTTGTCTATTTTTTTTGGTTTGTTTTTTCTCTCCCATAGTTTTTTCTCTTTTATTCTTATTTTCTTTCACAACATGACTAATATAGAAATATTCTTAAAATGATTGCATATGTATAATTTATATCAGATTGCTTGCTGTCTTAGGGATGAGGGATGGGGATAAGGGAAGAAGGGAGAAAAATTTAGAACACAAAATTTTACAAAACTGAATGTTGAAAACTATCCTTGCATGTAGTTGGAAAATAAAATACTATTGAATTATAAAAAAATTCATTTTTGTCAGATTTTGAGTTCCAAATTTTTTTCTCCCTCCCTACTTTTCCTCTCTACTTTGCAAGATAGCAACCTATAGGTTATACATGTACAATCTTTTTTTTTTCTTTTCCAAAAACAAAAAACATGGGAGAGAGAAAAACAAACAAATAAAAAGGTGAAAATACTATGCTTCCATCCACTTTCAGTCTCTATAATTCTTTCTCTGGAAGTGGGTGGCATTTTGCATCCCAAGTCTATTAGAATTGTCTTGGATCACTATATTGCTGAGAAGAGCCAAGTCTATCATGGTTGATCATCACATAATCTTGTTATTGTGTATAATATTCTCCTGGTTCTGCTCACTTCATTCAGCATCAATTCATTTAAGTCTTTCCAGGCTTTTTTGATTCTGAAATCAGCCTGCTCATCATACAGAATAATATTCCATTACATCCATATACCACAATTTATTCAGCCATTCCCCAAATGATGGGCATCTACTCGTTGCCACAACAAACATTTTGTTTGTTGTTGAATCAATGAAACATTGATTCAAACATTTTATACATGTGGGTGTGGTGATCTTCTTTAAAATATAAGAGTTCTCTCTGGGAGAGAGGGTTTCTCAGGGAGGTTTTCTGGAGGCAGCTTTAGTTTCAGTTACAAGTAAATAATCGCCCAAAATTGCAGTCAGCTGATAAAAGTTCAAATCTTTTATTGTGTCCCTCAATATAGCTCGGTTAGCTCAGAGGCCTATCTCTCTACTTGGTTCTAAGAGCTTTTGCAGCTTTGTCCTTGGCTTCTGCCTCTGCTTTCTTCAGCCTCCAGCCAACACCAAGGTGGAAGATGCAATGAATCTCTCTTGCCTCGAAGAGAGGGCTTGTGGGCTTCCTCCCAGAGTGCTCCTCTCAGACCCCAGTCAATGTTATGCAGAAATTTTTTTAAGCTCTGAGAGTTTCCTCCATATATATGATCTCCCAAAGGTTAAACTCCTCCTTCTGGAGGCAGGGCTTAAGGGAGGTATAAATTCGGATATCTCATACTAAACCTTGTGAAGTCTAATGAGTACCTAAATATTTCTTGCTTCTATGAGCTCTCTAAAAGTGTGAACACAAGCATCGTTTCTATCAGTTGTACTTAGTACCTTGTTTCGAGTTCTGGCCCAAAATATCTCCTCCTAAGATCAAATCAATCATATTGAACCATGCTAAATTAGATAATTATTGTCTCTATGAACTCTAATGGCTTAACAATTTGTAAAGATTCCAACATGTGGGTCCTTTCTCCTCTTTTAAGATCTCTTTGAGATACAAACCCAGTAGTGACACTGCTGGATCAAAGGGCATGCACAGTTTTATAACTCTTTGGTTATAGTTACTAATTGCTTTGCAGAATGGCTCTATCACTTCATAGTTTTTCTTCTCACCCTCTCTCCCATGCCTCATGATATCTTTCTTCTTGTTATAGCTAACTCTTTTAGGATACAATCCTTTTTAGTGTTAGCCTGCCAATCAATGTTGTAATTCTATTTCCTTGTTAACCCCTTTTGGGGTTAATCTGCTAAATTCCTCTATGGATTTAGCCTGACAGTTAATGACATACTCCCATCTCATGGTATATTCCCTTTCTTTTGGTTAATCTATTGGGAAACTTGTCTTTTCCATTGTTAATTGTTAAAATGCTTTTCCTTGCTAATTATACTTTCCCAAATCTATTTCATATTTACCATCCTTGGTATCTATTTTATCTTTTCATTTTATCTATTACCTCTTTTCAAAAATAAAGGTATCTTTAGGTAAAGAGAATGTAATTATGAATTCTTCACGTATGTCTCATGCCTTGTGCCTCTTATTTTAAATTAGGAATTACTACCCCAATCCCATCAAAGGGTATGCAAGTTTTATAGCTCTTTGGGCATACTTCCAAATTGATCTCCAGAATAGCTGGATCAGTTCACAACTTCATCAACAATGTGTTAGTGTCCCAGTTTTCCTACATCTCCTCCAACATTCATCAACAAAAATTAATTTACTTTATTTTGAGGATCAAACAAGATATTAGTTCAATCAACAAACAAAATTTGATTAAACTCCTGCTAAGTGCTACACTTTCAAAGACAATTCACTTACATGTCTGTGGCATTATCACTCTGATGGCAAGGTCATTTTCAAGAACCAAGAACAAACAACAATCTCTGTGAATAGGAGATCCCTCACTGAGGACTGGGCAACACAACTTGTTTTCTTGCTTCCTCCCTTTTTCAGTATTTAGGTTTCTTTCTTAGGGAGTGCCTTAAACCTAAATCATTCTGACTCTCATTGGCCTGTAATAAGTCCCATGCCAAATCTAGCTTGGTCATTGTTTGACCCCTGATTGACTCAGGGTGAATATAAATAACAATTTTTTTCTATTTTGGCCAGAAACTCCTCAGGCTTTTCCCCCTCCAGATTAAAATTTTTTTTTTTTTTTTTTTTTTTTAAATAAATAGGATAGTTTCATCCAGCCCTGGGACCAAGATCCATTTGGTCCCAGTATATCTCTCCATTTAATAAACTATTAAATTGGTCTCTAATCTCTGTCTTGCTCAGTTTCTCCGACATTACATCATCTCCTTTTCTTACCATACATTTTTCCTTGATGATAACTTTTACTTCTTCTTAAAGTTTCTCAATAATTACATGTTACAGCTTACTCGCAACCACCTTGCTTGCACCTTTCCATCCATTGCCCTCTCTATGATAAATTTAATTCTTCGCAGACTATTATATTCTATTTGTTATTGCTATTTAGCATTGAGAAAAAATAAATGCAATCTGATTTTTTTTCTTGGGGAGGAAAGAAGAAGCAAATGAGTCACTAGAGCCACCCATAGATTCCTCTTTTTTTCTCCTAAAAGTAATCATATTGATGAGGTTTGGCACAGGGCAGGGAGTTGTGGGAATCCCCTTCTGGTCAGCGCAGGTCCTTTGTAAATGAATTTTTGAACCCAAAAAGTTAGACTGGCAGAAGAAGTTTATTAGCATTTGGCATTGAGAAGTTAGCCTTTGCTAGGAAGACTGACTTCCAAGTGGCAAGGTCCCAAGAAAGAGGTAAAGGTCTAGCAGAGAAATCCTCCAGCAGAGAAAAGAGAAAGTTTCTAGCAGAGAACTCCAGTTAGAGAGGTAAAGAGGGGTAAGGTCCTGTTAGGGAAATAGGTGAGAAAGAGGTTAAACGCTGAAAAAGAGAATGTCTTTTCAGTGGGCAGAGAGAGTCCCTTGCAGGTAGCTATGTCAAGGGAGTTCCCTTGGCCTGGTATGATTCCTGCTTTTGACCTCTCTGCAAGAAATGAGCACCAAGTTGCCTCTTTTTATAATTGAAACTTCGGCTAAAGGCTGGGGGGGCAGTTTGAGTTGAAATCAGACAGAGATTTTCGGAACTGAATAGAAATTTTCCATTTGAATGAGTGTATCTGGACTAATCTCCAACTCAGTAGAGGTCAAAACCTAGATCTCCAGTTAGGGCTAAATAGGAGTGGTCCTGGACTCAACTAGTCCCACCCAGATAACAGAACAAATCCACTTTATCTTCATTCCCTGGGGCGGGTCTTTCAAGGGAAAGCTTCTCTGAGGGAGTTTCTCAAGCATTCCCCCCAAAGTTCAAGAGAGAGAGAGAGAGAAAGAGAGAGTGAATGAGTTTCGGGGTTCCTCTCATCATTTCAATCATAAATTAAATTCAATTAGACAACCATATATTAAAAACCTATTATATTCAATATAACAGAATCAGGAAGACCCAGAGTTCAGGTCTATCCTCTTATACATATGGGCTGTGTGATATTGAGGAACACAATCACAGAGCCACAATTGACTCTCTTAAGACTCTAAATTGTAATATATTTAATAATCTGCCAAACTAATAAAATCACATCTAGACAAAAACAACAACAAAAACTCCAAACTTCTGTGTTCTCTTAGGAGATGGAGATTAAAAAGTGACATAAGGTGATGTGGTGCAACCATTGTCAGGAATGATATAAACTTTAACCAGTTCATCTTGTCGACATTGCCAGGAATGATGTGAACTTTGAGTCCATCTTGTTCCCATTTTCACACACCAAGGGAGGCCAATTTCTTTGTACTGTCTTATTAGCATGACTAAGAAATGTTCAATTCACCATATCAGGTAAGGGATCTCTCTTCTCTGCACAGGTGTTCTAGTCACATTCTTGCCCTACAAAAGACCTTTGTGACCAAAGCAACTTCATTTTCCTATATTATCATACTCTATTTCTTCCTGTCCCATCATGCTGTTGCTGATGTAGACATAATGCTCCCAAATTTGTTCTCAACTAGGACCATCTCTAGCTCTTCCTTAACTCTCTAGATCCTGCTCTTACTTGTCCTTACCCTCTTACCTTTTACCCTTAAATAGCTCCCTTCACTCACAGCAAGCTGCTTAGCCATTTTGATTTGACTCATGTAGCTTTTCATGACAATAAAGGGTCCTTGTGACTATAACACGTTTTGAATTTTTCACATTCCAAACTGCTCTCCCACTACTTGCTCTACCAACTCTACCAACAACACATAAGGATCCCAGTATTCCCACATCCCCTCCAACATTTATCTTTATTTTTTCCAGTCCAGATGAATTTTTCTACACACAACTCTGATCATACTGGAAAGGTAGCATGGTATAAAGTCAATCAACAAGGACTTATTGTCCCTGGCATACATACAGTGTATTTAGAACTGATGAGAGAAAGATAGAGACACAGTGCTTGTCTTCCATAAGTTCACATTCTGATGATGGAATAATATGCAATGCACAAAATATAGAGAACGTAAATGGAAGATAATCTCAGAGTAGCAAGTAAGTATAGCTTCATATAAAGTACATGGAGGGGAGTACAGTATGAGAAGATTGGAAAGGTAAAAAATGATCAGGTTGTGCAAGATTTTGAAAGCCAAATAGAAGATTTTTATATTTGATCATCTTGGAAGGGTTAGGGAAAGGAAAGAATGGAAGAGAAAAAGCATTTATTTTGTGCTCCAATATACTAGGTATTGCATTAAATGTTTCAAAAATATTACTTCATTATTACTACATGCCTCTCAGATTGGCTAAGATGATAGGAAAACATAAAGATGAATGTTGGAGGGGATGTGGAAAACTGGGATACTGATACATTATTAGTAAAGTTGTGAATTGATTCAACCATTCTAGAGAGCAATATGGAACTATTTCCAAAGGGCTATCAAACTGCACATTGTTTGATCCGGCAATGTTCTCTACTGAGTCTGTATTCCAAAGAGATGATAAAAAAGGGAAAGGGACCCACATGTGCAAAAATGTTTGTGGCAGCCTTGTCTGCAGTGGCAAGAAGCTGGAAACTTTCCAGTTGGAGAAGGGCTGAATAAGTTATGGCATATGAATATTATGGAACGTTATTGTTCTATAAGAAATGATTAACAGGATGATTTCAAAGAGGCTTGGAGAGACTTACATGAACTGAAGCTAAGTGGAGTAGAACAAGGAGAATATTGTACATAACAACATAATTATACTATAATCAATTCTGATGGATGTGGCTCTTTTCAATAGGGATGTGGTTCAATAGACCAGTTCCAATGGTCTTGTGAGGAAGAGAACCATCTGCATCCAGAGAAAGAATGATGGGGACTGAATATGGATCACAACATAGTATTTTCCCTCTTTTTATTGTTGTTTGCATTTTGTTTTTTCTCACTTTTTCTCTTTTTGATCTGATTTTTCTTGTGCAGCATGATAATTGTAGAAATTGCCTAACATATACCGGATTACTTGCTGTCTAGAGGTGAGGGTGGCAGGGAGTGAAGGAAAAAAAATGGAACATAAGGTTTTTTTTTTGTTTTTTTTTGAACATAAAGTTTTGTAAGGATTAATATTGAAAACTTTCTATGCATTTTTTTCCCTGAGGCAATTGGGTTGCGCGACTTGCCCATGGTCACACAGCTAGGAAATGTCAACTATCTGAGATCAGATTTAAACTCAGGCTCTTCTGACTTCAGGGTTGGTGCTTCACCTAGCTGCCCCCCTATGCATATATTTTGAAAATTAAAAAAATATATAGTATTACCTCAAAATAGGGCGGCACTAATGTTTTTTAAGTTTATGAAGACTAGCAGCTGAGGGGAGGATGGATTAGACTGGGCAGATGAAAGGGAGACTGTATTTATAAAGCACATCAGACTTGATGGGAATCAGGGTCTAAACTGGATCTAAACCCTGCTTTAGATTCTTTTACTAAGTTCTGTAATCCCATAAAGAAAGCGAATTTTCAAAGCCATATACAACGTGGAGATAATAATTATTACACAACTGTTCTTTTTTAAAATTTTTTTTCCTTTATTTATTTATTTATTTATTTAATAGCCTTTTATTTACAGGTCATACCCATGGATAACTTTATACACAACTGTTCTTTATTTTTATTTTTTTCCTTTATTTATTTATTTATTTAATAGCCTTTTATTTACAGGTCATACGCATGGATAACTTTATACACAACTGTTCTTTTTTTAATTTTTTTTCCTTTATTTATTTATTTATTTAATAGCCTTTTATTTACAGGTCATACGCATGGATAACTTTATACACAACTGTTCTTTTTTTTATTTTTTTTCCTTTATTTATTTATTTATTTAATAGCCTTTTATTTACAGGTCACACGCATGGATAACTTTATACACAACTGTTCTTTAGGATCATAGCATATATTCAGATCTGGAAAGAATCTTAGAACTGATCTAGTCTATTCCTTTCGTTTTGCAGGTGAGGAGACTGAGAGCCAGATGTCCAAGGTCGCTGAGAAAGTTAAGTGACAGCAGCGGGAACGGACCGCAAATTCTCCTATTCCCAATACAATACTATCTAAATGTGAGTTCTTGTTACCTCTTGGCTCAAAACGCCCCTCATTTTGCCTGTGTCTTCTGGAGAATACAAGGCAAACACACCGAGCCGCGGCTTTTCTCTTTTCCCCATCCATCCTCCAAATGGGCCAAACCCCAGGCCGTGCCTTTCCTGGGGAGCCCGCCATGTTCTCCTGCTCGTTCTTTCTTAGAGAAGCGAGCTTTCCAGGCTCTTCCTCCCCCCATCCCTCTCCGCCCGGACGCCGCCTTCCGGGCCCAGACCCTCTCCTGCCCCAGGCGTTCCCAGGTCCAAGCTTTGCTCGCCACAGAGACAGCCTCTCCTTCCCTGGCAGCCCCGCCTAGGAGCCCCAAGCTATGGCTGATCCCTTCCCGGCTAAACCGGGGGTTTCTCCTTCCGATCTCCTTGGCGCCTCGCGGCCGTTCTTCCCCGCCACATAGACCTACGCACGTGCGATCTCTTCCTCTTCTGGAGGAACACCCCCTGAGGGCAGAGGCGGGGCCGCCTGTATCCCCGGCACTCGCCGCAGGCCCGGCCCGCAACTTGAAGTCGGGGCTTAAATTAACGTGTGCTTTCGCATTCTGGGGAACTGCGTAAAACGCGTATTCCGGAAGGCGAGGATGAGTGCCTGCGAAACCACTTCGCGATCCCACCGCAAGTGCTCCTCTCTCCGCCCCAGTCTCCTCCGAACAATCTCCTCCGAGTTCGGGGGCGGAGTCGGGATGGGGGCAGACCGGGCTCAGACTGAAGATCACGCACGCGAGAGAGGGACTAAGCACGTCGGAATTCCGAGGCCTGCCCACCGTCCCCTGAGGCACCACCCGAAGGGGGCGGGGACAAGACAGCCCCGCCCCCCACCCGGTGCGCGCCGGGGACGTCACGTGGGAGCGCACCCTGCAAGGGGCGGGGGCAGGGAAACCGGATTTCCGGGCGGGGGAAAGCTACGCGGAGGCCGCGTGAGGACTAGGCGATTTGAAAACACGCTCTCTGCTAAAGCAGAAGAAAAGGCGGCGTTGAGCGCGGCGAGTTCGCCGAGGTAGTAGTGGCAGGAGCCGACGTCTCTCCTAGCCCTCCTTGGGCCCTGCGTACCATACATCAAAGTCCCAGGTTAGAAGCCCCCGGCTAGGGCGGAGGGGGGGAGGGACGCGGCGGAGACACTGAGCTAGCGGCGCGGGAGTCGCGGCGCGGGGACCCGAGCCCGCGGGCTTCCCCGCGCGCATAGGCTGCGGGAGGCCTGAGGCCTAAGGCACGGGGACCGGCTGCCCTGGAGCCAGGGCGAAGAACGAGCGTGGGGCCCATCGGACTGCTTCTGGGGGTCTGCCTGCTGGTTGGGCAGGCGGGGGCGGGGCGGGGCGTCCGCTGCTTCTCCCTGGAGGTCTGCGTTCTGGTGTTGGGGGCGGCAGGGAGCGAGGCTCCCTGCGCCCTGCACTTGGGGGGTGGGGGCCGGCCTAGCCGGGGCCTAGCCTGCGAAGCTCGTCCCCTCCCCTCTCCTCTCCTCCCTTCCCCCTACTTCTTCCCGCCTACTCCCTCGTCTGGCCTAGGCTAGGCCCAGGAGCGGGGCTGAAGCCGTCCGGGTAAATTGCAAGGAGGAAGAGGTCCCGCTGCCCTCCCTCCAATGAAAGCTCTGATTGAGAAGCATTTGAGGTCTCTTGCGCCTGGTGATTTGACGGGGAAGGTACCATATTCATAAGTGAAGAATTTAATAAAATTTCATTCCCTAAAGCCATGCTTTCCAAGCCCGCTGTGCCTCGGAAGACCATCATGTTTCAGTGGCTCTCCGCTCCTGAATGAGTTGTGGGTGGTTGGGAAAGGTCTTTGGAATGCAAAGCACCTGGGAGGGCGAATTATGCTCGTTCGTAGTTTTTTTTTTTTTTTTTTTGCATTTTGCTCTATTCTCTTAGATTGTGAGCTCCAGGAGGGCAGCAACTGTTCTTTGCCTTTCTTTGTATCCCCAGAGAAAAACATAGTGCCTGACGAATTGTGAGTGCTTAATAAATGCTAGTTGATTCACTGAAGTTCACATTTGTTCACTTGTGTTTGTGTGCACAGTCCTGGAACCAAGATTGTTATCCTGACGGGGGGAGGGATTGAAGGTACAAGGAAAATGTGACATACAAAGTTTTTACTTCTCAGTGACTCAGCTATGGTGAGATTAGGGAACAGAAAAATTGAAGATGTATAAAGCATCTACAATGTGCAAGGGATAAGCTTATTTTATAGACGGGACTTAAAAAACTATTGGGATCGTGAGAATTCTTAAAGCTTCTTGCAGTCTTTGAAAATTAAGTGCTGAGAGGTTAAAAACTAGTGTGTGAAAAAACAAGTATGTATCAGAAGCCGATCTTTACTTGAATCCAGGTGGTCTGGCTTTTGAGGCTTGTTCTACATTAAAAAAATTATAGCTTTTTTATAAAACATTTTTCAACATTGACTTGCAAAACCTTGTGTTCCAAATTTTCCTGTCCTTCCCACTCCCCCCTCCCCTAGATGGCAGATAGGTAGTCCAATAAATTTTAAATATTTTTAAGTATATGTTAAATACAATATTTGTAAACATTTATACAGTTATCTTGCTGCACAAGAAAAATCGGATCTAGAAAGAAAGAAAAAAACCTGAGAAGGAAAACAAAAATGCAAGCAAACAATTATACAAAGAGTGGAAATGCTATTTCCCATTATTCTCTCTCTGGATGTAGCTGATTTCTTCTTTACTGAACAATTGCAACTAGTTTGAATCATCTCATTGTTTGCCATATTCATCAGAGTTGATAATAATAATCTTGTTGCCCTGTATAATCTGTTTCTGCTCATTTCACATAGTATCAATTCGTGTAAGTCTCTTCAGGCCTCCCTGAAATCATTCTGCTGGTCATTTCTTAAAGAACAATAATATTCCATAACATTCATATACTACAATTTATTCAGCCATTCTCCACCTGATGGGCATCCATTCATTTTCCAGTTTGTTGCCACTACAAAAAGGACTGCCACAAACATTTTTGCACATGTGGGTCCCTTTCCCTTTAAGATCTTTTTGGGATATTAACCCAGTAGTAACACTGCTGGATCAAAGGGTATGCACAGTTTGATAACTTTTTGGGCATAGTTCCAAACTACTCTCCAGAATGGTTGTATTTGTTCACAGTTCCACCAACAATGTATCGGTGTCCCAGTTTTCCCATATCCCCTCCAACATTCTGCCATTATCTTTTCCTGTTGTCTTAGTCAATCTGTTGCTCTGCATTTCCTGGGCTGTGCTTAAACTATATGCAAGGCACTAGAAGAAACTTTTTCATATTTATTTCAACCCTTTCCCTCCTCTCAAAGCACTGGTAAATATTCCTATGTTTGGTAAAACGAGGTAGGAATTAAAGTAGCAAACAGAAATAGGTATTTAAAGATAATTTAAAGCAAGTCAGTCTTGAAACCAGTAATATGTAAGACTTAGGTTGGAACCATGGAAAGACTAAGGTCCTCATCATGGCTCCATGGCTTATTGTAGTAGTTTCCTTAGCTTGTTTGGTTGGTATCTTCTCTTCCATTAATCTGTCTTACTCCCCTATCCAGAAACTCCAGTGGCTTCATATTGCCTGTAGTCTAAAATAGAAATTTTCTCTGATTGCCTTTCTTTACCTTCTGGTTTCAGGCTGCCTTTCTAGGTTTATTGCAATTTACTCTTCCTTTGATAACTTTAGTACTCTAAGCTCTGCCTAAATTGACTTATTCTTTCCTGTACCAGATGACAAACTATTCTTTGCCTTTGAACTGGGTCCTTCTTCTTACCTCCAATTTGAGGAGTTCTTTTCAAAAAATTTTACTTTAAGGCAAAAAATCAGCTGTCAGTTCTTGTAGGAGGCCTATTCTCTTTTTAAAAAAATTAATTAAAGCTTTTTATTTTCAAAACATAAATACTTTTCACCATTTACCCTTGTAAAACTTTGTGTTCCAAGAATTTTTTTTCCTCCCCTAGATGGCAAGTAATCCGATATATGTCAAATATGTACAGTTCTTTTATACATATTTCCACAATTATGTTGCACAAGAAAAATCAAATCAAAAAGGAAAAAATGAGAAAAATGAAAGCGAACAATAGAGGGAAAATATACTAAAGTTGTGATCCACACTCAGTCCCTACAGTCCTCTGGGTGCAAATGGCTCCGTATCACAAGACTATTGGAACTGCTGGCCTGAATCACCTTGCTGTTGAAAAAAAGCCATGTCTGTCCAAATTGATCATCATAATATAGAGTTCTTAATATTTTTATCCTTGCAGCTGTTGGAGTTAGATCCTATTATGATTCTGTTATTTATCTTACTGGAAATGTGCAGACAGCTTAAGTGACTTGGTCATGGTGTGAGGCAAGATTTGAACTCAGATCTTTCTGACTCCAGGTCCAGTGCTTACTGTGCCATCTGGCTTGGGAATTAGAAATAATTTGAAAATTGGGTATTTTTTGGAACAAAATCAGCATAATTGAACTTGTGACTTGTATTTTATTCTTCAAAGTAACTTTATGGTCAGTGTTTTTTTTTTTTTTTTTTTTTTTTTTTTAATAACTTTTTATTGACAGAACATAGGCATGTGTAATTTTTTACAACATTGTCCCTTGCGCTCACTTATGTTCCGACTTTTCCCTTCCCTCCCTCCACTCCCTCCCCTAGATGGCAGGCAGTCTTATAAATGTTAAATATGTTATAGTATATCCTAGATACAATATATGTGTGCAGAACCATACAGTTCTCTTGTTGCACAAGAAGAATTGGATTCAGAAGGTAAAAATAACCTGGGAAGAAAAACAAAAATGCAAGTAGTCCTCATTCATTTTCCAGCGTTCCTTCTTTGAGTTTAGCTGCTTCTGTCCATCATTGATCTATTGGAGCTGAATTAGATCTTCTCTTTATCAGATAACCACTTCCATCAGAATACATCCTCACACAGTATTGTTGCTGAAATGTGTAATGATCTGGTTCTGCTCATTTCACTCGGCATCAGTTCATGTAAGTCTCTCCAAGCCTCTCTGTATTTGTCCTGCTAGTCATTTCTTACAGAACAATAATATTCCATAATATTCATATACCATAATTTATTCAGCCATTCTCCAACTGATAGGCATCCATTCATTTTCCAGTTTCTAGCCACCACAAAAAAGGGCTGCCACAAACATTTTTTGCACATACAGGTCCCTTTCCCTTCTTTAGTATCTCTTTGGGATATAAACCCAGTAGTAACACTGCTGGATCAAAGGGTATGCACAGTTTGATAACTTTTTGGGCATAATTCCAAATTGCTCTCTAGAATGGTTGGATTTGTTCATAGCTCCACCAACAATGTATCAGTGTCCCAGTTTTCCCACATCCCCTCCAATGTTCATCATTATCTTTTCCTATCATCTTAACCACTCAGACAGGTGTGTAGTGGTATCTTAGAGTTGTTTTAATTTGCATTTCTCTGATCACTAATGATTTGGAACATATGTCAGTCTTTCAATCAGCTCTTCATTATTGTGTTTATGGAGGCGAAATATTAGTGTGGATTATAAAAGTGATGGACAATCTGACCAGGGTTCTCTAGCTTGATGAGTAGAAGCAAATTACATAATATTCAAGACAGTCCAGGAAATGGGTGGTAAATTGATTCTTTTCCGTTTAACGTTTGATAGATGTTCTTTTAATGAAATCTTTTGTATTTCTTTATCTTAAGTTGTCCTACAATAAAATTGGAAGGCAAACATGTTAAAACTAGGACAACAGTTTTGCATGAATAATGGCTTACCTTTGATGTACATAATGTATGTAGAGAGGCTAGTTTAAATAATTGTAATGTCACCCAGCTGATGGATAGAGCATTAAGAAGTGCTGCTACTACTACTTTTCTCCTTTCTGTATTCTGTTGCAATAGTTATGCTTGAGGGATGAAAGTAGAAACAAAATATCCATTTGTAGCTTTGGAGATGTGGCTGGCACAGTGGAGAAAGTGCCATGCCTGGAGTCAGGAAGATCTGAGTTTAAACCTGACCTCAGATTTCCTAACTGTGGGATCAAGTCACTTAATCTTGTTTGCCTCAATTGCCACCTCTACTGGAAAAAGAAATCACAAAGTACTTCAGTGTCTTTGTCAAGAAAACTCCAATTGGAATCATGAAGAATTGGACATGACTGAAAAATGTTGAACAACTCCAGAGGGAAATCAAGAAAAACCAGACTTGAAATCCTCAACTATATTCCTTCTATTTTGTTGCTCATCAAGTCTTCTCTATTCTTTAACAGTGTCTTTCACAGCTATTTCTTCTGTTTTTACTGCTGTCATTCTGGTCCATATCTATATTATAACATCTAGATTATGACGTGTGTTTATTATATATACATATATATATAATACACACATTTAATATATATATATATTTAAGTTGTGAGTTGCATATTCTCTCCTTTCTAGGCCCTCTCCCACCCATTGAGAATACGATGTCCATTATACATGGGAAATCATACAAATGTTTCCATATTAGCCTTTTTTTTTTTAAAGCAAGAAAAGAAAATGGAAAAAAAAAATGTCAGTCTACACTCAGTTCTTCTCTTTCTGAAGGTGGCTATATATTTTCACCATGAGTCCTTTGGAATTATCTTGACTCATTGTATTAATGAGAGTTTTCTAAAACCATCTGCTCATCATTTCTTATGGCATAAAATATTTCATCACCATTATATACAACTTATTCTGCCATTCTCCTACTAATGAGATTCTCTCAATTTCCAATTCTTATGCCACCACAAAAAAACCCCAAAACAAAACAAAAAATGAAACTACAAATATTTTTTGTACATATAGATCTTTTCCTATCTCTTGGATAAATGTAGTGGTATTGCTGGGTCAATGGTATTATAGTCCTTGGGGACTAAATTGCTCTCCAGAATGGTTGGACCAGTTCTCAATTTGACTATAGGTATGATTTGAAATAGCCTTCTAATTGGTTTCTCAGATTCTAATCTTAATCCTTCCCACTCAACTTTTTCTTTTTCTCCAGTCTATATTTGGTTAAATACTACCTATACTTTTGCTGTTTGTCCAAGAACTTGCACTGACTTTTGTCTGTCACATAAAGTCTTAAAAATCCATCGGTATTTAGGGCCCTCTAAAATTTGATCTACCTATTAGAATTTTTTTTTTTAACTCCAATTTAAATTATTCTGTTTAGATCTTTTACTTCATGCCCATGTTCATGTGATGTTCTTGCTTGGAATTCCCTATTTTGGCTAGAGAATTAGCCTTTAGCCACTGAAACTTTTCTAGCTGACGTGATCTTTGAATTTCCTGTGGACATGTGATCTATTTCTTTGTATTTCCTCAAAACAATTTAAGATCATCTTAGATCCATTGAAGGTGCTTAGTGAATAAATACTTGTGTATTGAATACACATAAAACATGCTACTCTTAAAGCTGTGAAGTCCTCCAAATAGCCATGATTAATTTCTCAAATTGGGGCTACTGTACTTCAAGGTCTTAATAATTTTAATTTCTCTTTTATTAGTTCAAAATTCAACAAATATTTATTTAGGCCTTCTTCAAAGCATTGATATTTACAAATTTTATGCACTGTTTCTTTTTTATTCCAGTACCACTAATGCAAAAGCTGTGAAGCTGCTACTTTGTTTTTTAACTCCTTTTGGCTTTAATTTGATTAAATCTGCAATTTTTTTATCCTAGAAAACAAAAGATTAAGGAGACATGATGGTTGTCTTCATATGCTTGAAGGTCTACCATGTAGAAGAGGAGTGAATAGATATATGTTGTATTTTGAGGGCAGAATTGGCCATAATGGTTTAGGCATAGGGAGAAGCAGATTTTAACTCCTTGTAAAGGAAGGAATCCATGACAAGAACTGTCCAGCAATGCATTGGGTCACCCTTTGGGTCAAAGAGTTGTCTCACAAGATCTTCACATAGCTGTTAAATGAGCATGTTATAGATAGGATTTGTGTTTTAGGTAGTAGTTGAACTAAAATAATCTCCGGGGCTTTTTCAACTTTGAAATAGTAAGATTCTTTTTCCATAAAAATATATACTGTAATATATACTGTGTATTAATCAAACTGATCTGAACTATACAGCCTTAAATCCCAGAAGTTATATAGCATGTAGATTCCTGACATTGTACCATTAGTGATTGATTTCTTTGATCATAGACTTGAGCTGAGAGCTAGTCTCCAATAGGACAATGTGTAGATGTGTATTCCTTCACATAAGGGAAGCAGGTTTCAGTTCAACATGAGGAAGTATTCTTTAGCAAGAGTATCTAAAAATAGGCCACCTTATTTTATCATATAATGTATTTAAGCACAGGGTCAGTTAGTCAACTATCATTAATAGAGAAAATTCTTATGTGCAGTTGGAGTAGATAGATTATTTAGGGTTTTTCAGTCAAATTTGAGGGTTAGGAGACAGATAATCCAAATGTAATGAAACTTTCTTCTGTGGATTATACTTGACTGAGGGAATAACTTAAAGAGAAACTACAAAATGTGAATAATAGCTTCATTGGAATTAATGTAGACCCATCCAAGTAATTCTACAAGTAATTCTATTACTATATTTATATCTTGTAAATAGAATAAAAAACATAGGGAATAAGCAGATAATGGTAGTGTCAAAATATAATCGTTTCAAGGTATTAGTACATAGTGTTATTTGTTTTTCTTTATTATTTTATTTGAAAAAGTTAATCGTTAGATATGCATATATCAAACATTGGTGGGTAGTTACATAGGGTGTTAGTTTTAAGCCTTATTGTGGCCTAAGCAACTTAATGTAGTAAAAAACAATATAATGTTGGATTTAGATTTGGAAAACGTAGATTTGTTGCCTAGTCTTAGTTGAGTCTTACTGCTCATTTTGGAAGCATCATTTAAGCTTGCTAGGTCTTATCTTTCTTATCTATATAATAAAAGAATTGTGGTAAGATTATCTTTTCTATTTCTTGTCTCTACTATAATGTGACATCTAAGTAATAGTATCAACACATTGTTGGGGATAGTGAACCAAAGGAAGGGCTAATTTCAGAGTGGACTTGCCATTACCTCAAACATATTGGTAATAAGTTAAGAGCTTCCTGTATATACATGATCTAAAGGTTAACTCCTCCTTCTGGAGAGAGTGGGAGTCTGGGTTATCTCCCAGAGTGCTCTCTGGCCCTAAGGGAGGTGTGAATTCAGATCTCATACTAAGCCTGAAATCTCTCAAACGTGTGAACTCCATTGAGTACTTAGATACTTATGAGCTCTCTAAAGGTGTGAACACAAGCATTGTTTCCATCAGTTGTACTTAGTACCTTGTTTCAAGTTTTGGCCCAAAATATCTCCTTCTAAGATCAAATCAATCATATTGAACCATGCCAAATTAGATAATTATTGTTTCTATCAACTCTAATGGCTTAATAGTTTGTAAAGATTCCAACAAGAAGCATCTTCTTTACAACTTCTTTAAGCTCTCTGTTTTGATCCATTGCACAGAATCGGTGTTATGAGTCCTGGGACTACAGTTATACATAAACATTACATGTAAGAAGTTGTCTCCTAAGACATGTCCTTGTGTTAAGCATGAATAGAAGTATGGCTTCATAACCTTGTGGCCACCCCTCACCCCCACTCCCCCAGCATTACATTATCTCAGAAGGAAAAACTATTTGCTAAATTATTATTTTACAAGTCCCTAGAGGCAGCTAAGTGGCTTAGTGGATAGAACAACCCTGGAGTCACTTCTTTTTCAATCCAGTCTCAGACACTAATTAACTGTGTGTCCCTGGGCAAGTCACTTAATCCTGTTTCCCTCAGTTTTCTCATCTGTAAAATGTGCTGGAGAAGGATTTGGCAAAGCACTATTGGCTAAGAAAACATTAAAATAGGAGTATGAAGTGTTGGACTTGACTAAAAATTACTGAACAGCAACAAATATCTAAATAGGCCCCTACCCTGTTAATAGCCTCTGATTTGAAGGGAAGATTTGAGGCCAGTTTTTTTTTTTTATTCTTTAGATCTTATTTCTCTAATGTGCAATTTATTCCTTATCACTACCTTGTAAATTTAAAGTTGGTTTTTGCTATTGATTTTTTATTAAAATGAAATCGAGAACTATTGTTGAGAAAATTCATCATATTACATTTTTCATTTGGATGATATATTATTATCACTGTTTTTAGTCAACTGTTAAATCTGTCAATCTACCCAGTTTGATCTAATGTGGAAAAACCTTTAACCATGTTGAGAGGGAAGGGGGCCTCAGTTTGAAGCTGTTAATTTACAAAATGGATAATTCATTGGTAGACAACTGCTATTTGCTTTCCTCTAAGGAGGCTGAACACAACTTCTATTTAAAATTGACTAAATATGTTTGTTGTGAAGCGCATAAGAAGAGAAAGGAAAAAAATCAGGCTTGATTTTACTCTAATCATTAGGTTTAGAATATGGAAAAATGTTTTAACTGGAGGCAAGAATCACTTTCTCTAGGTTCTTGGGACTCCTTTAATAGATAGCCAATTGATATTTACAAAAATAGGTATGTATACTTAATGTACATGCATGAATTAGAAATAGTTTTTATGGTTGTATTTGTATCATTATCCCATTACTTAAAATTGTGAGTTCCATGAGGGGGGAAAACATTTTAATTAATAACTGTCTCAGCACTTAATCTAGTCCTGTATATAGTAATTGCTTAATAAATGTTGACTGAATTATTGGAGTTGGTGCTTGAATGAGTGGTACTGTACAATTCTGAAAGCTCATTAGATTTGGGGGGGTGGATGAAAAGGGAAGACTCAAGGATTTAGGGGCATTTCTGGTGTGCCATCTGTTCATCCCCTTCTTTCTCCTCTCAAATCCCGTGTTCCTCATCTCTACCCTCTATTTCTTGACTACACAGACAGATCATTTTGTGAATTTTGCAGATTTTGTAACATACTTATATTTGCATTTACCTTGTCCACAGGCTGTTAAATGTTAAAATAGTAATATAAGCATTGAACCATGTGCATTCTTTGGATTTATTACTCTTACTCTGGTTTTGAAATCATTCTTCTAATTTTAGGATTCAAGAATGACTAAAAAAAGGAAACACCAAGATGATTTTCAAAAGGTGAAACTGAAAGTTGGAAGAAAGAAGCCTAGAGTAGAAAATGCCACAGATACGAACTTTAAAACAAAAACAATATGCCTGCCTGTGCAACTCAAAGAGGATGAAACACTCCCAACTAATAACAGAAAACTTAACATAAAGGTATACCATGATATTTTATTAGTTAAAGATTTTACTATGAAATCATCTAAACAATTTTTTTTTTTAATGAAAATTGTTTTAATTCTAGTGTAACGAAGAGGACTATCACAAAACTGTTGGTTGCTTGTCCAAATTAAAGTTTCTGTTTTCTGGTTTAAAGGGCCTGTCATCTTTTGTACTCTACTGCCTTTTCTTATTTCTTCCACTATACTGTTTCAAACAGCTTTTAATCCAGTGGTCTCTCATATCTTTAAACTCCTAGCACTTAGTGTTCCTACTATTGTTTGATAATAAACTATATGTTATCTTATGTTATCTCTGGTGTTGCTATCTTGTAATAATGGTTTTCACTTGTGTGGTTTCCACATATATTTTGTAAGCTTCTTGAGGGAAGGGGGCCTGATTCATGCTCTTTTGTGGTCCCCTAGAAAGCCATAATAAATCTAATTAGATAGGATAGTGCCAAATAACAGTGTCTTGATTGCAAGATCATAGGAGTTTGAGTTTTACGAAAGCAGCAATGGGGAGTCCATGGGGAGTCCATGAAGATTTTTCAGCCTGAGGAACAAGTGAACATTACTATTTATATTTAAGAGAGATTTTGCTGGTAGCATTTTGGAAAGGGGATAGGAATAATGATGAATTACAAACGAAAAGACCTATAAGCAAGTAATTGCTAATGGCCAAGTAAGGTAATGAGATGGTAATGAGGACCTCTGTAAGGGTGAAGAAAATAGGAACAGTGTACCTGAATTTGAAAAAAAAAAAAAAAAAAAAAGACAATTCTTGGAGGAGATGTGTTATGAAATAGAGGAAAGAATTTTGGACTTAGATTTGGATCCTGCTTTTAGACTCTTCTTAGCTATTTGAACATCAAATTACTTATTGGCATTTTGATTTCTTCATCTGTAAAATGAGAACACTAGTCCTCGTACTGCCTATCTCATAGTCCTATTGTGAGGAAAGCACTTTGGAAACCTTAAAAATGCTTTTTAACTATCTACTAAGTTATTGGATCTGAAATGTCAGGGAAAGGAAGGAGTTAATGATCTTAACCCATTTAGAGTATGAGGAACCAGAAAATTAGTATATGATAAGTTTTTTGAACCCCTTAGAAGAAGGATAAAGATAATTTATAATTTGTTTTCCCTTTGCATTTCTTAGCTTTTAGCTTTTTTTTTATTGAAAGTGTGATTTGGACATTTTGAGTGGCTTTATGTTGGTATTTGAGGATGATTAAAGAGAAATAAAGAATTGGTATTTAATCATTGGATAAGAGTATCCAAGTAATTTGACTTTCATTCTTTTTGTCTTTACTTCAAGGGTTATTCATTAGAATCATTGATTGCTATTAAAAGACTAGAGACAGGCGAATCAATTTTAAACAATTCAGTAATCAAATTAAAAGTATTTTATGGACTGTCTCGTGAGAGAGAAGATTTTAATATTTGTATTTTGATGAAATTTTATCTGTTTCTGTGAAAAGATTTTTTGCATGTGTTGATGGGAAATGTTGGACTTTTTTTCTTAATTAATCCTATTCAAAGACATCTCAGCAGTGGAGATTGAATGTATTAGTGAGGCATTCCTTCAGATCTTGGCATATGGGTCTTATTAGGTTGGGAGAATCTGGTGAAGATGGACTTGAGGAACAAAAAAATAACCCCTAAACTATTAGGAATTCCATGTGTCAACTAAAAGGAACATGCCAATGACTCACAGCATATCCACATTAATGAAAATGGGGGTTCAAAGGCAAATTGAGTACTCCCAAGTTTTTTCAAGTACTATAATTTTAGGTTGTCTATTAATCCAATTAAATATTAGTTAAATTCCTTATGGAACTGAATTAAGCCATGTTTTGGAGAGCTGAGTAAATTGTAGTCATGAAGTTGATATTTTCACATATATTCATATATACATAATACACATATAACTGTATTTATATTTATAGGATCTCCTGTCACAGATGCACCACTACAATGCTGGAGTTAAGCAAAGTGCTCTTCTTGGGCTCAAAGACCTTTTGTCTCAGTATCCGTTCACAATTGAGGCACACCTTTCAAACATATTAAATGAAGTAACTGCAGTGTTTACAGACAAAGATCCTAATGTAAGAGCAGCAGCAGTCTGCCTTCTTCAGTTCTTGGCTCCAAAAATACGACTTGAACAAATAACTCCATTTTTTCCTTTAGTAAGTGCCCATCTCTCTAGTGCCATGACTCATATTACTGAAGGAATTCAGGAGGACTCTTTGAAAGTTTTGGATATTCTGCTGGAAGAGTACCCAGCTCTTGTTACTGGCCGCAGCAGTGTATTGCTAAAGAATTTTGTAGAACTTATTTCTCATCAGCAGCTTTCTAAAGAACTGAAAAATAGAGACACATCCCAAACCTGGATATTGTCTGTTAATCCTAATCGGAGAGTTACTTCTCAACAGTGGAGGCTGAATGTATTAGCGAGGCTCAGTAAATTCCTTCAGGCCTTGACTTGTGGATCCAGTAGGTTTGGAGAATCTGGTGATCGACTTCAGGAAAGAAAAGACAACCCCTATGCTACTAGGAATTCCATATATGTCAACTGGAAGGAACATGCCAATGACCAACAGCACATCCAGGTTTACGAAAATGGGGGTTCTCAGCCAAATATCCATTCACAGTTTAGGCTACGGTAAGAGATTTCAGTTATGTCCACACCAAGTTATCTTATATTGACCTAAAGTTAGTTGTTGATTCAATGATTGAAGAAGTCATGTCCTCCATAGTTTATTGTAATCTGATTTTGTGAAAGGAGTGATTAAAAGTATATTAGTTTTATTTGTCAGAGAAATCCTATCTTGAAGTAATAATTTTAAAATTACTCAATGGGCTCTATTTATCAATAAGTTATAGTACTTTGTAATCAGTGTTTTGTATGATACTACACATTTATCATTGTAGACATCTAGCATTGCCACTTCATGTTATTTTTTTTTATTACTTACTATTTTCTAACCTTTAAATCATATAGGGGGTGGAACTTAAAGTCATTTTAATGTGTTTTATTTTCCTTTCTGCTTTAGGTGCTTAGTTGGAGGAGCAGGTGGTCTGGATGACAGCTTGTCATCAGCTGAAAATTTGAAAGGATTCATTGAAATAATAATTCCATTACTAATTGAATGCTGGATTGAAGCTTCACCTTCACAATTTCCTACTTCTCTTATAAATCCTTTAACATCAGAATCTCATCAGCTTATGGAGCAAGTACTTAGTGTTATTTCCCTATTGTGGAAACTGTCTAAGCAACATGATGATACAGACAAAATGGTAAGGAAAAAACAAAATTAACTCTTGACACTCATTATAGATGTAAAAAAATGTTTTCTTTTAAATTATTGTATACTATTAATTTTGCTCAGGAGAATACCATTTTTTAAATTTTAAAAATTTGATTTATTTTGAAATGATAGTTTCTTACCTTTATAGGAATTAATTTCTCTGTCTACATATATAACATAGAAATTAATTTTCTTTTGATATTTACCAAGAGTTATAAATATGCAACAGGTTAAAAGTTCTTAATCATTAAATTTATTGATGTTCACTAAAAGAAAAGATTTAGCTTCCTTTTAGTTTTCTTGTGTTTTTGAAGTACTTTTTTTTGGTTATTGGACAGTACATGCTGATTCATGTACAATCCAGGTAATTCATGAATACTTTGCATAGAGACAAAAAAGTTGCTTATTAAGGTCTAGGTTGAACTTTTTTAGTGGAATTGCCAAGAATTAGGTTTTAAAAAAGTATCAAGATATAGATAGACTTTCAGGACTTCAGAAACCTTTTTTAACTATCATGAGACTACTTTAAATTTAAATTCCAAATGTTCCGTGTTCATTTCTTTTAAAATATTTTGTGCTAAAGACTACAAACTTCCATAAAACTATTGTAGATTTTCTTTCCAAAGTAGGTGAGGTTGTAGCTATTGAAAGATTGTAGCTAAGGAGAAGTATTTTGTTTTACTTAAACATTTTTCTGTTTTTAATTTAGGAAGAAAATTTATTTTGAACTCAATCACCAAAAAAAAGAGCATTTCCATACACACAGAATCATGCAAAGAGCTTCCCTATGAAACTAATAATTCCCATTTCATGTTACTTGCTAAAAGTAAATAACACATATAACATATATGTGTGTGTATTTATAAATAAGATACATTCTACATGTTTGCTTTCAAATTTTTCCTGATAGTCTGTGTTTCCTTCTAAAGAAAAGTACTGTGTTTTTAAGATAATAATTATGTATTAGTAGCAGCTTCTAGCTAGAAAGCTGATGAGAAGTGTGATGTTTCGCTTTTTTAAAGAATTAAGTAGATGATTACTCTGCAGGATTTATGAAAAATGCTGTCCATACCCAGAGAAAGAACTACTTGTGTCTGAATACTGATTGAAGTATATTCTCTCTCTCAAATTTTATTTTTTTGGGGGGGGAGGAGATTGATATTTTTTTTTACAACATGACTTTTACTGAAATGTTTTGCATAACAAATGGGGGCTAGGGGTGAGGATAAGGGAGAGAATCTGGAATTCAAAGTTTTAAAAACAAATATAAATTTTTTTTTTAATGTAACAGGAGAGGGGGATTGAGGGGAAGGAGGGGAAAATTTGGAACAAAAGGTTTTGCAAAGTCAATGTTGAAAAAAGTTACCCATGCATATGTTTTGTAAATAAAAAGATAAAAGAAAAAGTAAGAATAAAAAAATGTAACTGGAAAAAAATAAAAATATTGAAGGAAAAAAAAGAATTAAGTGGAAGATAGTTTTCTGATCAAAGATAATTTAGTCTTTGAAACTTTTCTGTTATAGTTGCAGAAACTGCCTCTGTAGTTCTTGTTTCTGCTTCTGTTGAATGGTGCCAGGGGGAAAGAAACAATAAGAGGAGAGCTGTAAACTGTCAGGGCAGATAAAGGAGAATGATTTTTAAAGCTGAAACTCATCCAACTGCTAGCAGAGAAAGCAAGTAAGACATTGATCCTGGACTTAAAGCCCAGAAGCCATGTTTCTTTCCCTGGGAAAGGATTTTTATCATAAAATGAAATGTGAGGTAGTTGAGACACATTTTAGTCAGCCTGTGGATTATACTCCTGCTAGACTGTTACAATTGATAATACTTTTAGGCATGAGTGCAAGTGGTTCAAAGTGTACTTTTTCTTTAAAAGGTGTATAAACAAGCAATTTATATTATAAATAACAATATAATATAGTACCATAATAATAAACGACAATTGTTATCTGAATCTCAAATCAAGACTTAGCTGAGACCCATGTAAAAGGTACTATCTTCACTTTCCGGAAAAATACTTGAAAGGGAAAGTCCAGTGATGACTAACGTCAATGAAGTACTAAGAATAAAATCCTTAATGTAGAATATTTAGTAACTTAGTCTTATATAATACAGTGAGAATAGAAAACAGAGCTGATCTAAAGGGGAAAAGAAACCCAACAATCCCAAACTGGGAATAATGTGTGAAAAGGGGCATGAAAAATCTTATTTCTCAGGGCCTCTAAACTCTCCTGGAGGACTTAGGGTGACAGTAGCTTCATAAAATCTATGGATGTAGAGTCAGAACAGCAGGTACCATCTAATATAATCCTTTTGTTTTATTTTTAAAAAATATATAATAATTAAATTTTATTTTTTTCAATCAATGAAAATTATCTCTTCCTCTTCTCATTGAAAATCGAAAAAAATTCTTTTTTCAAATATGTATAATTAAATGAGTGGTCAAATTAAATTTCCACATATTCTTCCTCTCAATAATGCTTCTTCCTCTCCTAATGCTTATGTACTTCACTCATATGATTCATGTAAGTGTTCATTTTACAGATGAGGAAACTCAGGCCCAAGGTGGTTAAGTGACTTGTTTTGGTGTTAACAATAGCATCAGAAGTGGGATTTAAACCTATATAATCTGATTATTGTTCTTTATTTCAAAGGGGGAAAATATATGAAATTTGTATTGTTTTATTTTAACATATCAATGTTCTCATTTATGTGGGTAATTGAGAGGGATTGCGCAAACTATTCATACCTTTTCCTGCAAGTCTGTTCTTTTCCCTGGTGCACCCCTTCCTCCCCAAACTCTCATCCTTAACTCCTCACATAATATAGATGACATTAATAAATGTGATTTTAACTGATTGTTTATCTGACACTCTTGGAACATAACATTTGGAACATTTGAAGGTTATGTATCTTTTTAATGAAATTCTTAATGTTACTTTTCCTGTACAACTTTCTTGATAATACATTGCAAGCCTGATAGCTGCAATGTCCCTCTAATGACCTAACTTAAAATCTTTCCAACTAGTATTTCATGATCCATAATCATAAGCTTCACTGGAAGATTATTGATGTTCAAAGTGATGGATCATGATTTCAAGGAGAAGTTAGACTTATTAAAAAGTGCTGTACAATTTTCCCAAATGCTATCCAGATTTCTTTGGTGACCTTTTTTTAATTCTGTGTTCATTGTTCATCAACAGTGTCTATTCCAGGATATACGTACTGTACTAAAAGACCAGTTTTCTGGGTTGTCCCTCCAACTGCAGATCTCATCTTCATCCATTCACTTTTTCTTGTGTGGATGGTTAGGCCCAGCTTTTTGAGTGATTATGGATCTCATTTAGGAAGTTCTGCAATCCTATGGGGCTTGAGGCTCCTGTTTCCAGATGACATTGTCCCGATTGCAACTGGAGGACCTCAGCATCCACAGAGGAATTTCTTTTCAATTTGGACTTTATCCCGGACATCCTCCATGGTGGTGGCAAATATCTTTGGTGAGCATATGTCTCCCTCTTTTATGCCTCATGCAAAATTAATCATCAGGGGGTTATCAAAGTTGTTTTTTGTTACATCTTGCAAGGAATCTTATATAATTTTGATAAAAATTTTGGGAGGCAACATGGGAGAGCCTTTAAAGGCAGGATTTTGCTCTATTGACTCCTTTTTTATGGTCAGAAGAGGGTGAATAAAGTGGAGTCTTGTATTCTCCATTTTATAAAGTTGTATGTTTGTAAAAGGCTGCTTTAGAATATCATTTGCAAAAGCCTACTTGTTTCTTTTAAAAAATCTTCATCAAAACATCTCCTTGATGCATGGCATAGATTTTTCTCATCAAGATTCAGTAGACATGGGAAAAGACATGGAGATTGATATTTATTTTCTTGGTCACCTCATTTATTGTAACTTCCTAGATTTAGATTTGAAAAGGATTTTTGAAGCTAACTACTTAACTTCTTTAATTTTGCAGAAATTAAGGCTTAGGAAGAAAGTTTTAAGTGACTTATTCAAGGTAATTAGGTAGTAGTGTCCATGATTTCACTCCAGAGTGCATACCTTTGAATCCAGATCAAATGCTCCAATTTCTTTTAGGCCTTTGATACCTCCCTACTTTCATATATATTGAGAATTGATCCCTCCCTCTCAAAACCTTGTTGTGTACTTGATCTAGTCTAGTTTCTTTTTACTGTCTTTTATTTTTTTTGTTATTTCCGTTTTTTATGTAGCAATATGACAACCTTGATTTGGAATCCAGAAATAGTGGTTTTGTTGTCATTGATGGGAAAGAGTTTGTTACAGAGATCATAATGGATCTTTTATATTTTTTGTTTATTCATTATTCTTCTATTTGACCCCTTTGGTTGATCTGGTGTTTGGGTCTCTTATCAAGAATTCTATAAAAATACTTTACCCTCTACTGTTTTTTTTTGCTTTATAAAATAGTACTCATTCTGTTCCACATTCACTTCGCAAAATTTTGCAAATAACTTGATATTCTAAAATGGTTTTGTTATTGGCTGCCATATTGCTATGCTTAGTGTGATAGTTGAAGTATGTGATCCTAGGTTCTAGAATCTTTTTTTTTTCCTTAAATGATAATTTGTGTGAATGTCTGTCTCTTCACCAGTTTCCTTTTTTTTTTTTTTTTGAGATGTCAGCAGCTTGATTAAATTGGTCAGACTGATATTGTCTTAGTTGCATGCACATCTTTTAAAACTTCTAACTTACCATATATTTAGGTCTTTCCTATAACAAATCAGTCACCTGACAGTATTGGGGCAGGTGATTTGGAAATTACTTCCATATACATAACCAGTTTTTTTTTTTTTCCTGTCAAAAGATAATTAATTTTGCCTTTTGGAAACATGTTAATTGACACTAGCATCTCATTCTTCTTGAAAAAAGTATACATGATATTAAGGTATGAGGACTGTAGTTTGAAAAGTTTTGGTTTCTTATTTCTTAATCCTGAACCATGTTTTCTTACATTTTTCATCATATTCCCCTATTTTTACTTTTGCATTGAAATCACTGAGCTTTAAAGTGTGGGTTGATTTAATTTGGAGAGGATTTTTTTTTTTTTTAAAGTATTAGCCTTAAAAGTCATCTAGGAAACCAACACAGAGATTAAAATGATTTGAATGAGGGTCACACAGGTAAAAACCAGTATCATATTCCTATAGTACGTTGATCACAAATTTAGCATTTTTTCTCACTGTACTTACCATGTCCCTCCTTTATCAGAATTTCCTTAGCCATTCATTTTCTATAACAGATGTTGATGCATAAGTTGCCATTATTTTCTGAATGGTTCTTTTTGAAGATTTTTTTCCCCTTTTCAAAAATTCAATACTATTTTATCTTTACTAGTTACATATAACTACATGTAAAGTTAATTTTCAGCATCCATTTTTGTAAGGTTTTGCATTTCAAGTTTTTTCTTCCTCTTCTCCCACCTCCCCAAGGCAGCAAGCAATCTGATACAGGTTATACATGCACAGCCATTTTAAACAATTCTATATTAGTCATTTTGTGAAAGAAAAATCAAAAGAAGAAAACCACAAGAAAGAAAAAGCAAGCAAACAAATAAAAATGTGAAAATAGTATTCTTTGATCTGCATTCAGTCTCCGTAGTTCTCTTTCTGGATGCAGATGGTATTTTCTGTTCCAAGTCTATTGGAATTGTTTTGAATCAAAATGTTGCTTAGAAGAGTTAAGTCTATCATAATTGATCTTCTTGCTGTTACTGTGTACAATGTTCTCCTGGTTCTACTCAGTTCATGTCTTTTCAGACTTCTGAAATTAGCTACTCATCATTAAAGTTTTTTTTTTTTTTTCATGAATATAAAAGTTTGAGATGAGATAAGTATCCTATGAAATGATGTGGGATTTGTGCTTTTGGTCATGTAAGATGAACTTGTGAGCCATCCTTCTGTTTTCTAAAGTAATTTTTTAGTGAGACTTTGCAGATTGCTGAGATTCAATTCCCCTACTAGAGTGTGCATAGTGATGGGCTTCTACATAATTAACTAGACTGAATACAGATTTGCTGCCAAGATTATACTTGAAGCTTTTTTAGTGTGGCACATTCTGTCAGATAACTAGGCTTTAATGACGCAAGAGCATATAATTACTCATCTGCCAGAGTGAGAGGCGGGCAAAAAGCTTTTTTTTTTTTTTTTTTTTTTTTTTTTTTAAGTTAAAGCTTTTTATTTTCAAAACACATGCAAGGACAATCTTTCATCATTGACCCTAGCCAAACCTTATGTTCCAATCCTCCCCTTCCTCCCCCCCTTTCTCCCAAATGGGAAACAATCCAGACATAGTACAAATATATGTAAATCCAATATAGGCATATGTATTTATACAATTATCTTGCTGCACAAGAACCAGACCAAAAAGGGGGAAAAAAAGAGAAAAAATAAAAATTCAAACAAACAACAAAAGAAGTGAAAATGCTATGTGTTGATCCATACTCAGTTCCCACAGTCTTCTCTGGATGTAGATGGCTCTCATCATCACAAGATCATTGGAACTGATCTAAATCATCTCATTGTGAAGAAGAGCCATATCCACCAGAATTTATCAGTGTATAATCTTGCCATTGCCATGTACAATGAAATCCTGATTCTACTCATTTCACTTAGTATCAGTTCATGTAAGTCTCTCCAAAATCATCCTGCTGATCGTTTCTTGTAGAACTACAATATTCCATAACACTCATATACCATAACTTATTCAGTCATTCTCCAATTGATGGGCATTCATTCATTTTCCAGTTTCTTGCCACTGCAAAAGAGGCTGCTACAAATATTTTTGCACATATGGTTCACTTTTTCCTCCTTTAAGATCTCTTTGGGATATAAGCCTAGAAACACTACTGGATCAAAGGATATGCACAGTTTGATAATTGCAAAAAGCATTTTTATTAAAAATGGATTTTTGTTACTTTTTGAACTAGGCGTCTTTCCTAGCCCCTTATATACAATGCTTGGAAAGACCTTAAAAAAGTACTTAAGGAAAATCAACTTTGGGAAACTTAAGGGGCTCACTGACAATTCAAATTGCAAGTTAAAAGTTTGAGCTTTAGATCTTTCCTAGAATGGTTTGGTGGGTCCCAATTGGGGGTCCCAAGATTACTTCTACACATATAATCTTGTTAGTCTTTTTAACATAATTGGAAACTTTACTTGAAACAAGTATGCAGCATTTTTAGCAAATTGAAATTTTTGGTCATTTTAGAATAAAGTATTAAGTATGATTGTGGGTTTTAATATAGCTATAAGGTAAGTTAGTTTAAATTTAGTATGTTTGCAAGTTTTATATAGTTAAAAATTGGTGAAATGTGTTGTCTGAAGGTGTATCAGTAACTTAGTGATTGAAAAAAAAATCTTTTTGTATCTCACTGCTTCATTTGATGTTTAATAAGCTATACTTATCTTTACCTGAAAATTCCTCAATGACATATGAGAATATATTTGACTGGATGCCAATGCCTAGTTATCTTTCAAATGGAAGTTATTAAAAGATACATTTTGATATACATGGAAGGAGTGCCTATATTTGAACCCTACAAATGCTCTTTAGTTAAGAGTTCTGTGATAATTCCTTTGTGTTTCATTACTATTGTTTTATTTGCTTAAAATCTTAAATTTGATTTTTTGTAGTATTTACTTCCAGGGTAATTTTTAACAAACAGGACAGCTTTGAAAGTGACATGTTGAACTTAATTAAAAAGAAAAACAATTTTTCAGTTTCATAGAGATTCATGGTTTCATGTATAATGCTCTTTCTATTTGATTTTGTATATGGAAATGCTCATTTTATTTACTGTTAAGTTCAGAATAACAAAAGAAAATTTCACTAATGTTTAATTCGGGTACAAAACAAATTGTGAATGACTAATTAATATACAAAGGCTTTAAGGATGAAAATGGTGGACCATTCCACTTCTTTTATTTGGATTGTTGTTAGCAGATGTCATTTATAGCGGGGAAGGCAGATGGTGCAATGGATAGAGCACTAGGCCTGCAGTCAGGAATATCTGAGTTCAAATATGGCCTCTGACACTAGTTGTGTGACCCGATCAATCACCTAACCCCTATTTATCTCAATTCCTCATTTATTTTTAAAAATGGGCACACACTGGAAATGTAGAAGGACAAACCATTCCATTATCTTTGCCAAGAAAACCCCATGGATTCCATGGGGTCATGAAGAGTTGGATATGATTGAACAATAAATAGTTGAAAAGAAAACTTTTTAGTTTCTGTTTCCAAGTTTTTATTACTTATACTGTTAAGTAATTAAACATAATTTTACTCAGATTTTTCTAATGTTGTGTTGTCTTTTTAATAGGAAGTATGGCTTCGAAAGAATTACCTTCTTGATTTTAAGCATCATTTTATGAGTAATTTTCCTTATAATCTACAAGAAATAATTAAACATAAAAGGAAAGAATCAAATAAAAGGTACTGTTTTCCATTATATAGAGCTGAAAAACAAATGTGTGATCTATAACTTAAAATTTTTCAGTTACAAAATATGAATGAGTCCATCAGAATTTTTTTTGATTATTTACATTTTCAGTAATCACTGTCAAAATTACTGTTATTTAAACTAGGATTTACATCCTATTAAATATTTTTCTTCATTTTGGGAAACAATACTTTTTAAGAGGATATTTTTGTTGGTTTGTTTGCTTTTCATTTCGAAATAGTCTTCCTACTTCTTTTCCTGAAAGAGACATTCCTTATATTAAAAAAAACCCCAAAAAGGAATAGTCAGTTGAACAAAACTAACCATTACATGAATCTGGTCTGACATATAAGCAGTATTTCATACCCATTGTCCCCTATATTTTTAGAGAGAAGCTTATTTTGATATTTCTCTTTCTAGTTCTTATGAAACAAATATAGTGTGGCAATATGTTTGACACTGCGCAAATTTTATTCTGGACCAGTCTCCAGATCTGACACTTAATAGATAGTTACTTTATGAGCCTCAGGTTTCCTCATCTGTAAAGAAGGAAAATAATTGATATTAATAAAATTTTGTATAGATAAATACTGTATTTTAGAGAAAATAAAGATCAATTCTTACTGGAGTAAACAGAAGTGTTGTAAGCTAGTAGGGAGATGGTTCTTGATTTAATTATTGAGTAAATCTTGTGCTTCCTAGAGAAATCCATTAAGGAATATTAAGGTTGCAACAGTGGTCCAAGAATTAAGATTTTCTGTAAAACAGGAGAATGTGAATTAGAGAGGTAGACCTGGGGGGCTTTTGGAATCATTTAATTTAATTTGAAGAAGCTAGTTGAAGATAGAAGAAGATATTTGAAGAAGTTGAAGAAATAGGTCTATAGAAGAGAAAGGTTTTGTCCAAGATCTCACAGCTGACAAATGAGAAGAAGTGGCAGCCTTTTGCAAAGAAACAGTGACTTCCTTTGGCTAAAGAAGAAAAGTCTAAACATAATCAAATCCTACCAGGAGAAAACTCGTAACTCAGTAGAATGCTAGTGGTGGAAATATGACAGTCGAAGCTGACAAAAAGAGACAGTCTTCCCCTTAACACTTATCCAAATCCAAAGAGTATGAGTCTGGAAAAATAAATGTTATGGGTTTAAAATTAGTAATAAGATAGAAATTAATTGTAAAGTTAAGGAGCTTAATAGGAATGACAGATGATGAGGTTCCTTGGAGAGTGTTGTGTATTTAAGGTCCATTCTTTAAATAATTTCTAAGGGGGATTATTATAATCTTAATCCTAGGAAATTGGCCTTTTGCAATGCTTGTTGCATTTGTTGCATGTTTCAAATAATGATAATGACTAACATTTATAGTACTTACTATGTGCCAGGTTTTTTGCTAAGTGCTATGTAATTATTATCTGATTTGATCCCCCAACAACCCTGGGACGTAAGTGCTGTTACTCTCATTTTACAGATGAAGAAACAGGCAAACAGGTTAAGTGGCTTGTCCCCAGGGTCCCAGAGCTAGTAAATGTTTGAGGCTGGATTTGAACTCAGATGTTTCTCATCCCAGGCATAGCTAACTCTTTATTCGGCCACCCTAGTTTTTAAAAATGTTTTATTGATAACGTAAAAATAGCATGTATTCCCTCTCAAATGAAGGCCCTCTTAGAGAGCAATATTATCAAATGAGGTAATATTTGTAAAATTCTTGGCACAGTACCTGGCACATAATAGGCATTCAATAAATGCTTATTCTTTCCCTCTTCTGTAGCAAAGAAAAAGTTAAGGAAAATGACCAACAATAAAACTTTGACAGTGTTTTTAGTATTCTGCTCTTGTATATACCCCTTTCTCTACTGAGAATAAAGAGGTATGTTTGATTCCCCAGGACCAAGGACCAATATTAGCTATGGCTAGTAATTCGAATTCATTATTCTTACATAGAATTTTGCCTGATAACAATAGACCAATATGAAATATTGAGATGAGATGAAAATGTCTTACCAAAACTGTTACTCCTGCATGTTTGCACTTGGTATTAAAGTTTGCATTTTATTAAATTAAGGGAGTCATACTTCTTAATGTTTATTAATAAGGTACCTCATTAATTGTATTTGGAATGTTCATTATACTAGATATGTTGTCTTATAGTTTGGGTTTTTTTTTTTTTTTTTAATTTAACAGCAAGTATATGTCTCCATTAAACAATGTAGATCATCTTTTACTGAATTTAACTTTGTGTGATATCATGGTATCCCTGGCAAGTACCTCAACTTTACAGAAGGACTTTGATTGGATAGAAATGATTAGGAAATTTGTGACTGAGAGTTTTGAAGATGGCTACAAGCTAAACAATAAGCAGTTGAACAGATTGCTTGGGGTAACATGGAGATTAATGCAAATTCAGCCAAATAGAGGTAAGTAATATTCCCAAAGTTGCTCTGACAAATAGTTGTGGATAAGATTATTTTTTTTTTGTACTCTATTTAGTTATTCATTACTAAACTCTGGAGAAAAATTTAATACTACTGTTCACACTGTTTTTATGACGTTATCAAGCTTTGATTGTATTTATTATAGTTACAAGTTTGTGAAAGTCAGGAAAGATAGGTATAGCTATTTGGGCTGAGCCTGGAAATTTTAAAAGGCCAGAGGTGAGAGAGGAAGCACCATGATACTTCTAAGGATGGGAAATCTGCTTGTGCATAGAAGACAAAAGATGTATTGCCAAATTTGGGGAATTATCTAGAAGGTCAGTTTGACCAGAGTGTTTAGAAGGTAGTAATATGTTGTAAGTCTGAAAAAATAGGTAGGATTGAATGCATGGAGGGTTTTAAATTCCAACCCAAAGGTATAGTAAGCTACTTCAGGGCATGACATTGTTAGGTGTGCGTGTGTGCCTGCGTCTGTGTGTGTGTGTGTGTGTGTGTTTTTCCCCTCAATAGTATTTTGTCTTCTAGGCACAAGCAGATTTTCCTTCCTTAGAAGTATCATGGCATTATATCTACTTTTCCTGATTATTCCTTTTATTAGTACTTACTCCCTCTTCAATCATTTCTTATGAACTCATCTGTGGGTCTTCCTAGAACAGAATTCCCCTCCTAAGGGAAAAGGCCATTTCACTTCTGCCACTAAATCTCTAGTACTTAGCACAGGGTCATGCACACAGTAGGCACTTTGTAAGTGTTTGTTGAATGAAATAACTGAGATGGTCATTTTTTTATTTGTCTACCTTTAGCAGACTTGTTGAAAGTCCTTGCAGTAGGTCAGGCCAATGGTAATTGAAGTTTATACTAAGGTGGTAATGATGGGAATACAATGAGGAAATAGAAAAAAATTTTGCTGAGATAGAATCCAAAGGATTTAATGATTGATTGATTGTATCCAATAAGGTAGCTTTGAAAGTATATCATCCCTAAAAACCATTACATTGAATTCCCAATCCCTATATTCATGCCCACCTGCATTTTTGATTTCCTTTACATTCTAATTGTACAATATTTCAGAGTCTAATTCTTTTTGTACAGCAAAATAACAGTTTGGTCATGTATACTTATTGTGTATCTAATTTATATTTTAATACATTTAACATCTACTGGTCATCCTGCCATCTGGGGGAGGGGGTGAGGGGTAAGAGGTGAAAAATTGGAACAAGAGGTTTAGCAATTGTTAATGCTATAAAGTTACCCATACATATAACTTGTAAATAAAAAGCTATTAAATTTAAAAAAAAAAAAAAAAAAAAAGTGTGTCATCCTAGAGTCAGGAAAACTCAATCTTCCTGAGTTCAGATCTGGCTAGACACTTACCAACTGTGACTCCTAGCAAGGCCCTTTACCTTGTTTGCCTCAATTTCCTCATCTGTAAAATGAGCTGGAGAAGGAAATGGTGAACCAACCATTCCAACATCTCTGCCAAAAAAAACCACAAATGGGATTACAGAATCAGACACAACTGTGAACAATGACCACATGATAAGGGAGATGAAAAAGTCTTGATAATACCATGGTTTTGGTGATGGGAGACAGTTAATAGTAGTGGGCCATTGACAAAAATAGTGAAGTCTAAAGGAGGAACAGGTAATCATTTATCATTACTTTTAACAAAAATACCCCTTATAACCATCTCTTTTTACATCAGTTCATTATTTAGCAAGCAACATATAATTTGTTTTCTTGGTATAGAGACTACAGTACTGGATATAGATTAAAAAAAAAACTACTGGTCTGCCTTAAACTTTGCCACATAAAAAAAAGCTTGTATGATCTTAGGCAAGTCACTTAACTTCTAAAGTTGTTTTTACACTAGAAAAATGTAAATCATTTGACTTTGTCTATAAAATGTCATTCAGCAGGTGTAAATGATAGGGTAGGTTTGAATTATTGTGAGGATTAAGTTTTTTTCCCCGTTTAAAATTGATATTTATTTTTAATATTTCTTTTTAAATTTTGAATTCTGAATTCTCTTCCTCCTACCCCAAATGATATCACTTACATCTATGAAATTATGCAAAACAGTTCTGTATTAGTCATATCATGAATTAAAAAAAAGTGAGAAAATTATACTTCAGTTGCACTCTGAATTCAACTCTCTGGAGGTAGATAGTATTTCATCATCCTGAGTCCTTTGGAATTGTCTTGAATCATTGTATTGATCAGAGAAATCCAAGTCTTTCCCAACTGATCAATATTACAACATTGCTGTTATTGTGCTGCACTGTTCTTAGTTCACTTTGCCTCAATTCATATAGGTCTTGCCATGTTTTTCTGAAACAAAACCTCATCATTTTTGATAGCACAGTAGTATTACATCATAATCATATAACATTATTGGTACAGCTATTCTTCAGTTGACAAGTGTCTCTTTGATTTTTATTTCTTTGCCACTATGAAAAGAGCTGCTACAAACATTTTTTTGTACACATAAGTTGTTTTACTTTGATCTCTTGGGGGTATGTTTGGGTCAAAGGGTACTATTTCAAATTATTCTCCAGGATGGTTGTGAACTAGTTCACAACTTTACCAGCAGTTTACTAGTGTGCCTATTTCCCCTCATCCTTTCTAGCATTTGTTTGTGAGCAGTGTGAGATGGTGCCTTAGAGTTAAAATTTGAATTTTCCTAAACATTAGTCATCTGGAGCAATTTTTTCAATTCAATATAGATAGCTTTCATTTTTTTTGTTTTGTTTTTCTTATGAAAATTACCTGTTCATATCCTTTGACCATTTATCAGTTGGGGAATAGTTCTTAGTATAAATTTAACTCATATATTTGAGAAATGAGTACTTTGTCAGAAAAATTTTTTTTTTTTGTCAGAAAATTTTTACCATAATTTCATTGTCTTTACCATAAATTTCATTTATCAAAATGTAATTTCTCTTATCTCTTTTAAGTAGACCTATTTTTGCTTTTGGTTTGTCTGAGATTGTGATTACTACCTGTCTTTTTTTTTTTTTAAAGCTGTAGTTGAATGTAATGTAAGGTCCTTCTTTAGCCCTTTATTTTAATCGTATATGTATCTTTCATAACCAATATAATATGGGATTTAGGTTTCTAATGCATTCTGTTAATTTGCTTCCATTTTATCCTATTCACATTCATTTACGATTATTGTGTATTTCCTATTCTAGCTTCATTTGTTTATCCTTCTCTTTCTGTCTTTTATTCTGTGCCTCTTCAATGACAAGGGAGACAATGGTTGTCTCCCTTCTGCCATTTTATCATTCTCATTCCCCCTCTACCCCCTCGATTTTCCTATTCTGTCCCCAACTGAGAGTATGTGTCTCTGTGTATATATTCTTTCCTTGTTGAACCAATTCTAGTAAGAGTGGGCTTTCAAGTATTCTATAACTATAGAAGTTCCAACTTGCATGCTTTTTTGTATGTGAGAAAAATTTTCCCATTCTCTCCTAGTGGATCCCTTTTTCTAACCCCTTCATTTTTATTTTATTTTGGGGGAGCACATCAACAGAATTGATACTTATGCCTCCTCTTTGGAGACTCCTGTCCTAATAATGGTAATGTTCCTAAGAGTTACATGTAACATCTTTACATATAGAAATGTATAAGTAGTAGTTTAATTATTGAGTCTCTTATGCTTACTCTTTTATATTTACCTTTTTCATGCTTCACTTGAATGTTATGTTTGAATGTCAGGTTTTCTACTCAATTTGGTCTTTTCATCACATACCTTAATTTTGCTAGATAGTGATTTTTGACTAGAATCTTACTAACCCTTTTTTCATTCCAGAATATTATATTCTAAGCCCTTTGTTCCTTTAACATGGAAACTGCTATATCTTGCGTCATCTAACTCCAAATACTTCTTTTATTTCTGATGACACAGTATTTTATTGACCTGGGAGCTCTGGAATTTTGGGATCTCTTTCAGAAAGTGATTAATAAATTTTTGTAATTTTTATTTTACCCTTTGGATTTAAAATATCAAGGTGATTTTTCTTGATAATTTCTTGAAATATGACATTTAGGCTCTTTTTTTGATCATGATTTTCAGGTAGTCAACTGTTGTGAAGTTATTTCTATTCTGTTTTCCAGGGTTTTTTTTTTTTTATGAGATTTCATATTTTTCATTTATTTGACTTCTAAAAAATTGTTTCTTGAAGTCTCAAGGAGTCATTAGCTTCCATTTACCCATTATATATTCAGATCCATTATAGCATGGAAGGAAAAAAAGAAAAGACATCCTAAATTATCAATTCTCTATCTCTAAAAATGAGATATATTTAAAAACAATTATAGTTATAAACTAAAAAGTAATTATTAAAATATATTTTACTGCTAAAGCTGAGAATTTAGAGAGGATAGATAGTATAATTGATGTGTGGCTGTGGACTACAAGACCTGTCTACAAGGTTAATGTGTAGGTGCTGTGCACATTTTCATATCTTCATTGTCAGTACAGGAATAAAAAGACCTTAGAGACTGTTACGGTTTCAATTTCTGCCTTTCATTGTAGGAGACTAAATTTGGGATGGACAAATGCCAATTAGAACACAGTTTTTATTATCCATTAATAATTTGTATAAGCTAGTTGTTTTGGGAGAAAGTGATATATATTCTGGGTATGTTAGCCAGAAGAGTGTGTTAGCTAATACTCATTGTATGATTTCTATTTCACCAGCATTTGGGCTTATATTTCACTCAAAAGAAATTCTTTTTTGATATCATTCTTATTCTTTTCTCTCTTTAAATTCTGAGCTTCTGGTACCCTTTCTGAGGTTTTATGTCACTTGACAATCACTTGAAACAACTAGTGCCGTTTTATTTAATATGTCTTTTTGTTATCAGTTTTCTGTCTCTTCAGTTGCTAATTGGTGCTTTGACATACCAACTCTGTGAATCACTTTTGTGGACCATTTAGTGGACTGGATTTTCTGTAGTATTTCTAATAAAATTTTATGATTGTAAGTTTGCTCTAATAACTTTTTTTCCACAGAAGATGAGGACTGATTATATAGTGATGCCAAAGCTCATGTTTAATCAATTGTTGTAAATTTTGTTGTAAATTTTTTTTTCTTTTCTTCTAGTGGCAACAGAGGTGCTAATCAGGGCAGTTTATACACTTTATCAACAGAAGAATCTCCTTGTTTCTGTCCGTTCTTCACTTCTGAACTTTTTTAGTAGCATTTATCAGAAAGAAGAAATGGGTCCTCACAAAATCAAGTAAGAAAGAATTTTAATTTGTTAATTTTTTCCTCCTAGGCATAAATTTCATATGTCTTCCTTTTGACATGTTGTACTTAAAGGATTGAATAGAACGTATATAATGTATTGATTAATGAATCATCTAGGAATAAAGATTTTGAAAAAAAAATGAAGGAAAAAAGTATCCAAGTACACTTAAGATGAAAATAGAAAATCAAGACACATCCTGTTCTAAGCTCCCATTTTAATTAGGGGGAACAAATCATAAAAAAAAGTTCAGAAATGAGGAGAAAGCTTTAGAATAATTTTTTTTTTTTTTTAAATTTAATAGCCTTTTATTTGCAGGATATATGCATGGGTAACTTTACAGCATTAACAATTGCCAAACCTCTTGTAGAATAATTTCTAAGATGCAGTGGTAGCATAGATGGCAAGTCTCTTTCTTGAGAGTTTATAATACAGCAATAGGACAGATTTCATGTTGGGAGTCTGGAGGACTCTGTAACCTGATAAATATCCGATGGGCCAGGGAGGTGTAATGAAATGTAAGGACCAATTATCCTTCATTTTATTGATAGAATTGTGTTTGACAAATCTACTCATTCAAATGGAGAAAGAGGCTTTGTCTATCCTATATAGGTGGGTAATTGGAGAGGCACCTGGTAGCCAGCCAAAATAAGGAAAGAGAAAGATTTGGCAAACAGGCTGTAGAGAGAAGGGAGAACCTGGGCGGTTCTGTTTAGGGGTTTGAAGTTAACAGGGTTGGAATACTGAAGCAAATTTTATGTGATGCATAAGGCTGGATTCTTAACAGCAGGGTTCTTAATAGGTTGCATATTTTTAAAATAGCCTGTTAACTTAAAGTTTTAGTTTTAATTCATGAGTAGCTGAAGACCAGATACTCAGGAAAACATACAATATTTATGATTGGTCATAGGTGGGTTTGGTATATTAAAGAAGTTTATGTTGTATCTGAGTGGTATTTTCTTTTGCTGTCACAAGTAGTGCTCACTTAATCATTTCTACTCTTCTGCAGTTTTAATTGTGTCCCATGCCCTCTACTGCTGCAGTGGCAGAACATATTGGTGCCAACTTTGGGTAGCCTGGCTGTGCCAAACACAATGAAATTGCCTTTATAAGATGTGTACCCAGCCACCTGAGTTTTTGGAGCCCAACACCATTGTGTGTTTCTGGTTATTGATTGGGGGATGAATTGTAATGGTAGAAAGATTCTAGGTTGGTTATTGAGGCATCATGAGAGGAAATGGAGAGTATTTGAGGGCATGTGTGGAGCTTTTATCACTAATTTCAACTTTAAAGATATGTACTCTATAGGAGAGAGCGTGATAATGGAAAATGTTAAAGATAATTCACAATAGCCCCATGAGGTAGGTGTTAATACCTGTTTACAAGAAGCCAAGACCCTGGGAGGTCACAGAGCTTTTGAGTGGTGGACTAGGTTCACATCCCATTTTCTTTTTATTATCTTTTCTTTTTCTTTTTTTCTTTTTTTTGCATTATAGCTTTTTATTTACAAGATATATGCATGAGTAATTTTTCAGCACTGACAATTGCAAAACCTTATGTTCCAATTCCCCCCCCACCCCCACCCCCCTTCCTTCCACCCCCTCTCCTAGATGGCAGGTAGACAAATACATGTTAAATATGTTAAAGTATAAGTTAAATACAATATGTGTATACATATCCATAGTTATTTTGCTGTACAAGAAGAATTGGACTTTGAAATAATGTACAATTAACTCATGAAGGAAATCAGGCGGACAAAAATAGAGCATCCCATTTTCTTAATGCTCTTTGTACTGTACCACATAGTAAAGGAAAAAAATTACTGGGGATTAGGAGGTAGATCTGTGATTTTGTTGGTATGAGGAAATAGTGATAACAAATTCAGTCTCCCATTATAAATTTGCATCTACTCTGTAGGAGCATGTCCTGAATCATGATTGTTAAGTGATTTGTCTAGAGTTACACAAAAAGTGTGGAAAAACAGGACTAGAACTCATCTTTTTACAGTGTTGTTTCCATTACAACTTGTGGCTTCTTTAAAAAAAAAGTCTTTACTACCTGTTCATTTCCTGGTTAGTAATTAGGAAAAGATTCAGTTAGATTCATTGTATTCTTTTTAAGGAGACAGGGAAGAATGCTAGAGTAATTTTTATCACAGTGGAGTAAAAATAATTTTAAGTCAACTTTTTTTTTAGAAATTTTGCTTAAGTGGAACAATATATTGCCCCTACTATGCTAGTCAAAAGGAAGGCTCTGTGATAGCTACTTGAGAATAGAGATTTCATTGTTTGTTGTTCTATCCCATGTACCTAGTACAGAGCCTGACTCACAGTCGATGTTTAATAGATATCTGTGTACTGATACGTATTTTTTTCATTGTTTAGTATTCTTAAAACATGCTGGTTGTGGTTGTGGTTTTTCCCCCCTTTTTCCCTTTTTATTTATTTTTTTAATTAGCCAAGTCTTTGTTCATCTTTGTCCTTTTTTTTTTTTTTTTAGAAGCAGAAGTAAAGTATTATCTCGTTGGCTGGCTAGCTTGCCCTTGCAGCTTGCTCAACTTGGCTGTAAAAACCCTGAACTCTCAACTCAACTTATTGATATTATTCATGCTGCAGCAGCACGATCAAATAAAGAGTTACTAAATAGTTTGCAAGCCACTGCTTCTCGGATCTATGGTAAGATTGAGATATTCAACAACCTAACTTCTTTTCTTTTTTAAATTTAATTTAATTAATTTATTTTTTAAATTATAACTTTTTATTGATAGAGCCCATGCCTGGATAATTTTTTTATAACATTATTCCTTGCACTCACTTCTGTTCTGATTTTTCCCCTCCCTCCCTTCACCCCCTCTCCCAGATGGCAATCAGTCCTATACAAGTTAAATATGTCATAGTGTATCCTATGTATACAATATATGTGTGCAGAACCGAATAGTTCTCTTAACAACCTAACTTCTGATGAGTTTTAAAAATATTTGTATTTGTTTTTTGTTTTGATATCACCTTGAAATAGGCAAAATGAAATTTTCTGGGGTAGTCTTTCCCTACTTCTCATTTAAATTGAGTGATTTGGGATATTAAGACATAATTAGTTGAAGAAACTTTAAATGTTCAATTAATTCTAAACTCAGTATGTTATTTAAAAATTAGTAGACTCAGGAATTATAAAATATTGGTGACTTTTAGAGTAAGCTTTTATTTATGTGTACTTTAGATGTGATTGCTGCATTTGGAATATAAAGTAGTCATTTCATTTTCTTACAGCATGAGATCAACAAGTAGCTTAGTATTGGAGAGAAATTTTTTTTCTTTGAAGCTTAGGGAAGTTAATATTTTTGTTCTTTGAATCTTTGGTCTTCCTCCTCAGGGAAACTCATTTAATTATCTCAAGGAGAAAGTACTATTTTCTTAAAAAATCAATAACATCACATTGTAATATGATATATTTATTTCCATCTTTAAGCACACTTAAAGGTTTTATGCTTTTATTCACCACTTATGGAGAAGCATCATTTAAATGAAAGCTTTAAAAGCTTTACTTGTTCAACATTTTTTCTGAATCAGAGACCTTTTTGAAAAAGAAAATGTCTGGTTCTGTTTCATAAATGTAATGGTAAGCATTGTATATTGCTGCTAAAAAAAAAAGTGGAATTGCTTTCAAAATACTTTCTAATACTTAGGCTTTTAAATGGCTAGAAATTAGTATTTTGTATATTTTGACTTATCCTGAATTATAAATCTAGGCAAGAATGTCCCCATTAAATGATGATTAGGGCATTTTCTGAATAAAGAAACCTTAAGAAAAGATGCTTTTGTGAAATTGTTATAGTAACTCTTTATTACTGAGTAAGGTTCAGAAATGGCAATATTCAGAATAATGTAGCAGTCATTGAAAATTGTTTCTAAAAATCTTTCTAAGTGAATTCCTTTGACTTATAACAGTTTTTATACTTTTGTTTAATTTCTCTTTGTCTCTTTAGATCCACAAGAAGGCACTGTGGTTCTTCTTCCTGCAGCATCTCAGCAGCGTTTGGTCCAATTGATCTATTTTCTGCCTTGTCTACCTGCTGATTTACTCTGTCATTTAAGTCATTGCTGTATTATGGGAAGACTTAGTTCAAATTTGGCTGCTGCCCTCATAAGGATATTGCATATGAGGTAGTATGTTCAAGTGAGCCTTATTTGTATGCCATTTTAACAGTGATTTCAATTTTCTTCTACACATTTTCTTTCATCAGTAATGTTTTAAGATTTGTTACTATAGTTGCTTGGTAAGATAAATGTCAAGTATAGAAAGTTAGGTTTTAGAAATTAGTAAATGCAAATGATTTAATAATTTATTTCTAGTATTGTAGCAACTTATTAAATTTTAAATGTTATATAATCAGAAATGGACTGTCTTTGATGTTTTATCAGTGGATTATAATTCAGATTATATGGCAATTATCATTAAAAGGCAATATCCACTTATATCTTTGCACTGTACCAAATGCAATTAAACTTAGAGAATATAATTTAGAGAATGGAATGTGAATTGTTTTAACCATCAGAGTGTTAATATTTTTCTCCCCCAAAATAAACTTGATTTAGACTCCTTGATTTTGGGAAATTTTGGATACTTAAGAGTGGGAAACTTCTGATACTTTAGTATTATTTTAACTGACCCTTGGGATAAGAGTGCTCTAGGTCAGTGGTTCTCAAGTTTTTTTTTTTTTTTTTTTTTTTACTCGTTGTAAAGTATTCTTTGCCATCAAGAATTGCATTACACTGAGCTTTTGAATTGATAACATGAGACAGTCCATTTGGGGAGAACCTTTACTGTTCAATTTTTCTTCAAGTAACTGCACAATGTTTTTGTTGAGTTCTTTGTGAATTCAAAGTGTGATGGTTTTTGATGTGAACTCTTAAATATCTAATAGGCAAGTTGTGTTTATTTTGTAAATAATATATTTACTATATTCTGTTTTTTTTTTTTTTTGGGGGGGGGGTAACATAAAATTTGCAGTTGGCAATTATTTAAAGGTTTTTTAAAAATATGCACTAACATTCAGGGGTATTGAATACACTGTGTAACTCTTTGCTTTAGAGGTGGCTATTTTAATTTAATACTTTTACCATTATAAATTAGTCTTAATACTATATTCAGAAATCCTTCTAAAGCAGTGATTTCCATTGAAGCTATGTTCTTCTGTAAAGCATATTAAAATATAGGATAACAGAAATTTAGGGATTCTTAAGTTTAGGTGTGGAAGAGACACAATTAGTTGTGAGAACAGTTTATTACTATTTTATGGGGTGCATGCATGTGTGCATTCATGCGTGTGTTCATGTGTGTGTTCGTATGCCAGAAAGAGCAAGAAGCTTCGAATTTGGAGAATTGGTTCTAGTTCTGCACTGAGTAACTTATTGGTTGTATGATTGACAGGCAAGTCATTTTTACCCCTGTGGGCTTCATTTTCCTCACTTGTAAAATAGGGAGATTAGACGAGATAATCTCTTTGAGTTGAAAGAACCTCTTCATTCTTATATTTAGGACTGCTAGTGGTGTAGCATTCTAAGAGTCAGACCTGGAATCAGGAAGCCTGATTATAAATCATTAGTGTTTCCATGATGATATGTATTAACTGGATGGGTACTCCATAGATTTGGTACATCTATGCAATTATCTTTAATTTGTAGTTAGCAACTACATGATACAGTAGATAGAGCATTGGCCTGAGTTCTGAGATTTTATCTGGCCTCAGACATTCACCAACTGTGTGACCTAAAACATTTTTATTTTTATTAAGATTTGGCTGATGTCTTGAGTTATTCTGGGTCTTGTTTAAGAAGAATTATATTGTTTTAGGGCATGATGTAATAAGCATAATTTCACTCATAAATAGGTATATGGAGGATCTCACCATCTAAAAGCAGTCTTTTATTGATTTGGAGTCTGTCTTGGACATGTACCATGATTAGTCAACACCTTTGAGCATAAATCTCCCAATTTTATAATGGATATTAATACTGATTATTGAAAAGAGTTATGTTTGTGGTAGTAAAAATATCCTACCAATCTTGAGACTTGGTTGACTCAGACTGCATGTACATAAAACAGCCAAGAGAAGCTACAATTTTATTATGATTCTTAAATGTTGTCATGTTTTAAGTATTTCTACTATTGTTTTCAAATCTTCACTATCTGCCAGCCTTATGATACCATTGATACTCTCTCTGGTTGTCCACTGTCATCACTCACTCTAGTCACATGGCAAATTGCTTGTTTTTCTGTCATAATTCTTTGCTGATTGATATTCTTATTCTAATTCTTTTAGAAAATTCTTTGATGGCTATTATATAGATTATAGGCTACCTCCCTCTTATGAAAGTTTTCCTTTGTATCCTGTGTGATGCTTGTTTTTAATTCTTGATCCCACTTCTTTATTGTGAGGAATGCTTTTAAGGCAGTGCTTTATTAATTAAATGTCTTTAACATATAAGTCCAATAGAAACTTGTATTTGTTACAAGGTTTGATTAGTTGTTTGTAAAAATGTGGATTTCCCATATTTGCAAAAGCTTGCCTTTCTTTTACTTTCATCAAGGATTATCTTGATGTGTAAAGAGTGTTATTCATATTTAATCAATTTAACTTTCTTGATTGTATTTGTTGGCTTGGTTCCTGCGGTATCCTGTTTCTTTCTCTCTCTCTTTTTTAAAAAATAAAATTGTATTCAGTTATATATTTTCTTTTTTTTCTCTCTCACTTTTCTGACCCCTTTACCTGGGTGGACTTGGAGGTAGAAAACAAATTTTTACAATTACCAAAATATGTGTCTCATTTTGTATTGTAATGAGTCACTTCTCTTAGGAAATAGATAGCATTCTTTATCATTGATATTCTGAAATGAGTACTGGTTCATTGCTTCTTAGACAACACATTAAAGTATTAATTTCCCATGCCCTCTCCAGCATTTGCCAATTTTTGGGGGGAGGGAGGTCAACTTCTGATTTGAAGGGTGTGAAAGTATTTTAAATGTGCCTTTCTCTGATTATAAATGAGAATTCTTTCATATGGCTGTTGATAGTCTTGATTTCTTCCAAAAGTTGCCTTTTATTATCTTTTTGCTATTTATCAATTAAAGAATGACTCTTATTTTTGTATGTTTGAATTAGTTCCATATGTATATGTATTTATGTATCTTATGAGATTTTTATCAGAGAAACCTTTTATAAAACAGTTTCCTGCTTCTCAGTTAATTTTGACTGTGTAAAAAATTTTAATTTCATGTACCACTAATTTGCCATTTTATCATTTTTTAGGTCTAAATTATGTACCTATTTTGAACTTATCTTGGTTTATGATGTAAGATCCTGGTTGACATCTAGTTTCTGCCAGATTATATTTCAGTTTTTCCAACTATTTGTGTTGAACAGTGAATTTTTGTTAGGATCTTTGGGATTATCAAACACTTAAGTTATTATGCTCCTCTGCTTCTGTATATTGTATGTCTAATCTGTCCCATTGATTAACCTATTTCTTACCCTGCCAGTTCTTTAGATTATTAACACTTTGTGTTATAGTTTTGAAATCTGATCCCCCATTCTTTTAATATTCTTGACTTTGTTTTTCCAGATGAATTTTGTTACTTTTTTTATTTTGCTTTATAAATTAATATCTTTTAGTAGTTTGAGATGGTACTGAAAGTAATTTTGATTATGTTATCACTTTTGCTATATTGACTTGGTTTACCCACAAAGAATGAGTATTTCCCCAGTTATTTAAATCTGTATTGGTGGGAAGAGTATTTTATAATGTTTGTCTAGTGTACGAGATGGTGTGCAAGTAGGGGTACATAAAGACTTCCAAGTATTTTATACTATCTGTAGTCATTTAAATGGGATTTCCCTTTCCCTTCTCTTTGTTGGTTCTAATGTTTATTTTATAATCTGAAACTTACCTTTTCTTTCTTTTTAAACCTCTTTCCCTTTTCTTGATTTATGATTTATTTTGCTTTTGACTAATCTTTAATTCTCTTTTCTCTTCTGACCCTTCTTTCCACATTTCTTCCTTTTTTTTTTCTTTCAACTAAGCAATGTTCTATACTCTAAGCTCTTTGAGTATTCTCTCTTCATTTACATAGTCTTCTTATTCCTTCTTTATTTGTATAAATATTTGCTTATGTTCCTGGATTATGTAATATGTTTCCTTTCTCATTCCTCCTCTTTTTTTTATCCTTTTCCTTCTTTTCAAATCATGAAAGTATAAGTAAAATCTGATTTGACTTATCCAGGATATTGATGAATTGATAGTTCTTAGAGGATGTTTCTATCATCCCTTTACTCATTAGAATCCAAAGATACTTCATTCTTAAAAAGTTTTTAGTTCACTTGCATTTATCTTTATCTTCTTCTTCCTTCAATGTCTATCTTTTCATTAGCAAACCTTGGAAGTAGTCTGTTTTGTTAAAGGTCTGTTTCCCCCCCTTTACAATTGTTTACTTTTATTGACTACACTATTTGTATCTGATAGCTTTTGCTTATTAGAAAATCATGTTCCATTTTTTTCTACTCCTTTATAGGTGTTGTATTGTTGCTAAATCTTGTGTGATTCCTTAGTGCTTGAATGATGCTTGCAGCATTTTTTCTTTGACTTGGGAGCTCTGGATTTTGGCATTGATTTTCCTAGGAGTTTTCATTGGTAATACTGAGTCTTTGCTTGTATTACTTCTGGGAGACTCCATACTGCTTCTCTGGGCAAGTAGTTATATATGTGATCATGTGTGGTCTAATTCAAAGCACTGGAACTTAATCCAGGTTCCCTGGAAGATCTTGGGCTGCTGGCTTAAGTGAAACCCTGAACTCAGTCCATAGTACTCCTCCCACCTCTTCCATAGATCCATCACATTTTTTGTTCTTAGGCTAGAAATATGGTTCACTGGAGTTTCTCTTTATATCTCCCAATTAGTGCCATGGTTCACATTTTGGATTCTTATTAGATTCATTGTAGAAATACACGTTTCTACTCTACTCTCTTGGACCACTCTCCTTGTTTCTTTTCATGAAGAAATTTTCATGATACATAGATAGAAGACTTCTGTAAAGCTTTCGGTCTCAAAATTTCTTTTGAACCTTTTTTTTTCAGTGCCTATTTTATTAAAGAAGTTATTAACTACATATTGATTTAATATGAAAGGTATAGCTGGTTTTCATAGAATTTCTTATTTAGCTTAAGAACATGCATAAAACAAAGCATAAAACAACAGACTTCCATTTCAAGAAAACTTATTTAATAAATACTCTACTTAGCTGTTCATCTTTCCTTTGCCTCCTTGTATGCTTTCTTTTGTTCTCTACTGTGCACTTTTTACTATTCTTCGCCTCCTCCCCCACTTCCCCCGGCCTGGCCGCCTTTGCTGTACACTACGCCTACCCCAGGCTACAATTAAGCACAGACATACATACATACATTGACACACACACATGCATATACATGTATACACACATGTATGTATGTACATGCACACACATGTCATACATATAAGCACATATACATTTATGTAAGACCATAAAACCGTGTTTGTCCTTTTGTTTCTGAGGGCACATAACCTCATCCTTCATAAGTCTTTTCATATTTTTTCTTTCCAATTTCAACTTTTTTTTTCATATCCTAATTCATAAAAAAGCAAGAAAACCAAAACTTATATAGCTTCATTATAGACAAGCCAAATAGTAAAACAAACTTCTGCAGTAGCCATATCTGCATTAGCCAAAAGTACTTTAATCTTCACTTCACCTTCCTATTTGAAAACTATTTCATCATCTATCTTCTGAAATGATGGTTGCTTCCATGGTATTGATCACAGATCTTAAGTCTTTCAAGTCTGTTTGTTGATATGACTGTGTAAATGGTTCTACTTACTTCATCTGCCATCAGTTTGTACAAGAATATTCTACCACATTTATATACCAAAACTTGTTCAACCATTTGCCCCCAATTTCTAATTCTTTGCCACTATGAAAAATATTTGCTATCAATATTTTTGTACATAAGGATTCTTTTATATTTCTTTATTTAATTTTTTTATTATGATAACTTTTTATTGACAAAATCCATGCCAGGGTAATTTTTTTTTTTACAACATTATCCCTTGCACTCATTTCTGTTCCGATTTTTCCCTCCCACCCTCCACCCCCTCCCCTAGATGGCAAGCAGTCATATATATGTTGAATATGTCCTAGTATATCCTAGATACAATGTATGTGTGCAGATCCAAACAGTTTTCTTGTTGCACAGGGAGAGTTGGATTCAGAAGGTAAAAATAACCCGGGATTTTATATTTCTTTTGATCTCTTTTGGAGTATAGTGCTATTGCTTTATCAAAGGGTTATATATACTGTCTCTTTGTAATTACTATTTCCCTTTTAAAATGTATACCAACTAAATCTTTTAACGATTCTTTTTAAATATTTTCCAAGAATAAACAAACAATCTCAATGGCATTGGCAATGAGACTTTATTCTCTCCTCTAGAGTGCTGGATCTAGAATAAGAAATAAGTTTAAATCATACCTCAAACATTCTTTATTCCTGGGCAAGTCACTTAATCTCTCTGCTTCAGGTTTTCATCTCTAAAATGGAGGTAATAATACCACCTAATTCCTAAGGGAGTTATCTGAGAGTAAAATGAGATATTTGTAAAGCATTTTGCAAATTTTAAAGCACTATCATTTATTCATGATTTTAAAGATCTCTTTTTTTAAAAATAGCTTTTTATTTACAAAATATATGCATGGGTAATTTTTCATCATTGACCCTTGCGAAACCTTCTATTCCAACTTTTCACCTATTTTCCCCCTCCCCCTTCCCTAGATGACAGGCAGTCCAGTACATGTTAAATATGTTAAAGTATATGTTAAATACAATATATGTATACATATTTATAGAGTTATCTGGCTGCACAAGAAAAATCGGATTTGGAAAGAATGTAAAAATAACCTGAGAAGGAAAATAATAGATTCATAACTGGTTGGCTAGCTGGCTGAGTAGTTTTCAGTTTTCAGTTTTTTTTTTTTTTTTTTAATAACTTTTTATTTGCAAGTTATATGCATGGGTGATTTTACAGCATTGACAATTGCCAAACCTTTTGTTCCAATTTTCCCCCTCTTTCCCCCAGATGGCAGGTTGACCAATATATGTTAAATATGTTAAAGTATAAATTAAATACAAAATAAGTATACATGTCCAAACAGTTATTTTGCTGTACAAAAAGAATTGGACTCTAAAATAGTATATAATTAGCCTGTGGAGGAAATCAAAAATGCAGGTGGACAAAGATAGAGGGATTAGACATTCTATGTAATGGTTCTTAGTCATTTCCCAGAGTTCTTTTGCTGGGTGTAGCTGGTTCACTTCATTACTGCTCCATTGGAATTGATTTGGTTGATCTCATTGCTGAGGATGGCCAGGTCCATCAGAACTGATCATCATATAGTATTGTTGTTGAAGTATATAATGATCTCCTGGTCCTGCCCATTTCACTCAGCATCAGTTCACATAAGTCTCTCCAGGTCTTTCTGAAATCATCCTGTTGGTCATTTCTTACTGAAAAATAATATTCCATAACATTCATATACCACAATTTATTCAGTCATTCTCCAATTGATGGGCATCCACTCAGTTTCCAATTTCTGGCTACTACAAAGAGGGCTGCCACAAACATTCTTGCACATACAGGTCTTTTTCCCTTTAAAATCTCTTTGGGGGGATATAAGCCCATAGTAACACTGCTGGATCAAAGGGTATGCACAGTTTGATAACTTTTTGAGCATAGTTCCAAATCGTTCTCCAGAGTTTTCAGTTGTTTAATGCAACCTGCAACTGGCTAAATAGCTAAATAGCACACTGGGTTGATTCTATTAAGAAGTTCATTAGAGATAAATAGAAAACTTGTACTTTCGCGCATAAATTAAACATTACAAGTAGAAGATGGGAAGGAAGCTGGGAAGAAGATGGGTAGTCTTTGTTCTTATCAATGACATCCTTGGGGTAAAAACCTATTAATGGAATCTGATTCAAAGGGTATGGATTTTTGAATGTATTGTTTGCATAATTCCAAAGTTTCACAACTCCTCTACTAATGTACTAGTAGTCTGCCTATCTTCTCAGAGCTCTTCCAGCATTTCCTATTCTCATTTTTTTTCATTGAAGTATTTTGGATTACATTTATCTTATTAGTGCATTGTTTGATGTGGTTAATAGTTTGCATTCTTTTTGAGACCATTTTGTTCATATTCTTTGAGCATTTATGCATTAAAGAATGGGTTTGGTTTTAGAGCAGTTTCTTAGTTGACATATTAGCTATCAAAAATCTGATTTTTTTTTAAATAGAAAGATTTTTATTCCCATTTAGCTTTTTTTCTTTTTTTAAATCTATCTAATCGCTTTTTATTTACAAAATATATGCATGGGTAATTTTTTCAAAAGTGACTCTTTAAAAACCTTCTGTTCCAAATTTTCCCCTTCTCTCCATCCCTTCCCCTAGATGGCAGGTGGTCCAATACATGTTAAATCCAATATAGATAGACATGGTTTATACAGTTATCTTACTGCACAAGAAAAATCAGATTTAGAAAGGAAAAAAAATCCTGAGAAGGAAAACAAAAATGCAAGCAAACAATAATAGAAAGAGTGAGAATGCTATGTTGTGTTCCACAGTCAGTTTCCACAAGCCTCTCTGGGTGTAGATGTCTCTCTTCATTACTGAACAATTGGAACTGGTTTGAATCATCTCATTGTTGAAGAGAGCCACATTCATCAGAGTTGATAATCATATAGTATTATTTTTGCCGTGTATAATCTCCTGGTTCTGCTCATTTCACTCAGCATCAGTTCATGTAACTCCAGGCCTCTCTTAAATCATCCTGTTGGTCATTTCTTATAGAACAATAATACTCCATAACATTCATATACCATTATTCTCCAATGGATGGGCCTCCACTTAGTTTCCAGTTTCTAGCCACTATAAAAAGAACATTTTTGCACATGTGGGTCCCTTTCCCTCCTTTAAGATCTCTTTGGGATATAAGCCCAGTAGAAACATTGTTGGGTCAAAGGGTATGCACAGTTTAATAACTTTTTGAATATAGTTCCAAATTGCTCTCCAGAATAGTTGGATTTGTTCACAGTTCCATCAACAATGTCCATTCAGCTTTTTTTATCAACATATTTTGTTTGTGTATCAACTTTTCAGTTTTATGTGATCACATCACTTTGTTCTTTGTGATTGTCTCTTATCTCTTGTTGATTTAAGAGTACATCTACCCATGGTTGTGAAACATAAGTGATCTCACAATTTTTTTTAAGGGTATGATCTTTAATACTAAAGTTGCCTATACATTTTGAACTTACTGTGTTATATGGCATACTAGTTTCCCCAGGAGTTTTTGTTGAAAGGGGTGTTTGCTTATCAAATAAATTTGTAGTAAAATCAGCCCATTTAGTTCTGGCAATATTTTTTACCTTTGTTCAGCAACACGTGAATGGGAGTGAAGGTATTGGATAATGGGTGATAGTAATCCAAAGTTTGGGGCTTAGGTAGGATAAGAATGGTGTTAAGTGAGGGTTTTGGCTATTCAGTCTATTAATCCATCAAAGTTGGTATGCAATTTATAGTAATAGATGGTTTTTTTGGTGAAATTTTATTACAACAAAGCCTCTGGGGCCTATTTTTATAGACTTATTGAAAAGATTTTTATCAGCATATTAAAAAGAGAAATTTGAGATTTGTTGCTTTGTATTAGCAATTTATTTTGTGGTTATTAGGGATTTTATTTAGTATTCTATTTCTGGTTTAAAGTCTTGATAAAATTTTTTATATCTACATATTCAGAATCTTGATCATGAAAACTTAGATACACATAAAATTATTCACTAAAGGAATGTTAAATTCTTTGGGAGACTTGGAACAGCTTATTTATAGTAGAATTTATATTTATGTTTTATATTTTTTATAGTAGAATTGTGAAATTTGGAAATAAAATAGATTTAATTTGTATTTGAATTCATCTTCAAGGATATGGCATAAATATTAAACATATTCTGTATAACGTTGTTATAGTTTGAAATGTTTTGATGGCTTTCTGTGTGGTTTTCATTTTTAGGATATGGAGTATGATCCTTCAAACTTAACTTTCAACCTTTTTGGTTCCCAAGAGGGAAAGAAAGCTTATAATTATTTCCAGTGAAGAAGCAGTAGTCCATCTCTTACTTTGGCCTGTTTGCTACTTCACCCTCAGGTCACCCTGAACTGTATAAGCAGCTGGAAAAAAAAAAAAGAGGGAAGAACAGTAGTAACTAGGATTAGAGTTGAGCCTTTTTTGTCTGGGAGAGAAGCAAAGAGAAATTTCTTGAGTATGTATTGAAGAAATTAAAAAAAAAAGTTTAAGCCTAAAAAAGAATTAACTTTATTTTAAAAATACCCTTCCACAGTCAAAAGATGGCTTTTTCTTCAAAAAGAGCATTTTTATTATAACTTAAAAGTATTCTTTATAATCCATTTCATTACTTCACAGAGTTGTTTTAAGGGAAATATCTTATAAATTGTATAGTACTCTATAAATGTGAATTATTTTTTGTAGATCTGCATTTTCTGGATGGAAACGTTCTCTGCAAGCAAGTACAATGAATGATGTGGACTATTTCAGTTTCTTATTTTCAACCCTTACAGGTAATTCATACCACTCCTAGACCCCCTTCTTCTTCCTCTTGTTTAATTTTCTGTTTTAAATATGACCAAGAAGGTTGGAATGTACCATGCTTTCAGTATCTCTTAGTATTGTATTATTTGACTTTATAGGTCAAGACCACAAAACATGAATTAGAAGATATGTAGCACGTGAACACTATTTTAAAAAAATAAGAAACTGTCCACTTTGGTAGAAAATATAGTGATGGATTGTTATTGGTCAGGATTACATATTTAGCATCTAAAATTGGTTTTAAATGTTTTTCCAGAAGTTTGTGGAATGAAATGAAACTTAGAACCCTATTTGAATAATGTTCTAGTTAGTAAGCTTTAGACTTTTAAGTTCTTTCTCAGGGCTGTAAGAAGTTTTTGATTAGATAATAGAATATATTATATATTCTAACAGAATTTACAATATCAACATGGTAAAGTTATCTACCAATGATCCATTTTAAATTTATATTGTGTCTTGGAGTGTACACTCCAATGTAGTAATGTACAATGTAGTAATATTTAAAATTATGCTTATATCGCTTGCTTATTTGCTTTGAGTGCAATCACCGTTTCTATTCTAGTTTCCTTTTGCAGCCTTTTACTTGAAATTGTGGTTTTTACCATAATTAGCCACAATAAAATCCTTTGGTATGCTCTTCATAATACTGATGGAGAGGCTATCATGTCTCCCATGCACGAAAGCTTATGGTGTTTTAATTATTGTTCACCTTCTATTGCTGTTGTATTTCACTTTTTCAGTGAGCTACAATAAAGTACTGAAACATTAAAAATAAAAGAATTCATTCAGCTATTAAGTTTTAAGAATATGGAATTTGTCTTCAAATTTTACCTTCTTTATGTATAGTATCTTTATAGAAGGTAATATTGTACAGAAGATACTATCTTCTTTAAAGATAATGCCTTGAAATAGTCCATGGTGCCGTGTAAATCGAAAAAGCACTTAATTTAGAGTTAGAATGTTTTAAAAAGTCATTTAAGCAGTCTTAGGTGCCTCAGTTTCCTCATTTGTAAAATTATAAAATTCTTTTAGATGATTTCTAAGTGACCTCTAATTCTCAATCCTATTATATCAGTTTCCATTAATTTTACTTTCCTTAGGGTTTTCAGCAAAGGAGATGTCATGGCTTCAAAGCATTCGAGGAAACCCTCATATTAGCCAAACACAGCTTTCACCAGTACTTCTCTACCTAACTGACTTGGATCAGTTTTTACATCACTGGGACGTGACAGAGGTAATTTTGACATTAATTTCAAGTGATAATCAGTGGTAATTATCTTAGTAATTTAATGAAATTTAAATGTTTACATAGTGTTCAAGGCATAGTTTAAATTATATTCTGTGCCCAAAAGGAATTTACAATCCAGTTTTGTAAACAACATAAGCATGTCAAATTTATATGAGGAAATAACAGTTACTACAGAACTATATGAGGTGAATTTTATTTCATAAATTAATGCCCCAGGTCAAAAAGTTTAGAAAGAACATTTAAAAGTCATTATATTTTTGTTTGCTTTTCAAAACAGCTTATTTTTTTAAAAAAATTTTCTTTGAGTTCTGCATTCTCTTTCTTTGGCCTTTCCTTATCCTTTGAGAAGGCAAAAATTTGTTATGCAGTAGAGTTCATGCAAGATATTTCTGTATTACTCCTTCCCAATACCCCCCAAAAGAGGGGGGGAGGCAAGAAAAATAAAGTGGAAAAATTGTTGCAGAAGGCAGGTTGTACAAAACTCAAAGGTTGCAACTTGTTTGATAGCTCTAATTTTTAGAGAAAATTTATTTGTAACGGTCCTAAATTTACTCCTTTTGTTTCTGATTCTTTTCTCTGAAGATAGGCAAAGTAGGAAATAATAGTCCTGGTCATACAGCACTTCAAGTTCTTTGTTTAGTAGTGAGCACAATCTGAGGAAGGACACTGATAAACCAAAGAGTATCCAGGATAGTAAAAAACCATGGGTTCATATCACCTGAGAAGTAGTTAAAGAAACTAAGAATGTTTAGTCTGAAGGGTTGGCGGGGAGAAACAGCTGTCCTCAAATATCTGCTTTTCTTCCTTCACCCTAAAATCATATTTTTTTGGCTATTGTATTAAACTATTGATTTATTGAGCTCATGGTTTGATGCAAACCTTCAGATATTTTTCACATGAGACATTTTCTGGTCACCCCTTCCTCTATTTTATTGTAAAATTGTTTTTTTTAACCCAAATATTATGCTATAACATTAAATTGATTTAGCCCAGTATTCTAGTTCTTAGAATGTTCTTCCTTATTCTACTGATGCCACTTCTGTATTTATGAAAGTCTCTAATATAAATGGGCATAGGACTAGTCCAAGGGATATTCTCCAGGAGACATCCTTCCAACCTGAGACTGACTTATTCCTGGCTATTCTACAGCCAAGGCTGTATCTACCTAATTATTGTACAGTCTGCATCCTTCCATTTGTTCTATGTGAATAGCATGAGAAACTTTTTTTCTCCACAGTTTATGTATAGTGTTTCCCTGATTTGCCAATCTAGTAATCTTGCTGCGACCTTTCCCTTCATATGCCTAACATCCCTCTTCCCCCCATTCGCCAAGGGAAAAAGAAATTTGAGGTTACTCTTTCTTGATCTCTTCTTGAGGAAAAGGTTGAGTCTTGGTAATCACCTCTTCTTTTTCTAAAAAGTCATTAATCATTCCATTGGTGATAAATTTTGTCAGGAATTAAAATCAAGTTCATTGGCTGAATATTTATGGGCTTCATTCTGGTCTTGTTTTTGAAAGTAAGGATGGCATTTTCCTTTGTTCATTTCTCTGGGACTTTTCTAGTTTTCTATATCAAAAGATGACTGATATTAGGTTAGTTCTACCTGTTGATTCATTTGGTGCTTTGGTTTGAAGTTCATCGGAGCCTAGTGGCTAGCATTATCAAGACCAGCTCTGTCCTGTCTTACTGACTCTTTATCTTTCAGCACTCAATATACATTTATTAGATGCCTACTTTGAGTCAGGTACGCTGTTTTAGACACTTGGAATAAAAAAAAAAAGCAAAATTGTCCTCAACAATCTTATATTCTTTGAAGTGGAGGATGGGGGAACAAGATGTACATGGAAAAAGAAATATTAAACATAAACAAAGTAATTGGGGTGTTCTCTAGTAGCTATGGAGATCAGAATAGAGTCCATATAAAAAGGTGATTTTTGAGGTAAACCGTGATTGAAGATAGAGTTACTACAAGTCTCAAGTGAGATCCTATTCTGGTTAACAGATAAGTTGTTCAAATTTTATTTTTTTATAAATATGGAACTGGGGAACAATGAATCCCTAAATGTCATTGAACATAATGGCATATTTATACAAAGAATTATAGACCTAAAGGAGTTACTTTAGGAATGAGAAACAGATTTTAATGAAGTCAAGCTTGAGGATAGAAGAGGCTTTTCTTCAGCACTTAGCTGAAGAAAAGAGACTTCAGTCATACAGTGGTGTAATGCAGCTGTTGGCATATGATAAGAACATAGAGACTCCCTGTTTGAGTGAGAATTCCTTTCATTTAGTTAAGAATCCAGACAGGAAGAGTCAGAATCTTGGGAGTTCTTCCAGTTCTGCAAATTTTATCCAGTGTTATATTTCTTTTTCTTCCATGTAAGACAGATCACACAGGCCCTTATTTTTTCTAAGACAAAGCCTTTTTGTGTCTGAATTAGAATATGATCAGTATTTAGAATGTAAAGGAATAAAAATATTTTGGCATGAGTAAAGGATTTTTTCTCTTATGGAAAAAATGGAGAGATCAGGAAAAGCCCTACAGAGACACAGAGAAGAGGTGGAATGTGGAAAATTATTGACATTATGCAGGCCCATTTGATGAAGATTTTGTGTCTTTAGTTATTCAGCTTGCAGGTTGGAGTATAAGTGTAATCTGTTTTGGTTCCAAAGATGTCCACAGAAGCAACATGGGACTCGGTCAGCAAATAATTATTAAAGACTGAGACACAAGAAAAAGTAAAAGTCCCTGCTGTCTATGAGCTCGCAATCTTATGGAGGAGACAACACACAGGCTGAAATATTCAGAAAAAAGCTACTAAAATTAAGGGGAGTGGGAAAGCCTTCATGTAAAAGTTGGAATTTTAACCACGACTTAAGGAAAATCATGAAAGGAGGTAGAGATGAGGAAATTCACACAGTATAGCCAGTGAAAATGCAGAAAGTAGGGAGATGGAGTATCTTCTTGTTTGAGGAACAGCAAGGAGGCCAGTATAACTTGAGATTCCCTGTGTATCCCTTTGGTCTTTTAGTTTTTAGGAATTACATTTCTTGGATAAGGCTTACCTTTTACCTTTTTTTTTTTTTTTTTTTTTTTTTGTAAGTTAATTTTCTTTATAGTCCATTCCTTGAGTTTTAATTTCATTTTTAATGTCTTCATTTCTTGTAGGTATGCATGTCCTTATGGAAAATCCTTTTTTTTTTTTTTAACATTAACATGCTACTTTTAGAATTACATATTCATGGGGCAGCTAGGTGGTGCAATAGATAAAGCAGCAATCCTGAAGTTAGGAGGACCTGAGTTCAAGTCTGGTCTCAGACACTCAACACTTCCTAGTTGTGTGACCCTGGGCAAGTCACTTAACCCCAAATGGCCTCAGCAAAAAAAAGAGAGAGAGAGAGAGATTAAATAGAATTGCATATTCATTTTAAGGTACCTCTAGATCTATCAGAGTTTTTGATACTCATTGATATTTTCTATGACTTACTAATCTTTAGTTCCTGAATAACTTTTGGGTGGGGAAAATAGATCACATCAACACTGCATTCCATCATGATACCAGAAATGAAGAGCGATATACTTTAGATGTTTTTCCACATTGATCGACTTATAAATATGATATGCTTCTTTTCTTGACCAGGCAGTTGGGATCTGAGCTGGGATTTGAACCTGGGTCCTTCTGTCTAAAAGGCTGGTGTTCTATCCATTGCACCATCTCATTGAGTTGTCCTCAGTATGCTTCTTTAAAATGGAAATTGGTGGTTCTTTCCATTTCTTTTCCATTCTCCTTTATTTTTATTTCTTTACATTATTCACATAACTCTTTGTAAATCATCTTTTTCTGTTTGGCTCCCTGTTAAGTTCAAATCATAGAATTCATGGAATAGAACTTTAAATTCATACAGTTTGTGGAACTGTGCTATTGGAGTCTTATTATTCCTATTTGTCTTCCACTTAAGACTCAGGTTGGTAGTGCTGAAGCTACTGTTTAAAACCTGTCTCTCCAACAATTCTTTTAGTTGTTTTTTGTTTTTAAGAATTGCAATCAATAACTTTACATTTTAACAGTGCTCTTTCCAAATACCTTCCCCCCTCTCTATGTCAGAGAACTATTTTTCTCAATTCTCAATTTCTTCAATTTCTCAATTCCATTGTTTTTCTCACAAAGTAGAAAACGTATAGTCCTGTCTATGATCAAGCAATCCACTTACATGGTAATTTGAGAATCAATCCATAAGGGAAAACAAATGAAAAAGAAAAATACAAAAGGAAGCCAGATTTTAATTGCATTGTCCATTCTTGGTCTGTAAAATGGGTTTGCTTTTTCCTGTCAGGGAAATGAATGTTGTATATGTTGTCAATATCAGTTATTTTTGCTTAATTGACTTCCTTTTTTTTAGTATTCAGCACTTGGAGTAGGAAAGGATATATCCAGAAATCATAGTGGGTGTAAACGAATGAAAAAGCATTTATTAAAGTGCTTACTGTTTTTGTTTTATCAGACACTGGACATATAACTAGAGCAAAGAAGACAGTCTGTGTTCTTAAGAGACTTGTTCTTTTTTGGGGGAATAACAAATTAAATTTTAGCTGCAGGACTGATGAAGCGGCCCAGGAGGCCTTGGGGGTACAGCAGTGGGTTGGATGGCAAGGTCTCATGTGAGAGGTTCTTGGACTATATACATTGGTCAGATAACAGGGAGGGGAGAGGATTATAAAATGAGGCAAGATAGATGAGAAAGCTTAGTGCTCTTGTCTCATCAGATGAAATAGAATTCTCTTGTTATGATTCTCGTCTCATCTAAAGTCCTGGGAGTAGTCAAATCCCCTAGTGAAAGGGTAAGAAAAAGGAATATATGGTGTTTCCAGTAGTAGTAGGAAAATCATAGATGGGTTATTAAGGTGGCATGAAGGAGAACAAGGAAATGAAAAGGCAGGACTGGAAGAGTCTCCTGGTATGTAATGTTCTCTTTTCTCTAAAATATAATCGTTTTCTGGGAGCAGGTTTCTTGGGGAGCTTCTGGAGGCAGCCTTAGTTTCAGTTCAAAGTATAATTGCCTCAAACGCAGCCAGGTGTTAAAAGTTCAAATCCTTTATTGTCTCTTCCAAAATAGCCTGGTTAGTTTTTTTAGAGGCCTCTCTCTCTCTCTGCTTGGTTCCATGAGCTCTTGCAGCTTGTCCTTTGCCTCTGCCAGCTTCAGCCTCCAGCTCTTTCTGAACCTTGGTTCTGAATCTTTTCTCAACTGAATTCTGGCTCTGTCAGTCTCCTCCACTGACTGACTTCACTGACTCTAAGAGCTTCTTATATATGATCTTTTAAAGGTGTGAACCCAAAGGTTGACTCCTTCTCTGAGAGAGTGGGATTGTGGGAGGTGTAACTTTGTGAATCTCCTGGACTTGTGAACTCTAATGTGTGAACTCTCAAAGGTGTAAACTTAAGCATTTTTTCTATCAATTCCAGTGAGTTAATACTTTGTAAGGATTCTAACAGGTAGTGGCCTTTAAAAAAAAAAAAAAGAAATTTGATAGGGTCATCAGTACTTCTTATTTATTATTTTTTAGGGTAAAATCTTGCTATACCTATACACACATGTATTCATTCATACCCTTAAATTTCATTAATCCCTTTTTAATTTAATTTTTTAAATTATTTTTTATTCTTTATTTAATTTTTTATTTATTTTATTAAAAATTATTTTATTCTTTAATTTTTAAAATTTATTTATTTAATTATCCATTTAAAAATGTTTCAATTAGCAAAAATTACTTTTCCACTTCAATTTCCTCTCTAATTGAGAAGAAAAAGTCAAAATCTATTACAAACAAGTACAGCAAATGAAAATGAATTTCTACATTGGCCATACCCTCAGATATTTTTCATTCTGTATTCTGAGTCGTTCACTTTTCTGTTATGAAGCATGGTTTCATCATCAGTTCTCTGGAATTGAATAACTGGATATAAGAGCTTCTAATTTCCTCAAAATTGTTGACTTTTACTGTATTTCTGTTACTGTAAAAATTATCTTCCTGATTATTTTTACATCTGCATCAGTTGAAACAAATCTTTCCAGTTTTTTGGCAATCATTTCTGAAGATGGCCACTGCACCCACTTCTCTAAAAAGTGATAATTTACTTTTCTTCATTCCAGATTACTTTCCAGATCTGTTGAACCAATTCATTGCTCTGTCAACAGTATTTTATTGGGCCACTTTTTTGTCACCACTCTTTTATGTTTTTTTATTACCTTTGTTACCTTTTCTTCCTTGTACTGTGAGGATATGAGGTGAAATTTGAGTTTTTAGTTTGCATATACATAGCATTTGGGGGGGGGTGTCATTGATAATCAGTTTCTTTTAAAAATTGTTAACACTTTTGGCATTTAACATGTACATATGGTACTATAATTAGATATTGGATATACTCTTAAAATGAGATGCCTTTGAAAAGGAAATAAAAATGATGTATAGTCTGAGAAAAATTGTATCCCACTGCTGCTTTGTTTTGGAAACTGTTTTCAAATCCCAGAATTCATAGATTTTTCATAGTTGAGGATAAGACTTTCACCCAATACCCTTTCCTTTTCCACTCTATGACTTTGAATTCTTGCATCATAGCAGCAGCAGGTAGTGTTCCTGGAGATTCTCTCAATTCCTAATTATCCTATTCCAAGTATGCAAAGAAAGAGGGAACAACATGTTGTTAGGCTTTGTATTGAGATTCCTGCAGAACTCAGGACAAGGATATAAGCTACCTCATTTGAAACCTGCCAGGGAAATGGATGAGTCTTTGTCAGTTTGTAGTGCCAGCCCTCGGAGTCTGGACATAGGCTCTTCCTGCTGCTCAAATTGCTGGAGAAAGCTATCTCTACTGTGTCTCTGGTAGAACAACACAATTGTGGGATATTGTTAGATTTTGGGGAAAGATGTGTTTTTTGATTGAATCAATACAAAGAAATCTTTGTTGAATTACTTGTTTTCTTTTATTCTGACAGGCAGTGTGTCACAACTTATCCATTATTCCAGCTCGAAGGCAGTGTTTGGATGTTCTACAAAGTGCTATCAGTAAGCATATGGTAAATAGATTTTTTTATTCCCTGTTGATTTTAGACTGAGTTGTGTTTTTTTTGTTTTGTTTTGTTTTTTAAGTACTATGGGTGGTATTATGATAGAAAAGGGACATTAAACTTTCTTTACTGCACCTTGGTTCTTCCTTGGGGATCTGCTCTAAGGACCTTCCTTAATTATATGCTATGAAAAGATCATTAGACTAGAAATCAGATCTGACTTGTAGGAAGTTCAACTCTGCTACTATATACTTGTCTGACCTTGGATAAGATAGTTAACACTCTTGTGCCTCAGTTTGTTTAACTGTAGATGGAGTGGATTGGACCTCAAGATTTCTAAGAATTGTGGATGTCAACTTGCATGACTATATATAATTCTAAATCGACCTCAAATGTCACCTGGTTCTTTGATTTAGCCTTATGGTCATCTTATAGCAGACGTTCCATTTATACCTCTAAAATTTCCTTTATGTAGAACAAATAATAACTTGTTGAGGAAGTGATAATAAATAGGTCTCAGTGGCTTAAAAAAAAATGGAAAAAGATGAGTAAAGGTAATAATAGAGCATAGTTTCATGAAATCCTATTCTAGCTGTGGTTGGGAATTTTTCATGACTTTTACCTTTCATGCTTCCATGACTTCTCACAACTTTCTTTCCCCTCCTGCCTTTGCTATCTGGCATATGTCCAGTGAATCAATTAATTTAACTCATTTTTTCCCCAAATCCTCCATTTCAGTTTCTATGCCATAGCACTGTCATCTTTTTTAGTCACCTAGGCTCACAAACCTCAACTCTTCATTCTTTTTTTAACCCTAAATTTTCATACTTCGTTCCTTTGCACCAGATATCTCCCATGCTCTCCCACTTGATCTCTTCCTCAATTTCTCATGCTTTCTTCAAAACATCTCAGATTTCATCTTGTACAGGAGGCCTTTACAATCCCCTCATGCTTTCCTCTAATATTACCTTCTGTCCATTCTGTGTTTGTTTTGGATATTTCATATGTTGTCCCTCCCATTAGAATGCTTACTCCTTAAAAATCTTTGCTTTTTTTCTATTTCCAAAGCTTTAGCTCAGTAAGCCTTACAGGTAGTTAGCACTTGCTTGCTGATCATTACTGGCTGAAAAGTTTTTCCTTCTGAAAGTCCACAGGAGTAACAATTTTATGGTAATAGCATAAAGCAGAGGTGTTAAACTTAGTACAGTAACTCATGAGTTCCAGAAGCAGGTTAAAATAAAATTAGGAAATGTTTAAAATATATATATATATATATATAGCACACTATTGATAAATTTTAATTTTGGTTTCCTAAGACTATTGACTTCCAGGATCTTTTTTTTTTTTTTGAGATACCATTGGCATAAAGGAGTTTAATGATTGGCAGCTGTACATATATTTATCATGAATGTACATTGAAGCTCTTAACAAGTAGGCTTCATCACTTAGATTTGTCTAAAAATGTTTCTTTAAGGGAAAGAAATATGGTACTTCTCTTAAGAATAAAGGGTGCTGTGGATTAATGAATTGTTAAATAATGTAATGCTGTACTAACTGTAAAAATGTATGTATATTCCTAACTTTCTAGAGAATAGTTCATGCAAGGTTAAAAAAAAAAAGGCCAGATTTTTAAATATTCACATTAAAATTCAGTTATTTGAGTAGCTAAAGTTGTGTTCTTACATGCAATTGAATTATTCAAGGAGAACACTTGATAAGAGTTAATTGTCCTATGTATCATTTAGAAATCACAGGTGCATGCCTGATGATACTAAAGTCATTGTTATTTTGGAGATTAATTTCTCTGGAAGCTTAAAAAATCGTGAAGATATTTCTGACTAGCATAGGTCTAAGTAAGATCTAATAAGGAAATTCAGGGGAAAAGGACATTAAAGGAAATATTAATTCAGTCATGTTTTTTCTTGAGATTACTTTTTAAGATAATTTACTATAGGAATAAATTCTCAAGGGAAAATAAGAACTTTGAAGCAAGGATGTTAGGGACCTGTGTGTTAAATTAATTTAAAATAAAAGTGCTTTAAGGATGACTTTGAACTGAGCCTGTTTCAAGGTGGGAGTGGGGAGGCTTTGTAAGGAGGTGTGGATAGCATCTTTTGTAAATGTATAATTAACCTCTGTCTTTTATATCTAGGCTGGATTGTCTGTAATCCCAGATAGCACTGCTGGATCTATTTTATGTGTTGTGAGTAAGCTCCTGGATCAAGCTTGTGTACTTACTGACACAATATATAAGTTTCTAGCGTCTTGCTGTTACAGTCTTCTTCACTTCCTCCTCACATTAGAAAAAGCGGATGCAGAGCATATGAGAAAGAGGTAATGGTTTGCATTTTCCACAACTTCTCTTCTCTTTTTATTTTCACCTCTACTCTGCATTGCATTCTCTCCGTCCAAAAGGGGAAAGTTTCTTCAGTGAATTTTCTTACTATACATGTTAGAAGTCTCATGGGGGGGGGGGGGAGGAGGAGCATCCTAGATTTATGGAGGATGAGCTTATTTATTTATTTATTTTTTTTGGGGGGGGGGATGGTTCTGGCTTTATTGGGAACCTTTCAGAATTCTTGGAATTTAAAATTTGTTTTAAAGAAGGGCTTTTTAAATTAATTCATGGGTTTTTTGTGTATGTAGATACATAGTTTAAAGTGCTATTTAGAATACTAACCGAATTTTGAATTGTATTAGGCTTGTTCTATCATTTCTTGGACTCTCAAAGTTGAGATCAGATTTCTTTCTCTTTTGCTGGATCCTTATCCAAATCACACCCAGGATTCTGTCATGGGCCCTTTTCTCTTTTGCCTCTCTGCTATATCACTTTGTGATCTTCTCAGCTCCCATGAATTTAATTACAGTCTCTATGGTGATGATTCTCAGCTCTATGTGTCTTGTTCCATCTCTCTCCTGACCTCCATTCTCACATCTTCCAACTGTCTATCACACATCTCCAACTCAATGTCCTGTAAACAACTTAAAATTAATATGTCCAAAACTGAACTCATGATTTTCCCCAAACCTTCCCCTTTCTTACTGTCAAAGTTAACTATTTCACTTTTTTCATCACTGGAATACTCTCCCTCCTCTCCTTTTTTTTTTGACACTGCCAAATTCTGGTGCACATTCTTATCACTTCATGCCTAGATGGCATTGACCTGCTGCTGGATCTGCCTGCCTTAAGTATCTTCCCCATTCCAATCAATCCACTATTCAGAGACTAAAATGATTTTCCTAAAGCACAGTTCTGATTCTATTCAGTAAGTTTCAATGACTCCCTGTCACCTCCAGGATTTAATACAAAATACTGTGTTTGGCATTCAAAGCCATTCACAATTTAACCCCCTCCTTCCTTTCCAATCTTGTCACTCCTTTCTTTCTGCCACACTCTTCTGCCTGCTGACACTGATGTCTTGGCTGATCCACAAATATGCCTCTACATCTCTTGGCTGTAGGCATTTTCTCTTTCTGCTGTGCCTGGAATCTTTGCCTACTGGCTTTCCTGGCATCTTTTAGTCCTAACTAAAATCTCATCTTTTTCAGAAAGCCTTACCCGACTCCTCTTATTTTCAATGCCTTCCTATAATTATTTTCTTTTATATACATATATATATATATATATATATATATATGTCACTTTGTTTGCATTTTGTCTCGCCCATTAAACTGTAAAGTCTATGAGGGCAAGGACTGTGTTTTGCTTTGTTTTGTGTCTCTAGCGTAGGTATTTAGTAAATGTTTATGGAATGATCCGTTTATTAAGCACCAACTTACATTTCTGGCATTGTGCTAGGTACTGGGAATACAAGCACAAAGAATGAAAGAATCTGTTCTCAGCAGGAGATTACATTCTAATAGAGCAGACAAGTACATGCAAAATACACATTTTCAAAAATATAATTACAAATATGCAGAGTAATTAAATATCAGATAATTTGAGAGGAAGGTCACAATTGGGGATCAGAAAACACTTCATGTAGAAGATTTGTGCTTGAACTATATCTTAAAGGAAGATATCCTTAAGATATGTTGTTGTGGAGATTAGAATTCCAATTCTTATCCTGGTATGTAGGGTAGCTTGTACAAAGGCAAAGCTGTGGGAGATAATGTACTATGGGAGGAACTAAGAATTAGGCTGACTGGATTGCAGACAATAGGAGAGGGAATAATGTCCACTAAGGCTGGAAAGATAGAGGCCAGATTTTACACAGCTTTAAAAACTAAGCAGAAGACTTTATATTTTATCCTAGAGGCAATAGGAAGCCAGTGAGTACTTGGATAAGAGAATCACAGGTCAGATCCATGTTTAAGGAAATTTATTAACAGGTATCTATAACAGTGTAGTTTCAGTGATAAACCTCAGGAAGAGAATTCATTTAGGAGATTTATAGTATTCTAAGCAAGGGATTATGAGATCTGAACTAAAGTATGCCTAGATAAGTAATTAGATGTGAGTTATGTTGTGAAGGGAGAAATGGCAAGATTTGGTCAGTGATTGAATTTGTGTGGGCAGGTGAAGAATTGTTGATGCTGAAGTAATGTACTTGAGAAGTTGGAAAGATGGCCTTTAATATGGAAGAAGGGAGGGAAAGGTAAATTTCATTTTGGACACATCAAATTTAAGATGTTTCTAGGACATCCAGTTTGAAATGTTTTCACTTGTTCACTGAGGGCTTAAATTGCTTAATGTCAGAAACTCAGTTTCCCTATCTGTGAAATGAGAATAATATTTGTACAACCTTACAGGATTGTGTTAAGTAAAATGTTTTATAAAACATTTTTAAGTATCAAATAAATTTGATCTTGTTACAATCAGACTGTTCATATTCTTTCATCCTGAATCTGGAATAGTAGAACCAAAGTAAACGGTATCTGTGGCATTCCTTTTTTGTCATTAATTTTTGTGACTTAGTGTTGGCTCCTAGGCATTACCTTATTCCATTCTAAAGGCTCTGAAAACCCAATGTCCTAGAATTTTGCCAGGAATCTACACTCTACTTCATTCTCTTATTTCTAAGTTCTGCTTTTTTTCAGTTATATGTCTAGTGATCAATTTTCACTGGTTGTTTTGGTTTTGGTTCTTTTGGTCAGTTTCTTCTCAGTCTAATGGTCTGTTTAACTAATATTAGTAATATATTAGTGTTGTTATATTACTATTTGTTGGGCCTGATAAATTATACATTATCAAGTTTTCTGAAAGCCTTGGGGCCTTTGTAGTATATTTACAAAATTTTCTGTCTAATGAAATTCATTTCTTCCTCATTAGCTTTTGTTTGCTGTTTTCAGCTATTCAAATGTGTTGTCCTGTTAAGTGAATATTTTTGTTTGGGGGAAAGAAGAGATGAATCTTTTCACTGCTAAATTCTTTATAGCTCTTCTTGATGCCTGTCCTTTTTATCTGCAGGGATAAATTATGGGGATCCTGTATTTCAGTATTGGCTGTTCTACCTCGAGTACTAAGATTGATGCTCCAGAATCTGCAAATCAGTAAAACATGTCAAGAAGAGTTGCCAGTTGTTGCTCAGCTGATTCGCTTACTATTGCAGCATGGACCACTTCGAGTGCACATGATGACAAATGCACTTCTGGTACAGCAGATTGTCAAGGATATCATGGTAAGAAGTTTTTTCAGAGATCATTTCTTGGGTTTTAGCATTGAGATAATATTGTAGTCTCAATAGAGTCCTGATTAGTTTCAACAGACATTCTGGCCAAGGTTGGAAATAGATTGTACCTTTGTGCTAACTAATGCAGGATATCCTTTGGTGTGAGTGCTTTTGCTTGTATTTCCTGGTTCAAGCAGCATTCAGAATTCTAGCTTTGACAGTTTGTGATGATCTCACACCAAGAACCCTTATGTCAAAGCTGTGAAGCTGCATAGAATATTGGCCTTCTGCTACATTTGATTTTGTGGCTAATAGTATTTGAAATTAAGAGGATCCTAGATGTCAAGCTGGAAGAAAACTCAGAAGCTATCTACTTCAGTGGTCTTCAAAAATTTTGATCACATTGTGTGGATTATTTACTTATCAATAAATGTTATACTAAGAATTTTGTACATGATAAAACTTGGACAATAATGAGCACCTTAAAAGGATGAGATTAAATAAGATTTTATTCCAAAAGGAAGTTGGAAGAGTTTATTGCTTTAGAAAAAGTAATTTGGCTCTGTGCAGTATGGATTGGAATGGGGGAAGACAAGTAAGCTATTTCAGTAGTTGATGGTCTAAACCAAAAGCCCTCTGGTAACTGAAGCAGCTAAACTCCATATCAGTATTTGAGGGCATAGAAAAGGGTGGGTGGGAGATGTGGATATTTAAAAAAAAACAAAAACAAAAACAAAAAAAAACCAAAAAAAACCATTTGGCCATTCACTGGATATATAGTATTGTCTTAAGTTTCATGTGCCTTTTTCACTGTGTCTTGCTGCTTCTTAACAGCTATTCCTTAAAGATAAGTAATTCCAGTTGAATTGTTGGTTTTGAAAGATTTTTTACTTCTCTAACTCAAGTATTTTAATTTCAAATGGAAGACATGCTTCTTTTGTTCTAAAGATGGAAAAATTATTGTGGTTATTATATTAGGTAAGTTCTTTTTTCAGTCATCAGAATCAGAAATATCTCTTGTCTTATAAGCTACTAGGAAAGGTGTGTGCTTGGTGTCCTCACTATGTTTAGGATTATGTAAAATGATGGAGGAAAGTTAGAAAAAATACTTTTTGTCAGTAGAGTAGAAAGAATATTAAATTTTTGGTCAGAAAGATCTTGGTTCTAGTAGATATGCATGTGGATAAGTCATTTAACTTTTTGACCCTTAGTTTGTCAGTGCACTGACTTCTCTGCAAAATAGGGAATGCCTGTGGTGCTTACCTCACAAGAGATCATATCTATAAACATACTTTGCAATCTGTAAAAGCCTGCTACAAATCTTGTTCCTCTTTTCATTGAAGGACCCTGAATTATAGGATTAGATTTGTCTTCCAAGTATCACTTGTACACATTCTTTCATCCTTTTCCTTTCAAACTGAACTCTGGTAGTAATCACTTTTAATTTCATGTATTGGTAGAAAATGGGTTTTTAAAGTTTTGTTATGTCATCTCCTTTAAGCCTGTCACCTTCTCAGTCGTGTTTTTAAAATGCATTAAATGAAAATGTATAGAAATAGTTATTTTTTTTCCCTCCAAATAAGCTCCCTTTGGTCAAGAGCTCTTGTCCTAAATGGACCTTGGAGTCTGCCGTAGGATTTCTGTCTTTTTTCTCCTCAAGGTGTCCTTTACATTCTCCCTAGGTCGTTGTCGTCTTTTATCCCTCTCCTGCTTGTTAGTGCTTCTCTGAGCCCATCTTCTCTCGGGATGGCATTGGGAACACATCTTCTCTTTGGAAACATGTCAGGATACTAGTTTTAGCCCAGTTTATCTCATCTTATACAAAACCTAGGATTGCTAGGATTATTATTATGACATGTAATTTGTTTGAAACAGAAAACTTGAACTCATCTAGTATTTATTTTGCCTGATGAGACAAAACAAGGTATGATTATTTTCTGTCTTCACTGTAATCCATTGTTCTATTTGGCCCAGGTTATTTACTTTATCCTTTTGTCTTGGTTTTGTGCTTGCTTTGGACAACATCAGATGACTCTTTAAGGAACTGTGTGATTCTAATGCTGGAGGTTTACTGTTACTAAAGGAGGAGTAAAGTGCAGCAAGTGTTTTCTTTTTTAATTAATGAGCTTTTATTTTTTCTCTCCCAATTCCATTGAAAAAAAAGAAAAAACCCTGTAACAAAAACATACATATAGTCATCACACACCACAAATCTGCATCTGTCATTTTTGTCTCAGGAGGTGACTTTGTCATTGGTCTCTTGGTTTCAGGACTTAGACAGTTGTTTTTTTTTTTTTTTAATGATATGGTTATATAAATTGTTTTCCTGAGTCAGCTCATGCAAGTATTGCCAGGTCTCACAGGAATTAATCTTTTTTGTGATTTATGATACAATGGTATGTTATTAATTTTCCTATAACATAAATTGTTGAGCCATATCCCAATTCCTGGACTCCCCCCTTTTCTATTCCACTTATATAAAAATATTTCTATGTATGGGTCTTTTCCCTCTTTGTCTTTTGATTCTTTTGCTGTTTAGTAAATGTCTGTCCCAGATATTTGCAAGCAGTATGTCTAAAGCAGTGCCTCAGCTAGGGGGATGCTATTTCTTCTGCTAGGAAAATTGGCTATCCCTGATTAAGACCTATAACTTCCAGTGGCTTGTATTAATCTTTTTTTAAAAAAAATTTTAAAAATTGATTTAAATTTGGTTGATATCTTTAACTTTATATCACTTTCTTTTGTCAAAATATTACTCCCTTTTCCCAGAGAATCATTTTTTTATGACAGAATTTTACAAAAGGGAAAGGAAGCAGTTCAGCAAAATCTGACACAGAATTCTAATGTGCAGTTTTCAATGCTTATATTCCCTTTCCTCTGGATAGAGGGAAGGAGGAGGTGCACTTGCATATCTCTTTTTAAATAACTTTGACTTTTACTGGCTACTTTCCAACTAAGGACTCTTTAAAATTATTCTTTCTCTACTTTTGAAGAAAGTGTTTTTTTTTTTTTGTTTGTTTTGTTTTGTTTTTTATGAAACACTTCTCATCCGTCATACTGAGAAATCAAAATTAGATGGGCTTTTGACTCAATTGGTGGGCAGACAAGCCAGGCTTAGTTGACATCACTGCTTTGCTAAGATGATTTTAATCATACTTCTGTTTGAACTATCTCCAAGAGAGCTGGTCCCAAGGCCAGTAGGGAAGGGAGTAAATCTTACCTCCGAAACTTACTATCTCTGGACTAGATGCTCAGTGTTGTCCAGGCTCATGGTCACATCTTGCTTCACTAGAAATCCTTTAGAGGGATCAAGGACTTTCCCCCTTAAGTTATTGGCTAGAACTGCGTAAGCTGGAGGTAGAGAAATGTTCCAAGCAGTATATGCATTCATTTGGGGATAGGATCTTAGAAAAAAATTGGCTTGGAGCTAAGTATGTATAGGGTTTTCAAGACTGAAGAAAGTACATACAGCATTTCCATAATTTAAGTAGTGTAGCCTTTCCTCGAATGGGGCGTTGTTGGGGAATCATTCCTCTGAAAATTCACTATCTTCAGAAATCAGATTTAGTTGTACATAATATTTTCATTGTTATACTTTGTAATTCATTTAAAGTAATGTGCAAACCACTCTTGTAGTGACCCCAAGGAATAGCTCTGTGGCCTGGTGGATATTACAGTCGAGTTAGAAATGTTGCTAGATCTGTGGTGATTTCATGTCTAGCAGAGATGGCAAAGGGAACTTCAGGAAGTCTGTATTAGGGGGAAATGGGCATAGATGCTGTTAAATAAAAACACATGGCAAATATATCACAAAACAAAACCTGTGTCTGCCAAGACTTGGAGCAGAGGATACTAATTCTATTTTTTTTTTTCCTCCTGCAGACAGTGAAGAGTGGAGGGACTCAGGAGCAGTGGCTTACAGACCTTCATTACTGCTTCAACATTTACCTGGCCAGCCGCCCCCACGGCTCTGGGGCAGTTAGCACAGTCTGTTGAGGAGACACAATTTTAAACTGTTTACTTCTGTATTATTTTGAAAAATAAACATTGGAACAATATTTGTCAATAAAGGTGAACTTTAAAGAAAGTTGGATGTGTATTCCTTTCCTGTACTGTGACAATGGATTGAAAACATGGTTTCATCATTATTGAGTATTTATGAAAAATATTCAAGCCACCTTGCTCTTTTTTTGTCTTGCTATACACAGTGGAGCTCTCCACTTAATTATCAAATCTGTTTTTCAATGTGTGGTGTTAAAATGTTATATATTATAATTGCAAGCAAATTTTCTATATGACAACCCTGATGGTGGGTTTCATATGATTTTTTTTTTTATTACCATATTCTTCTCTTAATTCCATTAAGGTTGAGTGTCATGTCACTGTACAGCTATCTAACTGCAATATAGACTAACTCACTTGATAATTTAGGTAATCTGGGCTATTGAGATTTATACATTCAGATAATTGTTTTCTTCTAACCATCTGTGGTTGATAAAGCATTTTATAGCTTGTGGTTAATATTGCACAATTACTCAGCAGGAAATGCAGGGGGTAGTAAAATTCACTAGCACTTCTCTTTTCTTTGTTGTGGAAACCTTCCCAATTAAAAGTGGTCATCTTTAAAAAGAAAATAGAAGGTAGTTAACTTACTCTGGGCCTATATTCATCATTTGGTTACACAGACTAAATAGGTCTCCTAGGATATGTAGGATATGGATAAAATGCAAATTTGGAAAGATCAGAAGTTCTAATATAATTTCTGATGCAAATTTGGGTCTGTTTTGATCATTTTCTCTTTTCTCTCTTTCCTAGCTGAGGGCAGAGAAAGCAAATGTGAACCAACTTAGAAGTATAGAATACAGATTCCTTTGCTTATCCCATTCCCTGTTGGGAATGTTCAGCAGTGAAGAAACAGAGATGGCTATTTCAGATACATCTATACACATTTTTAGTGGTGAAGGTTATGTTCTTCATGGCGTACAGATACTCAACTTGTGATAAAGTTGCATGTATGTCTCTTAAACTTCTAACTTCATAGGCTACAAACATGTCTTTAGGTATCATACTATAGACTCCTTCCAAGTTCATACCGAATGAGACTATTCTTTGCGTCTGATATTTAAGTTAGACTTGAAGGTAGGATCTTAAGTAAATCCTAAGGAAATTTTTGTAACTGAAGCTTTTTAAGGTTAGGAGAGCCTAAGGACTTGGCAGAATGGTAGAAGTTACATTGTTGAGGATACTGACTTGGAAATTATAGTGAATTCATTTAAAGGGATTGTCTGAAAGTACCATTAAAGGTGCTTTCCTTATGTAGGCTGTATTATTATTCTGGCTTATTTCCTTTTATTCCACAATCCTCACCTTCGAAAGTCAAACTTGACCTCAGCAGTTCATGGGGAAAGATCTAACCTTACAAGCAATCATTATTACTCAGACTACTTAATGTTTTGCTAATTACCATATTTCCTAACTAGCCGCAGAGAGATTAAGTACCATCATTTGCATGGGCTTTCCCATTAAGAGACATATTATAGGCCTAATAATCCTACTGACAACTATGCTTCCCAGTCATGAAGGTGAGAACATTTATAAAATGAATGGCAATAAATGGGTCCAGCTTTTGACCTCATAAACAAGTAAACTTACTCCAAAGTCGTTTTTGAACTTCTGTAAACATTGCCCCATTTCATGGCTAGATTTTTTTTTTTTTTAAGTGACTGAAATGTGAAAATTTGATGACTGTTTAACAGAATCAATTTTAATGTCCCATCTCTTGAAGACAATTCTTTAGTGACTGAATTTTTGGTTTCTTGTTTTCACCTCAGTAGCTGGTCTCATGTTGTAGGAAAAGTTCCTTGATTTTCCATTATTTTCAAGCACATTTACATACTGCAGGTTGCTTACTGTTAAAACAAAAGCCAACATAGATGTTCCAAGTCATTAATTTTAGTTCAAAAATAAATTCGTTGGGATTGGTAAAATGGTTTTAATTCAACTCTTAATATTTTCTAGCTGGTATGACTTATGGATTGATACTAAAAAAAAAAGTCTGAAATTGATGACTTAAAAACCCTGCAAAATGAGGCTAAGCTTTTATAATCTAAATTTCACTGTGGTGGAAGGATGACTCATTTTACCCCAGTCTGATGGAGCTACTTTCAGACATCAAAAGATATTGGGCAAGGTGGGCAGTTTTTTAAGCCTGTGTCTTCAGTTCTTTGTTTTTTAATCGGGGAAAGGGGAGGGAGAGCAGGTGTCAATTGAGGTTCATTGGAAAAGGGTTCTTTAAAATTCCAAAAGCTGAGGTTCTTCTGGGAGGAATATTTAGAAGAGGGCTGAGGACAGTCTTGGAAGTTTCCATTTAGATTTTTACGGAGCTAGAGGAGTAGGAATCATTTTAGAAATCACTAAGATCATTTAAGGCAATGAAATGGTAAGGGTTAAAATGTCATCTAAATACGGTGCTAATTTCTGCCACATTTGCTGGTTCTCTTACTCTCATTTCTTGGAAGAGAAGCATCAATGCCATCCTTAAGAAATCTCACCTCAGGTTTTCTTGAATCAATAAATATATATGTGATAAGTATTAATTTCTCAGGGATTATGATAATTAAGGGAGAAAATCCAATAATTGCTACATGCATATTTTTGAATGTATACTTTTAAAACCAAAAATTGCAATAAGAATAAAGGAACATTTTAAACATGTAACAGGATTGTGAGTAATCACTTTGAATTAAGATGGGTCACTTTATCAATAGCTTTGTCAAATCATTTGTATTTGAGTATATACAAATACACAGCATACATGTTCATATTCCTATATGTGGCATACATGTACTGTGGTTTTGAAATCGGCTTGATTTTCATGTGTGGTACAGATAATTCAGTTTTATTTTTGGACACAATGGACACATGTGTGGGTTGGTAGGTGGTACAGTGAGTAGAATGCTGGACCTGGAATCAGGAAGACTTCCTGAATTCAAATCTGGCTCAGATACTTATTAGCTGGGTGACCCTAGGTGGGTCACTTAATCCTGGTTTGCCTCAGTTTCCTCATAAGTAAAATGAGTTGGAGAAGGAAATTAAGCCATTCAAGTATCTGCCAAGAAAACCCTAAATAAGGTCACAGATAAAACTGAAATGACTTAAAAACAACAAAAAGGCATGTTTATGTGCTTGTAGATACACATATTTATTACATATGTGTATATATGTATGTATATATGCTGCAATTTAACCTTGACATTCAGCAACATTTACTGGTTAATGTCAATATTTACTGGTTAAAATCAAAGTCAAGAAGCTGATCAATATTTAATGGAAAGAAAATTTCATGTTTTATTAGTGCCTTGGGAATAGGAAAAGAAGTCTTTATTTCAATTAATAATCACTTAAAATTAATATTAATTCATTTAAGGGTTTTTTAGGACCCTATATATGACTGAAAATTGACTACACTTAGCATACATACCATAAACTATTTATTTCAATAGAATTTAATATATTCTTCTAACCCTTTGTCTTCCTGGGGGGGAAAAAGTAACAGAATTTTCTGCCTTATATTTAATGTATATATGATGTTCTTTTCCTTTGCTTTTAAAAAATGTGTTATTAGGCAAACATTATGAAATAACCATTTATGCAACCCAAATCATAGTTTCTTGATGTGTGCACGTGATTATACAAACAGATTTTACTTTTACTGATCCTTGCTAGCTCCATTTGGAGAGATTTGATATAGTGACTATATAAGCTGTATATCCATAAATCAATCAGTTAATTCTCTAAAACCAGAATATTTTAAGTTACAGCTGTTTCATCTGAATGGTAGAACTTTCCAGGATTTAGAAGTTCTACCATTTAAAAACAAACTTTTCATGCCTTAATGACAAATTAACACCCCCCCCCCCAAGTAAATAATTATGGAGAAACTCTTTAGTAGGTACCTAGTTCCACTCTTGTACCAGTTTAACAAGTTTTCTTGAAACCAGCTTGTTACTGATTAAGTTAAACCAACTTGCTCTCTGTAGCATGAGGATGATTGTCACTCATCTCTCCCCAATCCTACTCTTTTTTTTCTTAAACTAAATTAATGTTAGCACTCTGGCAGTTGCTTATCATCTTCCTGGATAGGATTTGCTTATATAGAATAAGACAATCCAGTGGAGAAAGAATGTTACCATAGATACTTATGGTTGGAGGCATTCACTGGACCTGGCATTTGTCACTGACAGCGGTGAACTTATCAAACAAATTCGATGTGGTCATGAACAAAGGGAGTCAATAGGAAAACACATTGTTGAAGATGAAGTTTACTGAACTCTTATTAGTTAGATAAATGAAAACAGGTATTACTATGAAAACAAAAACAAAACACTGGGAAGGCATTCTAATGCTGTCCATTTTCATCACGTTATGAAAGCTAAAGGCCCCTCCACTCTGTTGCAGTAGGGATGGTTCATGACCATGAAAAGGAAAAAATCTCAAACTTTGTCGTTCAGATTCTCAAGTTATTCATCCTCTATTACTTTATGGGGGTAACAAAACAGTTACATTTGAGACAATATTTTACTTTCTTCAATGTACTAAATTTTAGAAAACTGTTAATATATACGTAACTACAGCAATTTTGTTACTTGCCTCCTGTGTCTTATTGTCCTTTTGTTTCTCTACCAGAGTACTTATGAATGTATGTAGTACAGAGTGAAGTGCTAGGTTAGGAGTCAGAAAGATGATGTAATTATAATCACATTGCCCCCTGCAAATGTTTGTATTTTTAGGAGAATGAGCTCAAGTTTTTAATTGGGTTGTTGGTTCCACTGTTGTTAGATCATTTCAATTGTGTCCAACTCTTCATGGCCCCATGAAGGGTTTCTGGGCAGAGATACTGAAGCGGTTTGTCATTTCCTTTTCCAGCTCATTTTACAGATGAGTAAACTGAAGCAAATAGGTTGCCTAGGGTCACACAGCTAGTAAGTGTCCAAGCTCAGATTTGAACTAGGGAACAATCTTTCTGACTTTAATCCGAACACCCTATGTACTATGATACCACCTAGTGGCTCCTTTCCTCTCATTTACTAGTTATTCAAATTTAGCAAAGTGACCTCTGGCCAAACAGTAAACAGATCATTGGGGGAGGGAGAGGGGGAGGCAAAAGGGGTTGGGGAGAGGAGACTCAGGAACTATAATTTGGAAAGGATTCTGACCCACAAAGTGCCTGGAAACAAGAGCAACTTTTTGGGGGAAACATGATCAAGGGAATGCACCGTATGCCTTCTATTTGTCATTCTTAGAAGTTGCATTATGGTATTTTCTTAACATTATTGTTCCACACTATGTCAAACCATTTTCTAAATCATTTTAATTCAATAAACATTTATTAAGTACCAATTCTATAAAGTTAAAAAGGTTATTTGCAGATTTTTTTCCACTTACAAATAATGGTAATATAAATATTTTTGAAAAGCTATGTCATTATTCTGAAAAACTTACTATGAAAATTGCTATCTACCTCCAGAGAAAAAAACTAATGGAGTCTGAATGCAGATTGAAGCATAATTTTTTTGCATTATTTTTCTTTCTTGGTCTTTTTTTTTTTTTTTTTTTTTTTTTGTCTGTGTTTTCTTCTGCAACATGGCTGATGTGGAAATATTTTTTGTATGATTTCACAAATATAATCTATATCAAATTGCTTCCTTTCTCAAGATATGGAGGGAGAGGGAAAGAATTTGGAAGTCAAAAAATTGTTAAAATGAATGTTAAAAAACTTTTACATGTAATTGAGAAAAATAAAAGAAAATCTATCTATCTATTTTGTAATTTCATTGGTGTGAACTCCTACCAGTATATAAACCCATCTGTGACTTAGTAGAAAAGTCCTAGGGAGTTTTAGGGAGTCACCTAATAAACTTTAGGCAATTTGCTCGTGGGTTTTAGTAAGGGCCAATGAAGGAATTTGGACATAGGCAGGTATTGGACTGGAGAGAGCCTTGGGTCTGAAGTCAAGAAGACCCGAGTTAAAATTCAGCCACAGAGTGCTCTATGATTCTAGGCAAGTCGTTTCTCTGTGTGCCTCAGTTTCCTCAAATGTAAAATGGGAATAATAACAACACCTACCTCCCAGGGTGTTTGTAAGGGTCCATTGAGAAAATACAAAGTATATGGCATGGTGCTTGGTACATAATATGTACTAAATAAATCTGAGCAATTGCCATTATACGTTGTGCCATCCTGCTCCTCTCAGACATAAGATTTTTTTTAAAGTTCCTTAATAATGTTTTTATGGTATCTTCCCGATTTTAGAATTGTTGGGTTTAAAATACGATCACTTTGACAACTTCTGCAGTGCTCTGCTACGTCCCCAAAAGTTTCTGCCCCTTCAAAATTTCATCAGCCACATATATGTGTATATATATATATATTTATATATATATGTATATCTTAACTCTGCTAACATTGAATATCATCATTTTTGTGAACTTTTACTAACTTGATGATAAAACACTTTATTTTCAGTAGTAACGGAGGAGGGCATTGGAGAAGGACCTATTATGAGTGTAGAGATCCCAAACCCACTGGAGTTTTTGCATAATGCAAATTCTTTACATAAAACACATTTGCATATCAGCAGTGATTCTTGCCTTGTTTGCCACTTGCATCAATGGTGGAAGAAGCTTCCACAGTCATGAAATTGTTACCTCCTGGAGTACCAAGTCTTGAAATTATGTAGACTATGGTATGTTGGGTAATTTAGTGTGTTATATTATATAGTACCTGCTTGCAGAAAGATAAAAATGACTAGAAATTAAAAGATACAGTGATATAAGGCACTAGACAGAATCAGAAAGATTCTGTTCAAATCCTCTCTTGTACATTTATTAGCTGAACATCCTTAAGCAATTCATTTGGTCTCTCTGTTCCTTAATTTTTTTATCTGCTAGATGGTCTTGAAGGTCCCTTCTAGTCTATGATCCTTTGATTTTTAGTATCCTCTGGATACCTGAGGAAGAGAGCTTGAAATGTTATACATATTGTATCTATCAATGATGGGAGGAGGGCCAGGCAGGAGTGTGTTTAAGCCTGGGGATGACCAAGATGATTGAGATTGGAAGAAAAAATTTATATCCCTTGCCCCTAAAAAGTAGAGTTTTGTGCCCTTATAAATTAAATTCTTTCTAATAATTCATTTTCTTTTTGTGTCCCAGTAGCTCAGTTATGTGACTCTGAAAACAATTTGCCTCTAATTTTAGAGCCTAATGCTAATTGCAGGACTGGGTACCATAGTCTGCTTGCCGGATTGCAAGTAATCTGATTTCTAAGTCACATTTCTATGAAAAGTTTTTAAAAAAGTTAACAAAATACAAACTTGAAATCAAGCAGCCATTAAAACCTTCTAAAATCCTACTCTGGTAACATAACATGGCTTAGAGGTGCATCCTGGGTTCTCAAAGGCCATTTTTGGGGAACGTAAGCCCTGCAGGGACCCACTTTAAAATGTGATCAAGGGACCCCATGATAGGAAAGAGTGACAGATTTGGATTTGAATCCTAGCTCTGCTATTTTTTTTTTTTTTTTTTTTTTTTTTACCTCTGCAAAGCTTCTAGCTTTTTTGGACATTATGTACTTCTTTATAGTTAGTTGCGTGACTCAGCAGTGAGGTCAAGCCAAATGGATCCCTGCAGGCTGCACATTGACTTAGAAAACCACCAATGAACGTTATCCATGTTATATTTATTATATTTTCATTTTCATCTGGTTCTGGCCCTAAGGAGTATTGCCAATGGCTTTCCCTTTGTCTCCACCATATAACTTGTAGGCTCCTTCCAGGTATTAAATCCTACAAATTTGTAAGTGTGGGCCCACTTATAAATTTGGGGGATTTAATACTTGGAAGGAGCCCAGGATAGGCTTGAATGGGACTGATTGGATGAAGTTTTCTCAGTTTAAACCACAGGCAGCAGACAACATTGGTGACCATTGGTCAAGGATGCTTACTTCCTTTTAATCTATCCAATGAAAAGGCTGGGGTCTTTTGCTATTTAACTGGATGTTCTACTTCCTGCTGGTCAGATTGAGCCCATGGCGGGAGCCGGGAAACCTCCTGTGTGTGTCTGGGCCTCTCCCTGAAGGGACTAAATAAATGCTTTCCCTTTGTACCTGAAGATGTCTCTGGTTAGTTAATTTGGAAAAGGGGTCTAGCACCTGTCCCACACAGTGTAGCTAAATTTAGGGGTGAGGTTTATACAAATTTTTTCCCAGCCACAGCCACTGACAAAGACTACTTAGTATATTGAGTGCCTGCCTTGCTTTCTTTTCACATCATGAGAATGTAGCATATAAACCAACTAAAAATATTATCCTTCACTCTTTTTTTTTTCCTCAATAGTATTTTTTTCCAGTTATATGTAAAGATAATTTTTAACATTTCATTATTTAAATAGTATTATTTTTCCAAATACAAGATAATTTTCAACATTTCACCTTTGCAAAACCTTGTTTTAAATTTTTCTCTCTTTTCTTCCTTCCCCCTTCCCTAAGACCACAAGCAATCTTTTAAAGATTAAATATATGCAATTATTTTAAACATATTTCCATATTTGTTATGCTGCTCAAGAAAAATCAGATCAAAAGGGGAAAAAACAGAAAAAAGAGCAAAACAACAATAATGAAATGGGGAAGCTACTATATTTTAATCCACATTCAGTCTCCATAGTTCTCTCTGTGGATACAATTGGCACTTTCCAACATATCTACTGGAATTACTTTGAATCACCTCATTTCAACATTCATTTTTATAAGATTTTGAGTTCCAAATTTTTTCTTTCTCCCTCCTTTACCTCTCCTTAGCTAGATGGTGCAGAGGATAGAGCATAAGCCCTGAAGTCAGGAGGACCTGATTTCAAATCTGGTCTCTGACACTTAATACTTCCTAACTGTGTGACCCTGGCAAATCACTTAACCTCAATTGCCTCAGGAAAAAAAATCTGATATAGGTTATACATGTACAATTATGTTAAACATATTTCCATATTAGTCACATTGTGAAAGAAAAGTCAGAACAGAAGGGAAAAAAATTCACAAAAAAGTGAAAATATTATACTTCAATCCACATTTAGTCTCCATAATTCTCAATTGCAATTTTGTTATAGTTGTTGTTTTGGCATCCTCAGCACTTAACACCGTCCCTGGCACTTAGTAAGTGCTTAATAAATGCTTATTTACTGACTGATTCTCACTAAGAAGTGAAAGGCTGCATCTGTGATGATTAAGGGTGTGCCCATATTGACAAAATCACAGATACCTAAAATATGAAAAAGAACTAAAAACTCAGGGTGTACAAAGAACTAACTCATTAACACTTTCCCAGGCTATTCCTCCAATGTCCGGGGGTTATGTAAATGAGGACAAGATAAACTTGTGGAACAGACACTAAAGATAGTTGAGCAGTGACTGCATGCCCACAAGACTCTGACTTACCTGAGTTTAGGTGCATGGCAGAGAAAGGAGGCTTGGATGAAGGTCTGACAGAATGATGTACTTTCCCTTCCTGAGAGCATCCTAGAAGGAAAAACAGCCATCAACCAATCTAACCAACATAGGAGGCTCATGGCTGCCCCCATCTGAATCCAAATTCTCATCTGAATTGATCCTATTTGTCTATTTATGGGGAGCTGGTATCATGAAGGCCAAGGGGACCTTGGGATTGGGATTCTATTAGAGAATTTCTTTCAGAATATCTTTGTTTTTTTTGTTTGTTTTTTTTTTTAATAGCCTTTTATTTACAGGATATATACATGGGTAACTTTACAGCATTAACAATTGCCAAACCTCTTGTTCCAATTTTTCACCTCTTACCCCCCCCCTCACCCCCTCCCCTAAATGGCAGGATGACCAGTAGATGTTAAATATATTAAAATATAAATTAGATACACAATAAGTATACATGACCAAAACATTATTTTGCTGTACAAAAAGAATCAGACTCTGAATTATTATACAATTAGCTTGTGAAGGAAATCAAAAATGCATGTGTGCATAAATATAGGGATTGGGAATTCAATGTAATGGTTTTTAGTCATCTCCCAGAGTTCTTTTTCTGGGTATAGCTAGTTCAGTTCATTACTGCTCCATTACAGAATATCTTTGTAGGAGCAGCTAAGTAATTCAGTGGAGTTAGGAGGACCTGAGTTCAAATATGACCTTCTATGAAATATCTCCCATATGTGAAATGATAAAGCTGAAAAAGATAATGTATTCAAATATGGCAACATGGATACTCAATGTTTATTTAAAAAAATAGTTATGCCTTCCACATCTTGAGGTTATGGGTGTGATTTCTGTCCCCTGACCATGATGTGGAAAATCTTTGCAAAATTTTTGACCCTCCCTTCATATCAGAGAAGAAGTCTGAGTTATTATGGCATTAAAAAATGAAATGAGTTCATATTATGTATTATTATAATATATTTTATGCATGTCCGAATTTCTAAGCATTTTTTGTCTTCTGCTAGCCTTTGCTTGTCATAAGGTTTCCTCAAAACTCCCCCCCAAATTCCCATTAAATTTTTTATGCTGACCCATGATATATCAACATTGTGATGGGGAAAGTTGCAATATGGAAGTTATAACTGTATATTGTGTTTCTATAGAGCCATATATTTTCATATTGTGTGTGAATGAAGTAATAGATTAGCACTCTAAAAGAAACACAGGTTTATAACTGCATGTGTAAAGAAGGGGATTTGCCATGAAGACTGAAGGAAAATCATTCTTCCAAAGAGTGGGTTTTTAGCATTTAGATACCAAAAAGCATCTGTAGGAATTTATGAAATTAGTTAGTGACCCAGAATAAAAATCACATGGGGACATGTAGCACAGCATTGTCTAAACGCTCTGATACTTTCTAAACCCTTAAAAATAATGTGTGAATTCTTTTGTTCAAGGGAGAATTTCAGAAAATGCTCCTACAAAACCTTCTTCATTGCTGTGTCACAGCTAATTCATGTTTCATATTGGGTTGTACGTGAGAGGGGATGTTTCACCATAGGATCTGAGCATAATAAAGTGAACTTCTTCCCCATCGTTACTCAATTGGGAGAGAAAGAGAATTACCATAGATTTGTTTGAGGACGGCTTGCTTGTTTTGCCTGATGAGGGAGCTGCTCTTGTTGGTAGATTTGGGGGTCTTACAAGATGAGGCTGGTTTCGAGGCCTTAGGGTTCAGCTGTTTCTTCTTAGCAACCTGGAAGAGAAAGGCTGTTTTCTCTTGTCTACACGCATCCTCATCTTCTTCACCTTGATGCTGAGCACTGCAAAGCTTGGACAGTTTCTTTCGTAGCTGGTAACTAAGAAAAAGAAGAGCATTTATTTGAGGTGAGCTAGTTTCGTCTGAATTTCATGAACCAGTTCCCGTGGAAGGTTGTCTGAGGAACTTGGGAATTCACAATGGCTGCTAATTTAGTCAATGAAAAATATTTGTTTAACAAATTTAATTCAATCAGGTATTGTTACCACCATCATCAACTAATTGTGATTGGGCTTTTCCCTAGATATACAATATTATATTGACTATATTTAAAATTAGTGTTTTGTTTTGTTTTTTTGTTAGCTACTCCAACTAAATATGTACTAAAAAATCCAAACCAATTTGTAGACATAACATATATCTGGAGGATGGAGATTTGCAACTTTTTATTAAGTGCATTCAATATGTCTACTCCAATTAAATATGCACCAAAAAATCCAAACCAATTTGCAGATGTAATATATATTTGGAGAAAGGAGATTTATCTGCTTTATTATTTCATTTTCATTAAGTGCATTCAATATGTAAAAGTTTGTTTGGTTTGGTTTTTTACACAGCAACATTTTCATTGAGACTAAGATAAGGCTTATTCAACATCAATTTACAAATTTAACAAATATTTATTAAATGTCTACTAATGGGCAAAACATAGTAGAAGAAGACTGATAAAAGATTTGAGTGAAGAACATGAAATAAAACATCTCAAGTGAGCATTTATTAAGCACTTACTATCTCCCAAACTCTGCATTTATTTCCAGGGACAAAATGGGGAAGAAAGTAGTCCTTGCCTTCAAAAAGCTTATATTTTATTTCAGGCAGCAGAGAAGGGATAAGGTGGACTAAGAAAAAAATTACTTTACCAAAGGGACAGAGAAATGTAATGTCTCTAGGATAAAGGATAGTGAGTGATAGTCTCACTATTTTTGATCCTGGACAGAAAATTTATTTATTGTTTCTATTTCAGAGTACTTCATTTTATTAACCTATGTTTAAAAATTCTTTATATTTTATTGGTGCATGTTATTTTTACACTTGTCATTTCCCATTTTTTCTACTCCTCCATTAACCCCTTCCTCCCTGCTTCTTCCTTTACTACATAGAAAAGTCAATTATGCAGAACCAACTAATACAGTTGGGTTATGTATGCAACCCCACACTTCTTTTAAAAGAGAACTATTTTTCCAGGACCAATATAGTGTCCCAAATGTTTTAGTGAAGTTTGAGCCAAATAAAACTTAAAACTATACAAAAACTACACAAGTTTTAAGTTACATAAAGCTTAGAATTGCGCTAAGATTTTTGAGACAAATTCTTCATAATTAACCAGTTGTAGGGCTCCCCCATTTCTTTTTCTCTCTGGAGCTGTTCTTGCTTAGCTCAAGCCCCAGGCTAGAAAGAACACCACCCCATTTCTTTAGTGAATTCTATCCCAAAGCAGCCAATTCAAAACTTATCAAGAGGGCTGTCACATGAAGAATTTTCTTTTTTCTGGGAACAATTCTTTTACAAATTTTTGATATTTTTCCCAAATCATTGAACTTCAATCCTAAATGGTATTACCCAATTTCACCCCTTCAGGGAACATTTTTTTTCTCTCCAAACTGAGCTTCCTGAATCCAAGTATTTCAAATACCAAGTAGATCTGAATTTGTTCCTTGGTTACTAATGCTACAATTTTTTTTAGTTGTACATCATTCGTTACCATTTATTTTCAGAGTATATAAACTGACATAAGAGAAAAAAAGGTTCTAACAGTGGGGATAATGGTTTTAGCTAAGTTTTAAAGACAATGGAAGTTTGTACAACAGCTACAAACCTGGAATCTCATGAACAACATAAATACTAAATTGACAAATAAATTTCAGGAGTATAAAAGCATTAGTTTTTTTCAATTAAAAATAATTGAACTTCATAATTTCTTTGAAAAATAATGGTGTTATGGAATCTGAGTTTGTTATTTCTTAGACTAGATAGGCATAGGGTACCCTTTTTTTTTTTTTTTTTTTTTTTTTTTGGTGGAGGATACTCTCTTGATGTCCCTTCATCCATTTCCCATACAACATGGTTTCAAGACTCTCTGGCCTCTTGGCTGACCTTTGGTTTGTAAATATTCCTTTTAAAATGTAGACAAGTGCTTGACTTATAGATGAGAAAACAGAGCCAGAGAGGTTGATCTTGGATATGCCCAAGGTTATACAGTTAGCTACCAATCAAAGAATTTAGAGTTCAGGTTTTTTTTTTGTCCTTGAATAATCCAAAGTTAAGATTTGAATTGTCAACTGAAGATTATTTAGAAATGAAACTGAAATATTTTTGAAATTATCAAGTAAATCAACAGAAAGGCAGTTTGAGAAAAAATTCTACAGGAACACACCTACTGTGTGAAACCAGATATGCATGTATGTTCTGAGTCATTTTGGCAAGAGTGAGTATTTATAAAGGAGAAGACTACTCTACAGGCCAAAAGATCTAGACTCTTAAATCGTTATGGCCAGTTCTGGAAAAACTTTGAGATTATGGGAAGACCTCTATAGATGCCCTAGTGGATAGAGTGTTGGGCCTGGAATCAGGAGGATCTGAGTTCAAATGCAACCTCAGACATTCCCTAGCTGTGTGATCCCGAGCAAATCACTTGACCCTGTTTGCCTCAGTTCCCTCATCTGTAAAATGAGCTGGAGAAGGAAATGACAAACCAGTCTAGTATCTTTGCCAAGAAAACCCCAAATGAGAGCACAAAGAGACAGACATGACTGAAATGACTAAACAACACCTGGTTTAAAAAATTTTACAAAAAAGAGAATGGAGGTTTGTAGCTAATCCATTCCCTGGCATAGTGTTTTTGTTTTTGTACATAGTAGGCACTAACTTAATGATAGACTATATACCATGTAGCTAACATTTATATAACACGGCTTTAATGTTTCCCAAGCATGTTATTTTATTTGATCCTCATAATAATGCTGTGAGGAAAATGCTATAATTATTCCTCTTTTACACAGAAGAAAAATGAGAAAGATCAATATTAAGTGAGTACCCAGGATTAGGTGCCTGAGGACAATGAGTGGTCCAGCTTGTGATCTCTGCTTTCTTGTGGCTTAGCTGGGGTGTTTCTGTTGCTGCAACCATTTCTCTAGGGTAGGGGTGGTTGTCACTTCAGGAAGGTTGGGGAGTGGGGAGAAGAGTTGGCAGGGAGCTAGAATGCCTTAATATTCTAATATCTCACAAAGTATTAGACTTTGTGAGTGGTGTAAGTTCACCATTTGGGGGGTTTTGAACAAGTTCAGAATCTACTTTTCTTGATTTGGGGTTTTTGAACAAGTTCAAAATTTATTTTTCCCTTCCTCCTCCACTCCACCATCCCCAATAACCCCTTAATAAAATTGAAAATTGAAGTGGGAGAAATCTACATTGTTTTTGGACAGAGAAAGCTCAAACTTGTTTATCAAAGCCCAGAATTCAATTTCTAGCTTACATTATAAAAGTACTTTAAGGATCACAAAGCATTTTGAGTACATCATCTCATGTGAAACTGATAATAACCCTGTGAACAGTTAGACAATTCTCCTCCCTATTTTACAGATGAAAAAACTAAAGGTTTGAGTTTGAGTAAATTGTTCAGACACACACCTAATAAATGGCAGCAGATAGAGCTCTGAAAACGGGTTACTAAGTCTAGAGCTCTCTCACTGACATCAGCCTTCATGGATGTCAGCCTTGAAACCAGAAAATCCTAGTTTGGGGGAACATTTAAATAAGAGTTAATTTTATCACAGCATTATTAGATTGTAGGTATGAAAAATATTTGAAACTACCTTGGAGGTAGAAGATATATGATAATGATTATTTTAAGGGATGGCAGATGATGAAAGCTTTGGTTGATTCATAAAAGTATGGAGGTGGGGGACTTTAGAGATTATCCAAATCAGTAGTTCTCAAACTGTTTAGTCTAAAGACTCTTTTACACACTCAGTGATTATTGAAGACTCCAAAGATTTTTGTTTAATGTGGAATATATCTATTAATGTTTGCCATATTAGAAATGAAAAGTCTTACTATTATTATGAAACTAGTTTTGGCCTCAAAGCTCCCCAAAAGGTTTCAGGGATCCTCAAGGGTGTCCAAGCACACTCTGAGAACCACTAATCCAGTCTAATCCCATCACTTCCTGATGAAGCAGCTCAGGATAATTTTGACTTGCCTAAAATCATTTGGCTTTTCATTGAGATGACTGAATAGAACCCATAGTTTTGATAAATGTGTGGACTGCACAATTCTAATAAATCCACAGAGATAATTTAAAAAGTACTTTCCTCAAATAACCTTTTTTAGGAAGATAGCACAAGTATTATCTTTCATTCTAATTTTGTGGATGAGAAGACAGACTCATAGAGATGGAATAACCAGAACTTGAATTTAGAACTCCAGTTCTAAATGCTCATAATTTGATTTCTAGTCCTGATTGCATATCAGCCATGATACTAGAGCTATATTGTTGTTGAGTCACTTTTCAGATGTGTCTGATTCTGTGATCCCATTTGGGGCTTCCTTGGCAGAGATACTGGAGTGGTTTGACATTTCCTTCTCCAACTCATTTTACAGATGAGGAAACTGAGGAAAATAAGATGAAGTGACTTATCCAGGGTCTCACAGCTAGCTAATGTCTGAGGCCAGATTTGAATTCCTGAAGATGAGTCTTCTTGAGTCTAGGTCTCCATTTAGCTGCCCTAGCTCTATAGCAATTTATTAAGAAAAAGCTACCTGTGATTGATACTTGATACCACACAATAACAAACTGGATACCATCCTACATGTCATTTTTTCCTCATAGTCTTAAGATAATAAACATAATTAAGAAAGAGTTATAAAACTTTTCCTCGCTCCCAAATACAAATCCAAATGTACCATCAGACAACTTCCTAAGATTCCAAGTTTCTAATCAGGAATGGCCTGGATTGGTAGAGGCATTTCCTCACCAGTAGTGACTTATACTAGTGAGATCCCAAATCTGATTCAAAAAGTATAATCAGAGTTTTCCAAGTGTGAGATTCTGATTCTGTATTCATAAGTAAAGGGCCATTTAATTAACTTTTTTTTTGGACTATCCTCCAATCAACAGCATTACTGGCTCTTAAAGAGTCATAGTGTTTGGAGTAAGATGGCTTACAGAATCTTGTTGAATTATTCCTCTAGAATGCTATGGACACAGTAGTCTTAGGAGAGATGGCAAGTCAGTTAGCTGATGGAGGAAACTGAAGGCCAGAACTCCTTTTTGTGCTAAAGAAAAGATAGAATTCCCATCATTGCAGTCAGTGAACATCTGTCTTTTTGAACATGGTTTATTTTCCCTGTTAGTTTAGGTCTCATTTTGTCAATTTCTGATGTTTTCAAGAAGAAATTTAAGAAGCTTTCCTTCATCTTTCTCCTTTTCTTCTTACATCTGAATGCCTATAAGAGTCTGTGAATCCTCATGCTTTCTGTCTATTTGTTATTCTTATATATTCAGTGACAGGTATCTAAAACTGCACATACTTACATGCAAAACCACATATACACTACTGTCTTGCAACAGCCATCTTATACCAAATACATTACCATCATCAGAGCCCCCTAATCCCAAATAGACCACCACGTTCCCTTGCACCATCAAACATCTGTAAGAAGCTTTCATCCCCCAACTCTTACCTTGCAGGGGCCATCACAGATTACATCTCCTCAGAATGGAAAATTGCTTTGTTCCAATCTTCAGATCTTCTCTGAGTCAAAGACTCCTTATCTCTATACTGTTACCACAAAAGGAGGAGTTTTGGATGAAACTACCTAATAGGTTCTAAATTGAGAGATGTGGAACCTCTCGGGTTAATCTAAGGGCAGTAATGGCAGATATAAGTTGTGCAACTGAAAAGGATATGTAATATTTATGGTCGTGTTTTATCAAATTTGGCTAGTCCAGTACTGTTCTTAAAAAAAAAGAATAATAACAGACTGTATAGGGCTTTCAGAATTACATTATATTTTTAATATACTATTTCATTTGATTCTCACTCACAAAAACCCTTTGAGAAAAGCACCACAAAGAATTCCTTTTATAGATGACTCACAACCTTCTTGGTAACTTCATTTTCTATCAGCAGCTCCCCTTGGTTTTGACTCCATGGAATAACATGTCCTTGGGCTGGGTATTCCCCAATGGCTTCCCCTTCCTTTTCAGCTCCTCCATTAGATTAAAAGCTCCTTGAGGGCAAGGACCATCTCTTTTAGCATTTAACATAGTAACTGGAACACAGTAAGGCACTTAATAAATGTTTATTAAATTGAGTTGTTATAATACTAATATTATAGGTGAAAAAAGCAAATAACAGAAAACTCAAATGATTAGCTGCAAGTCATACAGCTAATAAGTGGTAGAAAAGATATTAGGTCTTTCAACTCCAAGTTTAATCCTTTTACTACAGCTGTCCCAAATCACATGTAAATGGTTGATAATAATAGTAGCTTCAACATCATTTAATGACAATTCACTTTCTGACTTCCCCTAGACAAAAAAGTGTCCATGTTTGGTACACTCTCACTAAACAACATGGTGGTGGTCATTGTTCATCCTTCCTTCTTGAAGATGAGCACTGATATTACAAGGGTAATATCTTGACTTGTATATAAATTGGATTTAAGTGAGGCAGAGCTGGTCAAAGTCATTAGCCTACTTACTCTTCCAGAGACATAGGAAAGACAAAAAAATCAAGATAATTTGCAGTGGATGACCTTGGTCTTTCTAAATTAAGGTCTTTTCCAGGTTCCAGTTTGTCTGGGACCAAGGCAATAAGATATCCATTCAATGACTAAGGACTAGATCAAACAATATAGTTCACTGTAACTGAATAGTAAAGAATTGTTTTAAAAATCACTTTATATTTAAAAATCACCTTACCTTCTCCATGCCCTCTGAATCACAGCGGCAGCATGGTTTTTTTTCCGGAACAACTCTTTCCTTGTTCTTTCTTTTTCAATGATCATCAGCCGTTTCTCTAATGGGAGAAGTTCAATATTCAGATTCTGCCCCATTGGAGAGAAGGACAATTGATCACCCACATTTGCAGATGCTGTTTTTGCTTTCACCAAGTTTGGCCTGTGAGACCCACCAGGGACAGGATGCACCCCTGGATTACTGAGCCCAGGTTTTGCCAATCCTGTTTTACATGGGAGCCCAGAGCAAATTCTTCCTATGACTTCATTATCTGCCCCTTTGCTTCTTTGTGTCCGATTACATGAAGGCTCACTCCCTGGATGGGTGGGTTCCACTTTGGCACTTCCTGGTCTGCTAGAACCAGCTGGAGAGCACCGCTCTCCCTTTAGTTCTTTACTTCGTCTTCTTATCGAGTGCATTCTGGTCCTTGATACCGTTTCATGGTATTTTGGGTGCTTTACGTTTCCAGTTGGGCAATTAGAATTTGGCAAGCATATTTCTGCTCTCCTGTCCAAGGGCTCCCGGCTGCAAGCCACCATCCGCCTCTGATCTAACTTATCTCCAGACCCACTTGCCTTAGCATGAGAAGGATGTGTTGAGACACTCTTTCCTCTGAGAGAAGGCAATTCTAGGCCTTTTTCACCTTCTGACTTAGAAATGTTCACTTGAGGTTTGCATTCATTATCCCTTTCATCGGGGCCAAAATGGACAGAAGGAACTTTGCCTTTGGAATGCTCTCTGGTTGGTTCTTAAAGGAGACAGAAAAAGCAGATGTTTATCAGCACTAAAATTACAAGACAGCTTATTTTGTCGCTTCATTTTTTTATACAATTAGTCTAGAAGGTATTCTACAGCATAGATCCCAACCCTTTTTATTCACTTTACCCCCTTGCCTTTTAGGTCTTTCCTTTATGCTCTATTCAATATGAAAAAATGAATAAATTCTAGAGTTTACCCAATGTAAGGAATTAATACAAGTCAGTTCAATAATAATATTTAACATGAAATTAAATAAAGTTTCATAAAGAAAATTTTCTTTGGTATGTAACCACATTTGTTTTTTTAGGATGAGAGATTCCATTTCTTAGCTACCCATAACAATAAACTTTGGATTGACATGTGGTACAGTGGATAGAGTAAGCAACCTGGAGTCAGGAAGACCTTAATTCAAACATAACCTCAGATATGTACCAGTTGTGTGACTTTGAACAAGTCACTTAACCTATGTGCCTCAGTTTCCTTCACTGTAAAATAGGGATAATAATGGTATTCAATTCCCAAGACTATGAGGATTATAGAAGATAATAATTGTAAAATGCATACCACAGTATATGATACATAAGTGCTATATAAATATTATCCATTATTATCAATAGTAGTAGTAATATCATTTTTGAAAGAAATAGTAGCATATTCAATATGTTGCACTGGATTTGATTAAGAACAGATTGAGAATCCTAATTCATCTTGTGGTTATAAACAGAATCAAAACCTTTTAAGCACATCTAAGAACAGGTTTTGTTTCCCCAAGCGTACAACAAAAATTTGTAACTTCATTGATTAGAAATCAATTCCACAGTTTCTAGTTATTTCAGAGATCCTTCAGTTTGTCTTTAATTGGATTGTTGTTGTTTTTTTTACTCTCAATACAAAAAGGGTTTCATGTTCAGCCTCATTCCTTGGGTTATCAGTAAGGAATTATTTCTTCAATCATCTTTTTCAAATATTTTAGATTCATAATTCCTTTCCTACTTCACTTCACTTCTCCACTGCTTTCTCTCCAAGTACTCAATATTTTTCACTTTACATCATTCCACAATGACAGCACTGGTATTAATTAGATTTTCCAATATCCCTCTCTCATTCTTATGGTCCTTTCCAACTCTAATATTCTTTATTCTTCCCTTTTATAGCCATCAGTCACTTTGAGATTCTACATCCTTTCATTAAGTCACCCTCGTCCTGGATAATTTTAATGGAAACAACACCATATTAGTCATCTGAAGATCCAGGTCACAGTTCTAGCTTTGTCTAAGTCTCATTGTGTTATCTTGGGAAAATTATTTGCCCACCTACAGTTCCTCAGCTCATTCATATTTAAAGTGGGGACAGTGAATTCTGCTTAGAGGAATATCATAAGACTAAAAAACCATAAAAGAAGTGAAAATTCTGGGCAAAAATTGTTCAGGCATTGTAAGGTAAGGGAAAGAGTACTAGACTGGGAGTCAGGAGACCTGGTTTCAATACCAGCTCTGATGCTTCCTGTGAGATCTTGACCAGAGCACTTTTCTATTCAAGCCTTAGTTTTCTCATTTGTGAAGCAGGAGATTAGAGTCTCTAAGATCCTTTCTAGCACTAAATCTCCGATTCTTGGATCGTCAAGGTCTCAATCAAGGTTGACATTGTTTAACCTAAGAAGATAAACCTGTAATTATATAATTGAATATTTTGAATAAAGCTAATGAATGTAGCATTTACAAAAATTACTTTTTTTTTTTTTTTTTGCTGAGGCAATTGGGGTTAAGTGACTTGCCCAGGGTCACAGAGCTAGGAAGTATTAAGTGTCTGAGGCCGGATTTGAACTCAGGTCCTCCTGACTTCAGGGCTGGTGCTCTATCCACTGCACCACCCAGCTGCCCCACAATTATTTTTATTAAGGTTTGCAAACTTGGCATTGTGAAGACCGAGTTAGCACCCTTAGAATCAGCAGGAGTCAGGATAAGCAAAAGTCCTTGGTCTTTATTCTTGGTCTTTAGGGGTAGAAGTGAAGGGAATGGACACAGGATCTCTGCAACCTCCTTCTTCTCATCCACCGCCAAAGTGACTCTGGCTTGCCTTACTCCACCCCCTAATCCTTCCCACAATTCTCTGTGTACACCAAAAGATCGAATCAGCACAGAATAGTGGGAAGGGCCATTTTCCAAGCATATGCTAACAGAGTATTGTCCAATCAGTAATTAGCCTTAAGTGGTCGGTTGTCCAACCTCGGTGCACCAATTCAGAGTTTCAGTCCTTTACATGGCACTAGAGGTATTTATTTCCCACTTGGTTACTAATGGGATAATTTGCATCTAAGAAAGTAGTGGTACTTGGGTTATAGAAATCTGGCCCAGATTTCTGCAGTAACTGCAGTTAACTGAATTAACCTCATAGCTGGCTTTGCTTATCTATGCATTTTTATTAAAGAGAATAGAGAAAAATGAAGTAGACATGGGATAGTAAATAAAAAATGTGATAATAAAAAAAAGTGATAGTGAAAAAAAAATAAATAAAAGACATCAGTAGAGAAAGCTTTGTTAGTACCAGTTAGTAGTTAGCCGAAGGAGAGAGCAGTACAGTATAGTTCAGTGGAAAGAGACAGAGGAACTGGGTTCAAATCCTAGCTTTGACAATTTCTATCTCTGTGACTTTTGTATGTCACTTAATCTTCCTTGTTCTCAGTTTCCTCACCTGTTAAATGGGAAGGTTGAACCAAATAACCCCTTATTTCCTTTCCAACTTTTGAATTGTGTTTCTAATATCCATTGCTTCATCAGTATAAATTAAAACATACCTTTTTGTCTTCGGTGATTTTCTCCTTGCCTTTCTGTATAAAGAAATTGCTCTTTTCTGTGTGCTGTCTCTGGGGACACTCCTGGGGATCCTTTGTGGTTTTTTCCTATTTGGCTTGGAGAAGCGTTGCTGGAGAATGATTGCTTGCCAATTATAACTGTGGGTTTGCTGGGCAGCGGTGGAGGCCTGATGGCTGGATTTCGCTTCTCTGGAAGCTGCTGTGCTGGTCCTCGGCATTTCACTGGGCTCAGGGTTCCCCTTGGGTGTTTTCCTTCTTTCCTCTTACTTTCTTCTTCACGTTTTCTGGAATTAAAGCCGATTCTTTTAGCAACAAGATCAAATGTCCAAGGCATTCCAAAGTAGTCAGAGATTCTGAATATTTCATAGCTAGCTCAAATTCATACCGTGCTTTAAAGTTACAAAGCACTGAGATACATGTTCATTGAACATTGAAAGGAAGCTGATTTCACATGCTACAAATTTTGCTTAGCAGGACCTGCTTGGTTATTCAGCAGTTCTTCTATCTAACCATTGGTGAATCCCCATCTTATTCCCCGCAGGGACTGACCCAAATCTTTTTTTCTCTTTCTTTAGGCCCTCACTTGTCTGAGGTGGGCATTAAAAACAAATTATTTATATGGTTAACCAAGTGCCTTAAAATAGGTCTTCTTAAACTTTCTCTATTTGTGACCCATTTCCCCACCCCAAGAAATTTTTATATGACCCCAGGTATGTAGGCATATAAAATAGTTATACACATTAAATATTTATTGATAATAAATCATAAAGAAATTTATCTTAAAACAATTCTTTGGTATACATATAATTTTACTATTTATTAAAGATGAAAGCAAATTTGCACAGTAGTGGGATGAATATGTTTGCTTATTTTTACATAAAAATTACATCTTGGTGTAAAATACTTGATACTTCAAGATGTAGAGAATTCAGAAATCTTTTACTGTTGCCAAATTTTTCATGATCCCCCACATTCAGTTATGTGACCACATTTGGGGTTGTGACCCACAGTTTAAGATGTTTTGCTCTAAAATATGTACATTTAAAAATTAATTGCAAAAGCTATAATCTTTATTCTTAAAAAACAAAAAAAGATGTATTCCTGTTGTATTGGGTACCCTCTATAACAAGGCTACATCACTGAGAAGATTAAAATCAACTCAAGTCAACAAATATTTCCTAAAACATTTCATTATATGTTCAATATAATGCTCAATATATATGTTCAATATTGTGCTAAACACTCAGGATTAAAAAAAAAGAAGCAAAATCTTTAGTTCCCCCCCACCTTTTTTTTTTTTTTCAAAGAGCATACATTCTAATGGGGGGGAAACAACATGTAAAGATGTAAGTATATACAAGAATACATGGATCCTATCTTCTGATCCTTTTAACAAAGTGCTCACTTAAAGAATACCAATAACTTTTTAATTACCACACTGAGAAACAAACATCTTTCTCAGTGCTTTTTGACCTCTCTGAAGCATTTGACAGTTGTTGACAACCTCTACTTCTGTATTTGCTTGATTTTTGAGACACCACACACTTCTAAGCTGTTGCCTACAATTTTGCTGACACATTTATGGTGGAAGTTTCACTACTATAGGTCTGTTCTCAGTCCTCGACTCTTTTTTTTTATCATTATATTTTCTCCCTTGGCTATGTCATTCTCAATCATGATGTCACAATTACCTCTATTCAAGAGATTTCAAATCTATATCTCTAGCTCTGACTCCTTTTAAAATTTTTTTTTTAAAAAATACTTATTTAAAACTACAAAATAGGAAAAAAACATTGTCATGTATACAGCAGAGCATAAGAGAGGATGCAGAATACAAGACAATTTTCATTTGAAAAATTTTCATTTGAAAAAAAACCTTTACAATAAATACTACATATTGCATTCAAAGCTGTCCATCTTTTCTTTCCTTCCTTGTAAGTTTTCTTTTATTTTCTGCTGTGCACTTTTACTTTATCCTTTCCTCCCTACCACTTTCCCTAAGATGGCTACAACTAAGTATGGATATATTTATATATACATATATAGATATCTATAATCACACATATATACATTTCTATACATCTATGTAAGGCCATAGTATGCTTGTTTGTTCTGTTTCTCTGAACATAGATAACACTATCTTTCATCAATCCAAATTTTTCCCTATATATTTTTCTAAGTCCATTAACTCATCACTTCCTATGCACAACAATATTCCAACTTTATATTATCTAGTTATTTTAAATAGTCTAAAACAATATTAATATGGCTGACATAGTATAGTTTCCCTATTTTTCTTTTTTTATTAAAATTATTTAAACTTTAACTTTCTCTGAGATCATTGATCACTACCTCTGCTTGTTTTCAAATAAATTCTACTCTTGATTATTATTATTATGTTTTGTGTATTGCTTATTTCCTATCCCTGATGACTCTTCTGCTTTACTTCTACCTGATACCTTGCCTTGCTATCACTTAACCTACTTTCCTCCCACAACCCTGTCCTTCATCCCCTCCAAGAATCCCTCCTTTATCCTCTTCTCCCTTTTCTTCCTTCTTTATTCCATTCCTATTAATCTACACATCCTTCTATATTTCCTGCTCATACTATTCCCTCCCACTCTTATTTCTTTATAAATTTAGAAGATTTTTATGCATATATATGAATATATATATTTCTCTATTTAACACATTTCTGATGTTAGTGGGATTCCAGAACTACCAGTCCTCGTCCAGCTAATTCCTATGTCAGTTTTTGCTCTGATACCTCATTCTTATAACATAATTACTCTTTTTTTATTTTTGGTTTTTAAAAATCACATCTTTCAAACTACCCAATTACTAATGACAATCTTAGACATATGGTTTACATTTCTATATATAAAGCATAATTTGTCCTTATTGAATCCATTGCAATTAGTCTTTGATATTTACCTTATATTTCTCCTGGATCTCATATATCAAATTTCCTAATAAGTTCAAGTCTTGCAAAAAAAATCCTGAAATTTGTTGAATGTCCATTTTTGTGGTGTTGTTGAAGATTGGACCTAAGTATGGGTATGATAATTTTGGCTGCAACCCCAGTTCTTTTGCTCTTTCACATGTACTTTTCTGTAGCCACTGCTAGGTCTTGTGTGATTCTAATTGTGGCTTTGCCACAATTTTAAATTATTTTTTAAAGTTTAAAATTATTTTAAAATTGTAATTAAATTTTTTTTCTTGCTGCTCATAATGTTTTCTCCTTGACCCAGGGTTTTAGGATTTAGCTATGATGTTCCTGTAAAGTTTCCTTGTAGGATCTCTTTCAGATGGTGACTGGTGGATTTTTTCTATTTCTACTTTCCCCTCTTATTCTAATACTTCAGTACAACTTTCTTTAATTATACTTTGTACTACTGTAACAAGACTTTTTTTTTTTGATTGTAGCTTTCAGATAGTCTGGTAGTCTGGTTACTTTTATGTTTCTCTTCTTCAGATCAGTTAATTTTCTTACATGATGCTTCCATTTGCTTCCATTTTTTCATTCTTTATATTTATATTTCTCTCTATATTAGATTCTTTATTATTTCTTCTCTCTTTTAACTTCAATGGCTTCCCCTTGCCCAGTTGTACTTTTTAGGGAGTCATTTTCTTCCTTATGATTCTGGATCTCCTTTTTTGGTTTATTGACTTTTTTCTCATAACCTTCTTGTTTTTCTTGGATTGTTTTATTGTATTTTTTTTAGTTTGTACTCAGTATCTCTCATTTGATCTTTAAAGTCCTTTTTGAGTTCTTCTATGATGTTTTTTTTTTGGCAGGTGACAATTTAACATTACTCTTTTGCATAGGAGAAGCTCTTTTTTGTTTCAATAACCTCCTTTGATAATGAGCCCTAGTCTTGTCTATTCTCATAGTAATTTTTATGGGTAGGTTCTTTCTCTTTTACCTGCTTATTTTTTTAAAAAATTATAGTAGATTGTTAGAGTAATCACCTCTAGTTTGGGGGTATGAGGGATGGTGGTTCTGGCTTCAGAACCTCCTTCAGTTCTCCCCTTTGGCCTGGAACCCCAAAGCAAGAGCCATCCTCCTGTAGTGCCCAAAGCCATCAGTGTCCCTATCTATTGCTTCAGAACTTACCAGGGCATGTGCTGGTTTCTTCTCACCCAGGCCATGTCCCAGCAGCACAGCTGAGTCTGACATCCCTTATCAGGAGAGGTTCCCTTAGTTTTTTCATGTTACCTCAGAACAGGGCTAACTCCAGGGCTCCCTGATTGCTGTTTCAGCAGAGTGAGCCTGGAGGTGTTTACACTTTACACAGGTTTAGTCTTAGTGCTGGTATCTTTCTTCAGATCAAGTCAGATTATCCTGGGAGGGCCTTGTCCTGCCCCAATTCTTGTTTGTCTTAACTGCTCTACCTTAGCCCTAAAGTGCCATTTTGTCTTGTTTATGGGGACATCTGGAGAGTTTGGGAATTTCTGACACCTTGTTGAGGATATAGAAGGAGAAGGGAAGATTAACTCTTGGGCAAGTAGGGATTGGGAAAATGACACGGGACCAACAGCACAGGAGCACCGGTCACATTTTGTTTAGAATTGGATATACTATTACCTTATAAGGGAGAATTGTATACAGGAAGGATTTTTTTTTTTTTCCTGAGGCAGTTGGTGTTAAGTGATTTGCCCAGAGTCACACAGCTAGGAAGTGTTAAGTGTCTGAGCCCAGATTTGAACTCAGGTCCTCCTGACTTCAGGGTTGGGGCTCATCCTGGAAGGATCTTGAACAGTCAGGAGCTTGGAGAAGTAGGGCTAACTAATTAACCTTATGTTTGTATTCTAAAGAATTGAGTACATCTGCTTCTCAGAAATAAACACTTTCTCCTTAACTCAGTTAATCTGTGTCTGAATATGTGGGAATGTGATTGGTGAGGAGCTATCTCCATTAGGTTTGCAACTAGGAAAGCAGTGGGCTGTGGCAGCTTACCCAGGCTAATTTCCTGACCTTGTCAGAGGTAAAGCAGATCACCCATAAAAGAGAAGGTTCTTCCCACACTAAGATTAAGGAGGACTGGAAAAATCTTCTTGTAGAAGGTGGGACTTTGGCTGAGACTGGAGGAAAGTCTTGAGGCAGAAATGAGGAGGGGGAGAGTTCTAAGAACAGAAGTCAAGGAAAATGCTTGGAGTTGCCCATAAGATGCACTATTAAAAATGACAAATAATTGAGGATTTTACCTCTAGCATGCACGAAAAAAAAACAGATTTTTATAGTGATGTTCAGAGAGCCCACAATGTTTTTTTGTCACAGTCACATTCTTTGTTGCAACTTCATTTTCTCAGAGACTACAATATTTCATGATATGCAGCCAACTATCACAGAAAGAACATTGTTAATAACATAGATCTTAATTTAGGGTTAGACACTTGGAGTCATTAAAAGAATTGTACAATTTCCCAAAGGTAATTCAGAATGTCCTAAAGGTTGGACTTTGCAAATGGATTGTAAACTGGACCTTAGATTGAAAAGGAGGAGGGTGACTGGATGGATTACTTTGGGGAAATTGCATAATTTTCATTTATTGCTATCATTTTCTACAGTGCCATTTCCATGTCCTTATGTAGCACATTAAGAACTGTGATATGTTAAAGTCCAATTGCTAAATATAATTCCACAGTCATTGGTGTCAAACAAACTTGCTATAAAAATCTTGACAGATTTTTTTCCTTTTTTGCATATTGTACTTTAAGTTTTACCTTTAAATATTTTCAGGATGACTTTTCTTAGTTATCTCTTGCCAAGCTCTCTTTAAACTTGATTTTCTTTGCTTCCTGATGCTTTATGAGAAGACACTTCTCATAATCTGCTAGTCTTCCTATGATTTTAAAAATTAATTTATTCCCAGTACTGTCTTTAGCTACCATATCTCTCTGCTTAGGAAGAAGATTAAATGTTTGCTATTTGAAGTGATTTCTAGGCTTTTTTTTTCTTTTCATGCCAATTAATTTATATTTACGGAATAGTGATACTTTGTGTTAATGTCTGATCCTACATCTGCTTTCTCTTTTAGGAATGAATAATTTATTCAGACAGATAAGGTTGGAGATGTTTTAATTGCAAATCTATCTTTTCTTATTTTCATATTTTCTTCTAATTTTAATTTATTTTGATTTTTTTCTCTAACAAAACAACTATCTTACTGTACATAGTCATTTGATTATGACTTCTATGGCAATAATTCACTTCCTGTCTAATGAAATGTAATTAATATTATTTTTTTATGATTCTATGTGATACTATTCTCTATGTCCAGTACCACCCTTGCTCTTACCTTTGAGAATACTTCTCTCTCTCTCTCTCTCTCTCTTTAAGATAGCCTTTTATTTACAAGTTATATGTATGGTAACTTTACAGCATTGACAATTGCCAAACTTCTTGTTCCAATTTTTCCCCTCCTTCCCCCCACCCCCTCCCCCAGATGGCAGGATGACCAGTAGATGTTAAATATATTAAAATATAAATTAGATACACAATAAGTATACATGACCAAACCGTTAGAGAATACTTTTCTCAAAGAAAGTATTCTTCATACATAGGCATGAAGTATCTCTAAGTCTACCAGCATTTTATTTCTTTCATTTCTTTTTCAGAAACAAATTTCCTAACTTTTTTTGTCACCTTCCCCATACCTATCTTTATATTAAAACTATTGAATATCAAAGTACACATTGATTTAGTTTGGAAAGTCTTACTGAATTCTTTGGAGAATTTTCCTACCTCAGCCTTTGCAAAAGATGTTGACATGTGAGAGGGAATATAGCAGTCTTTGGTACATATTTATCATGAGCACTGTTATTCAATAGTCCTAATGTCCTTTGAGATGATGTTTCTTCTTTCCTTTGGAGTAGATTTATCCACTCAACTCCTTTTATCTTCTCTGTACAAGGAGAAATTGCAAGACATCTTTGCAGTAAGCTATTTTGTCTTCTGATAATTTTCATAGCAAGAATGTTAAGACTGACGTCACTAGATACGGATCTCACATTTAGAATACCAGTAGGTAATTTAAACTGTACATATGGCATAGAAACTATGAATCTTAGACTCCTCTGTCCATTTCTCTAAACTTTGCTAATATCTTTGAAGATGCAGAAGAGAAGCACACAGGATCCAGGGCTATTTTAAATCTACCAAAAATTGGTTTTCTTTGGGGGTCATTATAGTGTTTTTTATTTGTCTAAATCAGTGGTTCTCAAACTTTTGTTTTCAGTATCTTTATCCTATTAAAAATTATTGAGGATCTCTCCAAAGAGTTTTTGTTTATTTTATTTATTGACATTTATCATATTGGAAATAAAAAAACTATTTTTTAATTTGCAGACCCTCTAAAAGGGTTTCAGAGATCCCTAGGATTCTCTAGACCATACTTTGAGAACCAATGGTCTAAAGTATTCAAATTAAGATTCCAGTCTCCTGACAAAGAAACTTTTTAAGAACTTAGTGAACTTATCCTCAGATGGGAAAGATAATGGACAATACAAAAGTTAAATTAAATTGAAGAAAACTCACAAAGCATTACTTATCCTACATCAAATGCTAATAAAGATTTTAGGACTTCCTAGATATAGAGATAACTGTGGTCTATGGTATTTCAGGAAAGGCTTTTCAGCGGAGATGACATTTAGGTTAAGTTTTAAAGTATCTGGAAAGGTGACGTGGAGAATCCTGCAAGGATAACGTGAGACAACAGAGAATGGTGTGGAAATATAAGGCGTTGTTGAGATATTGGTAGGCTACTCTAAATAGATTGGTGGGTACTTATATAGGAATGATGAGGGGGAAAGATGGGGAGGTTGATTTGGGCCAAACTGTGGATGGGATGGAATGGCAGGGTAGAGATCTAGACTTTACTTTTAGGCAATAGGGAGATACTGCAGATATCTGAGCAGGGGAATGACATACTTTGAGCATTTTTTTTTTTTAAAAGAAAATCAGTCTGATGGTAGGATGAAATATGAAATGGTATAGATTAGCTTCAGGAAGTTAAATTAATAGGCTTGTTACAAAGTTTAGGTATAAGTTGATATGGTGGTTGTAGTGGGAGTGGAAAGGAAATGACAATTTGTGACATTTTTTTTCCCAGAAAATCAATGGAATTACATATAAGACCTGCACATTGATTTATTTTTGCCTCTGTCTAAAAACAAGGTTGACATCATTGATGTGTGTGAAACACGATGAACAGCAGACCTTGTGTCAGAGTGGAAAATTGGCGATCACAACCTTCTTGGAAAGACCTGCGAGAACAGTGCCCATATGGGTAGCCTTGGCTTCAATGTTTGCAAGAATGCTGTTTGCCACACTCAAAGTTGTGATTGCCTCTTGCCTTAAATGCTAAAACTACGTCAAGGCAAGAGTCTGAAAATTATTCAAGTGTCTGTGCCAGCAGAGAGCAATAGCCAATATTGAAAGGTGGCAAATGAGAATTAGGAAGACTCTGTTCAGACCTTGAAAAGATGATGAAAGAAATGTCAGCTAAAATTATTTTGCAGAGTGATTTTAGTTCCAGCCCTGGACAGAGAACGAGGCAGGATAAGACTTCCATTGGCAAATTTGGAAGAATTGTGGTTTGTTCTATTAATAGTAAACAAGAATACATGGTTACAGATGGTGGAGAAGTGCTTATGGAATAGACCCATAGAAAGATATTGATTCCTCAAGAAGGATACCAGTTCGAGATATCCTAAAAGAACTGAGGAAAACCCAAAAGGCCCTAATGAGAAAACCATTTTCATTAGCTGGTGAGCTAGAATGAGAAGATACTTAATTCAAGGGAGAAAAAGGAGTTTGTGCAGGCAATGAGAGCTTCATAAAGAACTTAATCTCAGCCACCAAGAGATCAGGGCAGAATCTGAGAAAGGTAAATGGATGAGTGTGTCTTTTTGGCAAGAAGAACCTAGATGAAAGATGAAGGAAAGTTCAAGAAGGAAGAATACAAAAAATTTTGCTAGAAACCAAGATAGGCTTCTTTCTTTCTAAAAGAAAAAACTAAACTAAATCAACTAAAAAAGAACTAAAGAGTAACTGGGAAGGAAAAAAAAAAGCTTCCAAAAGATCTTTGACTAAAGTAGAAAATAGTTGCCATGATAAAGACCAGACCAACAAGGTAAAAATAGTTTCTATAAAGAATATGACAATGATTTCTAGACTCCTTGCATTTATGTGACTGGTATGAATTAACCCTGAAGTTATCACAATGCTATTTGGATTCAAGTGGCAGAACAACCTTCTAAGTATTTTTATTTTTTCATTTATGAAAAAGTTATGCTTCTGAAAAGAATATGACCTTCATAACATTTGCAATTCTCCTAAAAATCCACAAACTTTCTACCTAAAACTTGGCTCTCCCATATTGGGTAGAATATCAGGAATATCATGAATTCCTTAAAACAATCATGTCAGGCATCGAGGGAACTCTTATTGATTGAAGTCATAAGCAGGCTTGTTTTCATGTTGATTATTTAGCTGTCAATCACAATATAGTTGGATAAAAAAGAAAATGAAAAGAATATTGACTATCCATAGTTTTTGTGAGCTATAAAGATGACTTAATGGAAATAGCAGTGATATCACAAACACCTTGCTCAAGAATAGAGTAAATCCAATGAATACTAAGATCACTGAAGAGATAAATGTTGAACTTGGAAGTGCTATCAAGCTACTTGTATTTCTGTGAAAATCAGCATTTCTAGAGGAATTCAGCAAAAGGTATCATCATCCCCAAACTATTCATTGCTATACTAGGAGCTATAATAAAAGCCTGACCAAAAAACAATACAACACAATTATGATGGGTGGTGAACACATCACACTGTTACTTTCCACAAATGATGGTGTCTTGTTCAGAAGTATAGAAAAGTTGGAGTTGTAGAAAAGAAAAACTAGTGAAGCTGCAGCGGGTACATAAGCTGTTTAGTTTAGAAGTAAACATAGATCAAATAAAGTAGATGCAAAATGAGCATTGCCCACTAAGCAAGATCTATGTGGATAGTTTGGAGATTCAAAAAAATAGTAGAATTCAGCATCCTCAAGTCATAGATACCAGTAACATCAGAACATAAGATTAAATAACCAATATTCATAGAATGCTTTAAAAGTTTCTAGGCATTTTATATACATTCTCTAACTTGAGCCTCATAATAACCTGTGAGATATATACTCTAGGTATTATCCCCATTTTGCAAGTAAAGAAACAGAATCAAAAAAGCTGTGATTTATCTGTAATTGTACCGCTAGTGAATGTCAGATTTGAGATTGGAATTGAGATATTTCTGTTTCAAAGTTCAGTATTCTATCTACTATGTAATTATATCTTTTTAAATGGCATAGATAGATTCTCCAACTATGGAGTGATCAAAGTGAATAGTGGTTAAAAAAAAAGTGAATAGTGAAAATAATTACAAACTAATAACAACCATGTGAAACTATTCTAAATATGAAAAATAAAAATTAAATATATTTATATTTATATATATAACATATGTATTATATAATAAATAAATAAAAATTAAAATAACTAAGGTTTCATCGTATACCCAGCAAATTGGCAAAGATGACAGAAGATGGAAATGGTTAACCAAAGAGGTTGTGGGAATATAAGCACAACACACACATATAAAATTAGTACAGCTTTGAATTGCTTCAACCAACTTGGAAGATATTTGGAATTATGTGAAAAAGACTGAAAAACCTTGACCCAGAGATCCCATTCCTAAGCATATACCCCCCAAAAAGTAAAAGACCAAAAGAAAAGTCCCATATACACCAAAATATTAATAATATCAATTTTTGTGATGGGAAAGACCCAGAACCAAAACTCATGCCCCAATTGATTCAGGCATTTCTCAATTTCTGGGTCATTAACAGAGGGTTTTTTTAGTTGCAACTACAAATAATTTTGCCATAAATATCTTTCAGTGACTGACTTTTTCCTTTTTCTTTTTTGCTAAAATTCTAAGATATTGTTTTATACATAGTAGATGTTCAGGAACAATCTACCAAAGAATGAAGCAATGTCTGGTACCAAATTCTCTAGTAATAGTATTGCAATAATTATAGCATTGTGGCTTTACTGCCTCCTGAGAGTGGAAATGAATAGTGGTAGGGTCTTTGGGGGTTGCAAAAACTCCTAGAATAATAGGAACAGTAGCAAACATAAAGGATTTAAGAATTAGAAGGGGGGAAGGGATGGGAGCCTGGCTTACATTATGGGTCTGAAGTCTAGGTATTTATGTTGATGTCCCTAAGCCTCAGCTTAAAGGTTAGCTGCCCTACTCATATTCATATGAAACTATTCCAAATCACTAAGAATATGAGAAACAAAAATGAAGATAACTAAGATTTCTTTAAAAAGAAAAGGTGAGAACATAGCATTTTCACTCTTTCTGTTGTTTGCTTGCATTTTATTTTCTTCATCATTTTCTTTTCTGGTTTGATTTGATTTTTCTTGTACGGCAAGATAATTGTATAAATATGTATACATACATTAGATTTAACATATATTTTTACCATGTTTAACATATATTGGACTATTTGCATATAGGGGAAGGGAGTGGAAGAAGTGGGGGGGGAACTTTTTGCAAGGGCTAATTGCAGAATTATCTATGTATATATTTTGAAAAACAAAAAGCTTTAATTAAAAAAAAAAAATAAAAGGTGAGGAAGGAGAGTGAGGGGAAAGATCTGAAGCATTTTCCCAGTTACTGGTGAAGCCAGTTTATGAAGCCCGATATTTGCTCTTCACAAATTTCAGTTCCGCAAGTTTTTTCCTTTTCCTTTTGGTGTTTGGGGATGAGTTCATGATCTATGGCTGAAATGGTCTCACACTTGTATTTGTTCTTCATAGTGGTTAGGGAATAATGCTATCCTTTTCTTGGGAAAAGTGGACAGATGGTAAGTGTCAGAGCATGGAGCTTTCAGATACTTTTATTTGACTCGAATTCTGTAACATGGTTTGCTGACTGTCAACACACTGACTCAGAGCACAGCAAATGACAGGTTAGTTATGCAGTGTGTCATCAGCGGCTCCTGTGATTCATATCAATGCCAGTAGGAGTCATTTCAGTGCAAGCTGTCAGGGAAAAGCATTAACTCTATCCGTCATTTGCTATCTTATCATGTATGCTCCGCAGAAGAGGCTGATTGAACCTGGGCGCCTGAAATGCTGCTAATTGATCTAAAAACTGCACTCCTGGCAGGCCGGGGTGCTGCCTTCCCTCTGGCATTGATAAAAGTGGCTGGTTTCAAATACTAATATTGGCAGTGCACAAACAGACAATGTGTGGGTGTCTGTCTCATGCTTCGTATAGATCTCCCTGCCATTACCCCGGTGTTTGAACTGATAAATTAGACCTTACTATTCACAGAACAGTCATTTTCCTTTCTCCAGGAGAAGCAAACAGCCCACTAGCAGTATCTGCCGCTCAGTCCATAAAAGAAATGAGACAGTCAATGTACAATCAGCCCAGAATGGGGCTAGACCTTGTCACTTGTGGATGAGCGTGTCAAAGGCAACAGCTGCTCATGTAGGTTATTCATGTTAATCAAATGATTTTTCTGTTGATCAGGCTCTGGGGTTAGGGATAGGGATAGAGAATGGGATTATTCCCTTGATGGAGTTTTCTTTTTGAGTCCTCCCAACTGAATAGAAGAAAATGGAACCATCATGGGGGGAGCAATGAGACCGTTATTGAATGTACAATTAGAGCTTTGCTTTAATAGTGATATGGAATTTTAAAAAATCTCTATCATACTATCTATACCTAAGCCTCCAGTTAGCCCACTTGGTATATGGCTCACAGTAGAATAGGGAACCTAATGCTGTATCCAATCTTGTGAAAAAGGTCCCCGCATTTAAGAAAAAAATTCAAACTTATTTGTGTTCAGCATTTTAATATTAATAATGATGGTGAATTAATATTCCTGACATTGCCCAGCTCACTGACCATTTCAGACTTTTTCATGAATATAATTACTTCTACTAATAAATCTATTTTCTTAAATGGTAATTTGTTGTTATATATTTTGAATCCTCCCTAATGTTCTGCTGGGCACATGACAATGTTCTCTTTTGTTTTGTTTTATTTTATTTTGTACTCCTTTTCTGCTTTTCTTTTATCTTAGTTTTTAAAAATAAATTTAAAAAATGATAATAGAAAAGTGATATCTACTTTCAGGGAGAGAAATAATGAACTTGGAGAACATATTAAAGCATACTTATAAAACTTTCTTTTTCTTGCTTCTTTTTTAGTGATGTAGCTAATGCTTGACTTCCCATGTAGAAGATATATCTACTTGGGACAGAGGGTTGGATTGTGTGATTTCTAACACTCCTTTTGCCAGGTTTCCCTCATCTCCATTTGGATTATTGCAATAACCTCAAAATTGGTCTCCCTGCTTCAAAAGTCTCTCTTCCCATCAATTTATCCTCCACATTACTGTCATAGATAACAGTCCAAAAGCACAAGAAAGTGACCATATCACTTTCCTAATCAAAAAGCTTCCTATTGCTTCTAGGATGAAAGAGAGTCCTCTCTTTTAAAATCTGGTTCTAGATCACCTTTCCAGACTTATTATACATGATTTCCCTTTATACATTTTATGCTCCCACCAAAGTGACCTACTTTGTGCTCCCCATATAGAACATTCCCTCTCCCATCTTTGTACCTTTGTTTGGACTCCTGTTACCTTTGCCTGAAACATACTCCTTTCTCACCAGAATTCCTAGCTTTTTTTTTAAAGCTCATTTCAAGAGCCATGTCCTACATGGGCCCTTTCTTGATTCTTCCAGCTGGCACTGCTCCCCTGCCCTTACTCTGTGTGTGTTTATATCTATACACATATGCGTACAAAAACATACAAATAGTTTATATGAAAAAGTATTATATCCACTCCTCCCCCATAAGTAGATTATAAGCTCCATGAGGGAAGGATCTATTTCTTTTTCCCTATTATCTCTAGTACTTGGTATAGTATATAGAATATAACAAGTATTTAATAAAAGGTTATTTGAAGGTAAGGGTGGGGAATATATTCCTTTTTTGCCTTAGAAAAACCTATAAATCTAAATTAAGAGAACTTGTGAAACAAATTGTCAGTAATAGGTCATAGATATAAATACTTGATTATGAGTAGTAGTCTACATGTGACTAGAGAAGCATCAGAAGGGTTTCAGTGGTCAAATACCTTCACTATCAAGGGTCATAGGGCCTATAATTCCACTTTTAAAGAATATTGGGATTGGGGACTTCTTTCTGAGATACTCTTTTAAAATTCAAATGTTACTGGGGCAATAACATTTTAAAATATTTTCCATGACAGAATAACTAACTTATCAATTCTTCTTTTCTGGATCATCATTATGTTGCACTTATTCTTTGTGAATATCCCCAGGGCTCTGTCCTGGTCCATCCTCTCTTATTCTCTATATTTTCTTAGTGAGGTCATGAATTCTCATAGTTTTAGTTAAAATTTCTATGCTAATGACATCCAAATCTGTACATTTAGCTCTAATCTCACTCCTGAGTTTCATTACTACATCTTCAACTACCTCCTGAAGTCTACTCCCAGACATTCCAGAGGCATCTCAAATCTGCTATGTACCAAATGAAACATTATCTTTACTTCAACCCTCCAATGCTATCCTGCCTCCAAAATTCCCAATTTCTATTCAGGGAACTACTATTTTTCCTGTTTCTGAAATTTGCAATCTAGGAGATATGGAGGTAAAATTGTCAAGGCAATTTTTCTTCACTCCTGATGTAACCGATGAGAAGCCAAGTTTTGACAATTTTAAAAATCTTTATATCTCTTGTATTCATTGTCTTTTCTTCACTTACATGGGCACCCCTCTATTTCACATCAGCATCCCTTCTCATCTGGACTTCTGTACTTGGCTTCCTTCTACCTTCTGTCTGTCTCTTCCAGTACATCCTCAATCTAGGTGGTAAACTGATATTCCTGAATCACAAGTCATATCATGTCAAAGTACGGATCCCTGTTACCAACAATCTTGCTCCCTATTACTGTGGGCTTGATATTTAAAACTCTTTATAATCTGAATCCAAACTATCTTTTTAGACTGAATTCACTTCCTCTTTATTTCTGTATTTTCTCTACATTTCCATTAAAATGTCCTCCTTATTTTTACCTCTATATACAAGATTCTGCCTCCATAGCTTTGTAGGAATTGTACAGGATGCCTAGAATGCCTTCTCATCTCAACTTCTTTTAAGCCTGTTTCCTGCTTCTACTCAAGGATCAGCTCAAGTGCCATCCTTATACAAAAGATCTTTCCTGATCCTCACAGTTGCTATGCTCCCCTTGAGCCTGAAATTATTCTGTAATTACTTGGTATCTTTGTTTTATTTATTTTTTTCTATGCAGATATAATTTTCTCCATGAGAATATTAGCTGCTTAAGGGCAGGGACTGTTTTGGTTTTGATCTGTGTCCCTAAAAACCTAATCATTTAATAAATACTTGTTCAAATAAATAAATAAAACCTTTTTCAATTTAATTGAACCAGATCACTTTTCTTTATGGGAGGGAGAATACTAGATACCTAAGGAAGAAGGCACTAATAGATAGGGAAGTGGTGTGGACAGAAAGAATGTTGGGTTGAAAGGAAGAAAATCTGTTTAAATCTTTTCTCTTCCAGTTTCTACCTAAAATGTTTCTGCTTTTATAGAACAAAGAAGCTAGCAGAAAAGGAAGACAGAATTGAAATGCATTTCTAGATCTTTCCTTAGCTAAGTTATTTAAACTCTCTGGGCTTCATTTCCTCATTTTTAAAATGGTAAATTTGTAAAATGTAATACAGGACTTCTAAAGTTCTAGAAGTAGCTAGATGGTTCAGCGGATAGAGCTCTGAGAAGATCTGAGTTCAAATTTGAACCCAATCACCTATTAATTGTGTAACCCTGAGTAAGTCCCTTAACCTCTTTTTTTTTTTTTTTTAATCCACTGGAGAAGAAAATGGTAATTCTTCAGTATCTTTGATAAAAAACCCCATACAGGTTCAGGAAGAGTCAGATGTGACTGAACAATAACAAATGTCCTTTCCAACTTTAAATCTTCCTACAATTATTTAAAGAAAGAGAAGGTGACAGAGCTGGTGTTAGTTAGGAGCTTAATGAATTCCAACTTTCACATTTTGATTTTTATATATACATATTATTGTGCCCAGTATCTCAAAAGTCTGAAGAGGAGGACAGAGGTCAGACTAAATCTGAGCTATGGGGGACATAGACAATGGGTCAGGTCAGCCTACTGCTATACAAAGCAATATAACACATAATCTCTGCCCTAAAAGAATTTACAGGATATGTAAAAAAGATCTGAAACAAAAAATACTCATCATTAATAGACATTTATCAAATACCTATTATGTACAAGGGACTATGTTAGACATTCACTAAATAAATGAGTCAAATAAACTGTGTTATATGCCAGAATGGGCTGTCTGAAAACAAAATAATCATACTATATACTTTTAAGTTTAATCTCTATTATTAACATTTCCCCATCATTTCCTAAAGCCTAGATAATAATATATATATATATTTTAAAAGCAATAAATCAAGTCTGGGTTTGTGGTACTTGTGCAGTTCTGAGGTAGAAACGTTCACAATGAAAATTTAACCATCAGCTTTGGAGATCAATCCTCCAACACACCCCTGGCTACAGGAGCTCAGTGGAATGTGATATCAGAGAAGCCAGGAAAAGCTTAGTCAAGGAGGTTGAATTTTGGCTGCATTTTAAAAATGGATGGGTATAGATTAGTTGAGAGAATAAGAAAGAGCATCAAAGAGTAGATAATTCTAGAGATTCAGAATGTTAAAGTAACTTTCCCTCACATCTCGCCCCATAAAGGCAATCTATTTTTGATGTCTCTTCCACCTCTTCTAATACCTAGATTTTCAAGGTTTAGTTTGAGTGCTGTGTCTGGGTCTTACAAGAAGCCTTCCTGATCCCTCACCTGCTAATTATTAGTTGGGATTTACATACACAAAAATGACAAAATTTATAGCCAGCAAAGATAAAACATTTACTTAACTGTGGACATGTCCTTTCTCTCTCCTCTACTATAAGGTTCTTGAGGGAAAAAAACCAAAAAGAGCCGTCTATGAAGGGAAGGCTCATGATAGGGAAGATCAAAACACAAACTTGGAAGAGGATATTAATGGCAAAATATCTACATGAAAAGCCTCAAAGAAAAATATGAATTAGTCTCGAGCCTGAAAAGTCCTCTTGGAAGAACTAAAAAAGGATTTTAAAAATCAAGTAAGAGAAGTAGAAGAAAAATTAGGAAAAGAAATGAGACTTTTGTAAGAGAATTATGAAAAAATATTGACTGAAGAATGAATCCAGGATGTTTAACCTAGAGAAGAAAAAATTTCAAGAAGGGGACTGGTCTCTGAATTCAAAGCATCTTTCAGATCTTTGGCATGGGGTTTAAATTTATTTTTCTTGGCTCTAAAAGGGCAAAGCAGAAACAAAAGGTGGAAGTGCTTGAAAGGCAGATTTAGGCTGGATATAAGGGAAAATTTCCTAACACAATTGTACAAAAGTGGAATAGAGTGACTCATTAAGTGGCAAGTTCCTCATCATTATGTATATTTAAGTGAAGCTTGGATGACAAATGGTGATGGTTGTTTTGGAGAGTGTTCTTGTTCAAGTATGGGTTGTTCCATGTGACTTCTGGCATCCTTTGGAATGCTAAGATTTTGCCATTCCATGACAAGGAAGAGGGAGATAGCAGGGTATTAATCATTATTTTGACTACTTTATAATTTTGCTGGGGATATGGAGGTTGGTGAGGTGTGGAAAACTATTTCTGGGTTGCCTTCTGGGCAACCTAAGTTCGTGCTAATCTAATTTCCTTTGGTTCATCCTATTGTTCATTCCAGCATTTTTGTCTAGTTTTTCTCTCCCCTTTTGGGAGGAAGAAGAGAGAAAAGAAAGGTTAGCTTCTCACTACGGTCTCTCCTTTAGAATCTTCCCTTTGTTTTTACTCAATACCAGGGAGGGGTCCCCTTAGATTGTAGCCCCCCCCCACCCAAAGGGAAAAGGTTCTTGGGCACATTCCAAGGATCAGACTTACTTGGCTGCAGCATCCTTTCTCAGCTGTTCGTGCTTCATTAGGAGATTTTTTCGGTCCTGAAATGCCTTCCTGACCTTGTACCCTTTGTAGACAGCCTGGATTTTGAAAGCAGCAATGTCTTGAATAGCTGCTATTGACAAAGCTCCGTGTTCCAACATGAATTGAATTACTTCATGGTGCTCCCCAAGCAAAGCATAATCAAGAGGTGTGTACCTAAAACAAGAAAATAATATTCAATCATAAGAACAATGTAATTCAAGCTACATTTTGGTTAATAGGTCTAAATTAGTGAGAATAATCAATCCCCTGATGTACTTGAATGTATTAAAATTCGCACTATTCCAAGTTATAATTATGCAAAATATGGTAATTGGTTCCAGCCCAATGGAAATGTGCAGTTTAAATTGGAATAATGATACCACTTCTGGAGATTCATTATTCCCAATAATAGGGATCTAGCTATCATCATCAATGGAACTCTCTGACTATCCCCGACATTCAAATTGCAAAAATTTATGCCTATGAATTCCTTGATTCTGAGTTTTTGGTTTGAATTTCTTATTACATCTAACTCAGAGTTAAAACTACACACGGTTCAGGAAAGGTAGGTAGATGGGTGGTATAGTCTGCTAACACATTTTTTTCTTGCATTTCATTTTCCCTCTAGATTTATTTTGGGGAAGAATGGAAGAGAGGAATTAAAGAAGGCAGAAAAGGCCATTCAAAGTCAGCAAAAACCATCAGAAAAATGATTCTAGAATTTTCTAATTTTTTTCTTTTTTTTATTATAGTTTTTTATTTATAAGATGAGTAATTTTTCAGCATTGACAATTGCAAAACCTCTTGTTCCAACTTTTCCCCTCCTTCCCTCCACTCCCTCCCCCAGATGGCAGGTTGACCAATATATGTTAAATATGTTAAAGTATAAGTTAAATACAATATATGTATACATGTCCATACAGTTATTTTGCTGTACATAAAGAATCAGACTCTGAAATATTGTACAATTAGCCTGTGAAGGAAATCAAAAGTGCAGGTGGGCATAAATATAGGGATTGGGAATTCAATGTAATGATTCTTAGTCATCTCCCAGAGTTCTTTCTCTGGGCGTAGCTGGTTCAGTTCATTACTGCTCTATTGGAAATGATTTGGTTCATCTTGTTGTTGAAGATGGCCAGGTCCATCAGAATTGATCATCATATAGTATTGTTGTTGAAGTGTATAATGATCTCCTGGTTCTGCTCATTTCACTCAGCATCAGTTCATGTAAGTCTCTCCAGGCCTTTCTGAAATCATCCTGTTGGTCGTTTCTTACAGAACAATCATATTCCATAATATTCATATACCATAATTTATTCAGACATTCTCCAATTGATGGGCATCCACTCAGTTTCTAGTTTCTGACCACTACAAAAAGGGCTGCCACAAACATTTGTGCACATACAGGTCCCTTTCCCTTCTTTAAGATCTCTTTGGGGTATAAGCCCAATAGTAACATTGCTAGGTCAAAGGGTATGCACAGTTTGATAACCTTTTGAACATAGTTCCAAATTGCTCTTCAGAATGGCTGGATGTATAGAATTTTCTAATGTAACAGGTGGTTCAGAGCCCCAAGTTCTGGGACTATGTGGACCACGTTCAATTGTGGGAACTTTTCAGTCTTCAAGGGAAGTCTATCTGGTCTGCTAAATCCAAACCACTACCTTGTGGTCCCCATAGAAGGGAAAAGTACTTGAGGTAAAAAGATTATCTCTCACTAGTGAGCCCTATACTGCCACAGGGACAGGAAAGTCTTCTAGCTTTACTGTAATACACCAAGGGGTGGGGATTTCCTACAAGGGAATTTTGATCGTGTAAGATTGCTACAGAGTCAACTCCATTTTTTCCATGAGAACTGCTCAGGCCACATAACTCATGGCAAAGGTAGAGGGCAAAAATAGGCTCTTCTATATTCTGACTCTGAGATAGTCTCTCTCCCCTTGGCATCTGTGACAGCACTAATCAAAGAGCTAGACTTATGGAGAGCATCAAATGTCAGACAAAAGTTATCTTCAACAAGGTGGTTTGCTTGATTTAACAAATCCCTTGCTTATTACTCTCTCTGGATCCTACCTACAATTTTCCATGTCAAGAAATGACCCCAAATATCCCACAGCTGATCTCCAGGACACCCTGTGGAAAATATGCCCCATCCTATAAAAGCTATTTGAATGATAATCTTTGTGTTTTCTCTGCTGCCAGTTCTCGTTTGGCTACTGGGATGTTCCTTTTTTTTGCCCAGATGTTCCTATGTTTTATTGACACAGGAATAGATAAAAATCCTTCTTCTTTTAATTAGACTGAGCCAATTCAAGGGTTAAAGTTTTATTTGCTGAGGAATTAATGTGGAGAGCAATAACAAAGACAGCTATTTTTTACATAGGTGTAGAGATAATCTTCAGTTAACCCCTTCCGACCTTGTCTCAAATCCCTCCTTATTTCTCCTGGGAAAGTTCTGCCTCCTATTTAACCCTTTCTTATGGGTATGAAAGAAAAATAAGGCCTCAATTGATTCTTTAGACTTTAGTTAACTCCTTGAATCTTGGATTCTCTTGGGATAAAGCATTATTTATCTCAGACTGCATTTTTCAAATCCAGGAGATTAATCCAGGAGGAAAAAACCCCCAAACATTTTGCTCTCCCTGTGATACATTTCTTCATTCTCTTCCTCTTCCTTCTTTCTATAGTACTTTAAGATTTACAAAGCACCTTACACACATGACCTTATCTGCTGTCATGACTAAAAAGCTGTAAAATATATCTTCACATAGGGAATCAGGCATTGAATCAGATCTGAGTTCAAATCCTGACTAAGACAGATTCTGGACAAGTCACTTAATCACTCTCAGCCTCAGTTTCTTTACTTGTAAATTATCTCACTGAGGTGAAAGGATCAAATGAGATATAAAATATATAAAGTACTTGATAAATTCTAAAGACTATCTAAATGTCAGTTGTTACTACTACTACTACTAATGCTGCTACTACTACTGCTACTAGTTTCAGTGCTATTACTACTCTGATACTTCTGTTACTGCTAGTGCTACTAGTATTACTGCTATTACTACTACTGCTACTGCTATTAGCATTAATGCTGCTGCTGCTGCTGGTATTACTACTATTACTACTGCTGCTACTGCTATTGCTACTAGTATTACTACTGCTGCTGCTGTTATTACTACTACTAGTATTACTGCTATTACTACTGCTGCTACTGGTACTACTATTACTATTACTGCTACTGATAATGTTACTAGTACTACTACTGCTACTGCTAATGCTACTAGTACTACTACTGCTACTGCTATTAGTATTACTACTGCTGCTACTTCTGTTACTGCTGGTACTATTCTATTACTACTGCTGTTACTACTACTACTACTACTATTACTACTGCTACTTCTACTATTATACCAGTACTACTGCTAATAGTATCACTACTGCTGCTACTGCTACTGCTATTGCTACTAATATCACTATTGCTGCCGCTGTTACTGTTGCTACTAGTATTACTATTTTTTGCTGCTACTGCTATAAATATTACTGCTGCTGCCGCTACTACTACTGCTATTACTGTTAGTACTACTACTGCTGCTACTGCTATTGCTACTAGTATCACTACTGCTGCTACTTCTGTTACTGCTAGTGCTACTAGTTTTACTGCTATTACTACTGCTGCTATAGGTACAACTACTACTATTACTACTGCTGCTACTTCTGCTGTTACTATTGCTACTAGTATTACTACTGCTGCTACTTCTGTTACTGCTGGTACTATTCTATTACTACTGCTGTTACTACTACTACTACTACTATTACTACTGCTACTTCTACTATTATACCAGTACTACTGCTAATAGTATCACTACTGCTGCTACTGCTACTGCTATTGCTACTAATATCACTATTGCTGCCGCTGTTACTGTTGCTACTAGTATTACTATTTTTTGCTGCTACTGCTATAAATATTACTGCTGCTGCCGCTACTACTACTGCTATTACTGTTAGTACTACTACTGCTGCTACTGCTATTGCTACTAGTATCACTACTGCTGCTACTTCTGTTACTGCTAGTGCTACTAGTTTTACTGCTATTACTACTGCTGCTATAGGTACAACTACTACTATTACTACTGCTGCTACTTCTGCTGTTACTATTGCTACTAGTATTACTACTGCTGCTGCTGTTACTACTACTACTACTAGGGTTATTGCTACTACCACTGCTGCTACTACTATTACTACTGGTACTACTACTTCTAGTACTGCTATTCTATTGCTGCTAATATTATTAGTGTTACTATTACTACTAGTGCTGCTGCTATTGCTATTAATATTACTGCTGCTCCTCCTCCTACTGCTGCTGTAGCTCCTATTAGTACTACTGCTGCTGTTACACTAGTATAGCTACTAGGATTACTACTAGTAGGGCTACTATTTCTATTGCTACTTGAATTACTATTACAGTAGCTGCTATTGCTATTAGCATTATTGCTACTGCTACTACTACTGTTATTTTTACTACTACTACTACTGCTATTGCTACTAGTATTACTACTTCCCATTTGTTTGTTAGTGTTGCTTACTACTAATTTCACATGAAAAATAAACTGCATTTTAAAATAATCATACAAATAAAAATGTAGAAGAAGCTAAGTGGCTTAGCAGACAGAAGAGTGAACAAGATGGGAGTTCAAGGGACAGCTAGGTGGGCAGTGGATAGAGTCCTGAAGTCAGGAGGACCTGAGTTCAAATTTGGTCTCAGACACTTAACACTTTCTAGCTGTGTGACCCTGGGCAAGTCACTTAACCCCAATTGTGAGTTCAAATCCTGCCTCAGTTATTGACTATGCAACCCTGAGCAAGTTTTTCTCTGTCTGTCTGTCTCTGTCTTTCATTCTTGTATTTTGCATTTTGAAAGGAGAAAACTGGGGTTCAAATGATTTACCCAGGATCACATAGCTGGTTGGTTAGTCTGAGGTCAGATTTGAACTTAAGTTCTCCCGACTTCAGGGCTGGTGCTCTATCCACTGTGCCACCTTGCTGCCCCTGTCACTCTCTTTCAGCCTCTTTCCTTATTTGTAAAATTGGAGAGTTTGACTCAATGGCCTCTAGCATCCCTTCTTTCTCTAAACTCTATGATCCTTTTTTCATAAGTAGTAGATAAAAGGTGAGTCTTGAAGCCAGAAAGACTTGGATTCTAATCCTGTCTCTGACACATACTAGTTGTGTCTCCCTAGGATAAATCACAACTTCTTAGTCATCCAGGTAATTCTCTAAGCCTGTAAATTATTAACATGCATAGTTAAAAGGAATTTCCACCTTAAGGAGTTATTGACACCAAAAAATCACATATCTGGACCAAACCAAAAAGCAAAACAAAATCTGAAATAAGGAACTGGATTAACTTTTTAAAATAATTTAATTTTTATGCACAATATAAATTTGGGTTCTGATGCAGTGGATAGAGCATCAGTTCTAGAGTCAGGAACACTCATCTTTCTGAATTCAAATCCAGTCTGAGCCACTTCCTAACTGTGTGATCCTGTGCAAGTCACTTAATCCTGTTTGCCTCAGTTTTCTCTTTTGTAAGATGATCTGGAGAAGGAAATGACATCTCTGCCAAGAAAACCCCAAGTCGGACATGACTGGAAAATGACTAAACAAAAAATAATGCAAATTTAATTAGCCATAGGGTTCCACATGCCATGTGTTCCAAAAGTCATAGTAGAATTTTAGGCTTTAAAGTTCAGAACAACTTGTATAACATAACCTAGTTTGTATTACTTCTGCTTATAGAGCTTAACTTGACCAAATTTTGTTTCTATCTAAAGAATAGCAATCATCTCAGTCTATGGAAAACAGAAGCAAGGAGATGAAGTTCGGGGTTTATTTTGCTACTACAGAACAAAGAAGCCCCATAGAGAAGTAAGATAGAATTGAAGTGCATTCGGCAATTGACCACACTGTGATTATTGTCATGGAGACTGTCTTCATCCCAAATTCAATTCAGCAACATTCAAGCACAGTGAATATTACCCCTGGTATCAGAGTGTGGCTGTCAGGCATTTATTGACTGAAAGCCAGAAGTAGCAGACAAAAATGAAGCCTACAAAGTCCATCAAGTGAAATGGTTAGTGTCAATGCATGAGAAGGTAAAATTAAGACCTCCTTGATGGTAACCAGGAAGGATGCAAAGCAGATAAAGACAAGAAGGGGAGACAAAATTGGACTTGCCATGTAGGGATTGGTGGATGGGATGATAAAGAGTGCCTAAACTGAAATGTCAGGAAGAATAAAAAGCAAAGCCAGAGCACTGAAAACCACACATCTTGGGATGCACATGATGGAACGTTAAATGGAGCTGGGAGGCTGCCATTTGAATTTTATAACTATAGGTTTGCAAGGGTAAGCAAGGGGATTTTTTTTCCTTCTTCTGCTTGGGAACTTTCCTTGCAATTGAGGCACACTGCCTTTTCCCAAGAGCGGGGGAACAGGGTAGTAATCTGCCTTGATTCAAGTCAGAACTGCCTGCCTTTGGAAAAATCCCTTTTCCTCTATGGGTTGGTTTCTTTATTTGTGAAATCAGATCATCACTCCCAGTTCTGAGATTCCATGACGAACTTCAGTCATTTCAGTTGCGTCTGACTCTTTTAGTATTTTCTTGGCAAAGATACTAAAGTGGTTTGCCATTTTTGTTCTCTAGCTCATTTTACAGATGAGGAAACCAAGGCAGTATTAAATTACTTGCCCAAGATTACAGATCTGAGGCCAAATCTGAGCCCAGGAAGATGAGTTTTCCTGACTTCAAGCCCAGCACTCACTGTGACACTTAACTGCCCCGGGATGTATGGTAGTATGGAAGAAACATATAAAATCTGCATTTTGTGAGTTGGGAGATAACATTTCCCTAGAAATTGTAGCATTAGAGATCAAAGAAATGTAGCATGTTGGATTTCATAAAGACAGATTTTCAGTATGATTTCATCTTGATTTGATGATTTATGAAATTATGTAAAGTCATGTCCAGTTTTTTGGATACTCTGTGGGAAAGATCATGATGGCAGAAGGAAACAGGGGTATAATCACACTTTAATAACTACAGGAAAGTGCAGAGACAAAGCAGCGGTTAGTTGATTGTTGCCTTTCATCCTTGGAGAGGACTAAAATGACATCAATGTTTAGAGTCAAGTTACAGAATATTCCACCATGGCTCATGAGACTCATATAACTCAGAATGCCCTACCATAGATTGGGCATAAATAGTCCATGTGAACATTTGGGGTGGATTTTCTAAATTTGTAATCTCACATTTCTTTTGAGCTACTTCAGAGGTAGATGATGTGAGGACAGGAGGGAATAGTGAAGGAAGTCAGGAAGTATGAGGAAGAGGACGACAGGGGAAAATATTACTCTTATAGCCATGAATTAGAGTTGGGAGTACTTGACAGTATGAACCCCATGGAGATGGAAGAATACTGGGGAGAGGAGCAGCAGTTTGAGAGCTCATTTGTATAGGATTATTTTGGGGGAGAGGAAATAGACTAACTCTAATCTGTGTCAATTTGTACCTATTTATTAACATTTTCAAATCATCTCAAAGTTGTCAGTAAGATTTTAGAGTTAACATGTCCATATCATCTCCAAATTGGTGATCTGCTGGTCTTTTCTACAGAGGTCTGGAATTTGTCTGGGATTTATAAATCTCAGGACCAAAAGGCTCTGACAGTGTCTATATGGATGGCACCCTCTGGTTCAGCACATATTACCAGAATGGAAATACTGCTTAATATATAATATAATAATATATAATTATAATATAAATGCAATATAAAATATAATACAATTTAAGTTATGCTGCTTTGATCTTTGGGATGGTTTATATATGACTTCTAGATTCCCCTTTGCAATTGTCCCTTTACATTAGTTACTTCTAAACTTTTTATACTGACTTAGAAGTATTCATGCTTGTGTGTGTGTGTTGTGTGTGTGTGTGTGTGTGTGTGTGTTGGGGGAGTGAGGTGGTCAGAGGGACCAGAACAATAATCAATTTTAACACACATCTCAAAAGAAAGCCTCTGCTGTATTAGACCTAACCCTTAGGTCCCAGCTAAACATTTTAATGATGTGTAAGACTCCAGGGAAATAGCCCATTTGGAACTGACCAGATCTTGACAACACAAAGGTTATTCCAAAGTTAAGACATTCTCCATTCCTTGTCCACATCATGTCATCCTGTCTTTTGAAATAAAGCAAGTTGCCTAGTAGCCTTATTTGATGGGTCCCTTTTGTCACCTGTTCTAAAATTGTGTAAAATCCTATATGTGTTTGTATCTCTCTCTGTTCTACAAAGTTGTAACCACCTGACAACTGTCCATCAACTGATGCTAATTAAACTTTTGATCCTCTAGCCTTGCCTCTTGATTTATTGACCTCCAGTCAAGCCTAGGTAGAAGGAATTATCTCAAGGATGATCTTAGGATCTCTGGGCTGAGGAATTCCCCATCAGTAGCTAAGACCTGAATCACAATCAGACATTTTTCACCATGTCCTTGTTTTAATCAACAATATAATTGACATTCAGACAGTTTACAAAAGCAAACAATGAGTTGTTAATTATCTTGCAGAACAGGAAAGAAGCACCTGGGTTCAGGTTGCTACCTTAACTCCATCCCTTCTCTGACACTAAGTGTGTGACCACAGGCAAGTTATTTAACATTTTTAAGCATCAGTTTCTTCATATGTAAAATGGGATCATAATCATAATTACCTACTTTGTATGGTTGTTGGACAGAAAAACTTTGACGATAACTCTTGTCTTTTTATAAATGTTAAACTATTTGTATTGTTCTAGTTTTATGCCTGGTTCATTCCCTTTTCCTTCTTTATTGTCTTCAAAGAGAAAAAAGCCCTATCCTTTTCTCGTTTACTTGTTCAGTCTGAGATTCCTGAGCATCATTAGACCAAGCGAATTTCACTTACGGTCAAAACTCCTCTAGAAGAGTAAACAAACTAAGTCAAGAGACTTAGGTTCTCAGCTACTCCCAGAGAAAGAACTCTGGGAGATGACTAAAAACCATTACATTGAATTCCCAATCCCTATATTTTTGCCCACCTGCATTTTTGATTTCCTTCACAAGCTAATTGTACAATATTTCAGTCTGATTCTTTTTGTACAGCAAAATAATAGTTTGGTCATGTATACTTATTGTATCTAATTTATATTTTAATATATTTAACATCTACTGGTCATCCTGCCATCTGGGGGAGGGGGTGGGGGTAAGAGGGGAAAAATTGGAACAAGAGGTTTGGCAATTGTTAATGCTGTAAAGTTACCCGTACATATAACCTGTAAATAAAAGGTTATCAAATTAAAAAAAAAAGAGAGACTTAGGTTCTATAACTTATTAGTGGTGTGATCTCAGGAAAACCTTCTCACCTCTGAGTTTTAGTTTCCTCATCTGTACGATGAGGATACTTACAGCTTGTACTTCCTGCCTCACAGAAATCTTGGAAGGAAATTGCTATATAATTGTCAATTATTATTTTACAGTGGCCTTAATTGTCCAAATGAGATGCGTGTGTGTTCTATACAGGCAACCTGGTGCATTGATGGATTTTTCATTTGCTGTTTCAAATAATTGCTGTGTGTTGGACCTTCTAGACTCTCTCCTTCCCTAATAAATGACTATTATTATTATTTTTCTAATCACTGCGGGGTATAGAATCACTTGCTTATACCAAGGAAGAATATGTAGGTGATCTCCATGCAACTAAATCAATCCCATGCATTTTATTTCCAGGTAAACTTAAAAAGTAGATGGGAAGAAGGATGGGAGAGGAAGCTTACTCTTGGAGAATAAGGCAGAGAAAAAGAAGAAAAGATATGTATTTATCTTCACTTTGGCCTGAACTTTCTTATTCTTATAGATGTGGCCTGACCTTGGGGTTATTGCTACGTCCTTCCTAAGGGCTGCACCACATCCTTATTGCTCATTAACCTATTTAACTAGATCCTATATTATACTTTTCCCTCAGTTTTGACCTAAAAACCTCAAACCCAGACCTTGGTTCTGCTTCCTGCATTCAGAGGAGCCCCACATGCTCTCTTTCTACCCTACAGAACCCATTCTTCCCCACCCTACCTTTGATCTTCATTTCTTATTCTACATGGGCCATACCCTGCAGGGCTAAGCCTGGCTATGGTCTCCTTGCTGCTGGCTCTTGACTCACAACTGATGGACACTGTGAATCTCTGTTTCCTCATTTGTAAAATAGGAGGGTTGGACTAGATAAGCTATAAAAATTTTGTGCTTTTCACTGGCCAGTGTAGGTAGAGCTGAATACAACATTCATTCACGCTTTATTTATGATATCTGCAGCGTCACTTCACTGATTTTAATTTCATTAATTTCTCTTCAACAATATAGAAATCTCTGTTTTTTGTCTTTGGGGTTTGTTTTCATCCAGAAAATAATCATGTATACTGAGCAGAGTGGTGAGTTTTCACAGAAATTTACCTTTCTTCATTGTTTTCCATCTGATTGGGAAAAGCTGCAAAACTGAGTAGCAGTTTTATAGCATCAAGGTAGCCATTGTTACAGGACCAATGCAGTGCTGTTCTGCCCTGTGAACGAGAACAAAAAGCAAACACTTCTAAAGCAAAAGACGAGTGTGTCAAGTTTTAAAAGAATACATTATTATGCCAGCTTGAAAAGACAGATATCTGCATGTATATTCAATTTAAATAGCAAAAATGCCTGGGAGTTGGGGTGAGGGAGGGTGGAAAAGAGAAGGGAAGAAATCAGGTCTCAGAAAGATTGTTTTTGAACTTGAATTTTTAATACAATTGGAAGGAAGGGCACAAACATTTATTAAACACTTATTATGTGCTAGAAACCAAATGCTAAGAACTTTACAAACATAATCTTATTTGATCTTCATAACAATCTTGGGAAATAGGTATTAATTATTATTATTATTATTCCCATTTTACAATTTAGGAAACTGAGACAGATAGATATTAAATGACTTGTACAGCATCACAAATCTAGTAAATCTGAGGCTGGAATTGAATTTAGGTCTTCCTGATTTTATGATTGAAGAATTACCTTATCTGGAGTATAGTCTTTAAAAAAAAAGCCCTTGATGAAGGCAAATCTTTACTGTTAGCTCACTTTCAATTTTGTTTAAACAGCTAAAAGATTTTCAGAGTCAATTTTGGAGAAAAAAGTACATAGGTAATCAGACTGGGTAACACTTCTTAGATCCTAGGATGATACAATAAAGACTGATTTTCTTACATAACTCCTGAAACTTGTTTTGGTGGCTAGTTTCCCAAAGTCACTATAAGTTGAAGATAACCCCCACAGAATCTATAATCTCAGAGACTGGAGATGGGAAAAGGATCTGGAATCTCTTTGATATTTGTTGTCTGATGGTTCAGTCAGGCTTAACTCTTTGACCCTGTAGACGAGAGCTTTTTAAATCTTTTCCACTCATGTTCTCTTTTTGCCAGAGAAATTTTTATGTGACCTTTGCTCAAATATTTACTGATAATAAATCATAATTTTGTGATTTCCACATTAAGTTTCAAGACCCAACATGGGATCTTGAATTTAAGAAGCTTTGCTGTAGACTATAGCATGTCCTAAATTAGTATCCAAGAGGTTTTCTTGGTAAAATACTAGAGGTATTTGCCATTTCCTTTTCTAGTAGATTTTGACAGAGATTAAGTGATTTGTACAGGGTCACACAGCCAGTAAATGTCTGAGGTTGGATTTGAATTCAGATCTTTCTGATTCTAAGTCCTGGGTTCTATCCATTGAACCATCTATCTGCTCAAATGAGCAAACACCTACCTTCCCTTCAACTTATATGTAGTCTTAGAGTTTCTTGAGCACTGAGAAGTTAGGTGACTCCATTATTTTTTGGAAGAACAACAATAAGACACTCATTTTACCATACCACATCCAGCTATGTTCCCTCATTTGACATAATTGATATGTTTCTAAAATTTCTTATCAAATATAAATCTGAAACAATTTGTTGGGTTTTAGATTTTTTTTTCCATATTGATTTCTACTACAGCCCAAAATCTTCATTTCTGATTGGCCTTCAAGAAAAACTTGGTCTTTAAACTTCTCTGGGAATGTTTATCAAATAGTGAAATGTTTTCTTTGTATAAATATTGTGCTGCTCACACTAATAGTCCAGTTATTATAACTTAATAACCAACTTTGTCCCACTTTTAGTATATAATGGAGATGATAAGATTAGAGACTCCTTGAGGGCAAGGGCTGTGTTGCTATTGTATCTCTCCCTTATCTCCATGGTACCTACTGTGCTTAACATGGTCATAGTAGGTGCTTAATAAATATCTGTTGAATGGATGATTGGAAAAAAGATATGTCATGATTTGAAATTTAAAAAAAAAATATATATAATATATGGGCAGCTAGGTGGTGAAGTAGAAAGAGTGACTTGGAGTCAGTAAAATTCATTTTCCTGAGTTCAAATATGGCATCAAGACACTTCCTAGCCCTGTGATCCTGGGCAGTTCATTTAACCCCGTTTGCCTCAGTTTCCTCATCTGAAAGATGAGCTGGAAAAGGAATTAGCAAATCACTCCAGTATCTTTGCCACAAAAATCTCACTCTTCAAGAGTGGGACACAACTAAAATGACTTAATAATAATAACATGTAATATATCATATGATATAGTCATGTAAGCATATGATTAAATAGATAACAAAATTAGATAGCATTTATTTATTTTAAAAAGGCTCCAGTCTTAAGAATGATAAAATAAACTGAATGTATTACAGTAAAAATAAAATACCCAGTCTCTACCTCTTTGTCTTGTATGTTAGGGTCGGCATTATTTTCCATGAGTAAGGCCATGCAGTTAATATAGCCTCCATAGGCAGCACACTGCAAGGGGGTCCTTCCTGCATAGTCTTGCACATTTGGATTGATTTTATTTTCAATCAATATTTGACAAACATCAGCATTTCCTCCCAGGGCTGCCCAGTGAAGAAGAGAATGGCCATCTTGGTCTACTAGATCCACCCTTGCTCCTCCTGTAATGAGAAAAACAAATGCTATTTAAAATGTCCAACAAATAGAAAAAAAAAGAATAAGGGATAGAATATAGGCCTTGAAATTAGGAGGATGTGAGTTTGAGTCCCAACTATGACACCAATTAGCTGTGTGACCCTAACCAAGTCACTTAGCATTTTAAGGGCCTGGGCAACTTATTAAAACTTTAAATTGTAGATCAGATGCCATTCTACATTAATGCAGGGAATTTCTTCACCAAAAATTCGTTGATATTACATATGACATTCCAATGACATTACAGATCCTGTCCAACCATTTCACTTACCTCTGCACCCTCAAAAGAAAAAAAATGCCAAAAACTATTTGGGTCATTAAAAAAAATCAAAAGAGAAATATTAATTAGAAGACTGAATTGGTAAATTCTTAGCCTTGGTAAAATGAAATTCTGTGTTCAAGACACTCAAAATTATCAGCATCTAAACATGACTAACAAGTATGTTGACTCTGGAGCAGGTTGAGGGTTGCAATCTCAAAGACTTGAGCTACAGCTTGTACATTGGGCAAGTCATTTAGCCTGTATGTGTTTTAGACTTCTCTTAACGATTTATCTTCTATGTCACAGAGAGATTGTGATTTCTATTGCTAAGGAAGTTCCCACAATGGGGGTTCCTGAATGCTGACAAATATCATATCTTCCTTTTATTTGCAAAGTTCTTGAATTTAAAATATGTCTATCAGTCTTAGAGTAACTATGGGATAAAATCCAAATTTGATTGTATTCCCTGTCCGGATTACACATCTCTCTTTGCCATTTGGTGAAAAGCTCCAAACCTAAAGATCTTAATTGTACCATGCCCCACAAAGGCAAGATTGAATGGAAAGTGTATATACTATATAAATGGAATTATCATCATCATTATTTTCATCTTGAAATAGTAGACCTAATTAATCTTGGAATTAGGAATGGATTCAAGTCTTTTATGACAAATGCTGGTTGTGTGATCTTGGGCAAATCATCTAACATTCCAGTGTCCTAGATCAAGATTTCTTAAACTTTTTTTGCTCTTGACTCCTTTTGCCTGAGAAATTTTGAGGTGACTCCATCTCGAATCCGAACCCAGGTGTTTCTGGCAGCATTTGCGCGTGTGCAGTACAAAGTGTGCTTGTTGTGTGTTCAGAACCAAAGTGAAGTCATGCTATGCAACACAGGCAAGCACTGTCTGAAACCCTTGGGATTCATTATGCACTTGATTTTGAATTAATTCTTGGTCATGATCAGAAACTTTTTACTGTGGCCAAATTTTTTTGAGACTCATACTTTCAGTTATGCAACCCCACATGGGGTAGCAACCCCCCAGTTTAAGAAGCTTTGCTCTAGTGCACTCAAGTAAGACTAAACTTCAGGGAAGGTGCTGAGTTTTCTTATCTGGGAGTGATTTCAACCAATGAAATCACTGCTCCCATTCCTATTTCTGTCCCTATAACAATAGAAATATTATTATACAATAACTAGGATACATAGGATATCAGCCATATTTAATCAATCAACGATGGCTTTTTTAAAAAATGGTTGCAATTCTGGAAAGCAATTTGGAATTATGCCCAAAAGTTATCAAACTGTGTATATCCTTTGACCCAGCAATGTTTTTATTGGACTTATATGCCAAAGAAATCTTAAAGGAGGGAAAGGGACCCACATGTGCAAAAATGTTTGTGGCAGCTCTTTTTGTAGTGGCAGGAAACTGGAAACTGAATGGATGCCCAGCAGTTGGAGAATGGCTGAATAAATTGTGGTATATGAATGTTATGGGATATTATTGTTCTATAAGAAATGATCAGCAGGATGATTTCAGAAAGACCTGGAGAGACTAATATGAACTGAACTTTTTCCCTATTCCTGTTAACTCTTCTACTTAAATTCATATATCCAATGAAGGGCATAACACCCTCCAAGATCTATAAAGAAATAAAGGAGGAGGGTTGGATGGAGGGAAAAACAAAGAATGGGGTAAGAAGATAAGGGAGGGATCCATGGTTGGGGGAAGGTTGAGTAATAGCAAGGCCAATTAGGGAGCAGAATTTAAGTAGAAGAGTTAGAGGAATGAGGATCAGGAATTTAATTTATTAAGAAAAAAAAAGTATGGATAGTAATCATTAATTTTAAAGTCAAACTTAAAGATTCAATCAAGAGAGAAATTTATATTATATATAAGCCAAACTAATATGGTTTTAGATGCATGTTTCCATATGGGTAAATGCATGTGTGTACATATATGCCTGAGTATATGTAGATAGGTAAGCATGTTGCTCTATGTAAGCGTCTATGTAGATATTTGTATATGTGTGGGTCTGTGGATGGGTATGAATGTATATGTATGTATGTGTGTGTATGAGCAAGGATGTGTATTTGTGTATATTAAATATCTGTGCTTAACTATGGCCTGCTTGGGAGAGATGAGGGGAAAATAATAAAGTAAAAGAAGTGTACAGCAGAGAACTAAAGAACCTACAAGAAAGCAAAGAAAATATGTACACTCATGAATATAATTTCTTCTACTATTATATATCCTTTCTTGAACTAGAAATTTATTGTTACATATTTTGAATCCTCCCTGACGTTCTGCTGGGCACATAATGTTCTATTTTGTTTTGTTTTTCTTTTCTGTTTTTTTTCCATTTTTTCTTAATAAATAGAAAATTCAAAAAAATTTCAGCCTCTCATTATTCTTTATAAAACAGGACAGTCTGGAAATAACCGAGGTCCCAGGATGGGCATTTTAGCAGTTCCTAAAAATAAGCTAGTCCAGCCCAAAGTTAATCCAGAGCTCCCATCACAAAGAGATACAAAATTATCTTTACTGTTCTATTTTTCTTGTCCCCTGTCTCACCAATACTGAAACACATATTGAAAAGAAAATGAAAAAAAAAACATCTTGCCCAGTTTTTCAGAGGTTTGGCAATATAAAGCTTACCTTCCTGTTGTACACTTTGAGGAATTTAAGCATTCATTTGTCTAAAAAATCGATCAAACAATGATTTCTTTCCATGTATGCTCGCTTAAAATATCAATGGAAAGTCAACAGCCTGAACACAGTATGTGCTCGATAAATTCTTCACAAATGAGTAAATGAAAATACAGCCTTGCTCTCACAAAGTACTCAAAAAGCTCACAAGACAGCTAGAGGCACTAATGAAAATGGTATTTCTATTTTAAAATCTTGTTTACATTTTGTTGGAAATGTTCAGCTCTGGATAAAGTCTACAGGTTCTGTGTGAAAATGGTTTCTGAATATCCCTCTTGTGGGAGTTGTCAGAGAAGTTACAGGTTGCAAATAGTAATAGGAGAAGAAATTCTGTTGAGTGAAAAGTTGAATTATGAATTCTGGAGTCTCTTCCTAAGATTTCAAGAGTCCTGTATTCCCTGGAGGATGTGACCACTAGGTGCCCAGTAGAATGGGCCCCAGTAGGGTTTCTGTTTGTAATTAGGGGCAAGGGCAGAAAAAAGAAAGTTACTATTGCACACCAGGATAGCTAGAGGGGGCTTAAGTTGTGGAAAATAGGACAAGGAGGAAGATTGGGTATTGCAGTGGTTTTCTCAAATTTGGCTAGTGGTTAAGAAATAAGTATCTCCCTTGAGAGGGGCTAATCAATAAGCAAGGAGTAAACATCTCCCCCCTTTAGCCCTACTTTTTCCCTATAAAATACTCATCCTGAAATACTCCCCTTAGACTAACCAGTCCCCTGATGTTGCTTGTTCCTGTTTTGCTTTATGTGACAATAAAACCTTTTCCTTTAAGAAACCAGTCCAATGAACAGGTAATTCTTACCTATTGAACTTGCTCTCTCACTGCTTCAGTAATACTACTGTGATTTATATGTGTAAAACCCATTTATGTGATTCACAAATGATGGATCATCTTAGTAACGAATTGATTGTCAAGGTGATTAACACCTTGCAGTTGTGGCTAGTCATATACCTGGACTACCCCCTTGAGATTAAAAAAATGAGTCAAAGATAGAGATATGCAGGAGGAGACAGTGAGGATGGAGATGTTTTCTCCGTGGCTGATGCAGGGAACCTTGTCGCTCTAGGATGATAGAGAACAAAGGCAATGGTGGATCAACCAAGTAAGAGATGTGATTGACCACCGTGAGAAGTAAAGCAATGGGTGGGAGAGGAAATCTGGATTTTACTGGTGCAGTGAGTCATGTGGACTGTGTAAATTTAGAGGAAGGTATTGATTCTTCATGGATACTGAAGGCATTTCCTGGTCAAGGGAGCCCACTCGGAAATACTGTGTGTCAGAAGGGATGCAGAGATCCTTGGGAGTTGGAATAGCCCAACAATTTTGCAGACATGATAGTTCTCTGAAGAAAGTAGAGGCTAACTGGAGAGTGAAAGGATCTTGCCTTGACTGTTTATAGGTTCACATATGGATTTTTTTTGTTATGTTAAAGCTCCCAAGATAAACTTCAGAAGCCATCTAGTTTTACTTCTTCATTGTTCAGATGAGGAAATAGGTGCACATACAGCCAAGTATTCCATTATTCCATATTTGCTCACAATCCATCATCCCTCCCTCCCTCCCTCCTCCTCCTCTTCCTCCTCCTCTTTCTTCTTCTTCTTCTTCTTGTTCTTCTTCTTCTTGTTCTTCTTCTTCTTCTCCTTCTTCTTCTTCTTCTTCTTCTCCTTCTTCTTCTTCTTCTTCTTCTTCTTCTTCTTCTTCTTCTTCTTCTTCTTCTTCTTCTTCTTCTTCTTCTTCTTCTCTTCTCTCTCTCTCTCTCTCTCTCTCTCTCTCTCTCTCTCCCACCCTCTCCCACAATAACACTCTCTTCCCATAAATATGAAGTAGGTTGGACAAAATCCTAGTAATTATTCTCCAATTTTTGTTTTTATTGGGAGGGAGGAGGGTGACTAGATCTATAAGCATGTCAGTATGGGAAATTCCTGGTATGGAAATACCCTACTCCAATGCAGATCAGCAGTTTATTTGCACTGAAAATTGTACATTTTGGGGGAGGGGTTGTACTGAGAAGCTCAATTACTTGTCTGTGTTCCCCTAGCTAGTATGCATTGGAGATAGGGCTTGAAATCAGATCTTAATGACTCTACACTACACCATCTGACTTTTCTCTTATGTACAATGAATTATCTGAAGTTACTGATGCAATATCAGCTAAAGCAATACATTCCAAATTCATTTTTGCCTTTTTATTTATCACGTATGCACATATTTCACATATATATATTAAAACTATTTGAAATGGTGCAATGTTTTTATATTCAAAACTTCTTAAACTGTGGCCACAACCCCCATGGTGTTGTGTTACTGAATGTGGGAGTTATGAAATTTATGATTTAATATCAATAAATGTTTGATTTGTATTCCTATTTTATATATCTATATGCCCAGTAAAATTTCTCAGGCAAAAAGGATTGGGAATAGAAAAACTTTTAAGAATCCCTATATATACATATATATATTAGTATGTGTGTGTATATACATATGTATATATGGGTGTGTGTATATCTACACACTATATATAAATGTATATGCACAATATATGTATATATATATATGTGTGTGTGTATGTATATATAGTTATGTATATGTATTACCATTTTAGAGTATTTTCATATGTTGCAAAGAACTAATTTGATCTTCCTAGAAATCATATGTAAGGAAGGGCAAGTTTTGTCCCATTTTATAGATTAAGAAACTGAGGCCATACTTCTAGCTAATGGTAGGAGGAAGGTTAGAACCTTGGTCTCATTCATTAGTCCCTGTCTACCTAACTCATGGGATGGTTGTGAGGCAAGCAGTTTACAAATATTCAGATGGTTTGGAAGTATGAGTCATCTAGGAATGTTTTATTTCAAACCATGTACTTCGGAATGTCTCTCTTACACAACTGATTTCTTTACATCCAGTACAATTCAATAAATACTTATAAAATGCCTACTGTGTGCAAGTAACTGTGTTAGTGCTGGGGGAGTGGTAAAAAGATAAAAAATAGTTCGTCCAGCTCAAAACTAACCTTTTATAAGTGTCTGAATCACTTCCTTGTGCCCCATTTCACAGGCTCGGAATAGTGGAGTATGCTTCATGACGTCTGTAGCATCCACCTGAGCTTGATGGTCCAATAATAACTTCACAGTGCTGACATGGCCAGAAAGGGCAGCTGCATGTAAAGCTGAAAAGGAAGTGAGGAAGTTAGTAATAAAATCACAGAAAAGGCTTTATTTTTTCATTGGTCTAAATACATGTGTGTGGGTGTGTATACACATATATGTACAAACACTTATATGTATATGTATTTTTTTTACCCTAATTCCCTAAATTCAAATAGATCTTCATGGTTCCTGATTATTGTCTTGGTTAATACCATTTCTCATTTTTTTATTCATGAATATCACCTAAGAAGTCAGTTCCTTCCTTTCCTTTCCCCCTTTTCTATCCTTACTATTCTTGTCCATGTGATTTTGTTTGTTTGAAACAATCACCTCTTCTTAGTTTTCCTTCCTTATTATTCTTTAGAAACACAATTTCTTTAGGAGCTGAAATTCCACTTGCCCCCAAATAGAAATTTTTTTTTTTTATTTAATAGCCTTTTATTTACAGGATATATACATGGGTAACTTTACAGCATTAACAATTGCCAAACCTCTTGTTCCAATTTTTCACCTCTTACCCCCCACCCCCTCCCCTAGATGGCAGGATGACCAGTAGATGTTAAATATATTAAAATATAAATTAGATACACAATAAGTATACATGACCAAAACGTTATTTTGCTGTACAAAAAGAATCAGACTCTGAAATATTGTACAATTAGCTTGTGAAGGAAATCAAAAATGCAGGTGGGCATAAATATAGGGATTGGGAATTCAATGTAATGGTTTTTAGTCATCTCCCAGAGTTCTTTTTCTGGGCATAGCTGGTTCAGTTCATTACTGCTCCATTAGAAATGATTTGGTTGATCTCGTTGCTGAGGATGGCCTGGTCCATCAGAACTGGTCATCATATAGTATTGTTGTTGAAGTATATAATGATCTCCTGGTCCTGCTCATTTCACTCAGCATCAGTTCGTGTAAGTCTCTTCAGGCCTTTCTGAAATCATCCTGTTGGTCATTTCTTACAGAACAGTAATATTCCATAATATTCATATACCACAATTTATTCAGCCATTCTCCAACTGATGGACATCCATTCAGTTTCCAGTTTCTAGCCACTACAAAGAGGGCTGCCACAAACATTCGTGCATGTACAGGTCACTTTCCCTTCTTTATGATCTCTTTGGGATATAAGCCCAGTAGTAACACTGCTGGATCAAAAGGTATGCACAGTTTGATAACTTCCCAAATAGAAAATTGTAAGAAAAAAAAACACAATATATCTCAAGGATGTCAAAGAGAGAAATAAAAGCCCAACCTATAACAAAGTATTCATATCTGCTACTCTTTGTGATAGTGGGCATCTTTTTTTTGAGGGGGCAGGGTTTTGGATTTGGATTTGGAGATCTTGATAGCTATAATGCGTTTACATATGTGTGTACATGTGTGCTTTCCCCAAGGGAATTCTTGTACTCCAGGGTAAGCTGTGAGTTATCTTAAGTTTTGGGTAGAGACAGTAGTTGTGTCCTTTGCAGCACCTTCTGATCCTTCTCCTATTCTCTTGGGTGTGTGTTAGGGTGTTAGGGGATCCTTACATTTAGTATGGGGTCATGACAACAGAGAATGTTTTTGATAAATTTGTTGTTGTTTGGTTGTTTTTTAGTTGTATCCAATTCTTTTGGACCCTATTTCGATTTTTGGCAAAGATACTGAAGTAGTTTGGCATTTCCTTCTCTAGTTTATTTTATAGATGAAGAACTGAGCCAAACAGAGTTAAGTGGCTTGCTGAAGGTCACACAGCTAGGAAGTGTCTGTGACCAGATTTAAATTCAGGAAGATGCATCTTCCTGATTCCCAGCCCAGTGTTCTATCCACTAAGCCATCTCAAAGATACTTTACTCAGGGGACCTACAAAAAAGGCATGTATACATTTAGAAGCTAGGGGCCAGGTAAACTTCCCTGGAAAATTAAAACGATGGTATATTTACTCAGTCCTTCTTTATTTACTCACTTCATTATTTTCTTTTCTTCTTCAATCTATAAGTTCTTACCTGTACCTCCATATTTGTCTGTCATGTTAATATCGATGTCCAATTTTAAACTTAGCATTGTTCGAAGGACATCATCACTGCCTTTTCCTGCTGCCCACATAAAGGATGTTCTTCCCTCGAGGTCTGAATCATCCTTCACAGAAGGATGTTTCAAAAATACTTCCACTGTCTCCTGGAAGAAAGCGTCACTGAGTGAGCATTTAACATGATTGCTCTGTTATGACAAAAGAAGTCAACATGCATTATACAATGTGAAAACTTTTACTTAAGGTTCTCCCCTCCTTTTTTCCTTTATCAACCACAAATTCTATTAAGAATTATCTCTCTCTCTCTCTCTCTCTCTCTCTCTCTCTATATATATATATATATATATATATATATATATATTTTTTTTTTTTTTTTTTTTTTTTTTTTTTTTTTTTTTTGCTGAGGCAATTGGGGTTAAATGACTTGCCTAGAGTCATACATCTAGGAAGTATTAGGTGTCTGAGGCCAGATTTGAACTCTGCTTATAATCTTATTACCTATACTGTAATCTATATGATAGACTAGAATTGCCCCATATCTTACAACAAAGAAAAGTCAACAAAGTTGTTCCTGGGACTTGAATGGCCCATACCACTCTTGATGCAACAACCTGGTTACCTAATGGAAGAAAAGATCTCACTTATTGGGAATTGGGGTCCCTCTGGCTTCATGGGTTTGGGAAGACCATGATTCATCTGACCCTGCCCTGTTGATCAGATAAGATTCTACAAAAGTGGATTGCTTCCAGAGAAGCTAAGTGCCATTGTATCCTGGTAAGCATATCCTTGCTGTAGTAGGGCAAAGTAAATCTCCTTTTATTAACTATTTAAAGACTTGTAAATTTCTCATTTTGCCCCAATGTGGGACAAAATGGTGGTTATCACCCCTTATATTATTCTAGTGGTGTGCTATAGGGAATAGGAAACTGGTGTTAAAATGAAATCTAGCTCTAAGATTTATTTCCCTTGGAAACATGCAGGTTGTATGACTGTGGGCAAGCTCACATTTTCTCTCCCTCCTTCACTCTTTCTTCCTCTCTTTTCCCTTTTTGCCTTCCCTTCCATCTTTTCTTCTCCTGCCTTCCCCTTCCATCTCTTTCATTTGCCCTATCTCTCTCTCCCCATTCTTTCTAGGTTTCCATATCCTTCTCTGTAAAAATGAAGAGGTAAATCTAGATGGCCACCAGGGTACTTTCTACCTGCTTTAAAGAGTAGGAGTTTGAGATTTAAGAAGCATCATTCCTGATCATGGGTGGGAAAATAAAATAAATGGTAATTCATAGAATCATAGACTATCAGATTTGGAAAGGTCCCCAGAGGCCATGTAGACCAATCCTGATCAGAAAACGAATTCTTCCAATAGTACACCTGGTATACATGGTCATTTAACTTTCTCATAAGGGAGAACCACATGAAACAACCCATTTTACTTTTAAGCAGATCTAACTGTTAGAAGTTGAAGGATTCAAGGAATAATTATCGTATCACAACTAACTGTAGAAGGTAGCTCCCTTACATACCAGGATGCTTAATGAGCACCAATTTCAGACATACGGGACAATAATAGAACATCCCATCGGGAGAGAATTCTCAGCAGTACTGAATGAATCATTTGAGCTTTCAGCCTAGTGAAGCTTAAAGCTTCATTAGGACTGTTATGTATGTACACACACAGCTGCACTTTAGTAATTTAATTCTTCAGTGAATCTAGGATTTCATTAATGTGGGTATTCCCACCACTGAGAGAAGATGGCAGCCATTTAAGTGGTGTCCCTATTCTTCCACAAATCTTTGACTTTTCACCCCAATGTCCTTCTAGGTCTTTTAACATTCCATGGGTACAGGTTGTCCAAGTGATCATTGTTCTTTGTTCTCTCTCCATCATTGGTTTACCTCCTTTTGTGGTCTTACATTCTCTCAACAATACCTTACATAATACCTGTGCAGGTAATTCTTGGAACCATTTTGTACTTTATTAGTGCTTACCTTGCACCTTTAGGTCACCTCTTGGTTTCCCTTCTTTTGATTTCTTTTGAATCTTAACTAAAGTTCCACCTTCTAAAAGTAAGAAGATCTTCCCAGTCCCTCTTAATGTTAGTGGCTTCCTTCTGAGAAGATTTGTAATTGATCTTGTCTACATATTGGTAATACAGAGTTATTTGTATGTTGTTCCCCTCATTAGACTGAGTTTCTTGAGAACTGTTTTAAATTTTTTGTTTATTTTGTTTTGCTTTTCTTTGTATCCCTAAGTGCTTAGGATAGTGACTGGTACATAATAAGTATCTAATTAATTAGAACTGATTTGACCTGGGAAGTCTTATGGTGTTCTCAAGATTTGTAACTCTATGGCATCATTGGACTGAGAGAACTTTTGTATTAAAAATATGTGGGTTTTTTTGTGCTAGGAAGCAACTTGGAAACATTAAAAGCACAATAATTTCTCCAATGTAATCTAACTTTCTTTCTTCTTCCTATTCTGTCCTGGATAAAACCCCTTGTCCATGTATAATGCCTGACTCAAATTGATGAATTAACTCAACAAATTGAATTTTCAATGGCATGTCACAGTGTGGACAAGGCTTTTTCATTCTTTAGTTTTTCCTGAATGGATTTTTTTTGTTGAATTCTTTTTAGAAATCATAGATCCCATTGAAGAGACCCATTAATGTTCTGGGTCTTACTGAAATTAACACAATCTTATCATAAAGCAAAGTACTTATAAGACCCATAATTTGTGTGATCTTAGACAAATCACTTTGTCATTATGGACCTCAGCTTCCTCATCTGCAAAATGAGAGATTTGGACCAGATGATCTCTATATCCCTTTCATCTCTAAACCCAAGATCCTATGATCAAAAACCACTTTTGAACCACTTTTTTCATTGTGGACCTCTTTGGGAGTCTTGTGAAATCTATGCATTCTTTTTTAGAATCAGTTTTTTGAAAACAAAATAAGATACAAAAGTTAAAGGAAACAAGTTATAATAAAATATAGTTATCAAATATTTTAAATAAACTAAATCTCTAAATGATAGATTAAGAACCTCACCTCCCAAGTGAATCTCACTTCCCTTTGGACTCTGTACACGAAAACCTCCATTACAGTGATGAACCCTTTTGGTAAGCATATATATTTTATTTTACATCTCACTTGAGGGCAATAATAAGAGGGTCACAGCAATATCTATGTGATTGCATTTATCAAGGGATCTTGTATGATGTTATCTATGATAGCCTCCATAGTGGAGAGAAACATTTTTTTGCTCTATCAAATCAAATGGCTTTTTCACATATGGTAAAAGATGTGGACTTTTGAAGAAAATGTTAATGTAATGTAATACAGTATAAAGTTTATATAAAAATTATTGAATTAAGTTGTAGTGGAAGGATTTTTTTTTTAGTTTACAAACAAAAGGGATTGTTCAATACAACATAGATGTGCTTGATGGCATGAAATAAATAATAATGGCTAACATTTACATAGTACTTTAAAGTTTGCTAAATACTTTATATGTACTATCTCATCTGATCTTTATAATAACCTTGTAAAGTAAGTGCTATTATTTTACCTGTTATACATATAAGGAAACCGAGACTAAGAGAAGTTAAGTGACATTTCTAAGGTTATGCATCTAGTAAATTTTTGAAGTAGTATTTAAAGTTACACAGGTCTTACTGACTGAAAGTTCCATACCAGATCATCTAGCTGCTATTAAAACGACTTCATGTGAAAATAACAACCAGATACTTAATAAAAATAGATTGGAAAAATGTGTGACATATGATAAATTAAAAATTTGTCATTTTAAATAAGCAAGTTATCATTAAAAAATCACTGTTGTGATTCTCTCCCACATGAGCAAATGGTCAAAGGATTTGAATAATTTTCAAAAGATGATATAGAAATTGTGAGTAGCTACTTGAAAAAGTATCCAAATTTACTAATAATCAAAAAGATGCAAATTAAAACACCTTTGAAGTTGCCATGTCACATCTATCAAATGGATACAGATAATTAAAAGCACCAAAATTCAGTTCTGTGAGATTGTGGAAGAACAGGTACAATCATCCATTACTACTAGAACTGTAAATTTGGGTGAGCATTCTGGCAGTACACAATAGGATGTTAAAAAATAACCATATCATCTGACCTAAAAATTCAACTGTTGGGAATATATTCTGAAAGTGTTATTAAAAACAAGAGTGCTATCTTTAGAAGCAGTAAAGATCTGTGTTCGTTCTCATTAGCATTAGAGGTCTGTGTTTGTTCTTATTCTCTCTCTCTCTCTCTCTCTCTCTCTCTCTCTCTCTCTCTCTTTCTCTGTCTTTCTCTCTCTCTCTCTCGGTCTCTCTCTCTCTTCTCTCTTCTCTTCTCTTCTCTCTCTCTCTCTCTCTCTCTCTCTCTCACACACACACACACACACACGTCCCTAGAAATAGTCTAAATGTTCAACAATAGGAGAGTGGATAAATAAATCATGATCCATTGATATGATGGAAAATAATGTAGTTAAATACTAACATGTATGAGGAAGACAAAGAAAAGTAGAAAAATCTATATGAAATAATACAAAGTCAAAACACAGAACCAAAAGAATGGGATATGTGCTAACTACATTCACACAAGAAGAAAAGTTAATGAGAATGAATAGACAAATAAAATACTCTGAGGAGGACTGAGCGGAATTGAAAATTTGTTAAGATATTTTATGCACTGAAATGAATTAAGTCAAACATAATTAGTTACAAGGCAAGCTTGATGGATTGTATTGATTTTTGATGTTAATCTTTTAACAAAACATTTAAAAATGATGTAGTCTACTATATAAAACAGTTTGCAAAAGACTGTTTACTTCCCATATTTTCATTAGTTATGTGTGCTAACATAATTCTCATAAAAAGTTTATAAAGATGAAAAAGCAGGAATAAGACTTGATAGTTAATGAAACCACCTTTTATGGGGGACATGAATATTTTCTCTCTTTCCCTCCCATTCTTTTGGTATTTTATAAAAATTTTCTTTCACTGCTTTTTAGATTGTTTTACTTCCTGTTTAGTTTCTTCAGTGTGTGCTTGTCTGGTCTGGTTTCTTTTCTTAATTTCATCATATTTAATGCTATTTCTATCTATTATTCTAGGCTGAGGCATTAAGTGTTCAAATGAGGTTGTTTCATTGGCACTGATCATAAAAATAGATAGCTATGGGAACACTGGAAAATTTGCTCCATTTTACATCCATTTGTTCTCTTACTTGTTTTAAGGCATGAGTGCACTTGACATGCTGTGACTTAAATGGGTCTCACACCAAGCTCTCTATAGACTTGTGATTGCTTATACTACTATTTTATAAGGTAACACTGCTCATGATTTTCTGCTATCTCCTTTGTAATTATTTTATAAAGAAATTCATATTTTAAACTGTCAATACTGGTATAAAATAAATGGGTTATAAAAGAATGTTAATTGGTTAATTGATTAGGTGAAATTGTTCTCTCCTCTGTAAGGGGATCAAACATTTACTAGCTAATGCAGTTTCTAGATTCTTTCAGACTGTTTATTGTGGCACACTGATTTGTATTTGCTAGATGTAATAAGAAAATTATGATAATTAAGACCACTATCTTTACCTTCTTATATTTATGTTTTTAAATTTAATTTTGATGGACCAGGTCAATAACTATTGTCCTATATACGATGTATATTTATATCTTTGCTTTTTATTTGACATTGTTCTAACTGGTGAATGGTCTAATTGCATATAGACAGCTGAAATTATTGCCACACCAGTCACCAATCATTTTAATTAAATTATAGTCAATTTCCTATTTAGTAATGGTATTTAGTGCTTCCCTTTTCTAGTGTCTTCTGAATCTCTAGAAGAAAGTATTCATGATTCATAAGTATGAAGTCTCTATTGAACTGATTATTTTTTCTGAGAACACTTATCCAAGTTGTCCCTCATTTAATTCTACTATCTTAAGTTATAGATTATAATCGATTAATATTCCTGGATAATTTCCTTATGAGTTTCCTTCCTGCTCAGGGGGATTGACATGCTAGGTTATATTTTAGCTCAGATGAGATAGTCATGATCAACCCAAGAGGAAAAATTGTTAGAATACTTGAACAATCATAAAACCTCTAAATTATGAAAGACAAATAGCTAGATTTTCTCTGACATTTTTTATACCTCTCAGTAGGAGCAGAGAAAAAAAATGGCCAGGGAAGTTCAAGATGTCCTGAGTAGCAGGGAGAATAGTGGGTGATTAGATCTAAGTAGACAAATGGACTTGAGCTTAGTGAACAACTTCTGTTTGTAGCAGTTTGGGCCAGCAATGATTCTGCTGGCAGAAAGCAAAGCAATCTGCCCTTGCTTATCATTTCATAAAATACGTTGTTGTTCAGTTTTTCAATCGTATCCTATTCTGACTCCATTTGGCAAATGATTTGCCAAATTCTTGGCAAAGATACTGGAGTGGTTTGCCATTTCCTTCTTCAGCTCATTTTACAGATGAGGAAACTGAGGCAAACAGATTTAAGTGACTTGTTCAGAGTCACAAAACTAGAAAGTATCTGTAGTCAGATTTGAACTCAGGAAGATTTTTCCTCACACCAGGCCCCATACTCTATCCATTGCCATATAGTTGTCCCTTTATAAAATATAACTGATATTTTTATCATCATTTTATCATCAATTTATCAATTGACATAATCAATATTCATTGATTAATTGATGTTGAGGAGAAGTAAACTGGTCAGCTGCTATTGGAGAGATATTAATGAGTTTGATAACAATAGGGGAAACTCACTAGATAAAGACTTACGAACAATATTAGGAAAAATCCCTAATCCTTCAGAATTACCTCTAGAATTCTGAAGAGTGGTATAAGGAGCCATGCCCTAGGAACATGACCTCTCAATGTGTGTAGGGTTTGGAAAAGTGGGCCATAGGGTCTATTAATACACCTTTATGATTTCCAAATTATAGACTAGTTAATTTGCTGGACAGTCACTCACAATTTTGTCAACTGTCTCCTCAGTATATACTACAAGAATAGATTTCTCAAAATAATATTTTGGATAACAGTAAGAAAGTTCAGAGCTTCTTGCTCTACTACTGATTGATCATTATTCTAACCTTTTCTTTCTCAACAAATAATCCAGGCTGCACAATTTAAGATTTACATATCACCATCAGTCAATTCAGACAAGAAGCTTCTGTAATTCAAGTAGAACTGAAATTACATCCTAACTTGTTAATGCTTTTGATGAGAATTTATCCGCCTCTTAAAAGTCTATTTGGAATAAGAATTAAATGAAGCAAACTCTCTCTTAAATGTAAAGCAGGGCTGTTGGCAATATGGGTAGGGGGCTGGATTCAGATCCTGACTTTAATACTCATTAGCCATGTGACCCTGTGCAAATCACAGAAATTCTAAGAACTTTAGTTTCATCATCTTTAAAATGAGAATGTTGAACTAGATCGCCTTCAATGTGAATTGGGTATCAGGCTCCCCCCAAATCTTGGATCATTGTATTGCTGAGAATAGTTAAGTGATTCACAGTTGATCATTATACAATGTTGCTTTTTCTGTGTACAATGTTCTCCTGGTTCTGGAGAACTTCACATCACTTCACTTTGCATCAGTTCATGTAAGTCTTTTCCAGGTTTTTCCTGGATATTCTCGAGAATAGCAGGATCTATTACTCACTTAAATGACCTGATGATGCAAGTATAGATAAACCTCCTAACATCCCTCCTGCCTTCCTCTTTAAGAATATTGAATCTCAAGGAGAAGAGAATACATCCCCCCTATACAATACATATAGGAGATGAGTTAAAAAGCTTCTTTTCTTTTTGCATCCAAGGCAGTTATTGTTAACATCTTCCTCTATAAGAGGGAGAAAAAAAGCAGGTTGATTAACTGCAAAGGGGTTTTTCTATTATTTGCAAAGTAATGAAATATGATAACTAACAACTTCTTTGAGTGCCAGAGATAAGTGAAGGTAGAAAGGTACACAAAAGTGGGAAGGATCAAAGAAAAGAAAACTCGAGGGAACTTAAATTAGATATATAGCTTAAATTCTTTACAATGGAAAACAAAAAGAATGATCACAAGAGTGAGGCAGTCACCATTAGGGAACTATTGCAGTTTACTTAAATTTCCCTGTATGAGTCTTAAAAACCAGAAAGCAAACTCGCAAATTATTGAAAGAAGACCAAATCAAACTATAAATATCTAATGTCAATCCTTACCTTTCCTTTGGGGAAGGACCGAAAAGAATGTGGCTGCAATTATACATTATCAAAAGAAAGCTGGGTTGGATTTATTGGAAAAATGACAAAGTAAATACCTTTTATGTATTTTGTGTGCTGGTAAGAAATATATTGTGTTTCCTTGCCCACAATGTCTAAAGATGTCTTATTTTTTCTTTAATTAATACTTAAATGCATTCTTGGCTATGATGTATTAACTGAGTTATAATGGACAATTATTTAGAAATACATCATTCTATCTCTTTTTATCCTCATGACTATTTCAAAATTCTTTGACTTGATTCTAGTGGGGAAAAACAAATATAATTCTGAGTAATCCCTTTTCTTTAGTCAGATCTTCAGAGGCTGTGAAATATTTGACTTTAGGGATAATTTTTTTTAAAAAGCCCACTTTTTCAGGGAGAGCTTTTGCATTAAGTGGGAAGGGTGAGCACAACAAGGACATTTCTGGGGAACAAGAGCAAGGTCAAATATTTACAAAATCAAATGCATACCACTCAGCTTATTACTAATTACTCGTTTTTGTTGTTTTCTATGTCCTTCTACCCAGAGATCTCATCAGTTGGACACATTTTAAAAATGATAAAAGTTTAATTATGGGTTGATGGGCATTTTTCAAACCAGGGGATGTAAACCTTAAATGGGGTAAAAGTTCAAGGGAGTCAAAGAGATTCAAGCTGTGATGCTCAAAAAATGTGCACCATGATTAGAAAATCAACTCTCCAGTGGGCATATTATCCCAAACAAATCTTCCTTTATTGACAGCACCTACAATATTCTGCTTAATTACTTGCTTTGTTGGGGGAAGAGAGGTGGGCTCCTCATCCTACTGACAGCATCTGCTCTGCTTAATTACAAGCTTTGTCTCCCTCCAGGGCTGGAGCTGAATTTCCTCTTGCTCTGCAGCACAGCTGGGAAGACCTTTGAAACATAAGCGATTAAGGAGTCCCAGGTCAAGGGACTGTCTGAAGGAGGTCTACTCTGCCTGGTCTGGCACAGACAGAAAGCAGCCTACCCCCAGGGGGCCAAGGGAACATGGAAAAAATGAGTGGGATGCAAAGCCCAGAAACTGCCTGATTTTCCAGGTCCTACTAGACTGACAGTCATAGCGTGGCTTCACTATCTATGTTTGCAGTTATTTTCCAGAACACACCCATGTGCAGGAGTTAATCAAGGAAACAAATCCAAAACCAAAGATTTAAATTTTGGATAATTCATCATTTGGGGTTGCCTGTTTTTCTTCCCCTCCCTTAGTATGGACAGTCATTAGTTGTTGCTGTAATTTGTCCTATTCATTGACCAAGTCACTCTGACAAATTTTTTAATTGATGTTTCTAAGTTTCCTATTTATAAAAAATAAAAATATAAAGAAGTGTACTGATTGAAGCTGACAGATTTAATTTTAAAACAACAAAGATAATGTTAACAAAGAAAAATCTTAAGTATAATACATATAGTTTATGGTCTCACAAAGGAGAGTGCTGTTTTCCACAGCTCCCAGTTATCTGATCTACTGGTATAATAGTCTGAGATCACTAGGATGTATATTATAAGAGGTGAGAAAATTTACCTCCTTCCCTTCTTTGCAAAGAGGGTAGGGGCTCTGTTTGTAATGTCATATATGCTGTTGTACTGAGCTGATGTGTTGGTTATTTACTGAATTGCTATTCCCAGCACTATTTCCTCTCCACTCCCGCCCCTTCTTGCTTCTTAATTCTCTGTTCTAGGGGATAACTTGGCTATCTCTCTGGGTAGAGAAGAAAGATGATTTTGGGAATAATGATTTTTTTAAAATTTCAATAAATTGTCTGAGGAATATCTTACTGCAAAATTACTCTGAGATGCATAATGGAGTGGTGTTGCTCCTTGGCTATCAGATGGAATGGTTCCCAACTTGTTTCTTTCCAGAAGGAGATGGACAATTTGCGCATGACCTAAAAAAAATTTTTAAAAAGACTTGGCTGTGATAAAAGGCCAATAAGATTCAATAAGTACTCCCACACATACACATATATTCTGAAATAATTTTAAGTAGAAAGTGAATGATCAAAAAATTAAGATTCCCATATACGGGGCATAGTCTTTAAAAATCCAGATATAGGGTTTTTTTCCTTTTTAAATGTATTTAAAATTATCTTGATTTGGAAAAAAGTTAAATGTGCATGTTGCTTCAAATACATACTGCATTCCTTCCCTCAACCCCTTCAAATTTGGCTTATACAAAAGCCTGAGCACAGCTTGTAATTACACTCTTAGTAAGAGGATGACAAAGTAACCAAGACAACAATGTGAATAAGAGGAAGAGAGTAGTGATGATAAAATTGTATAAACCATCTTTATTTGAATTGGAAGAGATGTGGGAAAAACTTGCCTGGTAGTTTTTACAAGATAATTTTATTTCATTTATTTAATTTCCTTTCTTTTTAAAGTGAGCTCATTTTTAGGGGTATGATTTAGACTCAGACTTATAGTCAGTATAGTAAATCTCTTATTTAAGGTAGCTGTTTCAAAGAATATCATTAAAGAGAAGCAAATTAAAATTCTGTACTAAAGCTATGGCTGTTGGATAAGCCAAGAAAATGTTTTACAAGTTTAAACAGAGATGGAATTGTATATGCAGTTTTGGAGACAGGTCTGGACCAGTACAGAAGGTCTCACCGTTTGACTCTTGACCTCAAAATTGGTTATGCTTCACATAGTATATGAAAGAGAACAGTGATTTACTATCATGAGAAAACTATATGGAAATTCTCAGGATTTATTTTCTGGTAGTATTCCAATTGTGTTTGCAGTAATGAAAGGACAATGTTAAGTCTTGTTAGTTTTTTTCTTAATATTCTGGTAAAAAGTTAAAGCCCTATAGAACATGGTAGAATTTCTCATTACTCCCCTGTCTTCCATCATAATTAAAATGAATACTTGGAAATGTAATAAAAGAAACATGAAGGAAAATGTACAACTTGGGAATGTTCTAAGTTAATGAAGTAGATCTTGGGAGAAATATAAATTAATAGAACTAAAATTGAGGAAAAACTCATTTTTGTATTAATAAAGTCTTAGATTTTAAAACAAATGTTCACTTAAATTTTAGGAGCTATAAATATTAAGAAACAGGATGGCCTAGTGGAGAAGCCTTAGATCCAGTCAAGAAAGAGAACTTTGATGGCATATCGAGTCTTGCCTCAACTTAATAGTTATTTATATAATAATAAAATAGGTCATATGACCAAGCCTGAACTGGGAGAAATGGAGCTAATATATGACAGTCTCTACATCAGAATTATGAGACAAGATAATGTTCTTAAAAAGCTATATAAATCTGACTTGTTATTTAGATTGAATTCATTACATAGCATACAAGCATGGTATTTAGTTGATTAATCTACTATAACTCATTACTATTTTATAATGAAAATCAGACTCAGAGTTGCATGGGTCTCCAAAAGTGATCTAGTCCAATGCCTATCTGAGCACAACCTAATAAAATGATCTGTGCTTAGATACTTCACCAATACATGAGAGCAATAGCCCTGAAATTAGGAGGACCTGGGTTCAATTCTAGCCTTGGATATTTAATACTTCTTAGCTGTGTGACCTTGGGCAAGTCACTTAACCACAATTGTCTCAGCAAAAAACAAAAAAGTCAAACAAAAACCAAAAACACATGAAAGCTAACTCATTAGACAGCTTTTTGAATGTCTCTAATGGTTCTTTATATTAAGCTCCAATGCTTGCTTCTTGTAATTTTCACTCAAGAGTTCTATTTCTTTAAAATTTTTTTTTTATTAAAACTTTTTTCAAAACATATGCATAGATAATTTTCAACATTTACTTTTGCAAAACCTTTTGTTCCAAATTTTCCCTCCTTTCCCCCCACTTCCTCCCCTAGACAGCAAGTAATCCAATATATGCTAAACGTGTGAAATTCTTCTATACATATTTCCACAATTATCTTATTAAATGAGAAAAATCAGATCAAAAAGGAAAAAAATGAGAAAGAAAATAAAATGCAATCAAACAACAACAAAAAGTGTGAAAATGATATGTTGGGTTCTACACTCAGTTCCCACAGTTCTTTCTCTGGGTACAGATGTCTCCTTCACAAGACCATTGGAACTGGCCTGCCACTATTGAAAAGAGCCATGTTTGTCAGAACTGATCATTGTATAATCTTGCTGTTGCTGTGTACAATATTCTCCTGACTTCACTTAGCATCAGTTCATGTAAGAATAGGAGTTCTATTTCTGCCCTTTGTGGCTAAGCAGAATAAATCTAAACCCATGTCTATCTGATAATTCTAAATAATTGAAAAGAATGATCACCCCCCTTCCCACATTTTTTTCTTCTTTAAGCTAAACATTCTGGTTCTTTCAAATGATTCTTATATCATCCTGGTCATCATCTTTTGGATATACACCATCTTATCAATACCCATATCTAAAGATGATGGACAAAATTCTTTGGATCCAGTAACACAGCCAGACTCGATTTAACAAATATTTATTGTGTCTATTATGTGTTTGGAAGACACTAGGGATGCAAAGATTAGCCAACGAGCACATTTTAAACTACTTACTATGTGTTCAGCTCTGTGCTGTCCTCAAAAACCTTACAACAAAATAACTATTACCTCCTTAGGAGTTCTAGATTCCATATTTATGTCAACAGCCTAAGTTTTTATTAGCTCCCAACTTATATTTGCTCAATTCCAAGGTTCCAAGGTCTTTCTTACATGAATTGTGTAATCCTCAGACCTCCTCAGACCTTTTCCAAACTTGTATTTGTGAGGTTAATTTTCTTCTTTTTTCTCTTTTTTTCCGCTCTCTTTTTTTTTTAAATTGCTGAGACAATTGGGGTTAAGTGACTTGCCCAGGGTCACACAGCTAGGAGGTATTAAGTGTCTGAGGTCAGATTTGAACTCGGGTCCTCTTGACTTCAGGGCTGGTGCTCTATCCACTATACCACCTAGCTGCCCCATGAGGTTGACTTTTTAAATAGCTTTTTATTTTTTCCAAATACATGCAAAGATAATTTTTAACATTCACCTTTGCAAAACCTTGTGTTCCAAATCTTTCTTCCTCTCTCCCTATCCCTCCCCTAGAAACAAGCAATCCAATATATGTTAAACATGTGATGTTCTAAATATATTTCCACATGTGCCCTGCTGTGCAAGAAATATCAGATCAAAAGGGGAAAAACATGAAAAAGAAAAAAAAACCAAGTAAAACAACAACAACAACAAAGTGAATATACTATGCTTTGATTCACATTCAGTCTTCACAATTATCTCTCTGGATGCAGATGCTCTTTTCATCACTAGTCTATTGGGATTGCTTTGAATCAAGATTGATTAAAAAAACTTAAATGAAGAACTTAATAGGTATCTCTATTAAATATCATTAGCATTAGTTCATAATATTGAGTAGCTTCCCGATTTAATTTTGGATATTTTACTTTGATACCTATTCCAGCTTTAAATCACTCACAGGCTTACTAATGATGCCCTTCATTTTTTCATCCCAATCACTGAAGGCACTGTGCTAAAATATAGCATTGAATGGGATCAGTGGAAAAGTCCTGAACTACTGTCCATTGATAGTAATTAATGCTTTTTAGAGCTAGACACTTAAAAACAGCCTAAATCTATCTACTTTCATTCAGCCCATATTCCTTTATTTGGTTCTCAAGAATATCATGAGAGACATGTCAATCAGAGGCTGCTGATTGGTCCCCATGGTCCCCGGCTAGAAGGATGGGGCAAGACTGTGTCTAAGATGACTGGTAACAGATCAGGAGGAAACCTCCATATTCCTCCATTTGGTTCACAAGAATATCATGGGAGATGTCAGTCAGAGGCTCCTGATTGGTCCCCATGGTCCCTGGCAGGAGAGATGCGGCAAAACTGTATCTGATAACTGGTAACTGTTCAGGAAGAGAATCCACTTAACAGACTTTAAAAAGAGCCATAACTTTTATTCTTTTCCTTTTTGAACATGACTCTTGAGACTCTGAAAATGCCCAAGTCTAGGACTTGTCAAATGCCTTGTTGATTTCTGGTTATGTAGTTTCCATCGCTCCCTGGATTTATCAGTCTAGCATTCTTAACCAAAAGTAAATAATCATTTAAATGGCTGATAGCTGGTGACTAATATTCAAAGATGTTATCATAATAAAATTTCACAATAATTTCAAGGAAGGTCGGTGTAAATTAGAATGTGTCTTGGGCCAATAAACCCAGTATTAGTGGGCATGTACAGGGTGCTCAAATGATAAAATTCCCAGTGGATTTTGGAGCATACATAGATATTTTGTAATTGGTCCCCAACTTCTAGCCATATGAATAACCTCATTGAATCGATTGATCATTAGGAGTTAGGGGTGGATTTAAAAGGAATTAATTAACAAGAATCTGATTCTTCTGTTGGTGTGAGTTCTCGTTCATTGGAAATACTCTCAAAAGAGATAATGCTATAAGGGGAGGAGAGAAGGGTGTTCTCAACTAAAATGGAGTTATGTCTTGAAAACAATTTCTTTGTTTCATTATTTGTTCTTTGATTTTAGATGGAAGTCTCATTTTAGATGGCTGTCTGGGCATGGAGCCCAGGTGGGATTCTGAACCAATGCCTAGAGGAATAAGAAGGAGCCTAATAAATTCTACTTAGTAGAACCAAATCTATGTAGAAACTATGTTAAATCTGAACTTAACTACCTAGTATAAGAGCTAATTGATGTTAACTGGTTAAATGGACCTAGGGTGTCAATGTGTGTTAGCAGAGGAATAGGAGTTCAAGATAATAACCTTAGAGAAAAAAATTCCCAATTCCTCAGGAATACCCTTGGAATTAAGGAGATGTGAGCCTTACTTAAGTGAAAGTGAGGTTAACAACTCAAGTTGTTAGTGAAAATCTAATTGCTATTTTAAGAGAGTATTATAATCTTCTTTATACTACTGATTGATTTCACAAACACTTTCTATCACACTTTTGCATAATCTAAAGATAATTTAAAAGCAGACATTCAACCCAGCCCTGAATGAATTTTCATTATTTTCAAACCTAAGTCTCACCTAAATAAGATTTTCTTGTCTTTGCTTTTTAGGCTTCTCTCATAGAAACTCTGATGAATCCAGATATACTCATTACCACATTAAAACAAATTTTAACTGAAAGTAAGTGGTACAGTGGATAAAAGTGCTTAAACTGGAGTCAAGGTCTGGCTTCACATTTGGTCTCAGATACTTATTGTATGACCCTGGATTTCTCTCAGTCTTATTCCATATCTGAAAAATGGGCATAATAATTATTGTGAGAATAAAATGCAATAATATATTTCAAATTCTTTGGAAACCTTAGCTGCATCAATACTATATGTTATATTTACTTATTAATTTATTGGTTTAGAAAATATGTATTAAAAAAGAAGCACATTACTGGGGAGTATTTGGGTTTTGATATAGACCACTCTCAGTGATCCTTTTAAATTTGGAAAATTCCTCTCTTCCTCCCTTTCTCTAACCTCAGTACAACACAGAAATCAGTGGTAAAGATAACTTGAAACTCAATCTGCTTCAATCATCAGCAATTCCTTTCTTATAGATAGTGTCACAAACAGCAAATAAAAATTAAGTAGGTAAGTAATTAGTGATCTATCAGGAATAGCAAAGATATTTTGTGATAAAAGAAAAATCAACTGATTTGTAAGAGTACTTATACCATAACAAAACAAACATAAAGCTCCTCAACAATTTAAAAGGGAAAATCAGTTTTGGTTAATAGCATTCATACCGTGAGGACAAAGGGATTTAAAGAACATCAGTAACTAATATGTTTCCATTTCTTAGGTGCTCAGGATGGTGGGTCTGACTTCAGACACTTAACTAATTGTGTGATTTAACCTTTCTCTGCATCAGTTTCCTCAGATATAAAATGTGAGGATTAAATGAGAAAATAATTGTAAAGCATTTAGTACAATGTTAAATACCTAGTAGGTATTTGATAAATGATTATTTCCTTCCCTCCTATAATGCCTATTTAAGTATAATGGGGGTAATCAATGGAGCACACTCTCCCCAATTTGCTGCACTGGGGAACTTTTCATGGAATTGAACTTGGACCCTTGCTCCTTCGCTGGGAGTGGAGTGGGAGTAGGAAAGGACCTATTCTCTGGACTCTTCTTTGTTTTTTTTTTAATTTTTAAAAAATAGCTTTTATTTTTAAAACACATGCAAAGATAGTTTTCAACATTCATCCTATATATGTGTTCCAACTTTTTCTTTCTCCCTTCCTTCTCACCTGCCCCTCCCCTAGATTGCAAGTAATACAATATAGGTTAAACATGTGTAACTCTTCTAAACATATTTCCAGATTTATCATGTTGCACAAGAAAAATCATATCAAATAGGAAAAAAAGAGAGAAAAAACAAGCAAGCAAGCAAAGAACAACAAAGGTGAAAAAACTATGTTGTGGTCCACATTCAGTCCCCATACTTCTCTCTTTGGATGCAGATGACTCTCTTCATCACAAGTCTATTGGAACTTGCCTGAATCACCTCATTGTTGAAAAGAGTCTCATCCATCAGAATTGATCATCACATAATCTTGTAAGCTATGAACAATGTTCTCTTGGTTCTACTCACTTCACTCAGCATCACTTCATGTAAGTCTCTCCAGGACTTTCTGAAATCATCCCATTGATCATTTTTATAGAACAATAATATTCCATAACATTCATATACCATAACTTAGCCAATCTCCAACTGATGGGCATTCAGGACTGGTCCTTAGCCAGAAGGCAGGAGAAGGCTGTGTCTAAGATGACTGGCAATCAAGAAAAAGAAGGAGCCACTCAGTAGACTTTAAAAAGAGAAACAATTTTCGCACTCATTCTTCCCTTCTCCAAGCATGCTTCTTGGGAATCTGCAAGCATTAGATTTCCAGTATTTGAGGGAGAAGGAGAAGGGATTTTTTTCCTTCTCCTCTTCCCTAGCAGTATATGTGGGAGGAAGCTCCCTGCAAAAGTACCTCCATGATGGTTTCTTTGCCATCTTCTTGATTTATCTTCTTCTTCCTTTTTAACACCTTTTGAATAGTCTCTCCCAAATCAAATCCAATGCCCCAAGAGTTTGGATAATCTGGGGAAAGCTGCCTGACCAGCAGGAAGCTCTCTGGTCCTCTGCTGCCCCTCACTCAGGGTTCAGAAGCAAGTCATATCAGTAAAGATATGCACCACAATCCTTAGCAAGGGATTTTTCTTGCAATTCTGACATTGTTTCAAAATCCTGCTTTTAAAGATAGCATTGATGATTTAGGTCTTTTCATATTTTAGGATAAACTTTCCCTCTACTAGAAAGTAAGTTCAAAGGCAGGGACTATTTGGGTTTTGTTCTTGTATCTCCAACACTTAGCATAGGGTCTGGTATCTAAAAAAGTATTTAATGAATGTGTAATATTCAACTGAGTTGAATAAAATCCTAGGTACCTTGAGCCCAGGGCACTGTTCAAAGTTATACAATTGAGGTTTTTCTGTCTCACAAGGACAGAATAAGGGAAGAAAAAAGAAGAAACAAGCATTTAGTGTCCTGTGTTTCTTCTTTGATTTAACTTTTTGTGGGAAGACAAAGCACATTTTATTTCATGCAAAAATGTTCCCCCAACTAAACTTGCTTATACCCTCATTTTATAGATAAGAAATTTGAAATACAGAAAGGTTAATGGATAGTGAGTAGCTAATGGAGGATTTGAATACAATTTCCTTTGTACCACATTGATCTTTATGACTTGCACAGGGTTACTTAGATTGCAGGTGGCTAAGTGAGGATTTGAATACAGTTCTTCTGACTCTATCCAAGGCCTCCAAGATGCCCTTAAAGTTGCTAAGGTATCTTTGGTGGCAGACAGGGTTAGGATTTCAAAGCAAAAGAAAACAACATAGGAGAGCATTAAAAAGCATTACATATTTATCTTTACATTAAACTGTAAGTTTCCTGAGGTCAGGTAGTCTTTCTTTTTCTTCTTAGCACAGAGTTCAAGTGAAGACTTAATGTTTAACGAATTAAATCTTTTTTTTTTCTTTCCTAAAGAGTGAGATTTAGGTAATTTTCCTTGGATGTATCACAGTAGAAGAAAAGGACATTTTAAGGCAGTTACCTATGAAGTTTGTACCCAAAGTTACCAACATTTTGGGAAAAAAAATTCTCTTCCCCCCCAAAATAATAAAGTGATGGAAAGAAAGTTTAGGTTCTACCATTTGTGAGCAAAATTATTTCAGGCAAATAGATAGTTCTCTAGTGCCTTATTTTCCTAATTTGCAACATGCAAAGTGGCTAACAGTTGTGTAAAATGATTTCTAGGGTAATTTCCAGTTCTGTGAATTTGTGGCTTTCCAAAAGTCACACATTTGATAGTATTGACAAGGAAATCTGGAACATCATTAGTCAGTGTTTCAGCCTCTTCTCCACAGTTAAAGCTCTGAAGTATCTTTACAGAAGGACAAACTCCAGTTTTGTGAGGCTCTAGATTCTGCTTACAGAACTTCCATAGGGTGTCTAAACAAACACTTTTACCCATCAGCAATGCTCATAGATGGCGGAAGCCAAGCCAGTGCCTGGGGAGGTTGGCTTAAACTTAGCATGTGATGGCTTTTGAAAGCAGAGGTTCAGATGACAAACTCACACTCTCCTGCAGGCAAAAATGCTCTACTATTAATGCCTGAATCTTATTCTTAGACGACAGCAGTTAACAAATTGAAAAATCTAGAGAGATCACTGGAAACTTTCATTTCCATTTAAACAACAACAATAATAAAATTGTTTCTGCATCTTTTCTATTTATGCTAGCCTCTCACCCTGGAATGAAAACACCTCTCTGTGGGAGGGTTTGAGCCTGGGTCTCCAAAGCTCTAATTACAAGACTTCATTTACTATGCCTACTGCCTCTGATTCACCAATATATTTTAAGTTAGAAATTTTGTACTGTAGAAAGTCACCAACTAGGCTAGCGATGTTTTATTGCTTAATAATCCTCATTTGAAGAGCCAAAAATCTGAAAGAAAAAAAAAACACTATTGCTACTCATAGAACTATTCTTAACTTTAAGGCTCTATCTAGTATCCACCCAATAGATTATGGTGGTCAGAGTTTGTTTGAATCTTGTTACTCCACCTTCCTACCACAGATAAAAAATTATAATATTCTATTGAAAACTGGTCTATTTGTTGTTTCTATTTCCATGGAAAAATCAACAAAAGATTCTGTGGTGTTCTATTTCCCCCAAAGGAAACCATTCTTATCCAAAACTTTGGGTTTATTTATTTTTTATTTTTTTGGGAGAGTGGGGTGTTTATTTTAATATGAATTTATAGTCTTGCTTCTTGACCACAAAGTTACAATAAGGGAAATAAACAGAATGCAAAGAAAAGAAAGGGAATAAGTAAAGAGTCAAAAGGTGTATTTATTCTTGATAACTATCAATATGATTACATGCATAAATTGGTGGTTTCAGAACTGGTTCCTAGGAAAGATGACTTGTAGGAATGAGTACAAGTTGTTCAGCAGAGGCAAAAGACCTAAAATGGATCTCAAGTCTGACTTTCCAGTACAGGAGAGAACAGTTACAGGTTAGGAGGTTGGTGACATCAGAGAAAAGGAATGTATTGATAGCATGTTTGGGTAAGAGAAACAAGATTCAAATTGATTTTTTAACTCATATTTGTGGATCGAAACCAACAAGGTGGAATTTAACACAGACCAAAAGTTCTACATTTAGGTTTGAAATAATGAATTATGTAACATAAAATGAGAGAGAGTAGGAGACATTTGTATGAAAAAAAAATGGAAAAGAAGTTCAGTTAGTCACAAGCTCAATAAGCAGTGAAGTATGAGACAGCTATAGGAAAAAAATGAAATGTAGTTTGAATTATGTAAATATACTGATCATGGAAAGTAATAACTACACTGCATTCTGTATTGGTCAGACCATAATTGGAATATTATGTCTAGTTCTGGAATTATATTTTACAAAGTTTCCAAAGAAAGGAGACCAAGATGTTGAGAAATCTTGACATCTTGTCATTAACCATTGTGGCACAGTGGCAGGAGTGCCCACCAGACTTTGGTTCAAGATTAGTTCCATAATTTATTTGCTAAGTTATCTTGGATGGCTTCCCTTGTCCTCATCTGCTATCATTTATGAACCTTCTGCCAGCATTTCCTTTTTTCACCCAGGACTTGGATGATGAAGTGGCCAACCCCTCTATCTACTCAAGTAATACTGTTCCATTTGCCTGTTATCTCCCTCTGTTATTTCCATGTTTTCACTTATATTTCAGTCTCTTTCTGTACTATTGGCTCATTTCCTGCCTACAAACATGCCCGTTTTTCCTTATCCTGAGAAAAACCTCACTTGATCTTTCTATTGCCACTAGTTCTTATTCTATATCTCTTTTGCCCTTTGTAGCTAAATTTGAAAAGCTGTTGTTCAGAGATCAGAGTCCCCGACTATTTGTAATCCCAGGGACCATGGCATATGAGGCCCTTTTCTCCGCCATTATCTCTTGAAGTCTGCCTCGGTTCATGCTTGTTGTTTCCATAAAACTACCTATCCATCTTCTCCTCTGATCCCCTTTTCCTTTTGCCTTCAATCTTTCCCAACATCAGAGTACTTTTCAATGAATCCTGTCTTCTTATAATGTGATTAAAATATGTTAAGTTTCAGCTTTTATATTTGACCTTCTAATGAACAGCCTAAATTAATTTCTTTAATTATTGACTGATTTGATCTCCTTGCTGTCCAAGGGTCTCAAACTTGAAAAGACTACTGGCAACAGAAGCCTTCATATCCTGTCTTCCCACTCTCTTCTTAACCCTTTAACATCCAGCTTCCATTCTTACCATTCTATCTAAACTGCTCTCCCCAAAGTTAAAATGATCTCTTAGCTGCCAGATCCAATAACCATCTCTCCATTCTCACTCTCCTTGTTTTCTTTGCAGCCTCCACTCCCTACTCTTTGATTACTTCCTCTCCCCAGGTTTTTGACATGCTATTCTCTTCTAGTCCTCCAACCTCTCAAACTGTTCCTTCTTAGTCCCCTCTGCTGGATCCTTAACCAGATTATACTTTCTATTTATAGGTGTCCCAAAGGGACATTTGTAGAATAGTCATCAGTTTTTATGAATTTAATTACCATTTCTATGCTGGGGATTCTTATCTACCTTGCTCCAGACTCTCTAACTGTATGTCTGGAAGACAGATGAAAACTAAACATGTGCAAAACAGAATTCATTGTCTTTCCCCCTAAACCTTCCCTTCCTTTTATAGTTTCTCTTATTGTAGAGGGCAACACTAGCCTCCCTGTCCCTTAGGCTCACAATCTAGGAGTCATCCTGTTTTCCTCACTATTTTCCGCAACCCATATGCAATCTGTTTTACCAAGATTGTCAATTTTACTTCTGTAACATATCTCAAATCCTTCTTTCCTTCTTTCCTCTGTCTACCTCAGTTACCTGAACTGTAAAATGGAGATAATAATAGCATATACCTTCCAAAATAGCCATGAGGATCAAATGAAATAATGTTTCTAAAATACCTAGTGCCTGGGACTTAGGAAGTACTTAATAAATGCCATTTCCTGCCTTCTGTATTTTAGAGGCAGGTAGTGAAAGGCATAGAAAGAATACTGAGCTTGGAAGTGAGGAAGACCCAAGTTCAAATCCAATCTTAGACAATAAATGTATTATCTTAGGCAAGGCACTTAACCTGTTTATCTCAGTTTCCTCAACTATAAAATTAGGACAGAAATAGTCTTATCTCTTATCTCTTAGGATTGCTATGAGGATCAAATGAGATATTAATTGTAAAGTGTAGTGCTTAGCATATACCAGGCACTAGTAGCAGGCTGCTGTTAGGTATGTAGGGATATACATTATACATATGTATGTAGTAACATTAAATAATGATTTTGACAACTTTCTCAAGTTCTCAGATCAGTTAAATATAAGGCTCTAATGTTGAGTTTAAAATGAATGTGGAGAAGTTATGCTGTAGGACAAATTCTTATCATTTTACATTAAACAAACTGAAATTCCATAAAACCTTTTTTTTTCAAGTAAATAGCTCTTCCCACAAATCTGGCTTGTATAAAATCTGAATATAGTCTGTAACTAGTATTATTTTTCAAGATGTACCTACATATTTTTCCCTTTCAAAGAAACTCTATTTGGGACATCACCTACATCATAGGATAGCCTGAATTGGGCCATTATTGTTTTTTGGAAAAAAAAAATAACTCAGCAGGAATTGATTGAAATGGTAGAAGCTTCATTGGCTGATAGATAAGAACAACACAAACTGGTGTTTTAATTCTTATTAAACTTACCAAGTAAGGCCGCCCAGTGAAGGGGTGTCCGAAATAAGTTATCATAAGATGTGATATTGCAGCTTTCGTAGGAGGTCAAGACGTCGACCACCGTCACATTGCCGTCAGCTACTGCAAAATGAAGAGGTGTTCGTCCTTCGTAATCCTGCCAGTTCAGTAAAGATTCAGTTGGAGCAGCATCCTGCAAATTCAAAGAGACCTGAGGCAAACATGGAGAACAACGGTCCTTTTGCTTTTCTTTTAACTGAAGGGCTTAGCACAGTTCCTGGAACACAGTAGGTACTTAATGAATGTTTGTAGACTGACAATTGACTGGCACTCAAAACTACAAATGCTTGTTTCCCCCCAACAAACCTTCTAATAATCTTCCTTTAATAGCAGTATTAAACAACAACAACAACAATAATAACCAGCATGGATACAGAGCTTTGCAAAATGGCTTATATGTGCTATCTCATTTGACCCTCACAACAAGCCTATGATTACTCCCATTATGTACAGATGAAGCAGCTGGGAGAAGTTGAAGGACTTGAATGAGGGTTATATGACTAGTAAGTTTCTGAGGCAGGATTTGGACTCAGATCTTCATGATTTCAAGTCTCAAACTGTAGCCACTAGTTGCTTTTAAGTCTGATGAACAGAGCTTAAGCTTAAGCCTAAAACTACTTTATCTTTTCAAAATATAGACCTGGATCTCTGAGATTGATAGTGTATGTGCTCAGGATGGAACAAGAGACTTTCCACAGTGGTATGACTGAGCCCATTCTTTGGCAAAACTTTCAAGTGGGTGATCTTTGTAATTAAAATATTAGCAGATAATAACTGAAAGATATGACCCTTTTCTAGAACTGTCTTGTCTTTAAATTTTTTTCCCTTAAAACCAATGGAATTAATTCCACTTGAAAAAGATTTATTAATCTTTTATAAATACAATAAATAATTTTATTTATATATTTATATTTATTTATAAAAAATAAATAATAAATAGAAATAAATAAAGTTTTTTTCAAATCTTGAAGCTCTAAAAGAAAAGGAAATTTGACTTACCAAAAAAAATAATAATAAGAGAGTTAAGGTTGCTGTTATAAAGATAGCAAGAAAATATGAATATTAGACTAAATCTCTGAAAAGCAAATTTTAAATTCAACAAACATTCATTAAGTAATGACTGGGTCAAGCACTGTGCTAAATACTAGATAGATAATAGATTTTTAAGTAAACAGAATTTTAAAATAGGACAAAGATTTTCACACAATCCCTAGCACATGTTGCTGTTTACTTGATTTGGGTATGTCCTATTCTTCATGATCTCATTTGAGATTTTTTTCCCCAAAGATGCTGGAATGTTTTGCCATTTTACAGATGAGGAAACTGAGGCAAACAGGGTTAAGTAACTTGCCCAGAGTTACACAATTAGTAAGTGTTTGAGGCCAAATTTGAACTCAGGAAGATGAGTCTTCATGACTTGACCCCTGCACTTTACCTAGTAGAGTGTACCTAGTGATCGTTATGTAGTAGGTACTTAATAAATGGTTATTTAAAGATTGGTCTTTAACATAATGGAATTCATAGTCTAGGCTCAAGTGAAGAAGCATTTATTAAGTACCTACGATATACACACAGTAGATGGGTTAATATTGATTGACAACTGGGCCAAGCATTGGGGATACAAAGAAAGGTCACTCTTCAATCAGTCCCTGCTATTGAGTTGACAGATTAATGGGGGAGACAATATAAAAACAACTGTATGCAAACAAGATATAGGCAGGATAAACTGGAAATAACAGAATAAAGTTCTAATATTAAGGGGGTATTAGGAAATGTTTCTTGTTGAAAATAGAATTTTAAAGGAAATTTAAAAGAAGCCAGAGAAATTAGGAAGTGAAGACAAAAAGGGATAGGATTCCTAGCCTGGGGGATAGCCAGTCAGTCAGTGAAAAAGCCTGGCTTCTGGAAATGACATCTTCTGTGTGAGAAACAGCAAGGAAGGCAGTATCACTGAAGGCAGGGTCTGCACAGAGTGGGAAAGGACCAGTTTAAGATACATTCACAGGTACTTGTAAAATAAAGTAATAAAGGAACAGTATATTAGGCAGCTGGAGAAGCAGTAGGGTCCAGTGGATAGACACAAAGCTGCTTTGTCCCACAATTATTAAGTAGAGATAGGATTTGAACTCAGGTATCTCATCACAAATCCAGCTATTTTATCTTCTTTATCAGCCTCAGCTGATAATGGTAATGTGGATTCTGCTTCATAAAGTAGCAGCTAGTGCCTAGTAAGTAGAATTCTAGATTTAATCAGAGAAATAACTATTATTCTCACATTAATAGTTAATTATTAAAATTGGGGAGACTCCAGCTTTTTTTCACACCTAGGATATCAAGCACTATTCCAAGTTCAAAAGGGAAAATAGAATTCAATGTCATTAAGTGTGCTTTTATATCAAAAGAGAGATTTTAACAGAAAATATATACTTACCAGGATACATCTGACAGTATGGACAGCACTAGGCTCTTTGTGGTTAGCTGCCCAATGAAGTGGTATCTTTCCTTCAATATCAGGGATTCCAATATTAGAATCATGTTTTATTAGAAGTTTCACATGCTCTGGGTTGTTGTAATAGGCACTCCAATGCAGAGCAGTTTGCTAGAAATGTTTAAAAACAAAAAAAGTAACATATAGGTTTAAAGCTGATATCCATTTATTTGTAAATGGAAAGGCTATTAAGCCTTATTTCTGAAAAATTATTTTTAAAGATAAGCAACTTGGTAATAAATTTAATATGTGGTTTATGACATGATCGAGCTTTATTCTTGCCTTCTTTTTTTTTTTTTTACTTTCCTTCCTTATCTCTTTTAATAAGATCTATTTTTACTTTTACTTTATCTAAGATTAGAATTGCTACCTCTGCTTTTTTTTTTTTTTTTTTTACTTCAGGTGAAGAATAATAAATTCTGTAGTAGTCTTTTACTTTTACTCTATATGTGTCTTTCTGTGTCGAATGTGTTTCTTGTAAACAACATATTGTGGGATTCTGGTTTTTAATCCACTTTGCTATTTGATTCTACTTTATGGGAGAATTCATCCCATTCTATTACCAGCTCTGTATTTCTCTCCATCCTATTTTCTCCCTTGTATGTTCTCACCACCCTGTTCTAAGTTGTGTGTTTTTTAATTCACTCCACACTATCCTATCTTCTATCTTGCTCTCCCCCTTTTCCCTTTTTCTCTGGTATTTCTGCTCTCTCTTCTATCTTGTCTCTCCCTTTTCTTTCCTCTTTCCCCTACTTCTTTATAGGATTAGATAAATTTCTATACCCAACTGAATGATTAAGTTATTCCCTCTTAGAGTTAAAACTGATGAGATCAATCTTTAGACAATGCTCATCTCCCTCCCTTCTTTCCCCTGATTATAATATATCTTTTGTACCTCTTCATGTGAATTAATTTTCCAATTATACCTCCCCTTTCTTTTTTTTCCAGTACAGAACTTTTGTCATCCCTTAATGTCTTTTTCTTTGATGTCATTAACTCAGAGTCCATTCATAACTATACCCTTAATCCATGTGATGCTCCCCTCTGTCTGCTCCAGTGACAGATACAGTTTTCAAGAGTTACAAATATCATTTTCCCATCTAGGGCTACAAACAGTTTAACCTTTAAATAATATACATTTTCCCCCGTTTACCTTTCTATGCTTCTCTTGAGTCCTGTGATTGTAAATTAAATTTTCTGTTTAGTTCTGTTTTTTTCAATAGAAATGACAGAAAGTCCCTTACTTCACTGAAGCTCCATCTCTTCCCCTGCAAGATGATACTGAATCTCATTGGGTAGTTAATTCTTGGTTGGAACCCCAAGTTCTTTGCTATTTGAAATATGGTATTCCAGGCCCTCCAATTCCTTATTATAGAAGCTGACAAATCCTGGATAATCCTGACTGTTGCTCTCTGATATTTGAAATGTTTTGTCTGACAACTTGCAGTATTTTTTCTTTGAGATTGTATTTTTGGAGTTTTGTATCATTGTTCGTTGGGGTTTTCCTCATGGGATCTCTTTCCAAAGGTGATCAATGGATTTTTTCAATCAGTATTTCCCGCTCTGTTTTTAGAATATTGAGACAATCTTCCTTAATGATCTTTTGTAGAATGCTATCTAGGCTTTTTTTTTTGTCATAGCCTCTAGGTAAGCCAATAATTTTAAAATTGTCTCTTTTGGATTTATTTTCCAGGTCAGCCGTTTTTCCAATGAGAATTTAACATTTTCTTCCATTTTTTTCATTCTTTTTAGTTTGTTTGACTGATTCTTGATGTCTCGCAAAGTTATTAGCTTCCATTTGCCCTGTTCTAGTTTTTAATATGTGATCTTCAGTTAGTTTTTATTTGGTTAATTCTATCGTTTAAGGAGTTGTTTTCCTCAATGTCCCCCCCCTCCTTTTCCAAGAAGTTGACTCTCTATTCACCTTTCATTTCTTTCCTCATTTTTCTTCTACTTCTCTTATTTGTCTTTTAAAGTCTTTTATAAACACTTCCAGGAAGTATCTTTGGGCTTGAGATTAATTCATATCACTTTTTGAGATATCTTCTGTGGACATTTTGTCCTTGTCTGAGTTTGTGTTTTGGTCTGCCCTGTCACCATAGTAGCTTTTTATGGTCAAGGTTCTTTTTTGTTTCTTGCTCATTTTTTTTTCCTTTTCTTTTGGTATTTCCTCTTTTTTTTTTTTTTTAAACTTTTAAGGTGGAGTTCTGCTTCTGAGGTATAGAGAGTGCTGTCCCAAGCTTCCTGGGAAGCTCTGAGCCTTGGCTTTGAATGTAGGGGCCCCTGGTGTTTGTAGGGGATACCTTTGTCTACTCTTTCCAGGAAACAGCATGCTGTTTTGGAGTTTGTGTTCTGAGCTGGGACTGGAAACTGTCCCCCTATTGTGTCCTCTACTGAGCTAGAACTGAGGGTCTTAGTTGCTGATTTTCCCATTTAAGACCCTCTCAACAGCTTATCCATAATCTGTCTGAGCTGGGCTCAAGACCCTCTTCATCCCAGAGAGACTGACCTTTCTTGAAGTTTTCCCTGTCTATCCTGAACTGGAGAATGATTTCATTCCATCAGACTCTGTTCAGAGGCTTAGTTTTAGCTGGTTTTCAAGGGAAACTGATTCTTGCCTTCTTCACCAATAATCCATTAGTTGAATTATATAAAATCACATTTTTAGCCCCTGAATAGGTTACTCAATGGAAGTAGCCTCTCATTTGACTTATGAGGAAATTTGGGATATAGAAGTGATTTGCTCAATACCTGTGTTGGTTATAGAAAGCCCTTAATAAAACTAAACCCTCTCTCTGTGCCTCTGATCTCATCCCCTCTACTGTCTTCCTCTCACCATTAAAACTTCATATTCTCTTATTATACTGGCTTCTTCCATTTTGCTTATAAACATGTTCAGATCTGCATCATTAGAAAATTTTCACTTGGTCCTGCCATCCCCTGAAACTATTGTCCTCTCTTCCAAACCCTTACAAAACTCTTGGACTCATCTATATGTAGTGCTTCCCTTTCATAACATCCTATTCCATACTTACATCCCTGCAATCTGGCTTCTGAGACCTCTCTACTGAAATTGCTCTCTCAAAAGTTCCCAGTGACTTTACATCCTCAAAATCCAGTAGATCTTTCTTAGCTAGTGACCTGCTGGTCATTCCCATTGTGAAATTTGTGCTGCCAAACTAAACTCATTATCTTCCCCTACTTCCAAACCTCATGATTGCTATTGTGGGAACCATTAATCCTCCAGGATATCCAAGTTAGTAACCAAAGTGTCACTCTAGATCTTTTCTTCTCCTTTATAGCTTAACTTCCAAGCTATCTTTAATCACTGAATGGGCTTTGCCATAACCTGAGACCTGGGAAAGACCCTTAAAAAGGCCAAAGTCTCCCACTGCATCTGGGGCCGTCTCCAGTCATCCTGATCCATAACTAGTCACTGGAGCCAGATGGCTCCAGAGGAGAAAATGAGACTAGTGAACTTGCACAACTTTGCCTCCCTTAAATCCAGTTAATTTGCAAGTCTGACATCACCATCCTGATTTCATGTCTTTATCTTTCAAGACATACTACTTCCCTTAAAGAATACTATATTTTAATCTCCTTTGAAAAATCATTCTGAATAATGTGGTATAGTAGATAAAGCATTGAACTGAGTTAGCAAGTTCTGGGTTCAAATTCCATCACAGACACTTACTAGCTATATGATCCTGGGCAAGTCACTGACCCTGTCTCACCCTTAGTTTCTTCTCTATAAAATGAGGATAAAAATGACATGTCTACAAAGTCATTTGCAAACCTTAAAGTGCTATATAAATGTGAGCTTTTACTAACATTATTATTACCTTATTTTTGTCCTGTGTATCCACTTCTCCTGGTGCCATAAATTTTAACAAAAGAGCCAAACATTTAGGATTTTTATGACGAGTTGTCAAATGCAGTGGAGTCATTTCTTCTAAGTCCTTTTGCATCCAGTTTGCTCGACGAGTGAGTAAGAGTTTCATGAAACGATAATTTCCCTAGGGGAAAAAAATTGACAATAATGAGAATCAATGATTTGCTAACAATAAACTCTAATGTTTTCCCTGAAGAGGTACATTTGTAAATACAACTGCTACATGATCCAACCCTATAAATTTAGGGACACAGGGGCTAAAGAGGTTCTTTCTAAATAACTTTGGAGTCATAGTAAAGTTTCCATGGTTACCAAAAGTTAGCATTGTAATAGTACCATTTATAGGCCAGTTAATATAACTCACTTCAACTAACCTTTCCGGGCATATTTATTAATTGATGATCCCTTCCTAATTGCTAGTTCTGTTTTATATGGAAAATCAAAATATCATTGCTGAAAGAGCTAGAATAGGACCAAGGAAAAAAAATCTTTTATTTTTTTTAATCTCCTGTTCCAGGGAAATCTTATCATAGTATACTAGTAAGAGATGCATAAGCACAGTTCAAGTAATGTCTGCTCCATCAAAGGACAAAATAAGGGAGTCGTTTTCTTTTGGATATATACATTTGTAAACACAGGATAAGAAGAAAGATCTTTCTGAAATGTTTACTTGAGAGCCAAAGATTTAAGTTTATGGTACTGGATCTATTTGCTTGGTTTGCTAAAAACAAACAAAACTTCAACAATCTCAGTATAGTGATTTCTGAATATGGATATCATTGGATAAAAAAAATTAGGATGTTCTCTATGAAAACTAATGTTTACTACTTGGTTTGGTCTGCTGGGAACAAAGATAAAAAGACATAGACTGTGGTGTCCAAGAATACTCAAACTAATAGGGGAAATGAAGGCATAGGTGCAAATCCAAAGAAAATTCTGGGAGAAATTCAAGGAAGGAGAGTTCTATTAGCATGAGAGACAATGTAAATAAGGCTTCATAGAAGAAGTGGCAGCTAAATTGGGTCTAGAAGGAAGAGAGAGATGTCAGTAGACAAATATGAGCCTGGAGGAGTCTAAAACAGGTATTGGAGACAGCATGAAAAAAGACATGGCGATGCAAAAGGACAGGCTGAAAAGAGGGATGGCAGGAGGAGGGATGGGATGGTGCTGGTGATACTGGTGGTAGTGCACAGATATGCATAGTGCTTTAAGGGTTTACCAAATACTTTTTTCACAATATTCTTGTAAAGCAAAAATCTTGTAAACTAAAAATCTATAAAATGAGGAAATGAAAACCTTAGTACATGCAGTATGTGATGTAGGCAGGATTTGAACCCAGCTTCTTTTAATGTCAAATCTAATGTTCTTTCTACCACACCAGCATGAAAGACTTTATCAAATGTCTTCCTTATATTTATGTATATTCTATCTAAACAGCCTGGTAGAGTAGATATAGAGCTGTCAGGCAGAGCTGTGTTCAGTTTTTGTCTCTGACACATACTTCCTATGTGATCCTGGATATATCACTTGATCTCTAAGTGTCCTAGACAATTTTCTAAGATTATAAATTGCAGAATAGTTGACCTGCACTGATAAAGAAAATTTCTTCAATTTAGGGATCATTGTTTTCCCTAAGTACTCACAATGAATCATTTAAGTATCTGTCCTAAAATCGTGACAATTGGTCAAATGGCCTGTAGTTTGTACATTATTCCCTTTTCTGAAAATTGGAATTTTTCTAACTATTTCTGCAACATCTCTCTCATTTTCCATGATTCCTGAGATAATATTTTTTCCTTTTTGTTTTCTTTTTTTCTGATTTTACATGTACATTAATTTTAATACACATTTCCTTGTGAATCAGGTTGGGAGAGAAAAAATCAGAATAAAGGAGAAAAACCATGAGAGAAAAAAAAAACAGAAGAAAAAGAAAAAAAAGTGAATATAGCATGTGTTGATTTCTATTCAGTCTCCATAGTTCTTTCTTTGGGTGCACATGGCATTTTCAATCCAAAGTTTATTGGAATTGCCTTAGATCATTGAGCCACTTAGATGAATCAAGTCTTTCATAGTGATTATTGCACAATTTTCTTACTGTGTACAATGTATTCTTGGTTCTATTCCTTTTGCTCAGCATCAGTTCATATAAATCTTTCCAGGACTTTCTAAAGTCAGCTTGTTCATAATTTTTAATAGAACAATAATATTATATTACTTTCACATACCATAACTCATTCAGCCATTCCTCAGTTGATGGGCATCTACTCATTTTCCACTTCTTTGCCATCACAAAAAGAGCTGCTACAAACATATTTGCACATGTGAGCCCTTTTCCCTCCTTTATGATTTTTTTGTGATATAGACCCAGTAGAAACACTGCTGGATCAAAGGGTATGCACAATTTTAGAGCCCTTGGGCACAGTTCCAAATTGCTCTCCCAGATGGTTGGATTCCTGAGATATTATTAATAATAGTTATAGTATATGCATCTATGACATTTCAGTATTTTGTTATATGGAATGAATGTTCATTTAGGGAAGCTGGATATCAATATTTATCTTGAATTTTAATGAATATTAATTATTTTTGTTCTATTCTTTCAGCCTGAAGATAATTCTCTTTGGAAAAAAAAGCAGAAGAAAAATAAAGATATGAATGCTGCTGTTGCTTTTCACTCATAAATTAAAAATGCTCCATCTCGCTGAGATAGCAAGCTCAGCAACTTTATTCTGCTCTTTGCCTCAAACATAGCTAAAACAATCTTTTTGTTGTCTATAATATTTTTCACAAGCCCACTAATTAGGAATGTGACCATTAAAAGTGCTGTTTATAGGGACATAATTCTATTTTGTATTCAACTCTTATATGATGTTCCATCCTTTGTACATGTTTTTTTTTAAAATTTGAGCTTCCTATGTTACTACTTCAGTCTCTTATCAGACTTTCACAACTTATAACTTCAAATAATTAGGTCAAAACAAAAAAAAATTTTGTATTTTCTGCCTTTTTTATTTTTAAAAATAAATGTTATCAATATATATTGTTACTTATTGCATAGATTTTCTTTTGTAACCCTTCATTTCCTACATTTCAAAGAGGCTTCCTTTATAAAAAGAATTTTTACCAAAAAAAAAAAAAAGGAAAAGAAAAAAATTCAGCAAAACTAATAAAAAAATTGAAAAAAATCTGTCATGATATGCAATCTTCCACACTGGTGTACTCTCCGTATGTATAAAGAATTATGTTGTAGGGTATGTTTTCTCATGCCTCTTCTTTGAGGCCAATCTTGTGTTTTATAATTTCATAACATCATTTTAAATTGTTTTGTTGTCCTTTTGATTTATATCACTGTATTTCAGCATATATTTCCTGACTCTGTTTACTTTATTTTGCTTCTATTCATATAAGACTTCCCACGATTCCCTGTATTTACTATATTTGTCATTTCTTAAAACACTGCATTCCTGTACCACAAGTGCAACTCTTTGCAACTCCTCTGATGTTGACTATTTCCATCTTTTGTCATTTTTGCCAGTTGGTTATATGTGAAGAGAAACCTCAGATTTTAAAAAACTTGTATTTATCTTCTTGTTAGTGATTTGGAACATGCTTTCATATTTTTTTAAATAGTTTGCAGTTCTTTAGAGAACTATTTGTTCAACTCCTTTAACTGCTTACTTATTAGAAAATAGCTTATATTTTTGTTAGCTTTCTATTTATGTTGAATATCAATTCCTTATCTGAAAAATTTGATACAAAAATTTTTTCCCAGTCAACCATTTCCCTTTCTTATCCTAGATGCATTTTAATTTTGTTTGTGCAAAAGCTCTTCAATTTCATGTAATCAAAATTATCTATTTTATCTTTTGTAATTGCTGCTATCCCTTGTTTGGTTAAGAATTCATTTCCTACACATAGCTGTGAAAGGCATACATAATCTGCTTTTCTTCTAATTTTTTGTGGTATGATCTTTTATATTCAGGTCACATATTCATTTTGAATTTGCTATAGATTATGGTAAAAGCCTAATTTTTGCCAGAATGCCTTCTAGTTTTCCCAGAAGTACATATCATGTAGAGAGTTATTTCCTAAGTAATTTATGTTTTCAGATTTATTGAATACTTGAGTACTAAGTTCCAATATTTCTAATTTTTCCTTGTTTAGTCTGTTGCATTGCTCTACTTTTCTATTTTTTAAAACTAATACCAAATGGTTTTTATGGTTACTATTTTAAAATATATTTTGAGGTCTAAAAGAGCTAGTCGTCTATCATTCCTTTCTTTTTTTCAATTTTCCTTTGGGATTCTAGTTCTTTTGTTTTTCCAAATGAAATCTGTTACTATTTTATTGAATTCTGTAAAGTGTCCCCTTTATAGTTTGAATGGTATAACATCAAACATGTAAGTTATTTTTGTCAGTAACATAATTTTATTATGTTGACATGGTCCAGCCATGAGCAATAAATATTCTTCCAGTTATTTAGATTTTCTTTAGTATCTTATAACTCAATCTATAAATTTAAATTTTAAAAAAGATTTTGAGATATAGAATAGATGATGATATAGTTAATTGAATTTGGAATTGGCCAAAGGGTTAACCCTGCTATTTTCCCAAATAATAACTAATGTACTTATGACAGTGAAGGTGTATATTTCACAATATGTAATTTTAAAAAGCAACTGAGCAACAGAATAGAATGACTAAGGGGTTCACAGCTCACTACTAGGGACTTTGAAGCATGTGTGCCAGAAAGAAACAAAACACGTCATATAGTAATTTTTTTCTATATTAGCAGAGCAGTAACTCCACATTCTGATATCATGAGAGACCATTGTAACCTATAAAGCCTAGAAATGGCACCACTAGTAATGCAAACATATCATAGATGATTCAGGAGAGTGATCAGGGAAATGTCCTAGTTAAACTGATGAATTTATTAGATTGTGAGTTTTTGTTGTTGGGGATTTGAAATTGTATCATCCTGTAGATGAGATATTTGTAGATCCTTTCATATGTCAAGCTCAAAAATTTGGGGATTTAACCTTCTAGTATTATAAGAGAGTTCCTGAGTGGATGCTGCCTCTTGGAGATGCAAGAAAATCCTATAATCTACCCTTCTAGTCAGAGAAGAACTTCTTGATTGAGAGTAGTCTTTCTTGGGGAAAAGATAATGGTGTACAACTTCCCTCCCACCACTTCAAGCTAGAGGAATAGTAAAATAATAAGCCAAGACAAGGGAGAACAAAAACATGGATTTTGCTCTTCTTTATTACTATGAGTTATTCAGATAGTATTAGTATAGAGTGAATTGCTGCTCTAGTTGCTTCAAGTATTTTTAATCATTGGAAATAGTCTCAGTCCTTAAGGTTATACCATAAAGATGTATAAGCCCATAAGGGCCTCTGGGATGAAAATAAGACTTAGCAAAATGCCAAGGGTTGCCATTAACCCCCAATTTTTTTTCTAGAAGAGTTTAAATTAGGGAGTAGTGCAATGAGATCAGGAGGACTACATGAGGCCCTGGGGATTGAAGGGACTGTTTGGAGGGTCTAGAAAATTATAATGATTGTTTATGTTCTATTTTGCTTCTTCATGAAAGGATCAGAAAGCATCTAGGAGGGAGAAGTCAATTTAAGGGAGGAAAAGGGTTGGATTAAATGATTTCCAAGGTCCCTGACAGTTTTAACTTCTATAAACTAAAGAAAAAACAGGTAGAATAAAAATACCATAACATAAAACACAGTAGAGTGTAAAATTTTATCATCAATCCAAGTAGAGGCAGAGCAGGCAGAGTTCTAACTAGAAGGAAATTTGTTGTCCAAATGGATAAACAGTTGACCCAGATAAAGGGGAAATTCAACTTATGGGCAGGGAACTGAAAGACTGAATCAACAGGACTAGAAAAATGAGATTGACAATACATAACTAGAGAAATACTGAGGCAGGACTCATCATAGCTCTCCTTTTTAGGCCAACACTAATGCAAAAGTATAAACTGGGATGAAGCCTACTTTGATAGGGTTAGAAGGCCATATAGTTGAGGAACCAATCTTGCTAATCCTTCCAAACAGTTTACTTGGTTGGAGGTAACTAATACTTCAGGAATATGAAAAAAATAAGAGAATGAAAAATCAATTTTTTCCTTTCCTTTTTTACTTACTAGAAAACTCCCTTTATTTGAAATTGTTTATATTGAGAACATTTCAGATTTACTGGCATAAATCCCAAAATAATCAACTGTTTTCTGAAGTAGATATGATTTCATCATTACAAAAAACTCAAGTATGATTTATAGATTTTTGTTTCCATCAATAAAGTATTATATAATAACCTCAAATTTTAAACATATAAAGACTTCAATATGGAATTTAGGAAAATAAATGACCCAATTGATTGTGTAAGAAAAATTCAGTCAATAGTCTATAAAGTACTAACTCTTTTGCAATTAAAATAGGTATGTGGTATTTGGTGATTTTAATTTGTTCTTAATATTTTACTTACTTGAGTTTCATTTATCTGGATTATCCATTTTAATGAGTGCCAAGAGGAAATGTAAAAATTTCCTCAAGAGGGCACCCTGCTCCAAATTTCTTGCCATCTCCTTTCTTCTCAAAAGCAATAAATACTCAAGAAAATCAAATAAATCGATGGGGCACTTTTCATACCCGAAATCAGGTTTGACCTTTCTAGTCATAACATTTCAAGGATAATAAAATAATTCATCGTGACCTTTAAAAGATATTTAACCACTGCAATCCTGCTGATGTACAAGTCAGTGGGAGTTGTGTTTGGACAAAGATTTTTGCCTTGAACCTCTTCACCAATACATATACAGAAATACTATGACAAATTTTTATAGATTAGTTTTGTAGATGAAAGGAAGCACAAAGCCTATTGTGAACAGGCATTCTTTTATTTTAAAGAAAGAACACCTGATGCACTTTTAAAAATAAGAATTCCTACATTCACTTATACCTGAGATTACCTATTTAAAACAACATTTTCAAAAAAATATCTGGGAAGTATACATTGTGATAAAGGGTGGGCACACAAGATAAAGATGTTTGAGTATGATCAGGATTCAAGCAGAACTCTAAATAAGCTAAGGATTGAAGGATATAAACAGTCTAGAAGTCAGAAACAACTAAAAGGATAAGAGTCTAGGCAATCAGGACCACAGGCAAAGGACCTACCACATAACAGGCAAATAAGAAGGCAGAAACTCACAATCAAAGCCAATAAGTCAGCATGAAACCATCATCAAAAATCATCCAGAAAGTCCTGGAATTCAGGAATTTACATTTAGGGTCAGGGGGTCAAGAGATAACCATGCTCCAGGACAGACAAAGAATCAAAATTTCAAGGAATTGTAAAGAGTTTTCTGTCTACTTTTTAAAAGTTTCTATGTAGATGACTGCAGTCCATTAGCAGAGGTCTATAGTAAATGTACTCAAATAAAAGAAGGACGCATATAAGAGAATGTTACTTAGTGCTCAGGAGAACTATTCCTGTGTCCTAGCTATTCCTAACTCATCCCAGCTCTAAAGAGACAAACTCATTACTTAGGTCTGTACTCAAGTAAGAAACCTCAGGTCAAGTCCATCATCATTATTATTGAATTGCCTTGTAGGTCAGTGAGTTTCCTGATACTTCAGGTTTGAAGCTGAGTTTGGGAGCTATTTGTCAGGTGTTATAGAAGTAACTCTTGCTCAGATATGAATTGGACTAGATCTCTGGGGCTTCTTCCAATTCAGATTCTGCTCTATCATTAACACCACCTAACAATTATGAATATTCCTACATGCAAAATCAAGTTCAACAAACTCTAAAAGGAGTTTAAGGAACTCCTTAAGGAACAGAGCAGGGGTCTGGGTATTGGGAGGGAATAAAAAAGGTTGGAGAGACACTGACAAACTGTGCATGCCCAGAAGAGGAAGGTGAAAGGCATAAACACTATGTCATAATGAGGAGCAGCAATTCGACATGGAAAGGTAAAGCCCTACTGAGGGTTATTTCTGAAGATGTGACTTGTTCTACTTAGACCCCAAGGGCAAAATTAAGAGCAAATGACAGAAATTGCAAAGAGGCATATTTCAAGTTTATACAAATAGAAAATTTTTGAACAGAATTATCCACAAAGCAGAAATTATTTCCTGCTTCTGCAGCTCCTCATAACTTGAAAATCTTCAAGCAGAAGCTGGACAGCTACTTCTCAGGAATGTTATTATAGGAATTTCCTGTTCAGTCAATCTACAAGACAAGAAGCCTTTATTTAGTGTTTGCTGTGTAAACCCCAAGCTTGTTCACCTCTGGGATGCTATGATTCTCTGACTATAGAAGTTAAGATCTAAGGGGGGTGGGGAGTAGGAAGAAGATCACATTGTAGACAGAGACAGGATATGAAATGTTAGTATCCCAGAGAAACAGTGAATTAGTAGAGGATTATCCTATACCAGATAATTAAAACAAAAGATAGGCTGTAAATCTATAAGATAGCTTGAAAAAATAGTTTAGATTCTCTAGGGATAAAAAATCCTAAGCATCTCTTGTCCACGAGAGAGGTAGCTAAATTTCCCACCAAATAGGAAGACAGGAATGAGGTACAGTTAAAGAAGCCAGAAGATGGTTCATGTAGGGAATATTTGGGTCCAAATCCATAGTTAGAGGAAATAATAACTACTGTCACTTTCTTGGATACTCCCAGAAAAGAATATTTGTCCAATTCCATTCAACAAACATTTATCATGTACTAAGTACATACAGGTAGTATGCTAAGTGCTAAGGATAAAAAGACAAAAATAATTGAGAAGTTTGTATTTTACTGAAGGCAGATAAGAGAAAGTACTTTAATGTAAAGACTGACTCTTTCTTTTCTAAAATTCTAGTTGGATAAGCCCTAAGAATAGAGATATTATCTGAGCTTTTAGGGGTTAGAGACCCCTTCATTTGAGATGGGTATGCATGGTTGCAGAATTAGTAATGAAGGCCAGTGAAACTACTTTTTTCCCTATGAAAACTGAGAAACAAGATATTCAGAAGTGACAACTACAAGGAATGTAGTCAGACTGATGTATGATGACTTAGGGTTAATGATGTAATGGTTGAACTTGCCACTCATGTAGGCTGATGCTGCTTGTTGGTAATGGGCATGTAACTTGTTAAGGAAAGCATGATGCTCAGATAATATAGAGTATATGTAAAGTCTACTGAAAGTCTATAGTATAGACCTGCAGGTGACCTATTTTCTAGTATATTGTATACAATTACACCAAGTAATATTGAATGATACATATTTTTCATGTAACTTTACAAAATATAATTTGATGGATATATAGCAGACTTTGGAGTCAGTAGCACCCCCCCCCCCTCCTTTCTTGGCCACTTTGCAAGGGTTTGTAAGGGAGAACAGAGTAGGAAAGTTAAGAAAAAACAAAAAAAAAAACTCATGAAGAAGGGGACATTTCCAATAGATGGCAACAATGAGAGTGTTTAGTCTTTCCTAACTTGAGGACCAGTGCTCTTCCCCCCCCCCAAAGCATGATACACTGAGTTGAGATTTTGAACAAGAAAGAAGAGAGTAAATGAGAAATTTTTCTAAATATCTTTTATTGTTGTTGTTCATTCTTTGTTCTCCAAGAAGACCAATGATGTCATGAGGGTGATGTCTCAGATGTGAAATGGATTTAAGGTAGTTTGCCACAATGAAGAACTATTAAATCCATTGCTTGGTTCAAGAGGGTAAAGGTAGGATCAATGGGTAGAAGTTACTGGAAGACATACTTGTGTGTTGTTCAGACTTTGATGTGAAGAAGTACATAATAGGTGTAAACAAGCTATTTCTATAGCCAATGAGGAAGTGCATGACCAGAAAAAAGCCAATCATATAGCAAAAATAAGGGATAATTAACATGTACCTTATATGTGCCACTGGTTTTGCTCCATTGGCAACTACACAATGTTGAGACAACAAGAGGATATATGTATGAACCAATGCAGAGTGAAGCAAGCAGAACTAAGGAAACATTATATGTGTCAGCTACAAATGAAGAGAGCATGGAAACAAAGTTGTAAGATATGTAATTGTAGCCCCAGAAAAGAGAAAATGCATTTCCCTCCTGCCTTCCACAAGGTGGGAGGCTAGGGGTGCATAATGTTGCATACACTGTCAAATATAAGCACTGTGTTGGTATTTTCCTTAAGTGCTTTTCATTATTGTACAGAGAGACTTAAATCAATGAGGGGGCATATATTTTGATATATGTGAGTGATTGTGATGAAAAAAAAATTTAAAAAACCCAAAAATGATGGTGATGGTAATTATGATGATGATAGAAACAATGAGAGTCCTATGAGATGTTTGGCAAATATATGGGAAGACTTGGACAAGAGTATTACAGGATGTATGAGCATAAATGTTTGGGAATCTATATCACTGAAAAGAATGCTTATATTGAGATCATAGATACATTCGGCATGTTTTGTTCACTCATATCTGACTATTGGTGACTCCAATTTGGGGTTTTCTTGGAAAACACACTAGAGAGGTTGGCTATTTCCTTCTCAGTTCATTTTATCCATGAGGAATCTGAGGTGAACAGGTTAAATAATACAGTTAATAAGTGTTTAAGGCCAGATTGGAACTCAGGAAGAGAGTCTTTCTGATTCTAGGCTGGCACTCTATGCACTGTGCTTTTAGTTCCCCAATAAGTGGACATAATTGGAATGTGATGAAGAATAAATTATCCAAAAATGGAATCAAATAATTTTTAAGAAAATAAGTTTGCCATATTCCAATAGGTACTGAAAATTAATTGTTAAGGACATTGTAAATGGGATTCATGCTTCAGGTAAGGTTGGATTAAATGACCTTTAAGATCCCTTCCAGTGCTGATATTCCATGATTCAGTTTCCAACAGATAACTCCTCGATCTCTGAGGTCTTGGCCTTCTAGACATTTTTTACTTCATTTCCCCCCTAAGATTCATTGCTGAACTAATTAGTTTAGTTATTACAATTTTGGTTTTCTTTGAGTCCTGGGATTGCATTTGCAAACAAAACCCAGCCATCTTTGGAAAGCAAGTGGGGCAATATAGAAGATCCGAGTAGGAAGCTGAGGGAGATTGTGTGTGTGTGTGTGTGTGTGCACGCGCACATACATGCACACACCAAGAGACACTGCAGGGATCTAGGATATGATATGAAACATGGACCACCCAAAAGAAGATGGGATTTCACAGGCCTTAAATGGCTGACTGGGAGGCTAGACACTCACTGAGATGAGGCATCTGCCCAATTATTTGGTCAGAAATAAAAATGGGTAATAGAAGATAATCAGTTTCAGTGTCTGATATATTGATCTGTCCTTTTATTTTATTGCGCCACAATGGAGCCAAAATAATTTATGAGCAGATTTTTTTCAAAAGTCTCAAAATATACACAATAAAAATATTTTTAATATATCCTGTATAGGATCTATCTATCTATCTATAGCTTACAAAATGCTTTCCTCACAACAACTTTATGAGGTAGAAGAGTATAAGAATTACTATTCTTTTAAAGGTAAAGAAATTAAGGTTCAGCTAGACTATGAGATTTATGCATGATATCAAATTGCTCTATAGAATAAGTACACAACTTCACTGTGTGCATCAGTTTCAATTTTCCCACACTCAGTCCAACATTTGTCATTTTCCTTTTCTGTCATGTTAGCCAAATTGTTAGGTATGGGGTGGTAGCTCAGAGTTGCTTAATTTCTTGCCTTTGACACTTGTTAGCTGGGTAACCAATGGCAAGTAAAATCTTTTAACCACACTGAAACTTAGGCAGCTTCTTAAAATTATAATCTCTAGATAAGTTTACACATTAGTACAGGTGGAAGCAATTTCCAAGTTATAAAATTATATGCCTTCAAATATAGTTCCTCTTAATTGTGTTTCTAAAATTGAACTAGAGGGTTATTTTGAATGAAACAAATGAGATTTTTAAATTTAATTTTTAATTAAAATTTAATTTCATTTAATTTTTACATACAAGCATCCATTCAGAATATCCACATATCCACGAGCAATGTGCTACAAAGGATACAGGTGTAAATTTTAAGATCAATGTCATTATTTCATTTCATTACAACTGTGACAATCAGGTTGCTCTGGTCTATGGCAGAAAGGCCTAAGAGAGTTTTCCTCTACTAGTTTACATATCAAAAACTACATGCAAACACAATGAAGAAGGGAGCTTTTTGTTACTGATTATCCTTTTGGATCATGCTTAGCTTCAACTGATCCAAATATATGATTAAACTGTATTTACTTGGTCTTTTCATTAAAATAAACCTAAGTGCAAACATGTCTGCCTGTTGAGAAAACAAAGAAGTTACATGGATTATTTTAGAGATGCAGTAATTTAGATGTAAAGGAAGCAGGGAAATTTAGCACCCTTCCTAACTCTTCACTCACTTTAGTGTAAAATTTATGGCAAATCTCCTCTCTTAACAATACCTAATGACCTGGTGATTATATTATGGCTTGTTAATACCTTTTCATCTTCCAATTAGCCCAAATGACCTGGAGAAGAGTGGTAATCTTCTCTCATAAATAACAAAATTTTTAACCATAAGGGAAACCTTGGAGGTTGATCAGTCCTATCTCTATTTTTAAAATGAAGTTCATAATTAGGTGAAGTGATTTATTTGCTTAAGTCATATAGCTGGACATTTTGACTCCAAAGTCAAGGATCCTTTCATTACACCATATAAAATTGACCTGACAGAAAAATCTCCTTTGTGAAGTTCACAATCTTAAATTCCTGTATACTTAACCTTCTTCTTTGGTTAAATCTAAATATGGAATGTTAATCTAACTACGTAGCACCCATAATGATATCAGCATCACTACCCTGATTTATTCTATAAATCTTTAGAAGCTTCTTTCCCCTAACAATCTTCATCCAAGAATAAAAACAAAAATGAAACAGCTCAAAAGTCTAAATGCAGCTCCTTTTTTTTTTTTTTTTGCCAGTTTTCAAATTTAAGATGTTCATCCATCTGGCAGACCAACTAGACAACACATCAGCCAAGAACATCTCTGACTTGAAGCTGATTCTGGCTCTCAAATGCAATCTGACTGAAAGGAAGGTAATATCTTGAGCTGCTCTGTGGCTGAACTCCTAAGTTATTTTCCCTAATGCCTTTTTTAAAAATCTTGGCTCTATTCTCCATGGTTTCCATAGGAATAGATAGTTATCAAGGAGCCCAATAGTTATCAAAGGGCCCAATCAGGAAGGAAAATGCTATTGTAACACCCAGAATCAGATCTTTTCCCTAAAATAAGGGAACACTCTAAGAAGGTATCTTTGATGCTCCTCCTCCTCTTTGCCCAGGGCTGGGATTCTATGTGCTTTCTCAGAACTTTGTGAAGTTCACTTTTGCCCACTAGTACCATGGAAAACATCTTGTTATTTGAAAGAGTAACCAGAATCTAGTTTAGAGCTGACTTCTTCCACTGTGTCATTTTTCCTCCCCTGTGCTTTAAACTCATTCTGGCCAAGCTCCTTTGCTATCATGTAAGGGATCTCCTGTGATATGTATCCATGTTCCCCTCAGGATATAAGGTTAAAATAAAAGCATCCTTCTTTGATAAAGGGTTAAATTTAAGTGGCTTTGCCTAGTGATAAAGAAGAAGTATGCCAAGCAAAATATATAAAAGTTCTTCAAGGAAAGGACTGATTCCAGATTGCCCTCTCGTGTGGGGTTTAGATAGCAGAAATGAGCAGGAGAAGCAAGGAGAAAAGAAAGAGAGAGAGAGAGACAGAGACAAAGAAACATAGAGAGAGACTGAGAAAGAGAAAAGAAGAAGGAGGTAGATAGGAAAGAGAGAAAGGGGGGAGAAAGAGAAAGAAGGGAGGGGGAAAGAAAGAAGGGGGAGGAAAAGGGAGGTGTGTGTGTGTGTGTGTGTGTGTGTGTATGTATATGTGTGTGTGTGTATGGGACGCTGTACTCCAGGAAGGAGCTCAGTCCCATGAGTCCAAATCAAAGTAGTTCCCTATATTTCTTTTTTTTAATACCCAAAATCATGGTTAAGAGAAAAAGAAATTGGATTTATTCCATTTCAACAGACATTTATGAAGCATCTTCTATGTGAAAGGCATTTGATGGTGATCCTTCCTGGCTTTGCTTCTGACTTTCTGAACTTTGCCACTATAGCTCTGCTATAACCTCACCCTCACTATCTGGAGCCTCCTCACCATGGAACATCCCACTGCCAATGCCCCCTTCTACCATGGGTGAGTTCTTTCCAAGGCCTCCATTTTAGGGATGGCAACCTTCATTCTCCTGGCTCAGAATTTGACTTTCTGAACTTTGACACCATGCTATAGATACGGATGTTGTCTTTAATCCTCCTCTCACTTTTGTGTGTTAAATTCCCATAATAGAATGTAAGCTCGTTGAGGACCAAGACTGTCTTAATTTTTTTTCCTTTTTGCTTTTATTTGTATCCCCAATACTTAGAGCAGTACTGGTATATAAATGCTTAATAAATGCTCGTCTTACTTTGCATGATGCATTGGAAATCCAAAGATGAAAACTAAATAGTCCCTGCTCTCAAAGATCTTATAGTCTCCACTGTGGGTTTGGTGATTGAGGATAAAAAGTTTGCATAGATACATGTAATACAAAATAGGGAGCACAGGGAATGGGGGAGAAGTCAAAGTAGGAAATTACTGAAAGTCTGTTACATTAGTCCTGGGTAATGGTGATGAGAACCTGACTTAGGCAGGTGGCAATATAAGGAGAAAGAGACAGAGGCTAAAGATGTGGGAAGGGGGTATACAATTGTCAGGGCTTGATAACTGACTGGATGAAGGAAATGAAAGAAGGACTCTGAGGTGCCCAAATTATGGGTAACAAAGATGGTAGGAAACTTCATACAAAGAGGAAATAGGATTCTGATTGGTCAAAGAGGGTAGAACTAGGAGCATTTGGGTAGAAATTACCAAGAGATAAATTTCAGTTCAATAGAAGGAAACATATACACTCACCTACACACATACACACACACACAATATATATATATATATATATATATATATATATATATATATATTATATAATACATAATATTATAGTTCATTCTACTTTTGGACAGTTTTATTTATATGTATATTAGTTTTATATATATATATATATATACACCTATATATACATGAATATATATAAATTTGTCTATAAACTAGTAAGGTTACTACAGCTAACTAGCATCTATATGGCACCTACTATGTGTCAGTCACTCTATTAAGCACTTTTCAAATATCTCATTTGATCCTCATGATAACCCTGGGAGGAAGGTGCTATTATTATCCCTAATTTATAACCAAGGAACAAATAATTGATTTGTTCAAATGCATATAGGTGGTGTCTAAGATTAGATTTCTAGAGCACTAAAATCAGGACCTTCTGATAACCTGATCTCCCTGAAATTGAGAAATAAAGAAGATTTCTTTAGACTGAATACATATATTACATATACATACACATCTTTATAAACAAACATGTTTTAAAAGGAAGGCAAATGCTTTAAAAAGGTATCTGATAATCCTTGTTCAATTTCAAGATGGCTATATGAAATTGATTTTGCTTTCTAGCCTACAGGTATTCAAAATATTTTGAGTTTTAGTTTTTTTGTAGATTATCACTTAGCTCCTTTACTCATACTATATAAAAATATTTTTTTTTCCACCTTAAGTAGGAATCAAAACAAAGTAGGGAAGAAATTACTCTTCTTCAGAAAGGAATGTGTATGTAGCAAATGACAGGAAAGGATCTTCTCATGCTCATTTAATCTATTATTTGTTTTTACCTTACACAATAAAAATCCCTAAAGAATCTTTCTCAAAGAGAGCTATTGACTACCTTCTTCTCTCAAAGCATTTGCCCCTCTGTTTGTCACTACTAAGCCCTGCAATTTAAAAAAAAATTTCTTTCTTATTACCATGGTCATATATTAGGGAATTTCCCCCCCCCCTTTCTTTCGACCTTTCTTGGAAATATTTTCTCTTCTATTTAGATATTCACAAATGTTTCCTTTCCCAGCACATTAACAGTGAAGTTTTAGAGGGGGTGAAGAGCTACACAAATGCTATTTTTTATTGATTTATATCCTTCTTCACCTTCAGAAATAATCTTTTAAAAGAAAGTTCCCTTCCTTTGTTATTGTTTGTTTCAGGAAAAGAAAAACAAGAATGTTTTCCTATGTTTCATATTCCTGTGTTCTAGCTGATATCTACTTTTTCTATCACTGCATAAATCTGTCACAAGAACATTCAATGGACTTCTCTCAGTGGCCCTGATAAGGCCTCTCTGAGCTGCATAGAAAACCCCTTTATTATAAGACAATTTCAAGTAACCAATCTTGTTTACCTTCTTGTCCCTTGGGGAGATCTAGGATTCTGATATTATGTTCCCTCCTTTGGTTTTCCAACAAGCCTCTATCGTGCAGTTCTATCATTGATTCTATCATGCAGTTTTAAAAATCAATTCATCTACTCAATCTAGGTATGTGTCTTGGGAGGCATTTTCTAAAACTAATTTTCAGATCTATCTGTTGTCTTTTCTAAGTTCAATTCCTTAACAGAAGTGGAATTGTATAAAATACTGAGAAAAGAGAGATATATATGAAGCATTAGGCAGACAACTGAAATTAGGGCTATCATTAATGACCAAGACTCAAAGGGTTTCAGTTAAGTAACTACTGAGCACTGCCCTCTGACTTGACAGTTGTTACTCATTCTCAATGCCAAAGCCTTTACCACCATACTTAGAATGGGTAGAGGTGAATTCTTATTATATCTTATATAAAATGATAGATAAAATATTCTGTCACCTGTGGCTATCAGTAACCAAGCTGAGAGGAAGGAGTTTAGAGTAATAGAGGGTGGGTAAAATGCACTCTAGGGACAAGACATGGTGAATAAAATGGTAAAAGATGATTCATTTCCAAGCCCAAAAGAGTTTAGGTCTTCAACTCAGAGAAGCTGCTCTACTTGCCTCAAGCCATTCGAATGTGGGAGACAACATTCAAACAACTACAAACAAAAGAAGATATCTCCCCGATTGAGTAACTGGGAGATAACCTCAGAGCAGGCACTTGTGTGTAGAGGGTAAGGAAAAGCCTTTTGTAAAAAGTAGGATTTGAACTGAGTCTTAAACGAAATCCGCTGAGCAAGGCAGGAGCCAAGGGAAAGCCTCTTAGGCACTGGGGACAAACAGTGAAAAGACTGAATCAGGAGATGGTCAGTAGTATTCAAGAAACAATAGGAAGGCCAGTGTTACTGGAGTATAGAATATGTGGAAGACAGTGAAGGGTAAGAGGAGTGGTAAGGTAGGAAACATTCAAGTTTTGGATAGAGAAACAGACAGACAGACACAGACACATATATACAGACACACAGAAAGATATGCAGAGAGACACAGAGACACAGAGACAGAAGGACAGAGATACAAAGAGACAGAAAAAGACAGAAAGACAAAGGGAGACAGAGAGACAGAGACACACAGAGAGAGACAGAAAAAGATGTAGAGACAGAGAGAATCATAACAGAAAGAGGAGACAAAGATAGGAAACAAGAAAGAGAGATGGGAAATGGAGAGAGAGAAAGGGAGGGAGGAAGGGAGAGAGACAGAAAGAGAAAGAGACAAAGACAGAGAGACAGAGACAGACTGACTTTGACAAAGTTTAAGGCAATGCCCAATCAGTAAGTTGAAGTGAAGGTAAAAACTACAACATTTGACAATAGTTGGATATTCTCCCAAGTTCTTTTCTGATCTAATTGCTTCACTTGTGAAGTAAGAGTGAGGAGTAAAGGAAGACACCTAGGTTGCAAGACTGGGTCATTGTGAAGATGGTTGGGGAAGAGGGGAAATGATGAGTTCGGTTTTGGATATGTTGAGTTTGAAATGCCCGAGGAACATCCAATTATAGATGGACCAGAAGCAGTTGGTCATGTAAGACTAAAAGTCAAGAGACAGGTTAGAACTGGCTCTGAGGTGCCAAAATTGTGGGTAACAAAGATGGTAGGAGAATCAGCTGTAGAGATGATCAATGAATTCATGAGAGTTGGTGAAGTCAAGTGAGACAGTATAAAGGAAGAGAGGACCCAAGACAGTCTTGCGGGACACTTACAATTAGTAAATGTGACTTGGATAAAATCCCAGCTGAAGAGACTGAAGAGTGTCACATGAATAGACAAACCAACAGATAATGTCATGAAAGTCTAAGTGAAGGCATTATCAACAAGAAGATTGAAAGTCTGGCAATTAAGAGACCTTTGGTAACTTTGGAGAAAGTATTTGCAGTTGAATGATGAGGCAGGATTCCATACACAAGGCATTTAGAAGAAAGAGGAGACTGAAGAAAGTAAAGGCACTATTTGAAGATGGCTTTCTCAAGTTTAGCCATAAAAGTGAGCAGAGATATGGGGAATAACTATGGCTCCAGAGAAGGTTTTGTTTTTAGGATAGAGAAAAAATGAATATGTACATGGGCAGGCAGCCAGGAAATAACCAATAGATAAGGAGAGGTTGAAGATTAGTGAGGAAATGGAATACCAGAGTGAGTAATCTGATAAAGAATACAGGATGGAATGGGATCAAGTAAAGGATCAAGGAAAAGGGTTATCTCCTCTTAACCTCCTTTGTGTGAGTGTTTCCCATTTATCCATTTAATATTTCCCTCTCTTTTTGTTCTTGCCTTCCTACCCCAATCCTAAAGTCAATACCTGATTTCCTGATATTCTGCTGTTCTTATCTCATTAACTCTCAACTTTGGCAAAACCATAGCATTCTATTTTTTTGTTTTTAAAAACTGCTGAAGAAATCATGAAATCACACAGATTTCATCCATTCTAAAGTTATTTTTTGTATTCTCAAGTAAATTATTACTGTTCTTACTGTCTAACAATTTAATTTCTATCCCCACTACTCTAATGAAAATGTTCTTTTTCAAATCATTGGTGTCCTTTTTATTGCAAAATTTCATGGATTTCAGCAGTAGCTTTACTGGGTCTGTATCCCAAAGAGATCATAAAAGAGGGGAAAGGACCCACAAGTTTAAAAATGTTTGTAACAACCCTTTTTGTAGTGATAAGGGACTGAAAACTGAGTGGATGCTCTTCAGTTGGGAAAATGGATGAATAAGTTATGGTATATGAATGTAATGGAATATTATTATTCTGTAAGAAATGATGAATAGGCTGATTTCAGAATAACTTGGAGAGACTTACATTAACTGATGTTAAGTGAGCACAACCAAGAGAACATTGTAACACAGTAACAAGAAGATTATGTGATGTCCAACTGTGATGGACTTGGCTCTTTTCAACAATGAGGTGCTTCAATGCAATTTCAATAAATTTTAATGGAAAATGCCATTCATATCCAGAGAGAGAGAACTATGGAGACGGAATGTGAATCAAAACATAATATTTTTGTCTTTTTGTTGTTGCTTGTTTGCTTATTTTTTTTCTTTTTTCCTCATTTTTTCCTCTTTTGATCTTCCCCCTTCCCCCTCCCCCCCCCAACATGATGGATATGGAGATATGTTTAGAAGAATTGCACACATTTAACCTATCTCAGATTGCTTGCTGATTTGGGGAGTAGGAGAAAAATTTGGAGCACAGGGTCTTGTGAAGGTAAATGTTGAAAACTATCTTAGCATGGATCCCTTTTCATTCCTTATCCCCTTAATCCCTCTGTAGCATCTTACTGTTGACTACTCACTTCCTTCTCAATTGCTCTCCTTCCTTAACTTCCATGATGTCATATTCTCTAACTTTCTTTCTGATCCAATTGTTTTATTATTTTCTTTATGGGACTCTTTCTTTTTTTAACTCGTAAATACTGGTACTTTGAAAGGTTCTTTTCTTGTCCTAGAAGAGGGATTATATTTTCTTACTCCCTCTCTTTGCAAACTCATCCACTCATATGCTTTTTAAATATTACTCTATGCAGATGACTCTCAAATCTTTATCCCCTCTCCTCACCTCCTAAACTCTAGATCTGCATTTCCATCTATTAGACATTGTTACTTGAATGATTCACTGGTACCTCCAACTTAAATGTTCCAAACTGAACTTTCTCTTTCAACATACTCCTTTTTGCTATCTTCTGCATTCCTGCTGATAGTATGACCATTTATATAGTAACTTATGTTTAAAATCTTGACATTGCTCTTCTTTTTATTCCTTCTACTTAATTACTTTCCTGAAATATCTCTATCACCCATCACCTTTATTTTCATTACCACCATCCTAACATGTTACACACACACACACACACACACACACACATATATATATATATATATATATACATATATATATATATATTCTTACTGCCTTTATTCAAACTATTATAACTTCCTCTATGTTCTTTTTGTGCTTAGTTTCTTCTTCCTAAAATCTAGCCTTTACAGAGTTGCCATAATAATCTTTCTTATGGTCATATTAATTCTCTGGTCAGAACTTTTCAATGGTTTCTTACAGTAAATGTAATGAGGTCCAAGGATTCAAGGTACATCATAAGATTTGAGGACTTAGAAAAAACAGGGAAGCTTATCAGGCTCTCTTGTCCATTTTTCCCATTATTTGGTAGCAAACACTTTCTAAATGGGTGATTTGGTGGTATTTCAATGGTCATACTAGAGAAAATAAAAAATAGCTCATATAGAATCTATATATCAAAAGGGGATACTAAGGATTACAACATAGCTAACTGGGTCCTGTGTTTATGGGAAAGTGTGCTAAAACACCAGTACCTTTACTGTTCTTTCTGGGCCTGTTAAAAAAAAAAAACAAAAAAAAAAAACCTTTAGATCTCTATTATGCTGGTGAGATCTCATGCTTTGGGGATTTTATAACTTAGTAAATACACTTTTTGGAATTATGTATTTGCCAGCTTATTAATTTTAAGCATATTGAGACAGTGAATGACTAAACCAAATGCAGCTAATTTTAGAGTTAAGATGCTTGACCCTTATTTAAAGCTAGAGAAATCTTTGAAACCTCCCTTATGGTAAACTCATAGAGCTAGGGGGCCCATCCTTGAAACATATGGCTATTATCTATACAATTATAGCTGCTTGGGGGTTTGGACAAAGGACTTCTGGGTTTAAGTGTAAGGGTAATAAACAGGTTTTTTTAAAAAGGCCATTAAGCCCCTGCCCAAGCCATACAGCTTAATTTTTTATTCTCCAAAGTCAGTATCTAAACTTTAAAGCATACCATTTTGGTGCAGTAAGCAGGTTAATTTTACTGAAGGCTTTTGTTCAAAACTAGAACAGAAATTTCCAAAATTGAGGATTTCACATATAAAAGTCAAATCAGCAAGCAAAACACAAAAATCTAGAAAGGTCTACAATTACATACATTGTGTCATTTCATAATGTAGTGTCAATCTTTCTTTCCAACTTTAACTCTTATTTCCTTCCATACACTCCACATTTCAAACTGAATTTCTTACCCTTCCTTGTTTCTGTGTTACTGTACACTTTGTTCCTTAAAACCTTTCCTCATATCTACCTAATTTGTAATCTTTCACTATCCAGCTCAAATATTATTTTTTCTATGAAGTTATGCTGGGTTTCCCTAATCATAAATTAGCTTCCTTCTCAGAAGTTGCCAAGTGCCTGTCTTTATCTTATTTTGCGTCATGATTATTTGTACATGTGTTCTGTTTCCCTCCTGAGCTCTATAAGGGAAGGACCCTAGGTTTTATTTACCTTTACTCTGCATACAGCAGGTATTTAACAGATGTTTGTTGATTTTGGTTGAATAGCTTCTTATCCTTTAGACTACATTTCTATTTCTACATATTTCATATTCACATATTAATGTTTCTAGCACTCAGAATTATCATCTTAATTATCATCCATTGTCATCTGTAACTAAGGAAAATTATACTGAAAAGATTATCTAATCACTACACTTTTTAAAAGGTATTATTTCTATCATTCACAAATTTTATTAACATCTACAAAGATAAATTTGGGAATGGAAAATGTAGAAGTCTCCTAACAATTTGAATGAGAGGGAGAGTAAAATTGGTTGTTCATAATTCTATAGATGTAGATTAATTAAAGGGAATCCTAACCTTGACATACCAACTCAAGTAGCCAGTTTGTGGGAATCAAAGTTTATTTCTACATTACTTTTGCTTCAAGTAGAATTCACCTCATTCTCATCCATCACCAACTTAACCAACTGTTTACAGACAGATAGAGAGACAAATGACAAATTAGTATGCCCTGAGTTTGTGGCATGACCGTAAAAAGTGAATTTATTTTTCAAATACCTTTTACAGCCACAGCCTTGCAAGTAGAAGACATCTTATCTGGTTTATTATTGATCCAAATGACAAGCCTGAGCATCAGATTAAGGCTATGTCAGAAACCTGAAAGACGATTTCTAGATAATGCAGCAAGATGGTGCCTTCCTTCAAAATGATCCATTACTACTATTGTGTTTACAAAAGCACTTGTGAAAACATTGCATAATATTCTGGTTTATGTCAAGTTGCAATCATAAGTCCAATGAAAAATAAGTAAGCCTTACCTACTAAAAAAAAATAAGTTTCAAAATACATTGAATGAATACATCAACGAAAAGGGATATCAAGTAGGTGCATTTTAGCAAAAAAAAAAAAAAAAAAGTGTGTGTTTGTTCTATTGAGAGCAAGTTTTATTAATTAAAAAAACAATAGATATCAGTTCTTTCTTCCCACATCCCTATTCCTTGTCTGAGAGTCTACTCCCTCAAATGCCCCTACCTTTGTGAAATAGCTTCTGTTTATCATGGTGTCTGACACAGTGCCTTACACAAAGCAGAAGATTAATAAATGTTTGCTGAATGCTCAGAGAGAGTAGATACTAATTTGAGCCTTGAATGGCAATTAGAACTGCCATATATGGTAAGAAAATCTTCTAAAGCATGGCAATGGCTAGATGACCAATACAAAAATGGCATTCTGGAACATCAAAACACAATTAAATTTTTGCATGCAAGTACAAAATGATGTTTCATCAGACTAAAATTTTTTTTAAATCTCTAACCCAGAGTTTCTCTACCTATGGTCTGTCGATAGGTTTCAAGGGGTTCCTGAATTTAAATGGGAAAAACAAATTCTTCCTTATTTCAATATCACTGATTTCTTTTTTAAGTTTGTGTGTTTTATTTTGTGCATTGAACACTAAAAGGGCCAGACATGTCAACTGATGCAAAAATAATTTCACTTTGAAATAAAAACTTTCATCTTACAATCTCTATTTTCTTTATACACAAAAATACAGTGCTTCAACTGACACAGCTTTGTCTTTCAAAATATTTTTAAATTCCAGATTTTTATTCAGTGAAGAGATTCATAGCATTCAATAGACTGCCAAATAGGGCAAAGACACAAAACAAGGTGAGAAACCCTGTTCTCACCTATTTAGAAATGATAAAAAATAATGAAATGAGAAAAAAAACAAACGTTCTGATATTTTAAAATGCTGCCCTGAGAACACCTTTTAAAAGACAATTCTCCTTAAAATAAAAGACATTGCTTTCTAGAGAGCTGATGGACTTTTTGAATACTATGGAAATAGAAAAGGCCATTAGAATTACCCATTTGGATACCTTTTGATATCCAGGGAGCTCTGACCAAAGTTAGGAGACTGAAATGTACTACCTCACACACTGGCAGAATTTCAGTCAGAAGCAACTTTATTGTCTGTCTCAATCAATTAAAAGCTGACAAAAAATTATTTCTAGGCCACCCCATTGAATAGCTATCTTAGCTATTGTTTGAAGAGCTCCAGTAAAAAAGAATTCACTACCTCCAAACACAGTTCATTCATTCCATTTTGGGATAGCTTTGATGATTGGGAAGTTTTTTTTTCCCCTTGTAATCAAATCTAAATTTCACCTTATTTCAACTTCTACACATTGGTCCTAATTCTGCCCTCCGGTGCCAAACAGAACAAGCCTAGTCCCTCTTCCAATTATCGGCCTTTCAAAAACTTGAAGACTATAGCTGTCAATGCTGTAGGTCCTACAGAACTCTAATTTTTGCAATGGCTTTTCTAATGTTTGGCTTTCGTAGCTTCTATACCTTTTTCTTACTACATTCATAAAAATGTGGTTTTGCTTTTTAGAATTTTGGAATTTCAAGTACTGCTCTTCCTTAATTTTAGGACCATAAATGAATCAATGCTTTAAAAAAATGCACATATATGGATACATATATACATATGTGCATAGAAATATCTATGCATAGTTATATTTATAAGTAAAGCCTTTATCCCCAAGTTAAAATTTTTGTGTACTGGGCATTTCTTTGTCCTTTCCTATGGAATCTGAGCTAGCATTTCACTTGTGATGTCCCAAGGGAGAAAAATGAAAGCACCTTTATAAGGCCTTTGATCCCTCACTTGAGAGAATAACCCAAAGCTATTCTTCTGGCATTTGCCAGATAATTTAAGAGACAAAACTCCTTGGGAAGATTTATGTCCATAACACTTGGCATATTTCCTTTAAGTATTTCCCATCTCTTTCCTTTTTAATTTAATTTTGCTTTTACATCTAAAATCAGCCAAGAAATCTTCCCTTCCTTTCCCAATAATTTCCCCCCCAAATAAAGTGTCTGTCTGACCTCAGATGGCCCCATAACATCTGACATCATAGATAAGAGCCCCACATTTTATTTTGGTTAGCCCACCTCTCATAATTCAGGAAACATTCCATTTTCATTCTTACCCTTCAAATAATTATCAGACTTAAAGATCTTAGGCACAAAAGTGGAGATAGCAGAAAATGCCTTGTTCCACCAATTGCCATACAGGAACCTGAGAATATCTCTAACAAGTCAAGAGACAAGACTTGTCCTACAAACATACTATGGTATACCACGCATGTTCAGAAATACTTTGCTTGGTTCTGCCAACTGATTCAACATTTGGGAGTATTCGGGATGGCTGGACCATATGTCTGAGCACTTAAAAGACCCCAAGGATGTGGGCCATTTGAAATGTGAAAGACTTCCCCTAATCACTGGCTGATAAACTGGGGAAGCCAGTGACTCAGTAGAACTTACAAGAAAGAAAAGACAGTTTCTAGGTTGCCCTATTGCTTAAACTTTCTCCTGTGGCAAGTGATGCTCTCTTGTCACAAAACTCTTAAAGAGTGGGTAGAAATATGGGAAGTGTTCATATTGACTTTATTGACACAAACCTCTTTAATCCTTTTTCCCCCAGATTTATTGTTTTTTAGCCATGATACTTTCCTATATCCTTGTGCCTAGAGCAGAATTTGGCAATTTGTTATCTTTCTTCTTAGCTAGATTATAAATTTTGTGTCTCATACCACTTTATAGTTTTAGCAAAAGCCCCCCACGTAGTATGAAGGTAATAAGTGTTGTTGATAACTATAATATTAAAATAGCCTCAATAATAATCATAAGCACCATGGCATGATATAATGGAAGAAAACATCACTGGGTTTGAAGTCAGAAGAAGTGGGTTCAAATTTTAACTCTGCTTTTTGCTTTGTTTATCTTAATTTCTTTATTAAAAAGGGGTAGGACTGCATTATATCTAATGCCAAAATCTTTTAACTTATAGTCTCCTATCCTTTAATATGCCTTCTGAGTGACTAAATCACACAGTATGAGATAAAAAGGTTTGCCTTTCGGTAAAATTCTGAAGTAGTCAAAGTTGTTTTTTGGTGACCTCTGCCTCTCCTTTTTATACTCTTTTCTTCCATTAGTAGAGTTCCCCCCCCCTTTTTTTATTTTCAGAGGCCTAGTCAGGGTATCCTGGTAAATATTTAATAACTGGCTCTCTAAAACTATCAACATATTTTCAAGTTTAATCTACATTACTAATATTTTCTCCACCATTTTATTAAATCTCAACAATCAACAAAACAATAATTCAGGTCCAGATTTGCAATGGTTGATAGTTTTTAAAGTGTAAACGCTCACAATGTTAACAATTGGCTCTGAGAAAGCATAAGCTGAATCCAAAATACCCCTGAGCCTAGTGCTTAGGCTATAGGTTTAGTTTTCTTGCTTTGGCAGCTCTGGAATTCTCAATTTGCAAACCTCAATCAGTAAATAATAAAATAATGTCATAGTGTATGAAGATTTAAATGGTACATGGTATCAGGGGAAACTATTGATACTGATACTAGTCATAGGTATTGAAAACTAACAGGCTGGGAGAAGAAAAATTGTAAAAACTTGGCTTGAGTACATGAAAATACTGAGCAATTATTGCTTATGCTGGAGGATCATGCAGAATAATGGCAATTACAGCTACATTATTAAATGTCAGATTAACTTGGTTGTAAATGATAATTCGATGACAATATTATATTGTGTTCATGTGCATGCTTGCCATAATTTGTTGCTTATTCAGTTTGATATTGTACAGGTATTTACTCCATAGCCAAAGAATAGGAGACGGGGTGTTCACATTTGCAGAAGCCAGAAGAGGGCAGCAACATTATATGTGAGACAACACTGCAACAACTGGACCAAGTAATAGATAGGAAATAGCTGACCAGGGACACCAATGACAAAAGCATAACAAAAACTCGGTACATCTAGGGAAGTACACAGGGCAGGTAGGAGATAAGTGGGTGGGAGGGAAGGCATAGCAGTGGGAGGCAAAAAAGGTATTTAATTCAAGGAACAACCAACAATGTCATGATATGATGATTTGTGGGTAGTCAGTCAATAAATAGTCAATCAACATTAATTAAGCATCTACTCTGTGCTAGGGAACTCTCCTAAGATGGGAATATAAATACTAACTGGAAAATAAAGGTTTTACCCTTAAGGAGCTTAGATCTAGTGAGAGAAGAAGCCAGTCTGGCATAATTTATTCTTAATGAACTAGTTCTTTGTAATACAGTTTCCTTTTTCTTTGTGTTGAGGTAACTAAGTGACAAAATATGAGCTTATTTCATGTGGAAGAATTTTTCAAGTTTTGTAGCTTTTCTTCACCCTCTATCTCAGATGTTGGCTCATACACTAAATTATCTTTATGGCCATTCTGTGTGCCTATATTTACCACTAATACTATTAAGAGGATATACCCAAGTATCCCATGAAAAGGTGTTTCTTGTTTTTTTTTGGATACATGAAAATTAACTCTGCCAACTCCTTTTTCTTTCCTCTCTCTCCAAGATGATTTTGGGAGGATTCTTTCTTGTAACTATAGGTTCCTTTTGTCTTTACCATGAATACTAAAGACAATCTTAAGGTTCCAGTGTTAATAGAATACAGATGGAGTTTAAATATCAGGGGACAAAGGATGAGAGAAGGGGGAGGTGGAAATATAAATTGGAGTGAATTTAACAAACTCATCCTTAGTAGGTAGGATTTTCGAAGGTCCATTTTATATTCTGCTTATCAAACAATACTTAAACAAAACCACAGAGAAATCCTCAAAGAGGGATCTGTTCTCTGTTTTGAAAACCCAAGGGAACAGGTCCCTCAGGAAATCCTCTTTGCTCTTCTATCTGGGTCTAGGAATCAAAAGTGCTATTAAAAAAACCAAACAATTATTAAAAAACATTGATTCAGGGGCAAATGCCAGTCATGGTATATCCTACTAGAGAAATAAGCCACTTCCATTCAATAATAATTAATCCTCCTTACTGGAGGTTAAGTAGGGCAAAGAATATAATTGCAAGGAATTAATCAGACCAGATCTAAATAAATATAATAAATAAATATTACTTTCTTCCTATTAGAACAAATACCAAAATATATCCAGATGAGCATTACACTTCATGAGACCATTGACTCTCAATAACATCAGTTATATAAAATAGTAAAAGGGTCCTCATTGAGGATTATTTTTTTAAAGTATTGTATGACAAGCAGATGATACAGTAGGGGTTCTAAAGTCCTAATTACCATAGAAAATAGAATGTACCAATTTTACCCCCATGTCTGAATCTCTATGACATCAGTGAGCATGTATTCAAATGATTAAATGATTATATATCTTGAGGTCGAGCAGATATTTTGAATTTTTCTACAAGGCTGAGATCTAGATTCCTAGATGGGAATAAAAACAAGACAATGTCATAAAGTGGGAAGTTAAACTATTCAGAACAAGAGCTGATACCAATAGGAGAATATTGGTGAATATTGCTGAGAAAGAAACATTTTATATATATGTGTGTGTGTGTGTGTGGAGAGAGAGAGAGAAAAAGAGAGAGAGAGAGAGAGAGAGAGAGAGAGAGAGAGAGAGAGAGAGAGAGAGAGAGAGAGAGAGAGAGAAAGAGAGAGAGAGAGAATCAGAGACAGAGATAGAAACAGAAGACAGACAGACAGACAGACACCAGGGGCACTGTGATAGAAATCAGTTAATAAATATTGCATCCAAAGGATACAAAAAAGCAAAAACTAGCCCTGTTAATATTCTACAGAGATTAACAACATGAAAATAACTGCACATAAAAGTTATTTACATTGGGATGTGAGCAGAATATTGAAGGGAGCCAGAAAGTCATGAGGAGGGACACATGGGGTGCAGTGAGTAAAGGGATGAGGGAGAGAGTATTTGTATGATAAACAGCAAGAAGGTTTGATGTCATTGGACTAGAGAAAATTGTGAGTAAAATGTAAGACTGGAAAAATAGAAAGGGGCCACTATGATAAGCTATAAATTTTATATTTGAACTTAGAGGTAACAATAAGCCTCTGTGTTAATGCTTGACAGATGAGGCGTGGGGGAAGGGTCGGGGTGATACAGTCAGACCTTAACTTTAGAACAATCACTTGGGCAGCAGATTGGAGAATAGACTGGATTTAAGAGACCCAGTTAGTAATTAGAATTTAAAAAAAGAAAAGAAACCCAAACTAAGAATTGATAACAGCTTGGATATGTAATGAGTGCAGTGAGGAGGTGCTACTGAAACTAACAGTTTGAATCTAGGTGACTAAGCTAATAGGTGGTACCGTCAACAATAATAAGAAACTTGAAAAGAGGGAAATTTAGGACAAAAGATGAGTTGTTTTGGACAAGATGATTTTGAGACGTCTCAAAAAAGAAATTAGTTCTTCGAAGAAGCCAGTTATATTACTATTAAATCACATTTGTATAATTTGCATACTGGTGGTAGGTGTAGGCTCTCCTACATTACTTTAAATAATTGCAAGTCTAAAGAAAAGAATTGTACTAATATTGCCTGGATGATAGCCTACACTGTCCCTCTCTCTATAATATACATATCTATATGACAGTGAATAAAACAGTCAACCTTGGTTGCCAATTATATTGTTTATATTTGTCAGTTAAACTCAAATTTGTATAATATATTTTTTTATAACTTGTATTCCAAAGAAATAGTACCCTAGCTGAGGATTTTAAGCAGTCTTCACTTGTGTTTGACTCTTTGTGACCTCATTTGAGGTTTTCTTGGCAAAGATACTGGAGTGGTTTGTCATTTCCTTCTCCAGCTCATTTTATAGATGAGAAAACTGAGGGTTGCATGGTTTGCCCAGAGCCATACAGCTAGTAAGTGTTTGAAGTCACATTTGAACTCAAGTCTTTCTGACTCCAGATCAGACCCAGTAGGAAATTTTAGTTTATTTCAAACTAGGGACAAACAGTCAGAGTACTGATTAATTGATCAGTGGTACCTAAGCCTTGAAGCAGTTCCAAGAAAAAACCCTGCTACTGAATCACTCTCAACATATCATTCCCTTTTAAAAACTTAATATTTTTTGCTTTCATATTAGGGGAGGAAAGGTAATAAGTATTTACATAGGCACTATGCTACGCACTTTACAAATATTATCTCATTTACTGTATTATAACATCTGGAGGGTTGGGTAAAAACAACAAACTCTTCTCATCGATATCTCCCCTGTAATTAAGAAAAACACTGAAGCAAAAGCAATGGGCAACAGTTATTGCATCTGACAGTATAGGCAACATTCTCTATGTGAGTCTTCTACCTCTCTACCAAAAAGAAGGAGGCATGTTAGATAAATTCAATGTTTCATGGCAGAATATTAGTAAATTCCTTAGCTGTCTGCTCATAAAAGTAAAATCTTTTCTCAAAGCATTTAAAAAGTCCATAAGGCAATAGGATCCTTTTTTTTTTTTAAAACAAAAAGGCCAAGGTATTTATAAAACCCCATTCAAATTAAGAAATGAAGGAAGGGGGTCCAACTGCACTAGGCTGACTCAGAAGAAAGACAGATTGCTTACATGGTATAGTGAGGAGCAAAACAATCCCAGTCTCCCAGAAAAAACAAATTATCCCACTAGCCAGGAATTGTTTGAAATTTCACTACCAAAAATTCTTTATTGGGATAAGGCATTGGTTCTCCTATCAAAATTAAGCTATCCTTAGAGCTATAACATATATAGAAATTAATGAAGTGACAGATAGCTTTACAGTTTCTCAAGTGTTTGTTTCATGTATGGGTTTCATTTAATCCTTACAAGCACCTTCAGAGGTAAAGCAGGTGCTATTACATTCCCACTTATAGGTGATAAAACTGAGATCCAGAGATATTAGGTGATTTGATTAAATAGGCAGAACCAGAAAGTATGGATCTAGGTCCTTTGATTTTCTACTACCATAATATGATGACTTTCATTTAGTTTAAATTCTACATCTCTGCCCATGTATACATCACAAAGCTAAGAAATAATAAGAAAGTCCATGCTCAAAATCAACCAACAGAGATAGAAATTGGATTAAGATATGACTAGGGCAAATGAAGAGGATGAAGAGGATGGGATAACAGCTTTGTTACTAAAGACTTCATTTAGTCTCTAAAAGAAGGATTGTTGGTTTCCAATTGAACACATCAATGTAGTACACCAAATGACATATTACCATGTGATTTATGAACAGTTATAAGTTTTTATAATATTCTTAATTTATTTCTCATGGCATGGAAAATATCTTATGTATTCTCTTTCTTAATTAGGAAGTAAAGATCTTGCCAAAAGAGAAAACTTCCCTCTTTTGTTGGTACCCACAAATATAGGGACTACTTGTCTTTTTAAAGTTCTGTTCTGATCAAATAGTCTTAAATGTTCTAAAAATGGAAAAACATTGTCTTATAAAAAAATTTAAAAGGTGATTGAGCACTAATAAAAGAGCTTCAAAGGAGGCATTGCTAAAGTGTGATTGCTATAGCCAATAGGGACTAAAATAAATTGTAAAAATGGAAGTCACAAAGGATGCAAAATTCACATAAGGATGTAACTTTAGAAAATCTAGCACAACAGATATTTTGATCAGTGCAAAAACAAATATAGGATCACATCCAACAAACTGGCAAAGATGACAAAAGATGGAAACAGTGAATATGTTGGAGGGATTGTGGAAAAACAGGCACAATAATAAATGGTCTGTTGGCAGCACTGTTAATAGATCTAATCATTATGGAAACTGCTGAAGAAAAAAGTTGAGAATATGTTCCTTCTTCCCTTCATTGCAGAGGTGGGAAAATATGGACATGGAATATTATGTTTTCTGTCACTTACATCTGATTCCATTTAATTATTTTTTTCTTTCATTTTAAATCTTTGTTACAAGGTAGGGTTTGCTGAAGAAAAGAATGAGGTAGATATTAAAAATTAATGCACTATAAAAATTAAAATTTTTTAAATGTACTAAAAAAATAAAGAATGTACATTTTTTATTAACAAAAGACATTAAAAAACAAATTAAGGAAAGGGATCAGAGAACTCTAAAGATGAAATGGGAGGTTAATAAGGGAATTAACACTTATTTGAAACTTCAGACAAATACGAAAAATCTTTAACACCATATAAAGACAGAAACAGAAGCAATAAGACATAGATATATTAGGCAATCTTCAAGTCTGGAGTTAATGGTTTTACTGATAGCAACAGGAAAAACAGAATAAATGGCATCAGCAATAGTTATACCACAATCCGTTTGTCACTTGGTTTCCTCCCTGTCAACAATTTGGTGCCTCTCCTTTTCTTCTCATTGTAGTGCTCCTATTCTTCAAGGGGATCCTGGTCAGTGACTTCCTAGGAGAAGAGGGCTTATTTGTATATCCTGAGAATGCATCTTGAACTATTGGGAAATCTTGGTAAAGGGTCTAACTAGCAAGAGGTGTCTATGAAGGCTATAATTTTAGTCAATTAATTCTGAATGGTTCCTGATAGCCCCACTAAGATTCTGAATGTGACTCACATATACATTGACTGTGACAGTGAGAAAGTTGTGCGACTTAGACATAGGTATGCTATTATTGTAGAGAGGACATGTTATATGGAGGCTAGAAGGCAAGCCTAGAAGTCAGGAAGACTGCACTCAAGAAGTACTTCTGACACTCAATGGCCGTGGGATTTTGGGATATTTACTTACTTAACCTCTTTGTTTTCTAGGCAGCTCTCTAAATCTAGAGTTGGCAGAGAGGGTGCCCAAATGCACTGATAAAGGGAATTTACTCACTCTGGAGTTTCTTAACCCAGTGATATTACAGGGCCAGTCCCTGTGCCTATCCTATCATATTTCTTTAACTTTTTTACTTTTACTATATATAATTATTATTACACAGTAATACATTGTGAATAAGAAATCATTATTATTTGGCATATTACATTATTATTGTTACTAATACACTATTTACATAGCACATATTTCACTTGATTCTCACAATATAACTCTGAGACAGAAGTTTTTATTATCCTTTGTAGAATAGGAAACTGAGGCTTAAGGGGCTTGCCCTAGGTCCCACAGCTAGTAAAACTGGAGGGAGAATTCAAAGTCATTTCTTTTTTGATTTTTAAGCCCAGTGCTTTATCTACTGTGCCACTCAGCTGTTTAGGTAAGGAAATTTATGCTGTTAATTTTTTTTGTGAGGTAATTGGGATTAAGGGTCTTAGCCCAGGGTCACACAGCTAGTAAATGATGTATCTGAGGTCAAATTTAAACTCAGGACCTCTTGACTTCAAGGTCTCTATCCACTGTACCACCCAGCTGCCTCTATTTTGTTATGCTAATATGGTTTTATTTTTTAAAATTTTATTAAAGATTTTATTTACAAAGCATATGCATGGATAATTTTTCATCATTGACCCTTGCAAAACTTTCTGTTCCAAATTTTTCCCTCCTTCCCCCCACTTCTCCCCCTAGATGGCAGGTAGTCTAATACATGTTAAATATGTTAAATCCAATATCTATATATATATACATATTTATCTTGCTGCACAAGAAAAATCAGGTAAAGAAGGAAAAAAAAAACTTGAGAAAGAAAACAAAATGCAAGCAAACATCAACAGAAAAAGTGAAGATGCTATGTTGTAATCCACACTCAGTTCCCACAGTCCTCTCTCTGAGTATAGATGGCTCTCTTTATCACCAACAATTGGAACTGGTTTAAATCATCTTATTGTTGAAGAGAGCCATGTCCATCAGAATTGATCATCATATAGTCTTGTTGTTGCCGTATATAATGATCTTCTGGTTCTGTTCATTTTACTTAGCGTCAGTTCATATAAGTCTCTCCAGGCCTCTCTGAAATCATTCTGTTGGTTGTTTCTTACAGAACAATAATATTCCCTAACGCTCATATATCACAATTTATTCAGCCATTCTCCAGTTGATGGGCATCCACTCAGTTTCCAGTTTCTGGCCACTACAAAGAGGGCTGACACAAACATTTTTGCACATGTGGGTCCCTTTTCCTCCTTTAAGATCTCTTTGGGATATAAGCCTAGTAGAAACACTGTACAAGGGTATGTACAATTTGATAACTTTTTGAGCATAGTTCCAAACTGCTCTTCAGAATGGGTGTATCCATTCACAGTTCCACTAACAATGCATCAGTGTCCCAGTTTTCCCACATCCCCTCCCACATTCATCATTATCTTTTCCTGTCATTTTAGCCAATCTGAGAGGTGTGCAGTGGTATCTCAGAGTTGTCTTAATTTGCATTTCTCTGATCAATAGTGATTTGGAGCACCTTTTCATGTGACTAGAAATAGTTTAAATTTCTTCATCTGAAAATTGTCTATTCATATCCTTTGACTATTTATCAATTGGAGGATGGCTTGAATTCTTATGAATTTGAGTCAATTCTTTATATATTTTAGAAATGAGGTCTTTATCTGAACCTTTGAATGTAAAAATATTTTCCTAGTTTATTGCTTCCATTTTAATCTAGTCTGCATTAGTTTTGTTTGTACAAAAACTTTTTAACTTAATATAATCAAAATGATCTATTTTGTGATCAATAATGATATCTAAGTTCTTCTTTGGTCACAAATTCCTTCCTCTTTCACAGATCTGAGAGGTAAACTATCCTATGTTTCTCCTAACTTGTTTATAACATCATACTTTACATCTAGATCATGTACCCATTTTGACCTTATCTTGGTATACGTGTTAAGTGTGGGTCACACTTAAGTTAAGTAGGTGTGAATCAATGCCTAGTTTCTGCCTTACTAGTTTTATGCTTTTTTTTTTTTTTTTTAATAAAAACTTAACTACTAATTGAGTTGTGTGCATTATCTTATTAAGCTTAGTTATCCATATTCTGGGGTATGCTGGAGGCAATTTGCTTATCAGAACTGATTGTTAAATTTTCAGTGTATACATTTTACACCTCAGAAAATCTCAAGTGTTACAAATTAGGACTTGATTTATTGTTTCATTCATTGTCTCAATTTAATAAAGTATTGCAGAAAATTAAAATTAAACTTAAAAGTGTATCTAGTATATATGTTTTCCTCACTTATACAGCCTACTGTTAAACTTTAACTATAACATCATTGTTATGTGCCCTCTAGAGAGTCAAGGAAATGTTTTTGCTACAGAACTCTGCTCCCCACCCCAGATCAGAGTCAGCCATTGTCATTTTTCATCACCTGTCTAGTCTGCCTGCAGGCTGGGTTTACTCACACTTCGTTCTTTCCCGAGTAGATTGGCATAAAGATTGTTAAAGCTGTAAAAACAAGTTGTCTCAGCACCAGATCCTTTTCTTTCGTTGCTTTTGGTGTCAAATTTCTGTTCTCCCATAATCTTGTTTCTTTAGTTCTTGTTTCTACTGGGCATTGATTATGATGTCCAGAGCTCTGACAACCTACTCATCTTGCCCTGCCTCTCGATATTTCTTGTTTTCTGTCCACTAATCTAGTTTCTAATAACCTTGTGGCTACAAATCTTTTCTTTTCTGTGCACTCTGTTTCCCCAGTCCTGACTACACCTTTGTCCCTAAAACCTGTAGGACCCATGACCTATGTGGATAGAATGGAATTATAGGTTTTTTTCAAATTATTGAAGTTGAGCATGAATTTATGGGGTCAAAAAGCAGGTTTTATGAACCCAGGATCCATCAAACATTACCATGCCTTTTCTAGGATCTGTCCCTGATGCCTCTGTCCTTGCCCATATAGAATATTTGAATGGGAACCTTATCCTTAACACACATACAATGGGAATGAAACCACCGGTAGTTCCCTCTATTACCACCTGATTTCCAGGATGGACAAGTTTCTCAAATTCAGCTGTATGGCCTTGAGAAGGCCCAAACTTAGCCTCATGGTGCTAGCTAGAAGTACCTCATAGTTTTATCACATTGAGGTTAAGTTCTTGAGTAATATAAAGAAGCATCCTTTGGATGTAGACCATAAAATGAAAGCACAGTAAGTGACACAGAGATAAATCCAGTCTAGAAACATTTTCAGGGAAGAGCCTTAGTCCTCCCTAAGGAAGATTCCATGGAGAATTAGGCTGGACAGGTCATGCAGGCCCCTAACTCTGTCAAGATGCTTGTTTAGTAGAAAGCCTTAAAGACTCTACTTTTGAACACTGGAAGATGAAAGGAAATGAAATTCTGAGTGTATGTATGTAAAATAAATATATAAACTTGAATTATTCTATGTCCTTGGACAAACAATAGCAGTGATAGGGATTAAATTTTGGGGAAAATTCAGTGAAGAGAAAAAGGTGTCATTCTAATTTCTGTTTCAGGTAGATATTCACTATTCAGACTGGGGCTAATACTACTAATAATCCTTCCTAAGTTTATATAGATTTGATTAGAATGATCCAATTAGCCATAGGACTATGGGACTGGTGTGATTTAAAATTATTTCTATAGCTGTTATATCAGTGAAATCACTGAGTTACAAGAACTCATATAATAAATACTCAACTCCAACTACCACATGGACATTTTTGTATGCCTAAAATAAGGAAATTAAGCAAAGGAACAATTCTGTTCAACTGAAGCAAATCACAGAAACATGAGGGATAAACTTATTCCATCTGGAAATGTAATGAAGCAAGGAAAGGGAGGTCAAACTGGATTGACACATGAATATCACCATCAAAAGAAACACCAAAAAGGCAAACATTCCTTTAGTTACAATTGTGGAGAAAATGCTACATGTATCTAAGGAGAGAAGAGGATTTGTTGGTGGTATAGAAGATAAAGATTGATTGCAGGACCAGATTTAGGAAAGGGAGCACAAGTGACTATCATGTTCTAGTCATTCTATGAGAAATGCATGAAAAAAAATACCCATATGATCTCTTGAAAGTTTTGGTCTCTGAGGGCTAAGTGACAAAAACTACTCCTATCTGGGATACACTGAAATAACTTTTGAATTTTCTGAAGCTATTTCTGGTGTCCATAAGGCAATAAGCTACAATGAGACCATTGTAGTTCTTCTATGCCTTTGCCTAAGATAAATAAACAGAACATCAGCTTTAATTGGAACAAAGTCCGTTCTATTCAGGACATTACCAGTATTTTGCAAGCAACAGAGTTTAACTCAGTTTAAATTAGCCAGCTTGAATTATCCGTGAAGTCTGAATAACAGCATATAGAAATCAAGACAGAATCAAATAGTGACAGTGAATGGCAGAAAAAGCTTGACTTTTCAACTTCCGAATTATAGCCAGAGAAATATGACTTTGAGAATTCCCAGGCAGTAGAGAAGTAGTTGAGACAGAAATTCAGCCACAGAACAAGTTTGTTCTCAATATGCAAGAGTGGGATATGCAACATGACTGAGGAACAACTCATAAATCCAATTTACCAACTCCCTATCATTCCAGGAAAGATCTAGAAAAACTCGTTTATGAGGAATGAGCTCAGAGGACATTTAAAGAATCTCCTGGACTTTCAAAGAGTTTAATAGCCCATATGCATCATTAATTTTGATGAAAATGAAGAATGGAAAGGTATATGTATGTTGACAATGAAACTCATCTTTCTGTAAAATTATATAAAACTCAGACTTCTTCAGTAACCCCTGTCCCTAGGTTCCCACCCTCCCTCTGATTAGAGAGGACAGAGGTTGAACATATAAGAGCTTCTCCCATGTCCTCTACTTAAAGAAGGGACTCAAGGCAGTCATATGAGGTATTCATCATGTTTCCACACCTTGTATAAGAAATTATACTTGGGCTGAGCCGTGAATGTACCCAAAGATTCCAGGAGATGGAGGGAAGTAGAAAGAGCATTCTGGCATGGTGTATAGATAGAGCAAAGGCTCTATCTCCCCTACTTTTTGCTTTTTAATTTAGTTTAGTTTTTTTTTAATGTGTTATCTTCCTCTATTAAACTGAATTCCTTGAGGACAGGTTCTGTCTTTGGCTTAGTATGTCTTAGTATTCCCAACATTTAGTACAATTCCTGGGACATAGTAGGAACCCAAATATTTATTGATTGACTAATCTCAAACAAAAAAGAATCAAAATGGACTTATGTACCATACCAAGATATCCTACATTGTTTGTTAGGCAAGGAATGGATTTTTGGCACAATAGATGGTGTTGGACTTGGATCTAAATTCAAATTTTTTTCATAGATATTTGCTAAACTGTATGGTCCTGGGAAAGTCATTTAATCTGCCAAAAGACTCAAATGCCAATTCCTTGAAGGTATTTGAGTGTTGTTAACACAATGGTAGAAGCTGGAGCTATGTAACCATGGATTGTATCAGAATGTGATTTATCATATACATGGTAACAATACTAACCAGCATACATTTCTCTATGGCCCTGAAAACTCTAGATGATGACTTTGAAAATTTAGTTCATGAAATAACTCTAAAAACAGTAAGAACCAGAATTTTACTGGCCAAAGATAGCTGCAGATGCCATAAAAAGTTTGAGACTTCTGATCAGTATAGGCAAAAAAAAAAAAAAAAAAAAAAAAAAAGGTACTACCAGCTTATGCTGTATATTAGAGAATACAAGCAGCAGCAAACTTTTAGAACTTGTTTACATTGCCATTTTATGGCTGAAAGAAGTAAAGTGTGTTATATATTTGTGGTAACTCACCATTTCACAGGGTACATATAGGCATAGCCAACATATGAACTTCTTGCCAGGATCTTTTTGGACCAAGGCTTTAGTCCAACTTTGAATTTATGCTACTCAAGGAAACGTTAGCTTTGGCTGGCATTAAGAACAATACCTTAATACCCTCAGGGGGACCCACAACCTGAACATACACTGACTGTATGCTAGATGCATGCAGATCAGAACACCTTGTGACATACTGATTTTTATGGCATTTTACAATCTGGCTCCAACCTATCTTTCTAGACTGATTTCACTTTTATTTCCCCTCACATATCCTATGTTCTACCCAAATACAATATTGCATCTTTTGCCTTTGCTCTTTCTGTCCACCATGCTAGAATGCTCTCCCTACTCCCCTCTATCTCCTGGAATCTTTGGGTACATTCACGGCTCAGCCCAAGTGTCACTTCTTATACAAGGCATGTTTTGACCTCTCCAGTTATTAGTACTCCCCCCTTGAAAATTGTCTTGCACTTACTTTGCATCTATTTTGTATTTATTTATCTGTGTATATGTTGTTTCCTTCAAAAAGAATATAAGGAACCATGAGATCAGGGATGAGTTTCATCATCCCAATCCCTAACATAGTTCTAGCATTATATAGTAGGTCCTTAAGAAGTGCTTGTTGAATTGAATATTACATCGTCTCCCCTGCCTGTCAAATTGGAGGGCAGAGATGGAGAGAAGGAAAAGGAGAGGGTCTTATCAGGACCACTGTGTAAGGAACCCTACTTGTAAACTCCATTCATGACTGCAGCTCCCATTTATTGCCATGACTGATTTAGAAGACTAATTTTATGGATATTAAAATAGCATATCTCAAGTGTATCCTGCCATAGCTTAAAACCACCCCAGTTTTTATACAAGGTACAGATAGGTACTCTTTGTTATCCTATTCAATAACCTAAAAGATCACATCTAAGAGCCCATACTCTTCCTCACTAATAATCTCAAACAAATAAAATTCTGAAATATCTAAAAGCTGAAGTTTTCTCTCATTTTTGAGATTTGTGGCTTATGATTTTTTGCCTCACTATTATATGGAGCTAATAAACTATCCTATTCTACTTGTTACTTTGCCAGTTTGCCCCATTCCCAGGGTAATCTTAAATAGTCCAAATGTGTACAATTCCTTCATGGACCATTAATCTAGCAAAAAGCTATCCTGAGCTCATACAAACCCCAGCTATGAACTTGCCAAATATTTAGCTTTCAGGAATTTTCTAAGGGCAAAAAAAGAGTCATATTCTCCCTTCACATTACCTGTATGATCTTTGAGTGTTGGACATAGATATCAGTAAAATGGGGGCAATAATAGAACCTACTTAATAGGATTGTTTTGAGGATCAAATGAAATATCTGAAAAGTGCTTTGTAAACTTAAAATGCTATATAAAAGATGGCTACTATAGAGAAATAAGAGGAAAATAAATAGCAAATTTATTGAGAAAAAAGAAATGACTCAGAACCTACCTCTCCATATCAATCATTTTGGGATACATATTCAGTACATTGATTAGTATAGTCTGTCATTTTCACAATGGCATGCTTGCCTGGGTTCTGGACAATGGACAATGCTCTTGAGCTTTTCTAATCACCAATGGAGTGAAATGAGGCTGTGCGTTTGCTCCCAGGCTTTCTAACATGATGGTTTCAACTACGATGTCAAAATGTCTTCAATGAGGACAAACACGGCATCAAAGGCCGCTATCACACTGATGGAAAATTTTTTAACTTGAAAAAACTACAAGCCTAAAATCAAGTGGAAGGAGTGTCGGTGCATGATTTTTTGTTTGAGATCATCGGGTACTCAATAAAGGCTCTAAAGCTGAGTTGCAATAAAGTATGGATAGATTAACAATAAACACCAAGAAAACACAGGTGCTCTATCAGCCAGCACTACACCATCCATATGTGGAACTATCAGTTATAGCAAAAGGAGATGTACTTTCCAGGGATGTACACATTGATAACGGAGTTGACACATACATCCCCAGAGCTAGCTCAGTGTTTGGAGGCATTAAAAGGAAAGTGTGGAAGAGGAAAGGTACTAAGCTGAATACCAAATGAAGCTCTACAAAACCATCGTGCTGACCTTATTATTTATCACAAGCCTGTGAAACCTGGGCAGTACACCGGCTCCAGGCCAGGAAATGGAATCACTTCCATTTGAATTGTCTTAGGAAGATTCTGAAGATCACCTGACACTGAGGTCCTTCCTTTGAACATGTAGTCAAACTCTATTGCAGAGAACACACACTGGGCTGGCCACTCTGAATGCAAAATGTACACTTGCCAAAAAGACTATTTTTTGGAGAACTCACACAGGGCAAATGCTCACAAGATGGTCAGAAAGAGTGATACAAGGATACATTCCAGGTCTCTCTTAAGAACTTTAGAATTGATTGTATGACATTTGGAGACACTGGCACAGGACTATCCAGCATGGAGTGCCCTCATCAGACAGAGTGTTCTGTGATCTATGAGCAAAGAAGAATTGAATTAGCTCAGAAGAAACACAGAGGGGGAAAGTTAGAGAATCGACCCCAAATGCTAATAAGGGACCATTTGTGTTGGACCTATGGCAGAGTGTTTCCAGCTCACATTGGTCTGATCAGCCACAATTGGACCCACTAACTTGACTAACAGTGATATGATTTGGTCCTCTTCAAGAATGTAGGAGAAGCTCCAACAACCAATCACATATTCTGTTCACCCTGTCCCACTTTAGTAGTTCTCTGTGTCTCAAACCCAAGAGCTTTGGTCAGCCACAGAATGACCATAGATAGATCAAATTAAAAAATACCAAAGTCTTTCCCTCAACAACTTCCCTTAGAGAAGTAATTGGCAGAACACAACAGAGACCAAAAAGAGAAAGCACCTGGATACTCCCTTGGATTTATATAATCTACTACTTCACTTTTTTGGGAATATATTTGGTAGATTTGTTCTGCTGTATGTAAGAAAACTACATGACCATAACATGTATTATAACAAATATTAACAAGGTTCCAGAAACATCAATTACAAAATGATAGAAGTCATGGGATACACAGATTTGAAGATGGAAGAGTTCTTTGAAGTAATTTAATTTAATACCCTCACATTTGGGAAATGAAGAAATAGATAGCTAGGGAAGTTGTGTCCAACCCAACTTGTTCATCCACATTATGCTATTTGTGACCCAGAGATATGATCTTGAGATTGTGTGCCCCTCAGCTAGCATCACCAACCATCCAGTATAGACTGAACAGCAAGTATCCTGGAGGCCAAAGGGAAAGAGAATTTCAGGGAGCAAATGGGCAATAAAGGTCAACAGTGACCAACGAGGCTGAGAAAAGACCAGTGGATTTGGTGATTAGGTTACCAGAGATCTTTAACACTGCAGTTTCAGAAGAAGGTGTAGTTGGGGTGGGATTAGAAAAAGGAGTAGTCATATTGGAGTTGGGGTCATTAAGGAGAGATAATATTCTTATCTACTCCCCTTTGAAAGGTCTTGCTGTGACATCAAGAAGTCTTCCCCTCTGTCATTTTCTCTAAATGAATTAGTTTAAGAAGGAATAACACCCTACAATTTTTATTAATTGTAGTAATTTCCAGTAATCATAAAAAAGTTATTCATCAAGATTAATTTCTTCTAATAAGAGCAACAAAATGATAATTTATGAAGATGTTTCCATACCCTCCAATAGCCATCTTGAAAAAAAATTTTTTTTAAAGTACAACTTTTATGCATGAACACTTTCAGGATTTGTGATTTTTGTGTGTGTATGAAACTCCAGTGTGGAAACTCCCTTCATAAGCATAGATCACCACCCTCAAAACCATTACCACACTCTTAACCCTTTCTAAACAATCATTCTTAGGGAGGTGGATCACATAGAAGCTGTGATTTGACTAAGGCCACACAGCTAGTAAATGTGAGAAGTTGTCTTTGAATTAAAGTCTGAATTCAAACCTAGTAATATAATGCTGTATCTTTTTATAACCTTTTTCAGAGTAGTTTTAAAAATAAGTTAAGTGATTTCACATGGGCAAACCACAGCTCAGAATATATAGTATGCTAGATAGCACCGTGCAGAGAGAGCTGGAGTAAGTTAGGAAGAGCAGGGTTTGAATTCAACCTCATACAAATCAGATTTGCTGTATGACTGCGGCAGGCCACATAATGAAACTTTTCTCAGCCTTAGTTTATTGTAATAAGACTCAAAGGTCTTGAAGATCTCTTCCAGATCTAAATCTATGATTAAACAATCTTACAGCTATTCTCAATTGTTTTCATTGTTGATAACATGTGAATAGTTTCTGTTCTTCCCTATTTGTACTTATATTTCATTCTGTTGCAGAACTTCTTTGAATCATTTCAAACTGGTTGAAATTATATTTTATAAACATGGAGGAGTCAATTAGAGAGATGGTTGAATAAATATTCTCTAGCCTAAGAATTATTCAATTCCCATCATCATTACCGTCAACTTGTCTTTTTCGAGGTTTTTGTGGGATCCTATATATGCTTGTTTATGTGACAGACTGTAAACCTTATTATTGCTTGTAACTAACTAGGATATTCATAACTCATCCCAGAGGTTAATATATCCTCAGTACATTCAAAGAAATTTATAAATGTTTTTAGAGAACAACAATCCTTTAAATTAGATTTGTATGTAGAACATTTGTGTCAATGCTGCAAATTCTGCTTTTGTATTCAGCATTTATCAAAATACTCATTCACATTACCTTTACAAAGATTTATTTGAATTTAAAGTACCTGGTCTCAAAGAGATAGTTTTAAGAATATTGCAGTATGCGAGCAATTCAATTTCCTTCATCCCACCCATACCCCAGCTCCCAGTGGGCATGTTACAAAAAAAAAAAAAATGTAAGTAGAGAAGAGATTGTGTCAAGTAGGAAAGGAATAAGAAATTGTATACCATGATGCTTGGCATTTAAAATCTAATCCTTTTATTTATTCCAATATGTTAAAAGATTAAGTCTCTTGAGCATTATTTTTTAAATAAATTACAGAATTTAACTCCCTATCCTTTTTCATACATTGGCTTATTTCCTGTACATTTGAAAACCTTTTATTTTAAAAAAGGAACCTAACTTCCACATAGCAGTCCAAAAGAAAAAAAAAAAAAGGCTGCCAAATATCTATCCAGAATTATAAAATATTCCATCTGGGTTAGTTGATGCTCCTAACAACAACAAGAGTAACAAAAACAACCCGTCTACTTCATTAATAGCTAATTATTACAAAGGTGCTTGTCATCGTCTAATAACAGTGTAATCGTTTAAGACCCTCTTGCTCCCAAATAAACCACTTTCCATTTTTAATCTCTATTTGACCAGTATATCTGCTGAAAAAAAGAGGACATAAAGAACCATCTTGGACGTGTAGAATGTGCTTCCTCACATAACAGGGTATGAAAATATCATTAAAGTTGCAGAGATTCATTATCCAAAGGGATGTCTAATTTTAAAATAAGAGATAGCATATGTTCATCTATTTTACTTCACCATCCATTACTTTATAAAAAGAGCTTTTCATTTGCCTGCCTGCCTCCTGGATTCTAAAGCCTAACTCTCCCTCCTTCCCTTCAGCATGAATAAGGCTGACATTTGACAGCTTCACCCAGCTGACAGGGTTACCCAACAGCCCACCCTCCCTATTCTCAATCCAATTAGACCTCTAATCCTCCAGATGAAAGGCCCAACTACTCACGTTCCTCATGACAAGGACAGCTATTGATTCCTTGTCACTACAGTTAACACCTTCTCTGTCGAGGGCACTCTGACAGAAGCAAACCCACCAAATTAGACAGCACTTTATCTGCCCCAGAGGCCAAATGGCACAACAAGTAAAGGCTAATAAATGGTATAAAAATGAACAAATCATAACATTATGACAGGCTGATCGTTGCCAGCAGCTTCCCTGCTCAAGCTTGATGTTTTCTACAAGCCTTCCTCCTTCCCTTTCTCCTCCGTTCAAGCTCCAACTTTGACTGAATTAAAGGCCAGAACAATTAAGGCATTTGACCAGCAAAGATAAGCCAATTGAAGTATCAAGGGACAGGAATGTCAATAGCAGACTGCCATTTGTCAATACAAACATTCTAGAGATGCAAATGCTTATGTTTTTCCTCTCCACTAGGCTGCACTGACTCTCTTTCCCTAGAAAATTGTCTGGAACAGAAACTGCAGAAATTAACTTGAAAATACAGTATAAAGCACCAAAGGGGGAAATGTGCTATTGAGCACATCAGCCACCCTATTGGGGTGGAATTGCTTAAGCCTAGTATGAAGCTCATTAACTTATTGGCCCTAGAAATTTGGATATGCTGAAAGGCAAAGCTATTTTTTTCACCCCCATTTCACCCTCCAAATCTCAGAAAAACAAAAAAGGAAAATCTATCCAATGTTAGATTCCTAAAATAGTTATTTTTTAGTACATATATATATACATATTATATATAAAGTATATTAGATGTATAATGTGGCCAATGCTGAGGGACCAATTAGGAGAATTTTATAAAACGATCAATTTGAAAAACACAGATTTCTAAATTGCATGAACCATCTTAAGTTTTTGAGAAACTTATAATGAAATGTGATATTAAGACAGCAACAATAAAAATCCAATTTGGAGTTGTAGTTATTTCATTAACACCTATAATTTAAAACATCCATCTGTACTTACAGCAACTATTTCTATTCCAAGAATCTTATCCAGCACAGTGCAAGAACAACATTAATAAACTTTCTGCTTATCCAGTGTAATAATTTATCAAAAGACTGTTCAAATATATTTTGCTCCCAGAGTTAAAAGGCTTGGATGTGAAATGACTCTCTGACATTTAGTGTCTGGGAAGATTCTTCCCAAGTGATCAAATTTTTCTGAGTCTTGGTGTCCCTATCTGTAAAGTGGGGACAATTATATTTGTACTACTTATGATCAGAGAATCTAGAACTGGAGGGTACCTTAATCCTTTGATCCAATTCTAGAATTTTATATATGAGGAAACTAGGGCCCAGACACACTTAGTGGATAGTCCCTAGCTCATATTTCATGAGATTTTTGGTTGGAAGGAACTTTGTGCCTTAGAGTGCTATATAAATGTAAGAAAATAATATATTCTGCAAAAGAGATCACTTTTCTTTTGTTGACTAACTAAATAAATTTTGGAAATATGACCTTAGTTTTTGAGAAATCTAATCTTTGGGGGGTGGATTTTTTATCACCTTACTATTTTAAATCTTTATCGACACATATAAGTAGATGATGTATATACTACTTCTCCAACTACTTGGAATCATAGAATCTCAGAGTTAGAAGGGACCATTGTGGTCACTCCTATCCAAGAGGCTTCTCCAATCCCATTTCACATACATTACATCTTTCTCACATGAATCTCTACATAAACAAATAGATAAATTCAAACCTTCTACTGTTCCATTGTTTAACCTATTCATAAATACACCTATGTAGCTGTTCTTAGCTACATTCTCTGAAGACTACTAGGTATAGCAATGTAGCTCCAAGATGGTTTATAGGGTTAGAGGGGAGATACTACAGGTAGCTTGTGGCAATTTGAGATCCTGCTTTTGAATCTAGTGTCCTGAAACACATCCTCCATGGCATGGATTCAGGTGACTGAAGATCACCCAGGCATTTCTAATGATGCATAGAAACATGTCAAAATAACTTCTTTAAAGTGTTATCCCTTTTCTGGTATTTGTTCCCATCCTATGTATGAATTCTAATCTTTGACTTATAATGAGTTTGAAGTAATGTGGAGCTGAGAAACAGAAGTGAGTATAGGAAAGACAGGACATTAAAATTAATTTGTCTCTCACATTACTGGTGAAGGAAGAATAACCAGCACAGGGAAGTTAATGGTGTAGAAATTTCTACTAAGCTATTTGGGAGAGGACCAGATTGAAGAAAAGCTGTGGTGGTAAGACAGGTGGATGGTAAGTAGAGATCAGCCATTATACATTATATTTTCAGTGAAAATAAATTGCCTTATAACTGCTACCTACTAATTCTACTTCTGTCTAAAAACTATACAAAATAGCTAATGCCTCTCTTCTACATGACAGCCTTTGAAACATTTGGAGAAAATGATAAAGGTCTACCTGAATCTTTGTGATTCTCAGTTTGTAGCATCTGGAATGTTGCCTTATACATATTTCAATGATTCTGAGAAAAACAAATATATCTCTTCTTGGCCCTATTGCTTGGTAATATGTTCTAACAAATGAGGAATAAGAGCTGTATTTGAGTACCATGGACATAAGCAAAAAGTCAACAATAGGATAAATCACTCCTTGATTTATTATTATGGACCATATATGTTAATACTGGTTGACTGCATGATCATCAGCTTTTAGATTTAGAACTGGACAAAACCTTTAAGTTCACCAAGTCCAATATCCTCACTTTGTGGATAAGGAATCTGAGCTCAAACAATGGGTAGTGACTTGCCAAGAATCACTCATACAGGAAGTAAATAGGGAAACTGGGATTGAAACTCAGACTCCAATTCCAAATCCTATATTCTTTCCCCTGTATTGCATTGCCTCTTATGAGTAGAGAACAGTAAAATACTGGCTGCCATGTAGAAGTTTTCAGGAACTGAATGTCTGGGTTGGTGGATTTCAAGAATGGAAAGGTCCTATATATAGAAGGGCCAAGTTTTAGATGAAGAATAGTTATTTAAAAGATACATTGATTGACAAGTTAATAAATCTTTTATTATTTGATGAAATTTGCAGTAGAAAATTTCTTTCTTATTGTGGTAGACATTATGATTTATTTTTATAGTATGTAAAATATTTTTATTATGAAATTGTAGTCACAAAGATCAAAAAGACTATTTCCTCGGCAATTGGCAGGGATGGGATTTGGGAAACAGGAGGAGGATGAAGTGAGGAGAAGAATGGGAGAGAGAAACTTTCAGCACAGATTCAAAGAGATATTTGGGAGGTAGGTAGAGCTAGCTGGTGACACAAGTTTCATAACCTAGAAAACTTAAGACCTCTCTATTTTTCCCAGTAACCTAGAGACATCTCTCAGATAAATAAAAAGAAAAGGCTTTGAAAATGGAAAAGCCATGAATTTTTATTCTAGCTATCAAAGGAAAATGATGGAAAAAGAATTTGGGAAAAGATTGGAGAAAAAATGTGCTATCAAATAAAACCTGGTCCAGATGACAGAAGAGTAATATGATAATAAATAAATTCTTGAGGTTCATCCAAGGGTAGAACTTTAACAATTATTAAGTAAATATTCCACAGGAAAATTAAACAGATCAGGGATGAGAGTACAATTTACAGAGGTCTAATTCCCACTTTGGAAAGAAGGCAACTTTAAAGTTAGCACAGGAAGACCCAAAGCTCAAAGGCAGAAATTTTGAGACTAGATAACAAAATATCTTCCCTATTAGCCTAGCAGCCAGGGCAGTTGTAGATTGAAAATACTATACAGGTTAGTGCAAAAATGGATACCTGGGGACTTGTCACTAGAAAGGACCTAAGACATCATCAAATCCAAATTACTTATTTTACAGATGAGGTAGCTGAGGTCTAGAAAGGCAAATGACTTATCCAAATTCATACAAACAGATGATCTGGGGTATGAACCAAGGTTCTCTGCCTCCTTCATGATGCTCACTAAAATAGAGACAGTAAGGCACAGTATAATTCAAATAGAGACTGATATCACTCATTAATGATGTTGAAGAAGAGATTTGCACAGGTTGGGGGTTGGACTAGATGATCTTTAAGGATTTTTCAACTCTGATTCTATGATTTTATCCTGTAGTTCAAGGGTAAACCCCTGACATTCTGGTTTTTTGAGTCTGTCCATTCCCAACCTGCAAGGGCTCTCTATTTTCATACGGAAACTTCTCTCTCTCTCTCTTTCTCTCCACATATATATGTGTGTATGCATATGTGTGTGTGTGCTTGTGTAAACTCTACATAGGTATATTTTCTTTCAAAAAGATGTTGTTTTACATTATAATTATTACATTTCTATATTACAATGATTATATTTCTGTATTTCACTCTCTAGCCTATCAAATGCAACTGGATGAAGGAAAGGGAAAAACACTTGAGTCCTCACCTCTTAAACTGGACTAGACAAGTTATTCTATTGCTAAATTAAACTAGAATAAAGATCTTCACTTTGTAAACTCCACTATTTCTATATTTATATGTTTTCCCTCTTTATTTCCTAGAAATAGTTCTTTAGGAAGGTACCCAAGGGAACAGAAGAGTTCATTTTGGATTTTTGTCTAGTGCTAACAACTAGGTAAACAAGGGATTACGATAAAAAAGCATTTTACTGTCTTTTACCAGATTCTATAGACTTTAGCATTAAATCTAGAAATTTAAATTGATCACAAAAGATTGATAGAAGTTGCACCTCCTAAGATCTTGGAGTTAAAAGGGACCCAACGATCATTCAATCCAATGCATATCTGAAAAAGAATCTTCTCAATAATGTTTCCAATAAAATCCTCATTGAAGCCTTCAGCAATTGTCTTTCAAGGTAAGGTACTCTACTTTTGGACAGTTTTAATTGTTAGCAGCTTGGGCTTGTTTTTTCTCCTGAGAATAAGTCAAAACTCATTGGTCCTAGTTCTGCTTTTGGAGATAGAGGCTTGATGGTGATGCAGGTTAAGCAAAATAAACAGAATCTCTTTCCCCTGATAACCTTTAAAATACTGGAAGACAACACCATGTATCCTTTAAGTCTTCTTCGCATTAAAGGATAATAATTTTTCTTTGATTAGTTCTTTAAAATGACATGATTTTCAGTTCAAGGCCTTTTTTATAATCCTGATAACTCTTTTTTGGTTACTCTCCAATTTGCTAAAAAAAATTTACTAAAATGTAGCATTCAAAGCTGACCACAGTATTCCAGGTGAGGTCTGTCCAAAGTAAAGTGAGAAAGGAGCAGGGGTATGATACAGATAGCTCACGCTGGATCTCAGAAGTCAAATATTGAATGTTTATTGTTAACATTTACATCTGAAAAATTGGCAAATGCTACCCATGGGGGCCTGATTTATTGCTTTGTTGTCTATACTTAAGAAAGTTATGGAGAAAAATATTAATATAGCAGATTAACCTAAAAAGTGTCTCCTGTATAGAACTGCCCAGTCATAGAGCTGGTTATTAAACATTTAGCAGCAGACCACTGGCCAAAACCTAATTTTGGACAGTATGCTTCTAATAATACGGTCTAAGATTTGTTAGTTTTTTTTATCTGCTATATAATATTGTTGATTGATTTTGATATAATGATCTACTACAACTTTCAGGCTTTTTTTCACATCAAATTTTATTTTGTTATCTCTTGCCCATTCTGTACCTCTAAAGTGAGCTTTTTGAATCCTAATGTAAGATTTCATATTAAACTCCATTAAGATTTATTTTTTTTCTTTGGTCCATTGTTGAAGTCTATTAAGTTCTTTTAGATTCCATATGAAAAATGTATTAGTTATTTTTTTCTATCTTTCTGCTATCTGAAAATAATAATATTTCATTCATGCCTTGATACAAGTCACTATTTAATTTTGAAGGATCAAAGGCAAAATGCTAGGGCATTTCACTCATCTCAAAGATGGCATCAATTCCTTTATCCATCACTGTTCGAATCTGGTCCTTTAATCAGCTCAGTAAACTGTATCATATCTCTTTCTCATGGCAACAAAGTTGTTTTGAGAGACACTGTCAACTACATTGCTGAAATGAGGGTAGAGTATGATTATAACATGCATAAGGGTATATCAGCCAAAAAAAGAAAATTACGTGTTGATGAAACTATGCTAACAATCTTTTGTCTTTTCCCAGTCTTCATTGTTCTCTACCTTTCCCCTGTACTTGATGCTAGCTTTTCTTCTGGGCATTTCCCCAATTCCTCTGAGTTGTTATTTTATTATGCAGTGCTGTGATAAAAGTTCCAGTCTAAAACTCAATCATGTGGTTGAGGCAATAGGAAAGGAAAGGAGGAAAAGGATGGGAGGGAGCAATTAATGCATACAACATAGCAGATGCACCAAGATCCCCTGAGTGAGAGACAGGAGGCAGCCTATGCCAGGTAAGTAAAATACCACCACTTTGACCATCATGACCCTCAGACCCTGATGGAGACAATCTAGCACTCTGAATTCAAGACTCTTGGGCTTGTAACCCAGTGAGCCCTTAACCATCATCCTAGAAAACAATCCAGTAGAGAGATAGCTTAGCAACTGCTCCTGCAGGTGCCATAACTACAGTTACTGAATACCCAGAAAAGTTCTTCCTAGCTAAGTCCTTGATACTGTCAAGTGGTTCAGCATTAGAAACAGATATCTTTTCATCAAAAGAAATGATATTAAAGAAAAGGCATAAAAATATGCTTTGCCACTGTATGCAAAGAACCATGTGACCTATAGAATTCTTGCATATGTATTCTTTCTCCCATTGGAACATGAGCTCCTTAAGAGCTGAGATTGTCATTTTTATTTGTAATTTCAGCATTTAACACAATCTTTAGCATACAGTAAATGCTTAATAAATGCTTTATTCATTCATCCTAGACAAATTCTTTTGGCTGACAGGGGAGGAATAAGTAAAGAAGAATAGAGTCTAAATAGAGATCTGGGCCTGATAGTCTGTCAAGTTTGTGAGGAAGGGGGATGTAGATGAGATCAGGAATATATCATTGACCAAGTCAGACTTTTGCCAGTTAGTTCATGCAGTGCAAGAAGTGGAATACACATGTTACATGCCAAGAAGTGATCAGACCAAGAGAACCAACCATGTAGTAAGATGTGGGGTCAAATAACATGGGGAAATCAATGGGCCAAAAGATTCCATGGAGCATGCAATAGCAGCAGTACTTGGCTTTGTTTGTTCTTGGACTGCTGGGAGCCATCTGCTTTTGATGCCTCACCCATGCTGGGTTGACGAGCTGCAGCTGGTGCTGACAAGTAGAGATGTTCAATAAGTAGTTGAGGAATGAATGATACAGTTTGCATTAGTTCTCTATTGATCTGCAGCATATCTCCATGTTGTTTTTTTATACTTTATTTCTTTCATTTCCCCTTTTAGATCAACATAACATGCATTCCATTTTCAAAATTAATGTAATTATAGTGTTATTGTAAGACAAAGATTTTTAATCTAGAGTCTGTGAACTTAAAAAAATTGTTAACTGTTATTTCAATTTAACTGGTTTCCTTTGCAATCTATTTTTTATTTTATGCATTTAACATTACTCTAAGAAGAGGTTCAGAGGCTTTACTAAAATCTCCATGTAGTGGGGATGGTCCAGGACAAATAAATAGTTAAAATTTTTTCTAGAATGTCCAAAACACAGTTTAGTGCAATACCTACTTTTGATCTAATTACTTGATTATTGCTAAATATCCATTGTGTATGTATATAATTCTGGGATAGATGTGTGACATACAAAGAATATAGCAGTCCTGGACTTAAAGGACTTGAGGAGTAAAGGGTTTACTTTAAATTTATGATCCTTTCATTCTAATTTAGCAGATACATTCTTAGGTGATATACATAGAATTCATTGCTAGTCTTATAATAAAGAACTTGTATTCAATTCAAAAACATAATGGACAGTTCTATGTAAAGATGAAGCACTGTAGTAAGACTTTAATAAAGCTGTGTTATATACTAAATAACAATAGTAGAATTCCCTGATCATATAGATTAAATTTGAAAAATGGACAACTGTAAATAAATGCTATTAGTTAAGAGGAGGGAAATATCTTTCCAACTTTCAGGAGTTTGTGGAAGACTTAAGAAGATAAGGAACCTAAAACAAGTATGAAGGATGATTAGACTTTGATTGGGTGAAAAGGCATTCTGAGTAAGGGTAGTTGAAAAAGATGGCTAGAAATGCACATAGTCAACTTAGTTTAATTCAATAAATTAAATTCAATTCAACAAAAATTTATTAAACACCTATTAAAGGCAAAATATGTTGAAATAAGATATTCTTCATCCTTTTGGTTTTTCCTGTGTGGATGGGAAAACTGAACTCTTTTAGTACTTGCAGATTTCTTCCTGGAAGCTCTGTAAAATGTTCTGAAAGGTGACACAGTCAACACCATGTTATACACAAACAGGAGCATTTGGGTGATCTCACCATCTAATGGAATCCCTTCTTGATTGGGACTGTAGGTAGGATCTCTTCCAGCACAATGTAAACATCTTTACCAAGAATACATTTGATAATTTATGCATTGCCTGATGTTTGTTATGAGGGTCATTTGAAAAAGGCTGTTTCTTCCAAGGAATCATGAATGATGTTGATAATGGCTAGAAGCCAGTTGGCTTTCAAGAATACTGTAAGGCAGTGTTTTGCTCAACTGAGTTGAACACTATTTAAAAACCAACAAATAAGCAAGTACAAAGGAATCTTACTATTTTTCCATCAATTCTGAGAATAGTAATGAATGTGGTTCAGTATTGAACATCATTTGTAAAAGCTGTTTATTCCCTACTAATATCCATCTTGGGAATGCCCTCAATTCATGTTCATATTACCCTCAAAGATTTTGTATAGATGGGAGTCACATAGGTTAGTAATTGCTGTTCTATTGTTATTTTTTTAAAATATCAATAAGGTCTGAAATGATTTTCCTTGCTTTTGACATCTTCCTATCTTTTACATTCCAGTCTTTCAGTGCCTGACAGTCATATAACCTCCAAGAGGAATCCCTTCTCTGATCTAATCTGACTAGTTTTCCTGTCTTTGTTCTCTTTGGTGTCATTACCATTTCTTCAGACTGTAAGCCAATGGACAGCAGGAACTGTTTTTTTATCTTTTATCTTTCTCTGCATCCCCAGCACTTAGACAGTGCCTGGCACATAGTAGGCATTTAATAAATCTCATTTACTAACAGTTAACACTTCAGGGACTATGATATTAGGACCCAACTGTGATGATTCCAATATCCATGATGGAGAAAATAGTTTGCAAATCTCCATTTTTCTTCTGTTTCCTTTTCCCATTGTCATCCTTGAGTACTCAACCATGGCTTTGGGTGATTGTACATGTTGTCAATATTTCCTTTGCTTAGTTTTGCCCAACATTTTTTTACTTCTTTGTGAGATGATATTTCTCATCCTTCATAATTTTACAGTTTAGATTACATATACATTGAATGGATATCTTATAGAACTTGGCTAATAATATATATTTCTGAGACATAGGAAATGGACTATGACCTGAAAACAGAATTGAAAAAGAGAAAAGTGGACTGGATTGTTTTTAGGAAATTGCAAAGCATATTTACTAACCTCAAATTTCCATCAAAAGCAAAGGTCCATCTTTTTAATAGAAGCATTTTATAGATGGTGCTATATGGCAGTGAGACTTGGAATACCTCTATCTTTGAAGAAGGAAAATTGAGCATATCATAGAGGGCAAGAGAAAAGTGCATGATAGGGGTTTGATTAAACAGTATATAACAAGGAACTCTTAAAAAGGGCAGGAACAAAAGATGTCTTCAAAAATTGTATGACAAAAAGAAAAAATGAGCTGACTATAAAAGACAAGAAGCTGGAATTTTCAATTGAGACCTTTGTGACATCCAGATTCCATTAAGAGATCCAGAGAGAGCAAGGAAGATTATTAGTGTGTTGAATGGAAACCTTGTAGCAAAATTTGGGTATGGATATAGATGTATAGGATGGGTAAAAATGGATGGATTTTAACCTGCATCATTGGAAGGAACTATTTCCCCTTAGATCCTCATGGATGCACTCCAGGACCCTGAGCCTTGGGAATGGGAATACTTCCAGCCTACTATCCACAGTCATAACCCTAAAAAAATAGACCCTGTGGAGATGCAGTCTGGCAATTCCTAGCAGATGATATACTCAGTGTTACTGAAAAAACCCAGAATAGGAAATTTTGCCACCAAAGTCCTTGGCATAAATAGTCAAATAGTTCAGCATTAGAAACTCAGAAACTCCTGTAATTGTAATTAAGGTAGAGAGCAAAGCTTCGGCCTATTAAAAGAAGAGCTCCTTGAGAACAAAGATTATCTTAATTTTCTGCTTGTATCTCACAACACTTAGAACTATCTTTGCACAGAGTAAGAGATTAATAATTTTTAAAATTCATTCAGCTACCTAAACCAATGAAATAAATCCATTTAAGTACTTCAATATGGGCAAATTGTTAGGTGTTGGGGATTCAAAGAGAAAATAGCAGTCTCGGTCCTATAAAACTTACATGGAGGAGGTTTGGGAGCAGAATACAACATTGGAATATAAGGGTACAATTAAAATGACTATTTTATTTTTTTTTTAATTGTCACCTTTAATTGTGACTTCATTTCATTTAATCCTATAAACTTGTCAGGTAAGAACACTATTTAAAAAAAATCACTTAATGACTTGACTAAGTTCCAAAGAGGCAGCAAGGTGGTACAGTGGCTAGAATATTGGGCTTGGAATCAGGAAGACTCATCTTCATGAGTTCAAATCCAGCCTTAGGAAATGGCAAAACATTCCAGTATCTCTGCCAAGGAACTCCCAAATGGGAGTCACAAAAAGTCAGACAGTAATGAAACAACTGAATGACAACAAATGCTAAAAGTCCTTGAAAGTCACTGAATGAATGAATTTAGGATTAGAGTTAGGCTTTTTAATTCATTGGATGAAGCATTTATAATTACTACCAAAGGAACTTATATAAAACGAAAAATTAACTTAGAACCAGACAGACATTTTAAGGTTTTTGACACAAAGCTGAAGGAATGGGGACATCAAGAAGCAAGGCAAAAAGAACGAACAACATGGGCAACCAGTAAAAGAAGAAATTGAGGCTTGAGTTGTGGCAAAAAAAGGGAGAAATCAAGGAAGCCTATTTGACTTGGCACCTCAAGGCAGAAAATTGGTTAATGTCACTACTTTCATAAAGATTGAAGGAAGTTTTAAGAAAAGGTCTACTCTATTTCTCCAACTTTCCCTCTCAGGACCTTCTTATTAATCATACTTTAATATACTCTCCTGCTTTTTTACCTAAATGTTTATAGTAATCTGAATTCTTTCCCAGCCACTAAGAGAATAGGGATAATCAAGAGATAAATGTAATCATAATTAACGCAGAGAGCAAAGCTTCTGCTAAATGATGGAAGGGCTCAGACTTTGATGGTATTTCTAACTTTTTTGTTAAATATTAACTTCCTAAAGTAGCAGAAAGGATCTTTGGACTTGAAGAGCCATTATACTGCCAGTATGATTAAGATGAGCTCATTATAGTAACAGGTTGTAACAAATACATGTAATATGATTTGAAGAAATAAAAAAGCAGTAAACTCATTTTAAAAAATATTTTAATAAACATAGTTTAGTATGATTAATTTCCTTTTTAATTCTATGTACTTTATCTTATACATTTTAAAAAACATTCTAAGGAGTTCATAGGATCACCAGATTGTCAAAGGATTCCATGACACACACATAACCCAAAAAAGTTGGGAACCCTTGAACTAGTAGGATCTTCCTAGAAGGCTTCCTGCAGAAAAAAAATACAGTTTGCTTTTAGATTTTTATCTTTTTCACATTAGAATATAAGTTCCTTGATGGTAGGAACTGGCTTGCTGGCTTGAACTTGTATCTCCAGCACTCAAATGGTATGTGACACATAGTAAACACTTAATGAATGGTCTATGTACAAAATAAGTGGGTAGCTAAGTGGCACATACATAGAGCACCTGAATTCAAATCTGGTCTTAGACACTTATTAGCTGTGTGTCCCTAAATAGGGTCATGAAGAGTTGGACCTGACTGAAATGGCTGAACAACAACAAGCTGTTCTAAGCAGTGGGGATTGGAATGTAAACTTGGTATAAACCATTCTGGCCAAATAAATGTTGCATAGACCTTCAGACTGAAAGTGTGAGTTATTTATCAAGGATTCTCTAATTTTCTAGATTTTTTGACTTTGAGAAAACTTCACTAGAAAGACTTAGGGAAGGAAGATAGATGTGTGGCTAGACACTTCTACCAATACTGGCACCAAAGATAAGGAACAGTAAAAATGATTAGTCATTTTTAGTCATTAGTCAAAACAAGAGTGAGTTCAGGTGAACTAGTGATGAGATTGAGGAGAACACTGCACCAAATGATGAAGTTCAGGACCAAATGATGGGGTTCTATAGCAGTTTATATGTGAAGAATTCACAATGGTTCTCTCCTTTGCCAAAAGGTACGTTTATTTAGAAGATGTTACAGACAAAATGAAGAGACAACAGACACCAGGAATGGTAAATATAAAATAGATTTGGGAGAGCATAGAGTTAGCAACGAAAGAGGTTTTAACAATTAACAATGGAAAAGACAAGTTCCCCAGTAGAACTTATAATTAACCAAGAGAAAGGGAATATATCATGAAGTGGAAGTATGCCATTAAACTGGCAGGCTAAATCCACAGAGGAGTTTTAGCACTTAGAGTAAAGTAGCTATAAAAAAGAGAAAGGTATGGGGGAGGGATAAGGAGAAAGACACTAGGAGGCAGAATATTATGGCAGGCTGACCCAAAAGGGACTTTTAGCAATCAGCAGACTGATTTCAGAGGGGCTTGGAGAGACTTATATGAACTGATGCTAAGTGAAGTGAAAAGAACCTAGAGAACATTGTACCCATTAACAAGATTATGTGATAATCAACTGTGATAAACTTGGCATTCCCCCTTCCCCAACAATGAGGTGATTCAGTCCAGTTCCAATGATTTTGTGATGAAAAGAGTCATCTGTACCCAGAGAGAGGATTGTAGGGACTGAGTGTTTTTCATGACATGAGAATTTTCACCTTTTTTGTTGTTGTTTGCTTGCTTGTTTTTTTTCTTTTTCATTTTTCCCCTTTTGACCTGATTTTTCTTGTGCAGAAAGATAAATATGAAAATATATTTAGAAGAATCACACATGTTTAACCTATATTGGATTATTTGCAGTCTAGGGAAGGGAGAAGGGAGGAGGGAGGGAGAAAAAATTGGATCGAGGCTTTACAAGGGTGAATGCTGAAAATTATCTTTGCAAGTATTTTGAAAAATAAAAGGCTATTATAAAAAAGGGAATTTAGTAAAAATGGCATGTGATGGACAGATTTACAGGGGGAAATTTAACTTTAGGAATTTGATATAACGTGGCTTACTGATTGGATATAGGAAGTGAGGGCTCCTAAGATCTCTACAAGTGTTAGAATTGTAAGGCTGAGTTGATCCCCATCTGTGCTCTTTCTTGTTTGCTTCAAGGAGTAATCTTATCACTACTTTAAGCTCTCTGCCAACCCTAACTAGTGACCCAGGATTACATCACTAGAAAAAGGTCAGAGGGACAGAAAGCAATTTGGCTAAATCAGCAGCTTGGTCAATTGTTGAGGTTGAAGTCTAACTCACAGCTTGTTTCTTCTCCGCTTCTTTGGATCAATGCCTGAGTAAGATATTGGTATACCATTTCTCCATTCCAACCAGTGGGAGGAAGGATAGGAGATGGGAATGAAAGGAAAAAGTCCATCCATCTGCAATTCATGTCACAGCCTTCTCTATTTTAAAGTTGATCTGCTTTTTATATGCTATTAATACTGCTAATAATGTATTTGATCATTAACAGTCATTTTTGGTCTAAGTTTAAGAGTTTGTAGTTTGAAACAAGTTGCAGAGAAGGTACATTGCTATAGAGGTCTCCATCTAGAATTTGCCTAGATCAGTGAAATCACTGATTGAGGCCTTAACCTTTTTACAGAGTATAACCCAGAACTTGTCCCATGTCCCCAAAAATGAATCCCTCTGTTCTAAAATCTATTCATCATCCAGAGTTGAATGTAAGGTCTTTGAGGGCAAGAACAATATAACCTTTTGTCTTGTGTAAGGAGAAAACTCTCTAATTAGAACTAGATTTCAAACCTGCCAATGAACAACCTATGTGATGTTGAGCAAAATTAACCTCTTTGGACCTTAGTTTCCTTATCTGTAAAATGAGATTGAACTTACATGATCTCCAATGTACATTTTAGCTCTTAATCTGTAATCTTATGACTATGATCTTTGAGAATGTAGATAGGGTAGAGAGCTGAAAATGGAAATCATCACAAAAGATTAAATATGATGTAGGTCATTAAAGGAATTTCAGCAACATGCTAAGTAAGGGGTCATGTCCTTTATTACCTAAGAGCAGCAACAAATACATCAAACAAAATGAAAATGATAACAAAAAAGAGAGAGAAAAGATAGGGGGAAAGTCTTCATGGAAACCAAAGAAAAAGAGTACAGAAATAATTAAGTAAAAGAGAGGTCTCAGGGAAATGAATAAATGTTCTACTATGGGGTAGAACAAAGGAAGGAGAAATCTCTAAAAGGAAAAGAAAACAAGACAACTGTATTCTCAGAAGAGAAAATAAAGCAACATCATACAGTGGTTGAAAAAATACCCATTATGAGATATAAAGGAAGATCTGGCATTTATAAAAATATATGAGCACTGAAAAAAGAGAACACAAAGATCAATAGGAAACTCCCAAGCTTGGGACAATAGATAGAAAACCACAATAGAACATCGTGCTCTCTGGAGAGCAGAACTTGTACTTTCAGGTAGAGCATGACTATGCAGGTTGGCAGAACATAACAGAAAAAAAATGTGAATGTGAATTCAGTTAGGTCACTGAAAACCCAATCACAAGATATTTTAATCAGATGCCTAAACCACTCTCCATTCTTTCCTGGTACTTGAAGGATACTACCCTCTGTCATAGAATTCTTTCGGCATGAGCTAAAGTCCAAGGAACTTTCTTATTCCATGTTTAGCAACCCTTACCTGTCTCTTCTAATTCCTGTGATTCAGATTCACTGTCTGCCTGACTAGGCAAAAACTGTTGTCTCTGGGTACTTCTAATCACTGTTTTTTCATTTCCACCTACTTCAGTTCTATCCTTCCCATATCTTCCTCAATGTCCTCCCCTTCTAAATTTCCATTGGAAACTGAGTTTATCTGTAATAAACTTTCCTTTACCTTAGATTATTATTTTTTCTCTTAGGCTCCTTCCACTTTTTCACATTCACAGAAATTTGGCTTCCCTCCCTAAATCACTTGAACACCCTCTAACAATCCTGGATGTATTTTCTCTCTTGCATCCTGGTCCACAGGGGCAAGATGAGGAGATATACTCCTTACTCAATCGCCATTTTCACACCTTTCTTCTACTAATATTAGTCAAGAATCTCTCCTTTGAAGTCCATTACATCAATCTATGGCAACCTCTTCAGATCCTAATGGAAGAGATCTATAAGCCTCTATATTCAACTTATTTTCCTTCCTTTCTTTAGGAACTCAGTACTGGGACTATATCTCTTCTACTTTTCCCAGCCATTCTGCCAGAAAAAGTTCTTTTTACTGATTTGCCCTACTTCACATCACATTCATTTCTTAATTCCTCATGATTAGTTTTTAATTGAAACTGTTTTTCCAAGGTTACCAGTAATCTCTTCATTGCTAAATTCAATGTTTTTTTTTTTAAATTGATCAATCCTTCTTGACCTTTGTTCAGTTTTTGATACTATTGATTATATCTTCTTCCTTTGTGCTTTCCCCCCTTCATTTCTGTGATACTACTCTCCCTCGTTTCTTTTCCTATCTGTCTGATTATTTTTTCTCAGTCTTCTTTTTCAGGTCATCACCCATGTTTTCCCCCTAACTGTAAATGTCCTTTGAGGCTTTATCTTGGATGTTCTACCACTACTTTCTCCACCAAAACCTTCTCTTTCTTCAAATTTTTCTATGTCTTAAAATTTTTGCATTTTTTGTTTTAATATAATATTCATTTCTTCATGTTTCTTTTCCTTTCTTTCCCAGAAGGCCATCTCATAACAAAAAATATTCAAGAAAGGGGAAAAAAAAGAAAACAGTTCAATAAAACTTAATCAATTCATTAATCAACTCATAGAATATTCAGTGTTCCACAGTCATATCACCTAACTTTGCAAAGAAGAAAAGTTCATTTTCTTATTTCTTTCCTGGAGTCATACTTTGTTATAATTACAGAGCATTCTTTTCAAAAATTGTTTCTATTTACAATGTAAAAGTCATTATTACAAATGTGTATATATATTTTTCCTGGTTCTGCTTTATTTCATTCTATATCAGTTCATATGTCTTCCCATGTATCTCTGACTTCTGCCTATTTATTGTATCTTTTAGTACAGTAATGTACTGCACATGTGTACCATGATTTCAAGTTTCTCTATTTGTACTAAAGAAAATATCATTGTGAAAGTCACAATTTCAGAGTCCTCTATAATTCTTTACTCTTTTTCTATCCCTATGTCCCATTTTATAGTCTCTATCATCTCTTACTTCTTCTTCTTCTTTTTTTTTTAACAGAAGTGACCACTGAGTTTAAGGGTTTATTTACTATTGCATAGACCACTGAAACAGTTTTCAAACTAGACTTCATACTTAAAACTTTTCCTCTTCCCAAACCGTTCTTCAAATATTCTTCCTAAGGCACAGAAAGAAACTTAACAAGATAAACAAAGTTAGGGCTTATAATGAATAAGTGACCATTCAAGCTTTACCTAAACACACTAGACTTGATTTATGGTATTATCTTATTGAAGAAAGAAATCAGGATATTTCCAGCCTCATTGAGGGCAGAGACTATCTTTTATTTCTTTGTATTCCCTACTAGAGTAATTGTTCAAGAAATAGTTAATTGATTCAGACATACAAAGATTTGGGCTTTTAAATTTCAAATTAAACTGTTCTCCTGTGCTTTCTCTCCTTTCATCGCTCCCCCCACCCCATATGCTTTCATCTTTTCTCTACATTCTTTTCTAGTAGTTCAAAGTCATGGATATATTCTGGTTTCAGTTCTCCCCTTCTTACACCTTTATCACCAGCATCCTTCACACAGGACAAGACAAATGATCTTATTTTTAATTCATTTTCCATTAAGTATCTACTGGTGTGCAAGATACTACATTAGATACTATATTTCATACATAGGGCTTAACAATTGATAGATCAATTTTAGTGACAAATGATTGGCACTATAAGTAAAAAAAAGTTGATTCTAGCAAGAGTTATAGGAGGTCTAAGATGCTGGTGATTGTGTTTGAATGGGATGAAGTTTTGGAATGAATATGGGGAAAGACTAAGAACTTATAAAAAATGTTAAAAACTTGAAAGAAACAAAAGTGAAAAAGCCATATTTTCTGGACTTTGAGCAGCTAAAAATGTATGTGAATAAACAAGAGCAGCTGTATAATCCACATATACAAATCCAAATTTCCTCCTATCCCTTCACTGAATATACACCATGTTAACCATTGAAGGATTCAATCACAGCCATCACTTGTCCTCCTGGAGCTGTGAAAAATAATTGCCTAGAGGGTTCTGATAGTATTAAAGGTTGTTCCTTTTTCATTCTGGGTTAGATTTCATTGGTCCCTGATGACCTCAACACTATTTTACCCATTTGGATGTGGATCTTGTCTTTTTATATCTGTTTGTGCTTTAATACTTTTTACCTATCATATAGTTGCCTATCTCATAATTTTAAGAAAGAAATACAAGTGCTTCCTCCTGCTGTCATTTCTTCCCCAACTGCCACCTTTGCTGGTGCCAGTCACAGCAATCTATAATCTCTGAAGGCACAGTAAGACCCAGTGGTTGCAATCTTAAGATAAAATTTATAGCACTTTGTCTGGCAAGGTTTACCCCTGGGTATTATCCAGAGGCTTGCTATTTACTGTTTGTTGCCTTAGAATGGGAAAAAAAAATAGATCTCTGTCTCACAGTTTTAGCAAACAATGGTGATGTAATTCCACATCTGGCCATGGGATGCTGTTCTCTTGACATTCCTGACAGTTTGAATGCATCCCAACGGGTTCAGCTGAAATAGGTTTCTTAGCACTTATTTGTTTGTTTTTACAATAAGATCAATGCACGTGTGCTTCTGTCTCCAAATTTTTTAATTATTTGTGAATTTATTTTCTGTAGCAATAGAAAGTTGTGGGAAATAGACTTATAATTTAATTAGCATGAGAGCTCCCAGTGTGGAAACTGTCTCTTTATCCCACTTATAGAGATATGCATTTAACTTATAGTCTTAGAGAATGATCTGGGGCACAAAGAAGTTAATGACTTGCCTAAGATCACACAAATAGTATGCATCAGAGATAGGATTTGAACTCCACTTGTACAACTCCAAGATAACATTCATAATATAGGTTGTCCCTCAGAAATGGAAATAAAACCTAGAAATGCTAGTGTAACCTGAACCCCAAAGTCCATTGATATGGGGCTCTTTCCTTCTTGGTGGAGACCAGTATCTTGTGCCTGCTCAAAGGAAGACAGATTGGAAGAGAGGAGAGATCTCCTTAGTTTTTTGTTTTTGTTTTCTTTTTGCTCTAATCAACTTTTGAGAATCTCTTAGCTTTTGCTTTTGGGAGAGATGAACAATTCCAAGCTTACTTTAGATTGATAAAGGGAATACAAGATTTTGGGAAAAACAGGCATGAGAGAAATTGAGAGTCTCCATCATGTTTCTATCCATAGCTTTCTTCTCTAGAGACTATGGGGAATTTTCCCATTAATAAAATCTGAGACTCGAATCTTGGGTAAGCAGAGATACTTCACAATTTCATTATCTGGATATGTTCTCACATTTATATTTTGATTTCTGTTTTGCTATCTACAAGGACAAATGAATTTCTTTGCTATTTGCTACATATGTTCTTTGTGGAAATGGTATTTTGTGGGAAGGAAGTTAAGTCTTGGATATAAAACTTGGGTTTCTTTTACTTTATTAAGAAATAGCTTATTTCCAGAAGCTACTCCTCTCAGATCAATAATATTTTAAGGATCAGATAAGTGATAATTCTAGACTGCTACCTCTTTTCTCTCTGAGGAATTCAGACCAGCTTCTGGTCCCAACTTGCTTTTTTCCCTTCCTGACAAGAGTCAAAAAGTAGAAGCTAGAGATACATTTGTTCTGTACTCCTTTTGAAATCAACACTCAACAGTATACTAGTTATCTTAATAATAATTTGCACTAGATTGTCAAGGTAACTGATATTTCTGGATTTGATTTGACATTTCTTTAGTAAACAATGTGCACCTACTATGTGCCCGCTAATAACTAACATACATCTGGTCCTTTTCAAAGTATTTTCCTCATGAAAAGGAAGAAAACAATACTGAGAGAGATTAAATGATCAGTCCATAGTCTTATACCTGGTAATTATCACAAAAGGATTTTTGACCAACTTTTCTAGTGTATTTTCACTCATTAGAGGATAATAGCCTGAGTACTTTTACCTAGAGAAAACTCAGCTAAATTTATACATTTAAATGGTGATCAGTGCCTTTGAAAAGTGGAATTATGCCAGGAATTATAATTTCAAGAATCCTTGGGTTCACACAGTATTTATCATTCTCCTTTTTTAAAAATCATAATGTCTATAGGGGAAAGAAAGAGGAAAAATTATGAGTAAATATGGTACTGTAATAAGCAAGAGTCACTATTGAGAGTTAAAGCCTAATTTTGTTTTGAAAGGAGGATTTAAACAAAATGATTTTTTAAAAAAGAAAATTGATGGATTTAAAGATCCACTGCATCAGCCATGAAAATAATCACTGACCATATGCCCAGGATCTAAAAGAAGTCAGCATGGGCCTAATGAAAACCAAGCAGTAGGTCTAAAGAAAATTCAATATACTTTCACTCTTTTCTTTTCATTTTTTGATTGGTTTCCATGGGAATCTGTGCTAGTGAGGAACTCTCAATCTATTTGTAGCAAATAGATATTTGTGTTCTTAGCTTAGTTCTTAGCATAATAATTATTACTAGTAGTAATAAAAGATTCACATTTACTTAGAGCTCTAAAATTTACAAAGTACTTTTCTTACAATAATCTTGAAGAGAAGGTCAAAGTGAGGAAGACAGAAAGATGATAGTTTTTTTGTGAATTATATGGTTGATATAAAATCCTAAGTGTTTCCATATGTTTATGAAAGTTATAGATGTTCCTCATATAACTTTGCTTTAATCAACATAGTTTTTACAGTTACTTTAATACATAATAACCAATATAATTTATATGTCTTAAAACAACATCAGCCTGCCATTATCCTTTTATAACATTGCTCTGGTAGAACTAATTGACCTTGTAGTATTTGGCAGAAAACTATTATGCTATAAGAAATGATAAGCACAAAGTTTTCAGAAAAACTTGGAAGACTTATATGAAGTGAAATGATCATAGCTAGGAATCCTTGTACATGGTATAGCAATATTGCATTATGATCAATTGTAAAAGACAGCCATTCTCAGCAATACAATGAAATATTCTTAATGATGAAAAGGACTATCTATATCCAGAGAAAGAACTGATAGTCGATGCAAACTGAAGAGCTTTAAAAAATTTTTTCTTTATTTTTTTGGTGGTTTTTTTGAACTGTGTTCTTTTGTAATATTAGCTAATATAGAAATATGTTTTGCAAGACTGAACATGTATAATCTATATCAAAGTGTTTGCCTTTTCCAAAGAGATGGAAGAGGAAGTAAAAAGTGAATTCAGAATTCAAAAATTATAACAAATGGGTGTCAAAATTGTTTTTACATATAATTGAGAAAAAAGAAAAAAATCTAAAAAGGGATTAAGTGATATTTATAAAATGCTCTTTTATCTAATGTTCTCCCAGGCAATTGGAGTTAAATAACTTGCCCAGGGTTATCCAGATAGGAAGGGTTAAGTGTCTGAGGTCAAATTTGAACTCAGATCCTCCTGACTCTAGCGCCAGTGCTCTATCTATTGTGCCATCTAGCTGCCCCTAATGTTCTTTATTGACATTATATAGGTTAAGTTTGAATTTGCAAGTCTACTCTATTGCATTTTCTTTCTTTTTTTTCATTTTATTTTATTTATTTAATATTTTTCCCAGCTACATTCAAAACAATTATTTTTAACATTTTTTTTTTAATTTTTGAGTTTAGGTTCTCTCCCTTATCCCCACCCACAATTAAGAAACTACATGTGAAGTTACTCAAAACATTTCCATAAAAATTGTTGTGAAAAAAATATAAATCTCCTGTCCTAATGAAAATAAAAACCCTTGAGAAAAAGAGAGAGAAAGAAAGGATGAGAGAGAGAGGATGAGAGAGTATGAGAGATAAAGAGAGAGAGAGAGTATGAGAGATGAAGAGAGATGGAGAGGGAGAGAGGGAAGGAAGGAGAGAGAGAGAGAGAGAGAGAGAGAGAGAGAGAGAGAGAGAGAGAGCACTTCAATCTTTTCCTTTTCTGAGTATGGATAGGATTTTTCATCATAAGTTCTTTAGAGTAGTGGTGGATGATTGTGCTATTGAGAACAGCAATGTCATCACAGTTGGTTATGCCAGAATATTGCTATGGTACATTTCACTTTGCTTGAGGTTCATGGAGAACTTTCTAGGTGTTTTTTTTCCCCTGAGAGCATCCTGCTCATATCTCCCATAGAATAATAATATTCCATCACAAATATACACCACAGTGTAATTGAGCCATTCCCCAATTGATGGGCATCCCTTCAATTTCCAATTTTCTTTTGCTCTGAGAAGAGAGTTGTTATGAATATTTTTTGTACATATAGGTCATTTTCCTTTCCCCTGCCCCCCGAATCTCTTTTTGTGTTCATGCCTAGTAGTGTTGGGTTAAAGGATATGCATGAATTCACAACACTTTGGGCACAGATCATATATTTTGATCATTTATCAATTGGGGTATGGCTCTTATTTTTTATAAATTTTGTCTCAGTTCCCTATTATGTTTTAGAAATGAGGTCTTACCAAAGAAACTTGCTTTGAAATTCTTTTTACAATTACTATTACTAACTGTATTTCCCCCATTTATTCTCTCTTTCACCCTGCCTCTCCCTCAAAAGTGTTTTGATATTGACCACTCCCTTCCCCCAATATACACTCTTTTTATCACTCTGCCCCCTTCCCATTCTCCTCTATTTTCCTGTAGAATAAGATAGATTTCTATATTCTATATATTTCTATATTCTATGTTATTTCCTCTTTGAGCCATTTCTAATGAGAGTTCTCATCTTCCACTTGTAAAAGCTTTTCCTTGCCTCTTTTTATATGGCAGATAATTTGCACCATTCTATTTTTTCCTTTCCCTTTCTCCCATAAATTCCTCACTCACCTCTTAATTTCATCACTTTAAAAAAGTTATAATTCCTTCATTTTCAATTCATACCTGTGCCCTCTGCCTATATATACTCCTAACTGCCATAATAATGAGAAAATTCTAATGAATTACAAGTATCATTTTCTTATGTAAAAATGTAAACATATAAACCTTATTAAGCCCCTTATGATATCACTTTTCTGATTACCTCCTTATGCTCCTCCAGAGTCCTATATCTGAAAATCAAATTTTTCACTGATCTCTGGTCTTTTCATCATGAACACTTAAAAATCCTCTATTTCTTTGATTTATCACTTTTTCCTCTGAAGGATTATATTGAGTTTTGCTGAATAAGTGATTCTTGGTTGTAATCCTAGTTCCATTGTTCTCCAGAATATCATATTCTAAGCCCTCCAATCCTTTAATGTAGAAGCTGATAAATCTTGTGTTATTCTTACTGGGGTTTCACTACAATTGTTTCTTTTTGGATGCTTGCAACATTTTCTCCTTGACCAGGGAGTTCTGGAATTTGGCTATAATATTCCTGGGAGTTTTCATTTTGGGATCTCTTTCAGGAGATTATTGGTGGATTCTTTCAATTTCTATTTTACCCTCTCATTTTAGAATATCAGGACAGTTTTCCTTGATAATTTCTTGAAAGATGATGCCCAGGCTCTTTTTTTTTAAATCATGACTTCCAGTAGACCAATAATTTTAAAATTATCTCTCCTGGGTCTATTTTCCAGGTCAGTTGTTTTTCCAATGAGATATTTCACATTTTTTTCTATTTTTTCATATTTTTGGTTTTGCTTTATTGTATCTTGATTTCTCAAAGTCACTAGCTTCCATTTGCTCAATTCTATTTTTTAAGGAATTATTTTCCCCAGTGAGCTTTTGTACCTGCTTTCTCAATTGGCCCATTTTGCTTTTTAAAGAATTCTCCTCATTAGCCTTTTGTATTTCTTTTTGTACTACTCTCAATTGTTTTCCTAATTTTTGCTCTATTTATTTTACTTGATTTTCAAAATCCCTTTTGAGCTCTTCCATGGCCTGAATCCAGTTCTTATTTTTTTTTTGGAGAATTTAGATTTATAAGTTTTGACTTTGTTATCATCTTCTGAGTTTGTTCTGATCTTCCTTGTCACTATAATAACTTTCAATGGTCAGAAACCTTTTCTGTTGTTTGCTCATTTTCTTAGTCTATAACTTGACTTCTAACTGTTAAAGTAGGGCTCTGTTTCCAGGGTGGAGGGTGCACTGTCCCAGGCTTCAGGTGCAGCTGTTTTCAGAGATCCTTCTAGGAACCTGTCCACAAGCACTCTTTTGAGCCCTGGAGCTGTTAGGAGTGTCCCTACTTCACTGTAGCTGTAAGATCTAGTGTACTAAAGCAACAGAATCCTGCTTTGCTGACGTTAGGGCCGGAACTGGGATCCAGGCAGTGCTAGCATGACTTGCATTGGAACTGCATATCAGACTCCCATCCTGTTGCCACAGACCCTCTCCACTTCTGAGACCTTCCTGGTCTGAGTCCCTGGGGCTGAGGGGTCTAGAAGCCTCCAGTACTGCTGCTGATTCAGAGGTTCCACCTTGCTGACACTGCAGTCCAGGCTGGGGCTAGGGAGGACTGGTGTGGCCTGTGCTGAGATCATGGGCTAGGCTCCCATCCTGGTTCCATAGATCTTTTGTGCTAACCTTCTAAGTCTCCTTTGGTGTCTCTGAGCTGAGAAGTCTGGAAGCCACCATACTTCAAGAAGGAGAGAATATCGAGAGGAAGGGGGTAGGCAAGAGTGTCAAAAACTATTAGGAGGCAGATCATTTGGTAATGAGTTTTTTTGGCAGGGTAATCCATGAAACAAAGAAAAATACAAATGGTCCCCATTCCTGGATTGTTTCTATCTACTTTCCAGAGTAGTAAAAAAGGGAGCAGAAGGTACAAGGGATCATGCATCTCTTGAATTGTCCATAAGCACTGACTTAATTGCTGGTACTCTAATTGTGAGATCATCATCAAACAAGGAGCAACAAAGGAACAGTCCCTAAAGAACCAAATTATAGACATCTTGACATCTTTTTGCTTTAAACAGAAGCAGAAAACATAACTAAGTCAAAGCTAAAGGAAGGATGAGTTAAAGGTTCTCCTTGAACAAAAAAGTAAAGTTGACAAGGCTGGTTTTATCATATGTACAAAGTCAATGAGAAACATTAATTTGTGGGGCATTTGGTCAGCTCATGTTGTAGTCCTCCATAAGTGTATACAAAAAGTCAAGCATAAAAATCATTGCTGTTTATAATGATGATGATGATTTTTGCAGTTTAAGGTTTGCAAAGCATTTTACCAATTATCTCATTCTATCTTTACAACAACCCTGCCTGGGAAAAGGATGCTATTATTATCACTATTTTATAGATGAAGAAATTAAGGCTTACAGAGGCTTATGTGACTTTCCCAGATTACACAGCTAGTAGTTATCAGAGTCTAGATTTGATTTCAGATCTTTCTGATCCCAGGCTCAGCATTTAACTCACTATGATATTAATCAAAATACTCTCATTAGCAATATATTTATTGGTTTATATTCTGTTGCAGAGGATAAATTAGTAGAGAAATTCTTTGAAGAGCTTGATGAAAGTCTCAAAATTTAATCAACATAAACTATTGAAATGGGGACTGGCACATGTGCAGAATGCCTGTGAAGATGTTCCCCAAAAAGAAGTTGGAGAAGCATGCTTCTGGGAGATTAATGGGGCCACTAGAAATTTCCTGGAGGGACATGAATAATAATTCGGTAACTGACAACTGGATAGTGCAATAGATAAAGTGTTGGGCCTAGAGTCAGGATGACCTAAATTGAAATCTGACCTTAAATATGTAGTAGATGTAGGACCTTATGCAAGTCACTTAACCCTGTTTGCCTCAATTTCCTCATCTGCCTTCTCCTAGAAAAGGAAATGGCAAAACACTTCAGTATCTTTGCAAAAAAATCTCCAAATGGGGTCACAAAGAGTTGGACATGACTAGAAAACAACTGATCAAAATAAATAATATTTAAAAATATGTACATGTAAGACCAATTCCACCAATCTCTTCCTGACCCTTCCCCTAATATGTATCCTATGATAGTCTTGTTTTTTTAAACTCAGAAACTTTTTGAAATAAATACCGTAGCACAGTAGATACTGATGACCATTTGTGTCCAGAGGAACTCAGAAACAAAAAGAAAAGAGACTCAGATTCTCTCCATTCACTCCTTGAGATTCCTTCCTAAAAACTAAAGATTTAGCATGTCACCAGTACAGGAAGCAGAAGTAGCACAAGTTAATAGTGGACCTCTGGGTTTGATTTGGCCTGTACATAATGTAGTTAAGAGCTCTTCAAGTTGGGATAGAGTTCCAGGCTAGTGGGGTGTCATTCTGGCCACCAAAGTCAAGTCCTGTGCTGTCTAAGCAGTCCTGTTTCAGCTTCCCTTGTGAGTTCTTCTTAACATATAATTGTCTTTAAAATGTTTGAGGTCACAGTTTCCTCTGGCATTAAACAGCTGGGATTTGCACATTCTGCTCCCTGGATCCCAGGGAGATCTTTGGTCACCTCAATCTTCTCCACATTTTATACGACTGCTTCATGTGTGGGAACAATCCATGGTAAAGCTATGGATTAGAAGGATGTGGTCCAAAATAACGTCACAGATGATAATCTTCAGGATAAAGATATCAAACAAATGATCCAGTTGGGACAACAAAGAATTAGAGTTGGTAGAGAAAAGTGGCAGCTTGCTGATTTCAAGAATGAATCATTCTACTGAATGATGCTCTTTGTTCAGAATCACCTATACAACCTTGAACTCATTATTCTTCTTAAGTAAATGTTTACCTCATTGAGGGTTACTTAGAACATACTATTTCAGCTCTGGGTGGCAGTCATCTTGATGGGCACACTGCAAATCTTTCTTTTCTGATAGATCCAATAAGATGGACATAGAAGAAGAGATAGACAATTATTTCCAAGAACTCAGAGAGAACTTGTCCAGAAAAATCAAGGTCCTAACAAGTAAAGCTTTTCCCCCTTCTAGACACCAACTCCAGGAATGGTAGGTGAATCAGAAGCTATATTCAAGTTCTCTGTTTGGTCTCATCTCTACACGTGATCGGTTGATTTTCTTCCTCCTTCAGATTTAGGATCCTGCTTGCTCTGCCATATAAATATTTCATATGATTTTATTCAGTTCAGTGGAAAACCCTCAGAATTTTAATTGGTACTTTATTAAATACAAAAATTAATTTTGAGGGCATTATCACTTTAATTATATTTATTCAAATGTGCATTGAATTTCCCTTCAATTATTTGTATCTTCCTTTATTTCAGCTTCCTCAATACTCTCAGCCTGACCCTGTCAACTCAAAGTACATCAGAACCTTCCCTGGCTTTTGAACATATATGACCCCTTACAATCCTGAGATAAACAAGGAATCACCAACTATAATTCTTCCATTTAAAATGGAGAATCCCCAAGTTCTTCCCTGCCTCCATATCCTAGTCATAAGGACCACTAGGCTTTTCTACTTGCCCTGTTTTTGTATCCTCTGTACCCAGCCATTTATCCAGTGACCATACTCTAAAGACTACTAAATCTTCCTGTACACCCTGAAGAATTCTTGTGTTTTGTCTCCTCTGAATTAGAAATATGAGCTGTATGGGAGCAGGTGCTATCTCAATTTTCCATTTGTATTCCTAATGTTTGGCACATGATAAGTTCTTAATAAATGCATTCCATTTTATTCCAAAGTCATCCTTATGTAAATCAGACAGAGAGAAGCTAATACTCAATTATTTTATACTTTGTTTTTTATTATAAAGGTTTCTATTTTTTACATGATGTTTTCTTGACGTTATTACTAATAAGAATATGAATGAACCCTTGCATTTTAATCTAGTATCCCATACTTTGTTGAATTCACTTATCTTACTTTTTTCAAGTGAGACCATTTGAATTTACTACCATATCCCTTGCAATTAGTGAAATTTTGATCTCTTTATTTTTAATTTTAATTGGGTAAATATATTTTTCTTGTTTTCCTACAACCACTAAAATCCCAATACTATGTCAAAGAATTACTGAAAGTAAACACAGCGGGCACTATCAGATTTATTTTTAGTGGAAATGCTTTTAATGTTACTCCACTTCACATTATGTTAATTCAGTTTATAGTTAATACTTTTATGCTGAGAAAAATCTTTTTATTCATATGATTTCTAATGTGTCTTTTTCTTAAACAAAGTATTAAAAATACCAGATTTCTCCAAAGGCTTTTCCTCCCTGCATTTATTATAATCATGTTTCAGGGGAAATGCTATTTGTTGTATTAGACTGATAGATATTGTAATGTTGAACTACCTTTGTATACTTAGTAAAAATCTTGTATGGAAATGATAAACTATTTTTAAAAGTATTATCATATTAGTATAGCTAATGTTTGTACAGCATTTTTGCATCTATAGTCATTAAGGAAATGGGCATATAAGTTTCCTTTTTGTTGTTATCTTTGTTATTCTTAAGAAAAACCCCAATACCATACTTGCCTCATAAAAGATATTAAACACTCTTCCATAATTCTCTAATATAATCAATAATTCATAGAATTGAGAGATTATTTCTTCTTGGAAAGTTTTAACAAATTCACTTTGAAAATTGGTGGGGCAATTTTTTTTTTTGGCAGTATCCAATTTTTTAATGACTTGTTTTTCTGATAATGGTCTTTTTGTATATAATTTTCTACCTTTTTTAAATCATCTAATTTACTAGCATACAGCTGTGTATAGAATTTCCTAATATTATTACTTTTACCCTATTAGGTTCATAAAGAAGGTATGATGTAAGAAGTGAATAGAATTGTATAAAACATAAGGAAGAAGCACATCCTAAGTGAGGGGCAAGAAATGGCAAAAGGGTTAAGATATAGGAGCTGTGATAAATCTGAGACAAAAAAACTTCAAAGCAATTTACAGCTGGTAAAATGGGGGGAAAATATCAGTCTCAGAAGCAAAAGGCTTGAGTTCAAATCCCTCCATCACTTAATACATGTTTGACCTTGGACAATTTATTCACAAATTTTCCTCAATTTTAAAAATGAGAACATTAGAAAAGATGACCTCTCTCAGTGAAGTTTATTCAAGGAACTGTGCTGCTGCATTCATGGTATGAAATGCTGCACCTGTAATCAGAAGACCTAAATTTGAATTCTACTTCAATTACTTACTAATTGTATGATCCAGGGAAGATCACTTCTTTAGACTCAGTTTCTTTATCTCAAAGAAACGAGTTAGACTCAGAGGTCTCTATGCTCCCTTCCAGCTCTATAATTTATGATTCTAAGTATCTAGTGGACATTACTTGTTTTGATATCCCAGAGACATTTCAAATTCAATGAATCCAAAATAGAAATCATTTAAACTTTTCCCTTCACCCTCTTCTCTATCCCTCCTTCTAAGCTCCTCTATTTTTTTGAAAGAATCATCATCTTTGTAGTCCTTTAAATACAAATCTAGGCAATTTTTTCTTTCTTTAACTCCTATGTCCAATTCTTTGTCAAGTCTTGTATCTCTTTTCTAATTCTTTCATCTTTGCCTCTTCCCTCCATTAATCAAAGCCACTATATTATTTCATTACCTTTTCTGATCTCTTGAAATAGCCTACTAATTGGTATCTCAGCTTCCAATCTCATTTAATCCATCCACACAGATTATAAAGTGATTTCTTAAGGCACAGTTCTGATTACCAATCATCTCCCAGCCCAAAAACTTTCAATAATTCCCTGTTACCTGTGGAATAAAATACAATCTCCTAAATCAAGCACTTAAGGATTTCCACAATCTTATTTGATTCTTATTTCATACTGATCCTCTGTTCTGTCATCCAGGCAAACTAGATTACAGAATTCACTGAATTCCTCACTTTCAATTACTCTATCTATATCTTGAGTTACTCTTTTTTTTTATTGCTAATAAATAAAAATATGATTTTTATTGCAGTAAGTTTATTTTTAATCCACATGTTTTATGAATCATGTTGGGAGAGAAAAATCAGAGTAAAAGGGGAAAACCATGGGAGACAAAAAAAAAAACAAAACAGAAAAAAAGAAGTGAACATAGCATGTGTTGATTTACATTCAGTCTCCTTAGTTCTTTTTCTGGATGCAGAGAGCATTTTCTGTCCAAAGTTTATTAGGATTGCTTTGGGGAATATGATTCTTTGTCATTTAATCTAATATACTGCACACTTGATTGAATTCATGTGTTTTACCTTTTTAAAAAAAATATGTTTTGGATACATTTCCATGTCACTTGCAATTAGTAAAATCTGGATCTTTTTATTTCGAATTTTAATTTCGCTAATATAATTTTCCTGCTTTAATGAAACCACTAAAATTCCTAACACTATGTCAAAGAAGTAGGGAAGATCTCTAACCCTTCACGATCTTCCACATTCAAAAAAACATTCCCTTTACATATCTGCCTCTCAGAAACTTTTTCTTCCCCTTCAAGTCTTAGCTTGGTTGCTATCTGCTCCATGAAATTAGCCCTTATGTCTTCTCTCAACTCTCCCCTTCTTAAGTCAAATTTCCTCCACGATTACCAGTATTAGTAAAATCTTGACTGACACTCTTGCAGCCTGGGAGTACTTAGCCTCCGACGAAGGAAATTAATTCTCAATTATGGGCAGTTGTGGGCCTTTAATGGTAAGGTGCAGCAACTCTTAACTTTTTCAAAAGGCCCTGTTTCAAACAGATTAGCATCAATAGCCCTTAGGAAGTCCCAGCAATTTGTCAGCAACTTTTACTTTTGTTGTCTCCTCTTACATGTCTACCTCAGGGTTATATGTTGTTATGGGGGGTGTATAATTTTGGACAAAGGCAGTATCCCCATTGTCTTTCTGCTACCAAATTAACTCTCTTGGCCAATTGTTCTTCCTGGTTGGCGAAGCCCCAGAAAAGTACAGGCCATCTATCAAATACAAGTGTGTTTTACATTTGGGGAATAGGAGGAGGGAGTGATATTTTGTTCACTTTTGATAGGATTGCTAACAAATCCAAAGTGGTGCTTTTGATAAAGATTTGAAACTCAAAAGTTCCAGCTAGCTTCTGACTACACGTTTCATCCAGGCAACTAGGCCAAATGAAATCATTACAGTGATTAAAGACAAAAATTCAAATTGAGTACAAAGCAAGTTATGGATGATTTCATAATAAACTTCATTTCCTCCTCAATTCATTCTTCAGGCTATTTCACCCTAAGGATGGCTCTGTCTGAGGCCTGCTCATAGATTTGTGAGTTCTGGTCTGAGATAACTATTTCATGTATATATACACACACACTCACACACACACATTCTATTTAAATATTTTCCAGTCACATATAAAAAAATGAACATTTTAAAGAAATCTGAGTCCCAAATTTTCTCCCACTCCTGCCTTTCCCCTTGAGAGGGCAAGCAATATGTTATCAATTATACAAACGAAGTCATGCAAAATATTTCTGTATTAGCTATGTTACAAAAGAAACACAAAAAGCAAGAAAAAAAATAAGTAAAAAGAATATATTTCATTCTTCATTCAGAGTTCAGTTTCTCTCTGGAGATAAAGCATTTTTCATCATGGGTCCTTTGGAATTGGGGATGACTATTTCTTGAAGAGCCCCAATCATATTGCTCACTTAACTGTTTGCTTATCTCACTCTCTGGACCATTCCACCTTTCCATCAGCTGCCTTGCCCCTCCATAGATACTCTCTTCCCCTCTAATTTTTACTTTTCTAGCACCCATTTATGTTTTATCTTTCCTCATAAAAATTGATGTACTTGGAGGGTAGGGGCCATTTTGTTTTCTTTGCATGTTCAATGCTTAGCACAATAGCTGGTACATAGTAAATGCTTAATAAATGCTTTATATATTTAAATTCTATCACATATCCCAAAGCAGACTAGATTTAGTTTTGGCTGGTTCATATTCCACGAGAAGCATCCTTTGAGAATAGAGATGAGGAGCCAGGAACTTCTCAGGAGGTAGACCCACCTAAGTGGGGTTGTAGTGATAGCTTCTCCTTTTAACTTTAATTTCTCCTTTATCTTCTAACTTTTGCTAGTACTGTAAGGGTTGTGTAGAAGAAGACACAAAAGTTACCCAACAGGTTAGTTGAGGAAGTGTTTCCAGAAACTGAAGGAGAATTCCCCAATGCATATGGTCCATTATGAATGTTCTTCTTATGAAACTGCAGAATTCCTGTTTTTCAATAAGCTCTCTCAAGGCCAGGCTGAGAAAAATAGGTATCAAAATTTACTCTGTCAGAAGCATTGCTATCTGTCTCCAGAAGTGGAAGCTGCTAATAAAAATATAGGTCCAGCTGGACTTCCTGCAATGTTTTTCTCTCACTGAAGCATGTCTCCAGCCTTATTTCTTTTTAGGATAAGAGCAAAGTTGCCCTCAGCAAAGCTGATACTTAGACAAAATAACCAGTTGTTTAGTAGGGTGCAATGCTGGGTGGTACAGCAAGGAATATTTTTAGAAGAAAAAGCTTTTGTCGATATTTTTTTATTTTACCCTAATACACTAACTCCAACTACCAAAATATCCCTTCTCTTTTCCTCATAATTTTCCTTATAATAAGGATTTAAGAGAAAATAGATTTGAACAGTACAGCAGAAGCAATCAATATAACAATCAAATTCAATAGCATATATAGTACTCAACATCCACAATCTTTCAATTCAAAAAGAAGAGAATAGCCCCAAAGGGTTATCAAAATATGCATATCCTTTGATCCAGCAGTGTTACTACTGGGCTTATATCCCAAAGAGATCTTAAAGGAGGGAAGGGATCCATATGTGCAAAAATGTTTGTGGCAGCTCTTTTTATAGTGGCAAGAAACTGGAAACTGAGTGGATGCCCTTCAATTGGAGAATGGCTGAATAAATTGTGGTATATGAATGCTATGGAATATTATTGTTCTGTAAGAAATGACCAGCAGGATGAATAGAGAGAGGCCTGGAGAGACTTACATGAACTGATGCTAAGTGAAATGAACAGGACCAGGAGATCATTATACACGGAAACATTAATATTATATGACAATCAATTCTGATGAACGTGACTCTTCCCAGCAATGAGATGATTGAGGCCAGTGATCTTGTGACGAAGAGAGTCATCTATACCCAGAGAGAAGACTGTGAGAACTCAGTGTGGATCACAATATAGCATTTTTACTCTTTTTGTTGTTTTCTTACACTTTGTTTTCTTTCTCATTTTTTTCAATTTGATTTGATTTTTCTTGGGCAACACGATAATTGTATAAATATGCATACATATATTGGATTTAACATATATTTTTAACATGTTTAACATATATTGGATTACTTGACACCTAGGGGAAGGGGGAGGGAGAAGGGAGGATATTTGGAACACAAGATTTTGCAAGGGTCAATGCTGAAAAATTATCCATGCATATGTTTTGAAAATAAAAAGTTTTAACAAAAAAAAAAAAAAAAAAAAAAAAAAAAAAAAAAAAAAAAGAAGAGACAGTACGGTATGGAATTAAAAAGACTGGATTTCAGTTCTAGCCTTAGATACTTACTAGTTGTGAGATCCTGAGAAAGTCCCTCAATCTTTGCCTCAGTTTCCTTATTTGTAAAGTGGAGATAGTTACAGCACCTACCTTTCAGGGTTGTTATGAGTATTAAATGAGATAAACTTTATAAGGCACTTAGCAGAGTGCCCAGCACATAGTAAGCACTTAAAAATTATTGTTTCCTTCTTTAAGTTATTAAAAGTATATAGCATTATTTATCATCATATGAAAAAAATACTCTATATCACTGTTGATTAGAGAAATACACATTAAAACAACTCTGAGGTACCACCTCACATCTTGGTGAATATGACTAAAAAGGAAAATGATGAATATTGGAGGGGATATGGGAAAACTGCATTGTTGGTGGAGTGTGAATAGATCCAATCATTCTGGAGAGCAATATGGAAATATAAAACTGTTTCATACTTTGATTCAGCACTACTTCCAGGTCTATATTCCAAAGATTTAAAAAGGGGGAAAGGATCTATTTGTATATGACTGTTTTTTTGCCACCTTGATAAAATTCCTCTGATTACATGTAAAAATAGTTTTTTAAAAACAATTATTTCTGTAAGATTTTGAGTTCCAGATTTTTTTCTCCTTCCTTCCCTTCCCTCTTTCTTCCCTGCAACAGCAAGTAATCTGATATGGGTTACACTTATACAATCACGTTAAACATATTTCCATATTAGTCATGTTGTGAAAAAAAGTCACAAAAAGGAAAAACAATGAGAAAGAAAAAACATCAAAAAGTAAAAATAGTATGCTTTAATCTGCAGTCTCCATAGTTCTTTCTCTAGATTTGGATGGCACTTTTCATCATAAATCTTTTATAATTTTCTTGGATCTATTGTATTGCTGAACTAAGTCTCTCATAGTTGATTATCACACAATTTTGCTTTTGCTGTGTTCTCCTGATTCTGCTTACTTCACTCAGCATTAGTTCACAAAAGTTTTTTTTTTTCATTTCTTATAGAACAATAGTGTTCTAGTACATTCATATATCACAACTTTTTCAGTCATCCCCCAACTGATGGGTATCCCTTCAATCTCCAATCCCTTGCCATGTGGTGGGATTGTAATGGAATATTCTTGTGTCATAAGAAATGACAAGCAGGATGATTTCAGAAAAATCTGGATTTATATGATTTGCTATAAAGTGACGTGAACAGGACCAGAAGAATATTGCACACAATAACAACAATATTGTTAGATGAAGAATTGTGAATGGCTTAGCTATTCTCAGCAAGACAGTGATCCAAGATAATCCCAAAGAACTAACGATGAAGCATATTATCCACCTCCAGAGAAAGAACTGATAGTCTGAATACAGATTGAAGCATAGTTTTTTACTTCCTTTATTTCATTTAAATCTTCTTGTACAAAATGACTAATATGGAAATTAAACCTTAGGCACTTAGTAGCTTAATGATTCTGGACAAAACAATTAACCTCTGCTTGCCTCTTTATTTCAACTGTAACTGTAACAGGGTTGTTATGATGCTTAAGGTGAGATACTTGTAAAAAAAAAATCCAAACCAAAAACATCCAGCTTAGTGCCTGGAACACAATAGATGCTTAAAAAATTCTTCCTTATCCTTTTCCTCTGTCCTTGGGTCACAAACCTAATAGTGGAACCTCTTGACCAAAGGGTACTGACATTTTCGTCACTTTTTAAAAACATAGTCAATAAGGAACTTCTAATGTTATTTTTTGTAAATATAATTTTAATGGCAGTAAATTGTGCTCTTCATGGAATATAAATAATTATTTTGAGATAAGACAAGTTTAAATGTTATAGTGAAAGCTCAAAACTTCTCGTGGAGAGAGGGAAAGAAAGGAGAGGAAACAAACATTTATGAAGTGACTCATGTGCTAAGCACTCAAAAGTAGGGGATAGAGATTGAGGGTATAAATATTTCATCTCAGTTTTGATAATAAGCTCTTATACTGATGATCGATTGGAAGGTGTAATTTGCCACTGCATAGAGGTATTTAGTTCTTGCTGGGTATCATCAGCATCTCAGAGGCCAGGGATACTTCCTTGTCATTTAGGGTAAATTTGTGTTAATGACATATTCACTTGGAAAAATAGAAGCCCAAAATCCTGAACCAGACTGTAAGCTGTGATAGGTCAGGGAGAAGGTGTGTACAACCACGGGCTGATGGGTGTAACTACTGGAAAATGTGATACAATCTGCTTATGACCAATTCAGAGCTCAGCAGGAATGGGAAACATGAGTAACTATATGTTATATAAGTCATCTTCTCCAGAGCTCCCCTGCGGATCTGGTATGAGTTGTCTGACCCGAATCTCTGTTCTCATAAATGGTTTTCCAGCTCATCTTAACCCTTTCGATTTTGACAACTCTGTTATACTCCGTTATCAACCTAATCCTGCTTTCATCTTCTTATTGACCACTTCCCCATTTGGAATCTTGTCCATATCTGTGCTATCTTACTTACCCATTCCCAATCTAATTGAAAAGAGCCCCCTATTAGATAACATAAAAGATTAGTAACAGTTTCCTTATAGCTGAAATTGATAGAATATTTCATGATTCCACCCACCCAAGAGGCAATAAATAGAACACTGGTTCTATTCTGAAAGTAAAACCTACATTTCTCTTTGAAGTAGCACCATTTCTTCCACAGCTTCCCACAATCATGAGTATGGAGAAAGTCATTTTCATTAAATAGTGCTGCTTAACCCCCAAGCTTAACTAACCTCTCAGTGGTTTTCTAGTGTCACTTAGTAGGTAAGCTGAATGTCTAATGACTGCTCCAGGACGTAGAACCTTCAGGACTTAATCAGATCTCAACTAATTTTTAAATATAAGAAAGAAAGCTCCATTTCACTCAGCTTTTCCTCTGAGGTTATCTCTAATTTATTCTTTCCATAATATACTCTAAAGAAATCAAAGGTAAAAGACCAATATGTATAAAAATATTTAGAGCAGCTCTGTTTGTGATGGCAAAGAATTGGGAACTGAGGAAACGATCATCAAATGGGGAATGGCTGAATAAATTGTGGTACATGACTTTGATAGAATATTATTGTGTTGTAAAAAATAATGAAGAAAATAATTGCTGAAAAATCTGGCAAGACCTATGTGAACTGGTACAAAGTGAAATGAGCAGAACCAGGAGAACATTGTACACAGTAACAGCAAATAAATAATTTTGAAAGACTTACTGGATTATTGATCAATACAATGATCTATTATAATTCCAACAGACTCATGATGAAAAATGTTATCCTCCTCCAGATGGAGAATTGATACTCTGGGCATTGATTAAAGTATACTTTTCTCTGTTTCAGAGGGGTTTTTTTTTTTTTTTTTGGCCTTTCCCTCCTCCACATGCCTAATGTAGAAATGTTTTGCACAGCTTCATGTATAAATTGGGTAAGCTATTTCTAGGTTTCTCAATGAGTAGGGGAGCAGTGAAACTGTGATTAAAAATTAAAAAGAAAATGAAAAAACAATGAAAGGGATAGTCTTAATCAGAGAAATTTGTATGAAATGATTTAGAATGAAGTGAGTAAAACCAGGAGAATAATTTATATAGTACAAGAAGTTCAAATGTCACAGCAACCAAACATGATTCCAGAAAACTCATGATGCTACCAATCTTCTGAAACAAATGTGATGGACTAAACATGAAGAATAAGAGACATATTTTTGGACATTGTCAGTACAAGAATTTGCTTTGCTGTCTATGCATATTTATTACAAGGTTCTATGTCGGGATAGTAATAAGAAGACTCACAGAGAGAAGGAATAAGCACTTGTCGATTGACAAAAATAAAATATTAATTAAAAAAGAAAAAATTCTCATTAATTTGATTTAAACTAGAACCTTTCTTGTGCTTAGTCCCTTGGGATTTCCAAGAGTCACCGTTTCTAATAGGAAGTGTTGATCTATGTGGCAAGCCATGGTAATAAGAGAAAACTGAGTTATATACCAAAATCACTGAGAAGGATTTATAGAAAAGTATAGACAAGATGTGGTTAGTGTGAAATGCCTTAGAGATTTGGGGATATGAATGTGTTGAGGGAATTCCCACACTAGTAAAATCACTGAAAATTTAGTATAGTATTTTAATTTCCCGAATTTGTTCCTAATATATTTCAGGACTCAAGAGACTAACTAAACAATGTAATCATCTGCTACCGAATTAAAACTGTGCTAGTCATGTGGTCAGATGTCTGTATAGAATATTATTTTAGTTCATGCAAATACAAACTAAAACTTCAAGATCTGAAGATGTTTTCCTGCTTAATTTGGGTACAAGAAATCACCTCTTTTGCTAAGGTGCAAATGGGCTTTTGTTTTCATAAGCAAATTACTTATTTTTAGTGGGAGAGAATAGTTAAAATAAATGTTATGGTACATCAAAATACTTTGCTATTACTATTTACAAAACATTGAAATGTTATAGTTTTTAATGTAGTATATTTTAGAAATCTTAACAATATATCCAATCATGTATTTTAAAAGCTTACCTTTTTTGTTTCAGTCTCTTAAATGTTGCTTCAGGGCTTAAGCTACTTTCCTTTGCAATAGGATTATTATTCTTTTCTTTTTTTTTTTTTTAACTGTTTCTCAAATTTAATATTATGTGCTTTATAAGCTTAAAGCTAACTCCTTTCTCTTTTCTCCCTGGAATTTTTGTCCCTGGGAGATGAAAATCTCTTAGTTTTTTCAACTGACACCCTAGTACTCCCTTAAATCTTCCTATATTTTATTTTCCTCCAGCTTAAAAATTCATTTTTCTCTTAACCTTTTCTTCTGGTCTAATTCTTGAACATTTTTAAAAATTATTCTTGTTAATCTCTTCTGATATGTCCCCATTTATCTGTCTGCTTCAAAATGTCATGCCCAAAGGAGATGTACATAGACTTGGATTTTTACCAGAAGTTGTTGGCCAAGAAGTCTCTTTTCTTTGAAAGGTTTGTTGTTTATTTGTTTTTTGAGAAAGACAACTTTTTCTGTTCATTATCTGCTTTGAGTCTATATAAAGTCTACAGAAATATCTTTTTATTACAACCTTTTATTTCTGTGATCATAACTTCAATTAACTTTCTCTTTCACTATCACTCCTTAGGATCATTTGAAATCTAGATTTAGTGACCTTAGGGGTCACCCCTTGTATTGTTGTTGAGGAATTCTGATTAAATTGGATAAGCAATAAATATTGCTTAGACTAAAATTGGAAAACCAGAAAGTATATTATACATTCAAATTAGACCACAGGAACAATATATAGCTATAACAAATCACATTTTTAAAAATTGTAACTAGATGCTCAAAGAAAAATAGACCTAGAGTTAGCAAACAAAAAAAAAAAAAAAAGAAAAAAATCAGATTTCTGGGAAACTAGAGGTGAAATAGAAACGCTTTCATTATAGGAATATCAACAAAAAAATTCCTGAAATCTTTATAAGCAAAAAAAAAAAAAAAAGACATTGAATGTACCAAAGAAGTGCCAGTATAATTTTTTTTTAATATGCTAAAAGAAACAAGAAAAAAGTACCAAAAATGCACACTGAAAAATTATCAAAAGTTGCATCACATACAATGTCTTCAAATCATTGGAGAGGATGAGCTCATCAAATGAACTGGTATAAAAGGAGAAGAGGGCCTAGATCATCACATCACTAGAACATCACTTTTAGCAGACATACTGTGGATAAAGATACAGCAAAGGAGACAAAAGGAACAGTCAGGCAATTGGAAAAGAAACAGTGTCATGAAAATCTAGAGAGAATAGTTTATCAAGGAGAAAAAGATAATTAGCACTATCAAAGGCTGCAAAATTGTCAAGGAGAATGAAGATTGAGAAAAAGCCATTAGATTTGACAATTAAGAAGTTATTAGTAATTTAAGAGAAAGTAGTTTTGATTAAATGTTGAGGTTAGGAGCCAAACTAAAAAAAAAAAGTATTATGATAATAATGTATAAATATGAATATGGTTAAGTTTTTGCATTTATAAAAAGCAATAAATATATATTTATTGGTCCTCTCTAGTATTTGAAGGTGGTCAAGAGAGTTTTCATCTACAGGTTGGGAAGGGGAAGAGATTAGGTTTTTCATGAATTAGGAAATTTTAAAAAATTATATGGATAATATAATCTAGTCCTTAATTTTCCATAAAATGTTTCAGAAATGTTCTAACCTTTCACTGATTGGTTCCAAACTTTTAAGATGGTCCCAGGAAATTGAAAATTCTTCTTTCATAGAAATAATGGCTGAATCTAGTCTGGAATTTTTTCTGTGGAGAATGTTAGGTTAAAATCCACTATAGCCTAAAGCTTCTTTAATTTTTATATCCAATATGAGATAAATTTTCTAATTGAGTTGCATTAATCTTCTTGAAACTAAATGAATAAACTCCTAGGAGATTAAAGTCCTATTCAAGATTTAAAATATACTTAGTAAGGCCAATGAAGTTTTTTTGTCCTTATTAATGAAGAAACACATTTGTGGAATTCATAGAAATGGATTGGCCTTACCTAGGGCAAAAACATTGATAATTTAGTCTCTTCTGTGAAAAGACATGAAAGAAGTATGACTGATTGCTTTTTTTGAGATTAAATTAAGAATGTTAAATGAAAAATAAATCAGGTAAACTCACTGAATAAGCTAAGAATAATTTTATTTTTCATAGGTACTATTTTCATAGTTGCTTATACAAGTCTGAACAAGAGAAATAAAGCTCTATTTACAATAATTACAGTCAAAACTCTAGCACCCTTCAGAGTTTTTTTTACATAAATATGCTTGTAAAATGGACAAATGTATTAATAAAACTGAATTTCTGATATTCTGATATTCACAATATTTCATTTCTAACATAATAATACTCATTTTCTGTGTAAATACATGGAATTTGGTGTGTCTCTCAATAAACGTTAAGAGGGAAAACATAAGAGACAAAATTTGTGTTACGATGGATATTGAGTTTATTATTTTCACCTTTGTCTTTGATGAAAGTATAAAGAACACATACACTGAGGTCACAAACACCTACTTAAATGGGATGACCTATATGTTGAATGATAAATTTTATTGTTAAGTAACCAGGAAGAAATAGAATGGTCATTAGAGAGGCACATAATGAATATTATAAACCTAAAAATGAAAAATAAACTAAGATATAGAATAACTATTTAAGGAGAAAAGACCCTAGGGATTATACTAGACCAGAAATTTTCTCAGTAAATGATGCAGTCTAAGAATACATTAGCTTTCTTCCCCCTAGTCACCACACACTCTTGGTTTTTATTAAACATATTGATGGTATACTTTGTATTATATATATATATATATATATAAATATATATATATATGCACACATATATAAAACAAGATTTGGGAATTAGTTTTATGCAAATGCTTTTCACTTTTCCAATTTTATGGAGAAAACTAAAGATAATGGCATCTTCAACAGATAGTCATTATTGTGTTAACTGCAGTGACAGCAATAATTTAATGTAATTTCCAGAGGGCAAAAAAAAAAAAATCTTGGGTTTAGTATCAATAAACCTTGAATTTATCATTTCTATTGCAATTGTAGCCATTCTAGTATAGATCCTCATTAACTCCCAAATGAATTTTTATGGTATCCTTCTAATGGGTCTTTACTTTTTGTCCATTATATATTTAACCATCCTGACGTACAAGATTCATTACATCACTCCTCTGTTCATGTTTCAGTGACTTACTATTAATAACTGGTTAAAATCCAAATTTATAATCCTGGCATTCAAGGATTTCTATAATCTAGTGCCAATGTATGTTTTGAACTTTATCACATCATATTCTCTTTAGGATTTCAAACCCACCTGAATTTACTGTGCTAAACTTTCCAATTTCCAATACTTTTTTATTTATGGTCTTTCTTATCTTTAGAATATTCCCTCCTATACCATCTTAGCATTAGATTTGTTAAAAATGTTTCTAGAACATATTCAAATGCCCTCTCCTCTTACAGAATCAGACCATAAACAGTCTTTTGTTTGTACTTAAAAAAAAACTTACCAAGATCCATTTTGTCTGATATTCCTAATAATTATAATACCATCAACTCACAATCATATATCAATGTGAGGTTTATAAAGAAATCTCTCCACAAGCACCTTAGGAAGTACAACTATTTTGCTCATTTTATAGATAGAGGTTCAGAGATTTGCCTCTGGTCAAATAGCTAGGAAATGTGAGAGACAAAGAGCAGGCTTAGATCTAACTCCATTTCCTTTGCTCTTTCCACTTATTTATGCATATGTTTTTTAATGGTATTTTATTTTTCCAAATACATGACAAGATAATTTTCAGCATTTACCTTTGCAAAACTTTTTGTTCCAAAATTTTCTCCCTTTCCCCCAAGACAGAAATCAATCTGATATAAATTAAATATGTATACATATGTTTTATTTCTACTAGACTATGAATTCCATAAATTCCTTGGTTTCATATCTTACCTTAGTGCCTAGCTCAGAGCTTTGCACATAATAGGCTCTTGGGAAACATTAAGTTGAAAAAAGTGAAGTAAATGAAGTTGCTTTGGATATTATATTTTATCTGATTTCATTTCTCCATTATTCCAATTTTGTAAAACAAAATTGTTTATGTCAAAGATTGACTGGATTTGAGAAAACAGAACTAAGGATATAGATATGGTTTTTGCAACTAGTTTCATTATTCTCTTGTGGTGAAGGTGAAAAAAGATAGGGGATTGGATGGTGAAGGTGAAGATGATTTAGACAGGTCTTAAAGTCTGCAAAGTGCTTTACCTATGTGTTCTCTATTGGTCTTCACTATAGCTCTGTGAAGTGGGTGCTTTTTATGTTCTCCATTTTTTAGATGAGGAAATAGAGAAATTAAATTTCTGAAGTATTACCTGCTCTGGTCTTCCAACACTAACTCCTGTGCCATCCAAAGCCACCTTTGATACAGTGACACTGACTCCAAGCATTTATATGTCTTATCTGTGGAACTCTGATAATTAATCTATCTTTTCCAGGTAGACATACTTCATTAATAAGACAGGAATTCTCATTAAAAAACTAAGAAATTTATATTTTCTTAAAAATGTATGAAATATAAAATAACCAATGGTGTATCTAACAGTGAAGTTATGCAATTATAGTCTTACCATTTGAAATATCTTAGATGTTTTCTAATTTAATTCCCCACCCACACAGGTATTTTCTGCCTTTCTGCCTGGTGGTCATTCAGACTCCTTTAAAACATTCCCAATCAAAGGAAGCTCATTACCTCTCAAAGCAAGAACATTCCATTTTAAAAGATCTCTTTTGAAAGTCCCATTAAAAAATATTGAGCCAAAATTTATTTTAGTTTTTATGTTCTCATTCTGCCCCTGGAAATACACAAAGATAATGTCTTTCAAATAGTTGAAGACTGTGTCTAGGTTTTCCCCTTACACCTTTCTACTAAGCCAGTTCTTTTAACTGTTTGGATTAAGATTTTATTCCCAGATGATTCATGATGGCAGTCTTATTCCAACATGCTATAGTTTCCCCATCCGTTTTAAAATACAGTGTCCAGAATTGGACACAATATTGCAGAAGTGGTCTTACCAGTTTAGAGTACATTAATGCAATCCAAGAATATATTAGCTTTCTTCCCCCTAGTCACTACACCCTGCTGGCTCTTATTAAACTCGAGGTTCACTAAAACTCCAAATCTTCTTAAAGTGGATTTTTGTTAAACCCAGGCTCCCATCCCCAAGCACTTCCTCCAACGCCTTCTCCTCCATCGAATACTTACAATTGAACTTTTGAACCTGAAAGAATTATGCCTCATTAAAAAGCAAAATGGTGTCATCTTTTAGTTGATGGAGGTGTCTCCCCAATAAATGTTTATTTTCTGTGAAAACTAGATAACTGAAGTAAATGAATACACTTAAAAGCTCAGGTTAGAGGTGAGAATATCTGATCAGTAGTTAAAAGATAACAATGAGGAAAATTTTGAAAATTACTATAATGAAAAATAAATTCAAAAGAAGTAACTGTCTGGAAGTGACCTAACAGACATAGCTGATTATAATACATAACTAGTAAATTTAGTAATATAATATCTTAATGCTAGTCTCCTTTCATGTAGTCAACTAATGAAAAAGACTTTTTGTAATCTTTCAATTAATCAGATATGTCTGCTTCAGATTCTGTTATGAACAATCATTTTAATATTCCTGTTGAATTTGCTACTCATTTTAATGTTATTTTCAATTCTTTTGATTCCCAAAATTTAAGAACAACAAGGGGAAAAATGATAGGTATTTGAAAAACCTTTTTATAAACAGAAGCTTTATTTTACAAAGAGGCTTTAAGGTGAATGTCTTCACTTTAAATAAATTTAGATCATTTTATCGTTTTAAGATTTGTTTAATCTTGGGGGAAAATAAACACTTTACATTAATTTTTTAAAAAAAATTTGGACACAATAATGTTGGCAAGATGACTTTATGTTTTTTAAAGCATATAGAAGACAACCTATACCTAATAGTGGAGTATACAAGAAAAATTATGCCATATTTAATAGATTTAATTTAATTATTTAATATATTTTAATATTACATAATATTTAATATATTATCACAACTAGTATAATATATTTAATGTATATTAGTACTATAAAAATATAAAGCATTTAAAGAAATATGAAAAGATATTTGTTGAAATACAGAGCAAAATCTACAAGAATATATATAAAAATATATATGCATAAAGAAAAGGGAAAAAAAAGAAAGAAGGAAAAGAGGATTGATAATGGCAAGACTTCAGGCAGGCCTGGAAGTAGATACAGACTATTTTTCTAAGCGGTTTCATTCCTTTGGTTAAAGTCGTTTTAATTTGCTCTTCTCTTAACATAAGAGATAACTAATAGAGAGACAAAGTGCTATCCACATCTCTATCCTGAAGATATTAGGAGGATCAGCCTTCAGCATGTTGGATGAATCCCCTGTGGAGAGCAGCTGGAAATATATGAATAAGAATCTCATAGAATGAATAAGTGTAGAGAGGTTGTAATCTGCATCACTGACATAGTACACATACCTAATGAAAATACAGAGCCACTGCAAGAAGGTGAAATTCGGAGGACCTAAAAATTGTTTAAAAGAATGGTGTCGAACTCAAATAGAAAACAGATCCTATAGGCTATATGTTAGCTTAGAAAACTTCATATTAACACTATATTGAACTGTATTGATATTCATTTTCCTTAACAGTTTCAAATTACATTTTAATCTGGTCTAGGCTACACTTGGGAATTTAACTGTGGGCAAAATTTTGACACCTCTGGTTTAGAATGAACACTGAAGGAAATACAAATGACTAAATTTGAAACGCTAAGGGCAAACTGTCTTATTTAACACTATTTTCTTTTTTTTTTTTTCTACTTTACCAAAATGGTGAAGACAATCTTCTAAAATACGGAAACATTTCCACATTTCAAGTTTTTGTAAGGGGGAAAATACACCACATGATTTCCAAGTCATGTCAACAATTCCCCCCTCATCTGTCCAGACCTATGATTTCAGTATAGCATAAGAAAATCTCCATTAAAAAACAGACAAAAAACCAACTTTGTATAAATGCAGATCTGCGTGGTATTCAGTTGTGTTTCACTCTTCATGAATCCATTTGGGGTTTTCTTGGCAAAGATATTGGAGTGATTTGCCATTTCCTTCTCAGATTCATTTTTACAGATGAGGAAACTGAGGCAAACAGGGGTAAGTGACTTGTCCAGGATCACCACTTAGTAAATGTCTGAGTTCACACTTTAACTTAAGGACATGAATCTTCCTGACTTTAGGCCTGGCATTCCATCCACTTTGCCACTTGGTTGCCTTTGAAGCTACTCTTCAATTTAGTCTAAAGACTGGTGCAACTTCTGAGGTCAGAGTAACTTAAGTACGAAGTTAAATGCCCAAGTTTAGGCAGTCAGTAAGTGAAACTTGAACCTATGTCTTTTTGATCCTGAGGCCAGCTCAGGATACCTTCTACCTTGTGCTTTTTCATAAAAACTGCATTTCAAAATTCTCTTAGTGTGATCCTCATAAATAGAAATCTTTCTGTATATGTTAAAATTTCTTTGTTGAGAAAGATTAGGATAAAGAACATTCTTTCCACTGTGTTTAATTTAAGACATCCTCTTGTTTTTGTATTAGTAATATTAATGCCATTATCATAAAAATGTGCTCATTCTCAAGCCACCAAATATTGCAATTATATACTAAAAATTCTCAATGCTCTCATTTTTAGATAAGATGATACCTGAAGATTAGGAAACAAATGACCCAGTTCTTGTAAGAGCTATTGATTCTCTTGGAACAACACTGGTAGCAAATGAAGATAACTGCTATCAGGGAATTTTTACATTTCTAAGATTATCCTACTGCTTACACAGTAGACATTCTTTGAATAAGTCTCTTGAGGAGTCCGGTAATGGAATCCATGGAAGGAATAAATCAACAAGGCACTCTGTCTTGCAGTACTTACATATAGATAGACACATCTAGTGGGGAAGGGATCATAAACCCTGTGATCATTCTTCAGTTCTTTACAAAAGCATTGGAACAGAAGAATAGAGGTTGACTGTGGAGAACATGTATTGTCAAGCATCAAGGAATATCAACTCTATGTTTCCATCTGAGAAGCAGTCTGAGACAAATTCTGATGCCTTTGTGGATATTCACTCACTATTTGCTTGAGATTTTTTCTGTGATATCAATACTAGTTAAGCATCCTAAACATGTTTTTTCTCTGTTCTTGGGTAAACTCATCGTTATATTGTCACCAAAATGCACTTACCTGTAGGATAATATCTTTCTCTCTTCCTCCCCCCACCTAAATTCTTGAGTTTTAATTTGATTTTTTAACTATAAAGGCAAGAAGTCAAATATAAAGTTTTCGTTATCTTCCTGAAAGGACAGAAAACTGTCTTGTACAGAATCCTTGGAGCCCTAAAGATCACTTAAAATGGCCAAATTCATGATGGCTACCAAGCTTCCTAGTTTCCATTTCAATTCTACTCATTGCCAAAGAGGAAAGCTCCAGATTGCATGTGGTATAGATGCTATTTTAATGGAAAGAAACAAAACCTTCATCTTTATCTTAAGTATCAAATTCCAAATGCAGTCCTGCATTCCAAAAAATGTTTTCTGATACCTGACTCTTTTAATAATCCCAACTGACAATTATGTCAATGACACAATCATTGCTCACTTTCCTTTATAATACATGCACACGATTGATTACATATGAAAGTTCACCACTAAATCACTCCAAGATGGTCATTTCATTGCATGAAGTCCTACAGACCATAGTGAGTGAAAAAGTATTTACTTTGTTCACTAATAAGGTACATATCAAAAAAGTAGTATTATGAAGACAAGGTCCTACATCATATGATGCCTTAGACCAAGAGGGTTCTTTTTTGTTTGTTTGTTTTTCCTGACCAAAAAAAAAAACATTTTGAAAACTCTAAAATGTAGTAATTAGATGAATTCTTTTAATTAGATTATAAATTAAGATCTCCACAATCATGAACTAGTTCATGTAAAAAGTATTATTTGCAATGGAAAAAACAGTAGAATTATTCCCTAGTATATACAGAGTTTGTTTATATACAGATCTTTGTTTTCAAAGATCCCCCACTATTTTTTGATCATTTTAGAAATGTAGTATATTAGACCAGTTTTTAACCTTTTTGTGTGTCATACACTTATTCCTAAAATAATATACTTAAATGTACAAAATAAAATAGAGAGGATTACAAAAGGAACCAATAATATTGAAATAAAATTATTGACATTTTTTAAAAACCAAGTTCAAGGACCAAGTTCAAACTCCTAGGTTAGGGCCTAAATAATGAGCACAGGTGCCCTAAGTGATGATGAAGCAAAAAAAAAAAAATTAATTGAGATATTTTAGAATATTAAGGACAAACTTGAGTGTTTAATGAGGGGATTATACCTACCTGGTAGATCTGATATCTAATGAATTTCAACTACTAACACCAATAATGATAGCAGAAAGTAGCACCAATAAGGACTACCACCAAATTGTTGCATTCAGGAGTCCCAGGAAAGACATACTAAAACAGGTACCATGGAAAGTTTCCAGGGAGAGCTAAGCATGACTCATTTCAGACTGGAGGCCCAGGAAGTAAGGAAGCTGACAACCACAGCAGCGACTGATTTTTCCTGGCTTGCTATGGTAGTCAATGTTTATATATGCTATAAGTTCAAGCTAATTTATTTGCTAGAAAAGAAAATGTCAGGCCTTAAGAAATGTCTTTTTATGCATCATTTATCTGAGAAGACATAAGTGAAAAGAAATAATCTAGAAAGAAAGCCATAAATAAAAATATCCTAAGGATGTAGAATAGAATGAGAATCTATGTTGAAATGGTTAGTGAATAGAAGAAATTTTCACTATAGAAGAATAGAGAATAAATTGTATTAATTAAGGTATGTAATAGGAATATTATAACATGGGCGGTTTCCCTATAGTAGGTGAATCAAGGATATTCACATTGGTAGTTGGTAACTCCTTGCTCAAAGAAGACAAGTGTGGTTGTGTTATGTGAAAAAGTGTAGTCTTTTTGGAGTGTGTAACCAGATACGATAGAATCCATGTCAAGTTCTACCTAACCCGAACACTATTACTCACTTCTTAGTAATATGGGAATGATACTGTGTAAAGGAGTTTGGAATATATCTCTAGTGCCTTTTTAGGTTCTAAATTTGGGTCCCAATTGACTCAGATTGATTGTAAATAGCAATCATTTCTGCTTTGGCCAGAAATCTTGAAGGTCTTCCTCTCCCAAATTTATTTAGATTTTCTTTGTCTCAATTGCTACCTCATCTTAATCACTGAAATAGGCGTGGCCTCAAACTGAGATATGCTAAAGACTTAAAAAGATCATTGCATCCAGGGTCTGGAGGGGAAAGTGAGGCTGGTGATCTTGCACATCTCCCTCATAGAAATCCAATTCACCCTCATGTTGTGGCTTTCCCTTCTTGATATCATGTTCCTTTTCGAGAACAAAGGACAAACAGCAAAAACAATAACAAATGAATAGGAAACTGAAAATTTAGAGGCATAGGGGACATTTTCTACTTCCAGTTAAACTCTATATCTTTGAAAAAGGAAAAAGTGACAGTATTCAAGAACGGGATTTGGGGTGCTGAGATTTTGTTTCTTTGTACCATATTTTAAAATACACAAATGATGGATTTTTGGCAAAAGACTGAGTTCATTTCATAGATCATTTTAGGTAGAAACCAGCCTACTTGTCAATGTAGGAATTCATAATAGTAAAAGGAGGAAATGATAGATATAATCATATGTACATTTCAAAAAATTCACAGATCAGATAGATATAATTCCATGGTGAGATATCTGTAGCCACTTAGAGATGGCCTTCTTCTAGGAAGGTACTCCTCATTGACAGGAGCTGGGAAGTGTCCAGTGAAACTAATATAAATAAAGCATAAGGAAGGTCAATCTCTTATCCTTAGATATAAGAATGACTATATTTCTAGAAAATTAAGAGTATTACAAATTATCTCAGGCTTTTAGTGAGAAGTCAGATTTCTCTTTCATTCCTCCCCTCCCCATTCTACCAGCATTTGCTATTTACTGTTTGACCTAGATCTTGTCTGTTTACTTTTCTCTTTAATACTGTAGTCCTTTGGCATGAACTCTTATTTCTAATTTGGACCTTACCCCTTGCTGATTGCCTATTTACTAATCAAACCATATCTTAGGGTAACAACTTTGCATGACTGACTCATGCTTCTCCTGGCTATGATCTCCAGCCTGAGAATATCAGACTATATTCTAACAATTTCTAAGCCTTAGTCCATTGTAAATCTCATCCCTAGTTCCATCAAAAGTGGTTCTTCATGGCAGAGATTATGAAAAGGAATTTGATGCCAGAGGAATGACTTTTTAAAAAGTGAAATTTTTATTATAAAATGAAAAATGAGGTAGAGAAAAAAGAGAAGGAATAGCTGGGAGAAGGGGAAGAAAACCACTTTAGGTTAAAAAATAATATGTACCAAAGATTGGAAGAATGAGATATAATCAGGAACCAACAAAAAGTTGCATAAATCTGAAAGAAAGACATTAGATCAGCTAATGTCAATAATGAGCAGAGATTTAACAAAAAACTGAAAATAGGAAACCTCTTTAAAAGCAAAATCAAGACAAAAATAAGTAACGTTAATGGATGACAAAGAGAAGACAGATCTACTTGTATTATCTCTTCCAATAAAGAGAAAGATATTCAAACTGCAAAGGATTACATAAGCATATCATCACAGAATATAGAATTTCATAGAATGAAATTGTAGATTCAGTCTGCCCCCTCCAAAAAAGGAAATGATTCAATATTATTATTTTTTTCCCCCACAACTTATTTTCATTGTTTACTTTCTTACAATGACAAAAAGTCCAGTTGGTAGCTGAATAGAGCAAGGTATTTTAAATCAACTAGTAAAGCAGTGAGATTTGGGACAAATTATTTTTAAAAATATCTTTAGATATTCATTTTCTTGTCTATGAAAACAAGACTGGATTCAATGAATTTTAAAGTTGATTTCTGCTCTAAAATTCTATGATTCTCTGACTACTGAAAAAATGCCATTAAACAATGCCAATACTTTCAGTTCAAAGACAGAATATAAGGTTTTATAATTCCATTGAATCATCACTTAGTAATGAAAGTTTAGTCTATGGAAAGAACACTTTACAGTTAATTAATAAAACACTTCTAAGCATGAGTCCACAGTTATGATTATTATTTCTAAGCAGGACAGCTGATGATGTTAACACCAAAGTAATTAAATGAACTACTACACGAACTATTTAGGCTTTAATGGGATAGTTTCCCTCACCTTTTGTGCTGCAAGGTGGAGTGCTGTTCTTTGACTGTGATCAGCTTTATTAACATCTGCTCCTGCTTTCAGGAGGGCATCTGCACAATCAACACGGTCAGCCAACACACAATACATGAGAGGGGTTCTCCCAAACTGATCTTCTTTGTCTTTGAGATCACGGTTTCCTAAAAAGAAAATGAGTAAATTGTTATGAGTTGACTGTTCCCAAGAAAGCATATGATTTTCAAATACCTTTAACTTATCAAAGTTATCATATTGTTCACATAACCAGCAAGACTAATAAGTGCTTTGTGATAGTTCTTCTACCCAGAACCCTCATAAGAAATTGTGTGCCAAATCTAGAGTTAATTATATCTGATTTCACAAGATAGCATAGAACTCTGCCTTTCAATTCCCAACCTAAGGTAAAAAAAAAAATCTCATAAAATAACAATGAAGAACTTTAATTTTCAGAGCTGTTACTCATGATCCCAATCTCAACAGATCATTCATGTTCATGGCAGTAAGTACAAAAAAAACTTGCAGTTGTGACTGAAGGTCTTTGGCTTAGGATGGGTCTTTGTAAGCAGTTAAGTCTAGCAGAAAATTAGGAAAATTTTACAAAATAGCTTCTATCTGTTAAAAAAGGGTAACTAAGGGGCAGCGAGGTGGTACACTGATAGAGCATCAGCCCTGAAGTCAGGAGGATCTGAGTTCAAATTTGATCTCAGACACTTAACACTTCCTAGCTGTGTGACCCTGGGCAAGTCACTTAACCCCAATTGCATCAGGAAAAAAAAAAGAGTAACTATAAATTTGTGGGTAATATCTCCACGTCTACTAGCTGTGATAGATCTGTATTCTGGTAGAAGAATGATAATTTCCAGATTGTGAACAGGGCCATATAAGCATTAAAAGTACGTTGGTTGATCTAATGAACTTAACTTATAATAATTTAATAATATATTACAGGTAACATATTTATAATAAATTTATTAATTTAATTAATTAAAATTTAATATTAAATAATTTAAGCAAACTTTTAACTTATGGGAGAAGAAGGTAGACTGTACAGGAGCAGGAATTCAATTCTACCACTAACTCCATATAGATTATTTGCATTTCTATGTATTACCAACAAAACTGAGAATAAAAAGATAAAAAAAATTTATTTAAAGTAATTACAGAATTTATAAAATACATGGGAGTACTGCCAACACTTCCAAGTACTATCAAGATACAGAGGAACTATATGAACATATGAATATTAAAGCAATTATAATCTTTACAGTAATCAGGATAATCTTAAATATTTGGAGAGATTAATTTTTCAGGGGCAGGATGAGTTAATATAATTAAAATAACAATATACTTAATATATTTGTATTTTGTATAACTAGAAAAAATTTTTAAAAATTCATCTGGAGAAGTAGATCTTCAAGGAAATAACTAAAAAACAATTGAAAAGAAAGGGGACATAGCAGTAGCAGATCACATAACAGACTATAAGGCAGTAATCATCAAAATAATTTAGTGCTGATGAAAAAATGTCAGTCAATGGAACCCAACACACAGAATTAAAAGAACATAGTATTAATAAACTCAATGACCATATTTACTGAGGTAAGAATTTGTCATTTAACAAAGACTTCTGGAAAAACTGGAAAGAAGTTTGGCAGAAATTAGGTATAGACCAATATCTAACATATGCTAAAATTAACTCCACATGGATATATGACAGACATATGTGATATCACAAAGCAAATTGGAGAATCAATTAAGAAATTATCTTTTAAGATCTAGAATGGGTAAGAATTTCTCAATGAAATGATATAGAGGATCACAGAAAATAACACTGACAATTTTCATTATAAAGTTTTTTCAACAAATATATTTAACGAAAGTAACAAATTATTAGAAACCAACTTTACAATAAGTTTCTTTGATGTGGATTAAGAAAGATGAATGTCAAACAAAGATGTATTCAGATTTCAAAGGAAAAAATCTAAACTACAATAATCACATTAAAATGCTCCAAATCCCTAATAATTAGAGAAATAAAAATTTAAGGTCACTCTGAGACTCTGTTCATACCCATCAGACTTGGCAAAATGACAAAAAAAGAATAATAACAAATATTGTAAGGATTATGGAAAACTAGGCACATTACTTAATTACACTTAATGAAGTTGTGAATTGGTCTAGCCATTCTGAAAACCATTTTAAAATAATTTCCTCCAAATCTCTGGTGTGTATACTCTTTAACTCAGTGGCACTACTATTAATCCTATACCCCCAAAGAAATCAAATAAAGAAGAACAGGTCTAATGTATAGGTGTCCTAAAAATCTTAGTGCTGTTTTTGCCTATTCAAGTTTTTGTATACAAAAACATAAGTGCTCATTTTATGGAAGTTCAAAATAGAAGACTAATAGGAGTCCAACAACTGAGGGAATGGCTTTTATAATTGAATATAATCATGCTGTATGAATTTTCAAAAGGATGGTTTCAGAAGAACCTAAAATTTGTTAGAACTGGTGAAGAATGAAGTGAACAGAACCAGAAAAACAATTTATACTATCACTACAACATTGTAAAAATGATTTTGAAATATATAAAAAATTTCATTATCTTAATGATCAACTATTATTCTAGAGCTGCGGGTTAATACCCCAAATGGGGTCTCATTAACTGAATGTAGAAGTCATGAAATTATGATTTATTATCAATAAATGTTTGATTTGTATACCTATTTTATATATTTATATACCAAAAATTTCTCATGCAAAATGGGGTAGTGAGTAAAAAAAGTTTAAGAAATCCTTCTAGAGGACCACTGTTGAAAAGAGTACCTACCTCCTGACAGGGAGATGATGGATTAAATATGTACAATGAGACATCCAATTTTGCATACCATCAATGTGGGAATTTGTTTTGTTTGATGATGTTTATTTCTACAGGTTTTTCCCTCCTTTCTCTTCTCCTCCTCCCAATAGGGGAAAAAGATAGAAAAATTAAAATAAAAGCTTGCTAATTGAATAAAAAGTTAAATTTTAAAATAAAGCCATCCTAAATTTACAAACAAATGCTTCCCCACTGTAAAAGTCTTTCCAGATGTAGAAGGGAAAATGCAGGGAATAACATTTACATAGTGTCCCATAATATGGGGTCACAATGGAGTCTAGAGGCAGGAAGATCTGAGTTCAAATCAAATTTCAGAAACTTGCTCATTGTGACCTGGGGCAAGTCACTTTATAGTCTGTTAGCCTCAGTTTCCTAATTCATAAATAGCTGGAAAAGGAAGTGATAAACCAGTCTAGGATCTTTGTCAAGAAAATTCCAAATGGGGTAACAAAATGTGGAACAAGAATGAAATGACAACAATATTGCCTGCTATGTACCAAGTACTTTACAACTTATTTCATTTGTATCTGAATGAAAGAACTTATATCAATATTTAATCCAGACTTCTAGAAAAATAGGAAATACTCTCTGGGAAATCTTTTCCTGTCTTATTTTAAAGCCTAAATTACTTTCTTTGAGGAATGTCAGTAAAAGTTGTACGTATGGAAAGGAAGAAAGAGTGAGGAAAGGTGGGGAATCATTGTTCACGCTCAGGATAGAAGTAGAATAGTAAATGAGTTAGGGTAAGAAGCCTCTGAATAACCCATTTAAGAATAAAAACTTTCTAGAGGAAAAAAAAATTAACATTCCAATGCCAGCTACCTATCCCACTATGCCATGTTGCCTCTAAATCTTGGATCTTCTTAAGTTCAGTAAAAATACCCAGATCTTTTACTAAATAAACAAACAAATAAAAAGATTGTGCTAAAAAAATATGAGCAAGTGGATTTCAGAAAAACCTGTAACATGAACTGTTTGTGAATGAAGTAAGCAGAACCAGGAGGACACAATACAAAGTAACAGTAATAATTGTACGATGATCAACTATGATAGATTTTGTTCTTCTCAGCAATTCAATGATCAAAGGCAATTTTTTTCCCTAAAGACTCAAGACAGAAAATATTATCCGTGTTCAGAGAAAGAACTCTGGAGTCTGAATGCAGATCAGAACATACTATTTTCACTTGTTTTCTTTTGTTTTTTTCTCTTTTGTTCTGATTCTTCTTTCACAACGTGATTAATGTAAAAATTGTTTAATATGATTGCACATATATAATTTATATCAGATGTTTTGCTTTCTTGAAAGGGGAATGGAAAAGAAGAGAAGGGAAAAATTTGAAACTCAATCTTATAAAAGTGAATGTTAAAAATGATCTTTATATGTAATTGGAAAAAAATACTATTAAGTGGGGAGGAAAAGAAAAAAGAAAAAAAGACATTCTTACAGCCACTGTGAGAATAATAATTCAATAATCTGCATCCTCATCCTTCAGTAACCATCAACTTCAAGGCAAAACCCTCTACCATAAAAAGATTACAACTCATTGAAGGCTCAGATAAGAGTTAACATTTTTATAAATAAAGTATTTTTAATGGAAAAAAAAGAATGGATAGAATTCCTGGCATCAGGAAAAGTCGAGTTCAAATACAGCCTCAGAAACTGTGTAACCCTGTGCAAGTCATTTAAATTCAATTACCTCCAAAAATAAAAAAGTAGAAACTTCTTTCCCAATCTTTGGCCTGAGTAAGGTAAACCAATTATTTTGTCTGCCACTGGACTCTGATGACATTGGATGAGAATGAGGCAAGAATGAGGCTGAGACTTTGACATCACCTTTCATGATGTCATTGGTCCTCTTCAAAAAATAAGGACAAACAGCACAAAATCTGCAGTATCTTAAAGTATGAATCACCCATAGACAGAGGGCAGTGACGCTGAGGCAGCAGCTGCCCACTTCCAAGATGCATGAGCCTTTGCTATTATTGTTGCTAATAATAATAATAATAATAACATTATTAATAAGAATTATTATTCTTAATAAATATCTTTGCTAAGGGAAAATCATAACCGTCAAATGAGTCTTTAGGGAAAGCTCACCAGTCGAAGCTCTATAGTGTTAGAAGAGTAGACTGGGGCAGCTAGGTGATGCAGTGATTCGCGCACCAGTCCTGAAGTCAGGAGGACCTGAATTCAAATCTGGCCTCAGACACTTAACACACTTCCTGGATGTGTGACCCTGGGCAAGTCACTTAACTCCAATTGCCTCAGCAAAAAAGAAGAAAAAGAAGAAGAGCTAAGATGACATATTTTAGAAACTTGAAAATAGTCATCCCCTTGGTGACTCAACTTCAAACCTGTATCAAAGTGGAGCAGAAAGTGCAGAGACAAATGCAGATTTGGCACAGGTAGGGCAAGACTGGCAGAAACTAGTCTAGCAGAACAATGGGAGGACCTGCAAGCAATCATGTGAAAACCAAATGTTGAAAAACAGGAATAAAAAACAATGAGTTCCTCCTAACAAATGTGATAAAGTAGAATGGCAAACAGCATAGGATCCTGTCCCTTGACCCCCTACCCAGCATACAACAAACTATTGCATTGAAGGAGAGCATTTTGGCCTGGACCATCAAAAGAAAGGTAAAATAGTTCGATGTCAGATTCCAAAAACTTCCATCAGTCTCTTTAGTTCCAGAGATGCAATCAGCTCAACAATGACACAAGAAATTTCAGAATTTGACTAGTTAACATAAAAAAACCACAAAAAACTAGAAATTCCCAAATATCATTAATATATGTTCAAGGATGAGACATCATGACAACAGATATACCATCCAAATGCTGTAATAACATACATGAAAAATTAAAAGATCAGTTAAGAAAGACCTCTAATGCAATAGGTGGATTAACTAAAGTAGATTTACAAAGAGATATGGAAGAGATTCACCAAGATGAAAAAGAATATAATCCCATCAAAAAGATGCTGAAGCACTACTATGTGGATAATAACTTTGACAGTAATGGGAAGATGAACCTTTTAGCTGATAGAGGAAGAAACATTTTTTAAAAAGCTTTCCTACTTAACTGAGGCTCTCCACCAACTATTTATTTTTAAACAGGTGCTGAGAGAGTTGGATGGATTTGAAAAAACTAAAAATCACTTTTTCATTGTACAAGCATAATGTGATCATACTAAATGAGTCTTTGAGCTAAAGACTAATATACATTTGGAAAAAAAACTAAAATTTTGGATGAATTTGTAAGAATCAAAATAATTCATTCAACAAACACAATGTGATCACATTTGTCCAAGAGGAAGTCAATACTTCACCATCTAGTCCCATTTTTTCCTAATAAACAAGTAACTTGGTGTATTCAAAAAATGAGATTGCATTAAAACTTAGTAAAATTTTCAAAGGGGATGATATCCCAAAGCAATAGGTATAAATTAAATGGTAGAGCTGACATTTATACATAGGAATCTATAATATGAAAATATTTATTTCTGTCAATATCCCTATATGTATATTATCTATTCATATTTATGTGCATAGTTATTGTATATGGGCGACTAGGCAGTGCAATGCAGGGTATGGAACCTGAAGTCAGGAAGACTCATTTTCAGTAGTTGAAATCTTGCTTCAGATACTTCCTAGCTGTGTGACTCTAGGCAAGTCACTTAACCCTGTTTACCTCAATTTCCCCATCTGTAAAATAAGCTAGAGAAGAAAGTTGCAAACTATTTCAGTATCTCTGCCAAGAAAACCACACGTGGGGTTGCAAGGATCTAGTGTATACCCACATACTTGGTAGCAAAAATTAATTTGGTTTTAGAAATTTAAATATTTTAAAAGAGAACTGAAAACTATATACACAGTTTTCACTTCTAGTGAATTTATCATAAATTATTTTAGAGTGATTTAAATGAGAAGAACTTTTATTAATAAGGGAAAAAAGAATTTATTTGGTGTTTGCTATTAGATGGGGGCTAACAACAGAAAAAGTAAAAATCCTTACTTTCTAGGAACTCATTATAGTAGAGATGATAAGTAAAAATGTTAAATTGCTGGACAGATGAAAAAGTTCAGAAGTCATGAGAATTCATCAACAACATAGATGGCAAAGCACAAAGGTACTAAAACTGTATCAGTTGAGCAGATGAGAAAGGGATCTACAGGAAAAAGAGGTAAGGCAAATGATAAGGTTTGGTGGTCCTCCATCTCTCTAAAACTTATTGTCTTTCAACTCACCAAAGTTGTTTGAGCAAATTAGCATCCCATCCTGGAGTAAGCCAGGATGGGAAAATGGGAGGGGAACAGTAAAAACAGAAAGAAAAGAAAGGAAAATGTGCCCCTGGTGGTGTTATATATTGTGTTTAAGACACTAGGGATACAAAGACAAAATTAAAAAGTTTTGCTCTCAGTGAGCTTACATTCTACTTCTTTTATAAAACTATCCTATATAAACTAGATAAACTTCATATCAATAGGGACCACGTATTAGATTTTGCATCTTTCTTAGCATTTGGTAAAATGATGCTCATATAGCTGGTGCATAATAAATGAACTTGAATTGAATTGAACTTGAATTGAATAAATTGAATTGAACTTAGTTCCAAAAACTATTTAAAGCTTCTGACCATTTGTTTGTAAATAGCAATGAAAAAACTTCAGTGATTTTCACTATTCTTTCAAAAGAGAAAAAATAAAATTTTAAACAAGGGCAATGGATAAATCCATGAACTGGACTTTGAGTTAGAAAAACCTGAATTTGAATCCTGCTTTAGACCCTTACTAGCTATATGAAACCTGGCTAAATCAACCTCTCCCAGCTTTAGTAGCTGCCATTTGTAAAATGGGAACAATAACCACTTCCACCTCTCCTGTTGTTGTAAGGATCAAGTAAGGTAATATAGAATTAATATAGGCTGTGAGGAAGGGATTGAGGCCCTAACCTTCCAGTATGTGTAATTTGCTGGGACTGGAGCCAATACATAGGGAGGCTTCACATATTTCATAAAGATACAAATGGTCCTTATTTCAACTCTACTGGCAAATTAGATCTCTATATCTTTCCCTTGAGATTCTAGGAGGGCCAAAGGAGATAAATATCTATGCCATTTCATGCCTTTAGAGTGTGAGAAGATATTCTGTGAGTTAGTAGCAACTGAAGAAAGAGTTAAATCTTCAAAACTATTTTTGAGCATGCATACGTTCTATTCTTTCTTGCTTTTATATGAACTGAAACTCTGGCATGAACAGTAAAAATTAAGAAAAGCTCTCTTTCTTGATGGCAATGGAGGACGGACATACTGTGAGTCTCTGGATGAAGAAAGACCATAAGTCCTTGTCTCTTCACTTGGATCAAAATGTACATTTGAACACAAATGATATTTGTTTAATTGAGTTTGGTGATAACAGAGCCATTTCCACGCTATTTCCATTGAAGCTGGCAAGTCAGGTCCCCAAATTGTGGCTGGTGAGATCTCCCTCATGATATAGACATGAGATAGTCTGAGGGACAAAGAGGTTCCTTGAATGCTTTTAAAGAGGCAGGGCACAATCCCTGATTCCCAGGATCTGCTGAACTTTTGATTCCGAATCCACCATCATGCTTACTGATAATTAGATACAGCAAACAAGAAGCTAGGTCATCAGGTAACAACTCCTTCTTTGGATAAACACCACTTCTTTGAAGGAGTCATCCATCACCATATTTTTTCAGTTCTACATTTCCTGCTACTTTTTCTTACTCACATTCCTCTCTGCCCCTGCATGTTGCCAGCTTCCTGTCCAGCAAGCTTTTGTTAAGAGGTGTGATTTCTGCCAGGCATAAATCACTATTTGTCAACTACCTGAGAGTTTACATAGGAGTATTCATCAGCATTAAATCCCTGAAAAATGAATATGTATTGTAGGTGCAGAAATTAAAGTGAATATAATAAAGGAGCTTCTGCTGACAATTATACGAAAGTTGAATAAAAAGTTAACAGAATTTAAATGAATTCAACTTAACAGAAATTGAGAATTCAGGTCCCTAAAATAATTATTTTATTAATGATAGAACTCCAGTTACTAAAATCTTATGTTCTTGGTATAAACCAATTTTTAATGGAGATAAACTGGATTGTTTTAAATACACGATTTGTAGTAGATATTGTTTAGTCACATCCAACTTTCTGTAACCTGATTTTGGGGTTTCTTGGCAAGGCTGGAGTGGTTTGCCATTTCTTTTTCCAGCTCATTTTTATATATGAGGAAATGAGGCAAACGGCATTGAAGTCACTTGTCCAGGTCACATAACTAAAGTCTGAGGCCAGATTTGAACTCAAGAAGTGGAATCTTCCTGATTCCAAGCCCTGTACTCGATTCTCTGTATTCTGTTGTCACCTATGTAGTAGATGCTCTGTTTCTAAAAGAACTACAAAAACGAGTGGACTTTCTCTTGGAAGCCTTCCTTGAAGTTCCCCTTACCCCCAATCCCTTTCTCCATTCTTTATAATAATATTAATTATTGTTATATTGTAAACTCTAGTTGTCTCTGCATGGGCTTTATCCCCTTGTAGAATAGAAGCTTCATGAAAATAGAGATATTTTATATAACATTTTATCTCCTTGACTACCCAGCATAGTTCAACATGCCTACTTAATGTTTATTTAGTATTTACATTTATTTTGTTGTCATTCAGCCCTTTTAGCCATGTCTGACTCTTCATGAACCCATTTGGGGTTTTCTTGGCAAAATTAATGAAGTGGATTACCATTTCCTTTTCCAGCTCATTTTACAGATGAGAAAACTGAGGCAAACTGACTTAAAAAATTACCCAGGCATGGGCTCTGTCAATAAAAAGTTATAATAAAAAATAATAAATTCTTCCTGATCATAAAAAAAAGAAATTTTTCCCCAAGGGAAAACTCTATTGAGTTGAAGACCAAGTTTTGAACTTGAAAAGGGAAGAATGAACATCATTTCACATTAATAGAACAGAAGAATACATGTGTAATGACATGGAGTAGGAAATGGCAATAACAGTCATATAATTTTGTTAATTGATTTTAATTAATTCAGTATTAAATTAACTTGATCAAGTTTTTTTTTTAAGGAAATGAAATATGTACCTGGTCTTAGCTTATTTTCTTTTTTGTTTATGGCAGTCTCCATAAGGTTTTGGATGTGCTTATAATATTGGAATTTTATGGATTTTGTGTTTTCATGTTTTATTTGTATTGTATATACTGGATGTAAAAAAAATCAGTGGTTTTTGTAATTTGCTTAGAAATACCTCTCTTTTAGGCAACAATTTAGATCTAGTAATTTTAGCTAAAGGCTATACTACATCCAATATTTCCCATTAAACTGTAAGTTCCTTGAGAGCAAGGACTGCTTTTGTCTTTCTTCATATCACCAATGCTCAGTACAATGCCTGGCACATAGTAGGCACTTAATAAATGCTTTTAAATTTGCTATATATTTCATGTGCATTTCCACAGGATGGTGTTAGGTTAAAGAACCAATTTAGTCTTGATAAAGACATCACGATTTATTTAGCAGGCAAAGGATTTGTTTCCTCTCCTTGGTTATGTATGTTTGTAAATCTGATCCTTAAACAATTACTAGCTATATGATCCGAGGCAAGTCACCTCTCCCTGTTTACTTCAGTTTCCTCATCTGTAAAATGAGCTGGAGAAGTAAATGGCAAACCCATCCACTGCCTTTGCCAAGAAAACACCAAAATGGGTTATGAAGAATCAGACATTTTTTTGGGGGAAAAAAAGACTGAAAAGCTTCCACTTGAAAATCTCCAGAAAAACAAAAGGCTCATTCCATGAAACTTTTCCTTACATCCTTCTGTTATCTCTTATTTATCCAATGTATGGCTTGCTTTGTACATACTTGATTGCATGTTTCTTCCATTAAATTGTAAACTTATTGGAAGCAGGGACCGTCTTTTGGATTATTTTTTATATCTTTAGCATAATACCTTGCACATAGAAGGTACTTAATAAGTGTTTATTGATTAATTCATTTAAAAGTAACAGAAAACCCATTATGAATTATCAAAATTTTTAATGAAAAATAACCATTTTCAAAAGAAAAAAATTAGTAATGAATGGTACTGTTTTGCATACATATTTGTCTAGCTTAAAAGAAGACAGCTAGATTTTTATATCTGCTGAAGCATAGTAATAAAATCTGGTCTTACAGATTTAGTTGGAAAAGGGAGGAGTATCTCAGCATAATGAAAACATCTGGACCTCGTGGACTCCTTGAAAGGGTCTTGGGATATCCAGGGGTTGTTTGAAAACAGAGCAACTGGTTTTAAGGCACTAGATGAGAGAAAGCTTACTATCAAAGCAGACCCGCCCATTTCTATATTCTTGTTAGTTTAAAGTCTTGCCCAAAGTCTGCCAGAATACAGCAGAGGTAGGCTTGAATCTAGTTTTTTAGGAGATGAGGTGGTAAGTGACTTGTCCCACAGTTAGGAAGTGTCTGAGGCTACATATGAATTTAGGTTCTCTTGACTCTAAGGGTGGTGCTATATCTACATATTCCAAGTCTAGGTCTTTTTTTTATTTTAAAGATACCCACCTTTTTTGTTTATTATATCATGCTATCTTCCTGTGAAGTGCCTATGAAAATTTTTACCTAATGTTATGTGGTGCTTTAAACTTTGCAAAATATCATCTAGGGAAGGGGCTGGAGGAAAATTGGAACATAAGGTTTTGCAAGTGTTTATATTGAAAAATTATCCATGCATATGTTTTGAAAATAAAGAACTTTAATAAAAAAATAAACTTTGCAAAGTAATACATACTCACTCTCTCTCTCTCATTTGATCCTCATGCCAACTTTGTATGATATTTCTACATTTGAAGAAATGGTGTGAGAAAAAAATTATTGATTTGCCCAAAGTCACATAGCCAGTGAAACTGAGGCAGGAATCAAACTGGATTTTTTCACTATATATCAACCTCAGGTCACCTAGTCACTTAACTTTGCATTGCCCCAGGCAAATACAGAAGACTAGGTTGCAGGGTAAATGTCCAACTAAATTGGTGGCCGGATTTTCTTTTCTTAGAATTCTCTATACAATGAATTCATTACTCTGAAAAGAATATACTATGACTTAAAAGAGTTTTAGGAGGCAGGATCCTGTGAATTTTACTATCATTTTCATCTTTGTTTCTATTGGGAACTTTCAAGTCTCAAAACTTACAAAATAAACGTCTGAAGTATACCTCAAACTGGGCATTACTTATAATATTTTTAAGAGTTCCTAAAATAAAGGCCTTAAAAGTATATCTTCATGTTTAAACTCAAAATTACTTTAACCCTAGTTTAGTATCTTTTAGCTCTTGTGTCAAATTGTGGGGCATAAGGACCACAGACAGACTGGAAGAATGAGGCAATAGAACCTTCTACCGTTGGTCACAAATCTGGAGACTAAGACTAGGTGGGAAAAGATGTTTGGGGAAAGATAGTCTGGATTTGTGAAGGGTAAAAAAATAAGAGACTGGAAACCTAAGATCAAAGAGCATATTAGACTTAGATAGAATCTAAGCAGGGTTGAGGAAAAAGGCAAAACCAAAATAAACAAAAAACAACTGTTACTCGCCTATTTGTCCAACAGTCTGGGAAGGACCAAAGGCAAAAAAAAGGGCTGGGTCTACACATTGTGTGATAACTGGATAAACTACAGTGAATCATTGGCTCATAGAGAATGGACAGAATCAATAGTCCAAAGACAATATAAGAGTCAACAAAACCAGAACAATAGTTGGGTCAAAGTAAGGGCTTGAACTAAAAGCAAAAAAAACCCCCAAAAAACAACAAAAAAAAATTTTTTTTGTACTCGAGTACACAGCCTTTACTATACATCCCTGATTTCCAAATAAGCAACAGTAGCTATGTCTGGACATCTTGACCTTTTCTCTGACATTCCATTGTATTTTTCATTCTTCTCTTTATTTCTCATTCTGTAGTTTTCTCTAATTATAAACTCCTTAAAAGAGGGAATGTGTGTATCCACAGAACTAGGCACAGTGTCCCGTATTTAGTAATCACATGATGTTTCATCATTCATTGGTTCATCTTCCCCACTACCAAGGCAGGACGATGAAACCACTTCAAATTTTGATCCTATTTGCATGGTAGATTGAACAAACTCTTAGAGTTGTATATTCCATTTTAACTGTTCATGATGGTTAAGTTTTCATGATTATCCTAAATCTCTCATAAGCCAGAAAGTGAAGGTTTATTTCCTTTTTGGGGGAGTAGGAGAAACTCAATGGTAAAGTACAGTTGATAAGTATTTATTTTAACACTCCAGGTATCTGTTGACCATTATCAAGGTCCTTTCTCAAAGCCAGTGCCAGCTGGAGTTTCTTAACTCTATGTGGCCAAAATGGTCTTGAAAAGCAGGTAGTTTCCTGTAATCTTTGGGTAAACAGGTATTTTTAAAAACACCATAGCATTTTAGGATTTTCCTCAGATGCCACTATATCCCAAATAGCTTCACCTTTCCTATGTTGTACCTGGATTTTTCCTTCTCAGAAAATAGATTGTAAAAGGAGCCTAATTTAGCTGTGAAAGCTCAACTTTTATTCTTCCCAGCTCCTCACTCCATTACCCTTAAAGAAAACTTCCAGGTCAAACTCAGATCCAGGCTTTAGCCACTTTGTGCAACCTTTAGAATACAAATTTTGGTAATCCTTTTATCACATCTTCTCCTCCTGCAGACCCAATGCACAAAATGAAATAACTGCAGCTTAACAAGGTAAACTACCCCTGAAAGGGTAGGATGGAAGGTTAAAGTAAGTTCATGGAGCAAAGCTGCACAAGGGTGAGTACAGTTGAAAAATGCTACTCCTAATGGGGTAATGTATTTTTGTTGTTAATGAAGTATTAAGTACATAAACGGAGATGAAGTACATAACAAATATATTTAAAGGCTGATAAAAATCAAGTGCTAGGGGTAATCTTTTTAAAAATTATACTTTTATTTTCAATTAAAATTTTCTCCTTTCCTTCCTCTTCCCAAACCTATGAAGAGAAAAACAAAACAAAACAAAACAAATCTATTACAAATGTATAGTCATGCAAAAAAATAAAAGTTTTGCATTAGCTACTCCTCCCCCCAAAAACATAAAGAAAGAAAATGTCCTTCAATTTGTACGCCAAGTCCATTAATTCTCTACTTGGAGATGGATAGCATGTTTCATCATGAGCTCTTGGGAATTGTGATTTTGGCATTGGGTTATTTTTACAATATTATTGTTAGTGGATAAATTACTCTCCTGAATCTGTTCACTTCACTTTACATCCATTCATACAAATCTTCCCTGTTTTTTTCTGAAGCCATCTCTTTCATCATTTCTTATAGTATAATAGTATTCCATCCATTCCATTCATATACCATAATTTGTTAAGCCATTCCCAATTAATGGGCATCCCATTTCATTGACACCACAAAAAGAGTTATTATAAGTATTTTAGAATATATGTATGTTTCTCCTCTTTCAAAAAAAATCATTTTGGGATATAAATCTCAGCATATTGCTGGGTCAAAAGTTATGTACAGTTTAATAGCTTTTTTGGTCATAGTTCCAAATTGCTTTTCAGAGTGGTTGAGCCAATTTTCCTTTTTTGACATCTTAACCCATTTGATGTGTGTAAAGTGGCAGTGTGTTGTTTTATCGATATTTCTCTAATTATTAGTAATCTAGAGCATTATGTTTTTAATCCATGACTATTGATAGCTTGGACCTAAAAATTGCCTATCCAATATCCTTAGTCCATTTATTAAGGAATAGCTTATTATTGTAAATTTAATAATTCCCTACATATCTTAGAAATGAGAGCTAATCAGAAAAACTCCCCCTCCCCTGTCTTGCTTTTCTTCTAACTCTAGTCCATTGGTTTTGTGTAAAAACTTACATTTTATATAATCAAAATCATCCATTTTGTCTCCTATGAATCTTTGTCTCTTTCTTGGTCATGAACTTTCCCTCTATAGATTTGACAGGTAATTTCTTCCATATTTCACCAATTTGTTTATGATTTCGCTTTTATGGATATGGGGGTAATTGTTCAAAAGAAATCAGGTTGGCCTTGTAGACCAGAAGGATCAGTTCTCTTTAGTCTTTTGGCCAACTTTTGGGCCCCTACCCCCACTCCCACCCTTGAGCTGAGAGCCTTTGCACATATACTTTCAAGCTGTGGTGCTCCAGAAGACTTTTGAGAATCCCTTGGATAGCAAGGAGACCAAATCGGTTAATACTTAAATTAATTCAGACTATTTTTTTGGAAGGACAAATACTGAAACTTAAATACTTGGTCACATAATGAGAAGATAGGACCCATTGGAAAAGACCAAGACTACTGAGAAAAACTGAAGATAAAAGGGGAGAAGAGGATGAGGATAGATGGTGTCATGGAAGCAAGAAACATGAGCTTGAACCATTTGTGAGATAAAAGGGTCTGATGTCCATGGAATTACAAAATGGGACATGATCAAATGACTGAAAAACAATTCTCACCCTTATCCTTTGACTTGACTAGATAATTTGACTACTGAGTTCTCCGAATAGAGAAACTAATAAATTCTGGAGCATCTGATGTCAGGCCCTCAACAGGCCTCTTCCCTCTTGTTACTAGAGGATCCATTAAAGGGTTTATATATATATATATATATAATTTTACATTTACATGTATATGTGATGTATTGTATTTTCTTATCTAAACATACATTTCTCCTGTTTTATTTCTGTCTATATATAATACATGCTTTATATATAATTTATATATATATATATAATAAATGCTTATTAAATGGAATTAAACTTGGTCCTAAATGGATAGGTAGTAAGTAATTTAAATTCTAATAGGAAAAGACAAGACATATAAAAAGAGTGCTAATTTTCTGGCAGGAAAGTTAGAAAGGTAATTGGAGTAAAAGACACTGACATGTCTTTACCAGGACTGGTGAGATTGACTAGATTACTTTTTTCAGAGCTAGAGTTCAAAAAGGGTATGAAGGAGGGAGAAGTATCCAGACTGAGTTGGAGGCTGGCATGCATGTGCCACTGTGGGTCTGAAACCAGACAAAGCTGGGATCACAAGCGGGGCTATTCAGTTCTAAATGGAGGTGAAGCCAAAAGAAGCACAGCATAGATATGTTGGGGAACTGGGATAAGGATCAGGTGATGCCATTTATTCTGTGCATTGTATCAGCCACATTCTGACATTTCATGAAGTTTTTTATTTTGGAGCCCATGGATATTTGATGGATCTGGGGGACAAGTTTTAGAGATCCATAAATTGGGATGGAAAAAAAATTGTATCTTCATTTTGACAAATTTTTAATTGAAATTTGGTATTTCCTTCAATTATTTAAAACATTATTCTGAGAAGGGATTCACAGACTTTGTTAGATGATCACAGGACGCCATGACACAAAAAAAGTTTAAGAACTCCTGTTTTAAGGCTTATTTTACTAAGCAGTGATAATTTATATGAATGATAGACTACTCTGTCTGATTTCTGGTGTTCATTATCTTTTAGCTTTGTAGTTTACTAACTGGTCTCCTTGACTTTTCTCTTGAATTATCTTCTACCCAGCTGCAAATGATTTTCTTTAAACATAGGTTTGATTACATTACTCACCTGGCTCAAAAAACTCCAATGGCTCCCTCTTGCCTGTAGTCTAGATCAAATACAAACTCTTATTGTTAGGCATTTAAAGTTCATCTAAACCTGGCTCCCACATATTTTTTCAGACTTTTTTTTTTTTTTTCACTATTCCAATTTACACACACTACCACAAAGTGAAATTCTTGCTGTCATTCAGAGGGCTACTTATGCCATCAGCCAGTTATCCCCTATGCCTGGAATAAACTCTACCTTTCTTGAGATGCTTAAGTTTCCTTCAGAGTTCACCTTTGCATTTTCTCATCTCCCCAGGTACAACTTTGACACACCTTAGACTTCACCATTTCATGTTATCATACCACCTTCAATATCCAGGACACACCATGACCTCTTTTCTCATTCTTTCACTCACAACTAATCATATATTTTGCCTTCATCATGATCTTAGAACTCTTGACCCATGTCTATTTGCCAATCCATATCATTCTAGCTTCAGTATTTAGTCTTGACCATGTAGTCTAATACTGTAACTTTCATAGCTACTATCTTTTAATCATCTGTTCTCATGTGTATCACTGGGAAACCTTTATAACATGATTCTTTTGCTTCTGCTTACAGGACTGTTAAGCACCATTAGCACAGTCACAAAAAAACGAGCTTATTCTACTACAAATTTATGGTAATTTGTAATAAATATCTGCCTTAAGCTTGATCCTGACGCCACTAGACAATTCTACTCCGACCCTATCAATTTCTCCAAGATGACTTTTACAAATTTATAGTGCTATCTTCCTACTTGCATTAAGTGACCTAGCCCCCAAATCACTAACAAGCTGACTGACCTCGGCTTTATCTTCCTAACTTCTTAAGTCTCACTGCTCACTCTAGATTCCTTTCCTCTCTTCACAAGATATATCCTAATACTTTTTTCATCTTACCTTTGGTTGGAATGAAAGTTAACTTTTATTATTGCTATTTGTAGTTGGTGCCAATGTTGTTTGTCCTTCATTCTCTAAGAGGACCATGACATCAGGAAGGGGAAGCCAGGACTTGCAAGTGAATTAGATTTCATCGAGACAGTGATGAGCAAGGTCACCTGGCTCACTTTCTCCTCCACAACCATCTGGGCCCAGTGGCAAGAAATACATCAGGACGACTGGAGATGGTCCTGGGTGCAGTGGGAGACCTTGACCTTTTTAAGCTAAGGTCTTTCCCAGATCTGTTTGTCTTAAGGTAAGGGCCATTAGATAAAATGGCCTCTTCTACCTATTCAAAAAAAAAATATCTGGGAGAAGACCCCCGAGGTTTCTGTCTAAAACAGAAACAATGACTAGCTCACTCTGGGCTTCAGAACCCAAACAATAACCAAGTGAGGCTTGGGCTGAAACCAGCTGTTGGCCAATGAGAGCCAGCAATTGGGTCAAAGACTTACACCAAGATACGACAGGTCTGTCCTCACCAAAAAGCTCTGCATGCTTAAGCAGGAGCAGTGTGTGTGTGGAGAACAGTAGGTATAATAGGAAAAAACTACACCTGCAATATTTTTGTGGGGGGGGTGGCAATCTTGGTTATGTAACTTGCCCAGGATCACACAGCTAGATACTAAGTGTCTGAGGCTATGCTGAATTGGAATTGTTTTCTAGACCCCAGAGCTGGTACTCTATTCACTGTACCACCCGCCGCCTCACCAACACTTCTGTTGTAATGCTTTGTCATGAAGGATGTCACTGACTTTTTGAAAGCTATATTAGTACAAGGTCTGGCAGGTTCTACCAAAATGGAAAAGGTTCAAGTGCTAGCAGGGTGACAGGCCCTTTAACAACTGTCTGAATAGCCGCCTAGCAAAGCTTAGAGAAATTCTTCACAAAGTTCAGTTCCCAAACAATAGGCAGACATCTAAAAAAATCAGAAATTTATGATGTCCCACTTAAAATACTGGGAGGAAACCATGAAACAAAGGTACTGCTCTTGAAATGCTCACAATAAGACATTTAGCATTTTATCTTATAGATCTTCTCAGTGAGGTCAAAGATAAATGTAGATCTATATCTATTTACAGACTTATTTGGCAGACCTGAGGCAGGCATGTGTCTGGATTTGTAACCCTGATATATTTATAAGGTATTATAAGGTATTACTACTTGGGCTTGATTGTTAAAATTCTCAGCTTTTAGTTAAGTACGATCTTTAGCCTATAAATATTCAAGGAGATCATCAGGATAATCACTTACCTTATCATTTGAGGGTTTAGCCTGAATTACTTTTTCTAAGTAAAATGTTATTTTTTCTCTTTCACATGCTGTGGGCCTCAGAATTTATAGAGCACTTGATAATCTTTGTATTTTTGAAGTAGACTTTTAGGTAAAAAGGAAAAAGATTTGAAATGGATCTTTCATTTTCTCCCACTTTGGCTAACCATTTCCCCCACTCCCTTATTCATCAAATTTAGGGAATGCCCTAAAATGCTACAAAGCACTTCATCCCTGTTGACAAAAAGGACATTAGGAGATGATATCACATCTTGGTCCCAACTCCACAAAAAACAACCACCACCCACCAAAGATATCAGTATTAATAGCAGTATTATTGAGTACACACCAAATGGATTTATTGCTTTTTATTATTTTTTTTTGTAAAATGATTTAGAGAAATAATCCATTTACTTTTGCATTGTAAATGTGAATAAAAATTGAAATAGAAATTCTACTTAAGTGATAAATCTCCAATAATTTACTGGAGTAAAATTCCTATAAAGAGCTCCTTGTAAAACTAGTTGCTAGCAGAATTGGAAGGAAAAGCCAACAGCACAGAAAACATGGATAGGATTTATTCACCAGAGTAAAGGATTTCATGTAAATATAATCCTGAAAAAAGATCTGATGAAATCTCAAGTACTTTCCAAAATAAAGATATTTAACAAACTAGCACTATTTAATGACATATACAACTGATGATAAAACTGAAATCTAATAGAATTTTCTGGAGAATCACAGTTTCTTTTGAGATATTTCTAAAATTAAGACAGGACTTTTGTCAGAGGATTATTACGTAACACAGACAGGATTAAATTATATCATTTCAAGTATGTTCCCAATTAAGTTTGACATTAACTTAAACTTTGCATCTGTCATCATTTACCAAGTACAAAAATAAATACTAATTGACTTCATAGTGAGGATAGAAAGATCAACAACTTGATTATAAAACAACTTAAAAATATTAAGTGGATCCCCTTTACAATGATTTTGTTGGAATAAAGGAATAATATCTTTCTTAATGGAGCACTGTATTATATCACGATTGACTGGAGGAAGTTTTAGAGAACACAGTGTAGAATATAGTTAAATCTGTTAAAACAAAAAAAAAAAAGGAATGTACCATATTATCTTAAATACTAAGAATTGCCACTAACATAGGTCTCTTTCAGGGAAAACTTCTTCAATTCTCTTTCATGACAATGTGCAGCACAGAAGGTTTTTGATTTAATCAGTCAGGTTTTGTAGAGATGGACATGTCTGTTTCCATGGAATCACACATACTACACTATCGTTGACATATTTCTCATGGAGACAGAGTAGAAGAGTCAGAAGATACTAAGCGAATGAATTCACTGAGTGGTTAGTGAGCAAAGCTGAATCCAGACAAAATGCTTCATCCGTTGTGACAAGCCACAGTCTAGAAAAGTGAAACACAGCATATATTTTGAGATAAAACATAAAGGTTAAATAAAAGTGTGCTTAAAATACATGCAAGTTTAAGAAGAAATAGTAGTTAATTGCAGAAGAATACAAAATTTGAAAACTATGACAGCAAAATTATTGACAAAACTAGTGGAAAAGTTCCTACTAAAAATGAGGTGTCAGAACAAATCAGTTAAGAAGTTTAAAAACCAAGAAGAGTTAAAAATTAAATCTACCAATTTATAACATGCTTGATTAGTTCATGTTTTCTATTTTTAAGAACATTGCTTAAAAATAATTGATCAAATAAAAGGATATATATCCTCTTTTATTTTTTTAGAATTACAAGTATTAAGTTTAAGTTTTTACAGTTTAAGTTCTACATAAAAGCTAATTATCAAATACACTGCTTATATGAATGACTGAACCTGCATGGTACTTCACTTTATCAGTGGGGGCCAGAACAGACTACAGCCAATTCTCTGCTTGAACTAGGAGTGGGGTGGGAGGTGAGGGAAGACAAGGGATGAAGAAAGCATTACATGGTGGCCAGCCTGATAGTAAGTCTCTTCAAACTTAGCAATGCTGTTCCTTTGGCTACAGATGAGTTGCTCTACATGTATGAAAGTTTTATCGCAAAGAAGGCCTGCCAGAGCTTGTTTACCTGTGACACAGACTTTGAAAATCCAGAGCCACAATGGGACACTGAAAGAGTATTGGTGTTGGAGCTGGATTACTGGTTGCAAATTCAAATCTTGCTATATAATCAATTCCAAAAATATATTCATCTCTAAAATAAGAAGTCTTTTGATTTATGGATGACTCTTTTCTTGTAATATTAAAAGTTTTTTTTTTTTACTTAATCCCTCACACATAAATAAAGAATTCCAGAAAAACAATATCCTTAAGTGGTAGGACACCAAGATCTACTCTGATGTTTCACTGTGGTATGGAGGAAACTATGTTTTTAAAGACTATGCCAGTAGAATGAAAGCTATTATTGTGTCTTTTTAAAAATATTTCAACCAGAGATTGCTTTTTGAGGACAATATTAAGTATAGAGATACCATCACATGAATAGGATGGTAACTTGGCGATGGATTCTTTGTCCATGGTAATCCAAGAAGCAATCTTAATCAACCTCCTATTTTAATAACCATGGTGACAGAATGTTGAAAACCAGGGGTAGCTACACATGGTTTTAAGATCTTCAAATATTAATTGGTACTCTAAATGTCAGAGACTTGTCTGTTGTGTCCTGCTTTCTAGAGCTCCCACACCAGGGTGATTAAGATATATCCCCTAGTGGAGAAGTGATGAGGCGGGACTCCTGAGAATGGTGGAAAAATGGAGTCTATTTATTTCAAGGACGTTCCCCTTCTTATAATGTAACAAAGACAACATTATGCATGTGGGACCACATAAACAACTTGCTACATAGTTTGTCACCTGGAATCACTCTTCCATTTGCTATCACTCTGCTTTAATCTCAACAAAGATTGTCATTGTTCCCTGACTTCTCAGAAAGGCCAAGAGCCCTTGGGGAAGATGGGGAGCCAAACCAGACATTGTTAGCAGGTTCCCTCTGGGCTGGAGGGTCTTATATCTCATCCAGAGTTCCCCCACTGTCTGTGACCCTCTACACTTGTCTAGTAATCAGTGACTTGATAAACTGCCAAAGAAACAAAATGATATTCTCTTGATAGTCTTGCAATAAATGAAATAAAGAGATGAAAGAAAGTTATACTTCCATGGAGAGATAAAATACAGGGTTCATCTTAGAAAGCAAGTTGAAGAGATAATGAAATTAATTTTATTTTACAACTAAAGGCAGTAAAAAATATCACTACAACATTTCATAAAAAATTATACTCAATGATTATAAAAGCATATGCAATAAAACCACTATGAAGAAAATTATAACATATACCACCATCTATTGTTGCTGAGGAAGTAGAAAAATGAACATTAAGGCACTACAAATAAAGTCAACATATCCACTAATACTAAGTAACTTCAATGCAAAGAATGGCAAAAATCTATTGGAAAACATGGTTCAAGAGTAAGGAACTTCTCAAAGAAGGCTTGCACTATGTATTAAAAATATTTGTCTTCAAGAAGTTGGGAAATTATGGCAAGCACCAAATAAAATCACCAAAGATGAAATTGATAATGTTTTAACAGACAAGGAATGACTGATTATTGATGTGAGTGTTGACTCCAAATCAATTATTTTACACAATCAACTTATTTAAACTAAAGATCAACATCAATACAAAATTAGAAGAATGAAAATGAGAATAGGAGAATTTGTTCATATTTTAAAAAAAGAGAGAAATGGACAAAAAGAATAAACACAGACTGTCATCATTTAAAAATATATATTTTATTTTTTGTGAGGCAATCAGGATTAAGTGATTTGCCCAGGGTCGCACAGCTAGTAAATGTCAATTGTCTGAGGCTGGATGTGAATTCAGGTCCTCCTGACTCGAGGGCCAGTACTATATCCACTATCTATCTATTTTTTTGTTATTGTTTCAGCCACATATTTTTATCAAAGTATGGAAACTCTTCTGAGGAGTGAAAAGTTAAAGTGATTTGCCCCAGAAATGACCATTTTTAAAAGAAATCTAATAGAGGAAAATCAATTGCTTCAGTGAAAAGATTGATGATTTCCACATTAAGCAAATCTAGAGTCAATACCATTTGGAATACAGATAAATTTGAAAAATCTTATGGAGAAGGATGGTGGAAAATAATTATTTTCATGAAATAGTGGAAGCATGTAGGAAACAATAAGTTTATAAATGGCATGGCAAGAAATCCTATTAAGTCAGGTCATCCCAGACATTTTAAGATGTAAATGGAAGATAAGAAAGAAACAATCAATTTAAAAGATTGATCAAGATTTCTACATAGTTCTCTTTACTTCCATAATTGACAAAAAAACTCCTAACAAGTGGATTTTAAAATCAAAATCTATTCTAAAGAAAACAAATGGGAAGAGCAGAAAAACTAAAGTCCAGGCATCATAAATTATATCTTGCTAATCAAATCCACTGTCTATTTTCCTATGGCCTGCTGGGGAAAAATGGCTTTTTACATTTTTAAGTAAAGTTTTATTATACTTCAAGATTGTAAAAACCATTCTTAGCTCACATGTCCTACAAAAGGAGATGGTAGGTCATATTTGGCAGTGAACCACAGCTTACTGATATCTGGAGTAGATTAAATATACAGAGAGATCATCCTTGCTAGAAGGAAAAGTTTTAAGTGAGTTGAGAGATTAAGTTTCATGAGATCTGAAAGAGGGACAGATCATCAAAGGCTTGGGGAAAAAAAAATCATAGACTTCATTATTACCTCAAAAGGCAATTGAGAAAAATAGCAAAACTTACTTATCTATATGGCTACTTTCCTATTTCTAAAATTTTTTGTTACAATAACCTATGCATGTTTTAGGGCTCCTTGATGAAGGCACAAGAAAAAAACAGCAGACATTTTAAGTGATATTCTATAGCATACAACATCTTTATAATCAGACAACTGAAAGATTCATAGACTATATAAGATCTCCTTGTGCTTACTGATGATTATAAAAAAAAAGTTCTTTGATTTGGCAGAGCAAAACACCACTTTACAGGTTCTCATCTAACAATGTGTATCCCAAGAATGTATCAAATTTTTACAAATTCTTTGAAAGATGTAATGTACAATGTAAAAACAAAAATGCAATAACAAATTTGTTTTGTGATTTGTTATTATTAATGTCAAATGAAGAATAAAACAGAGAAACAATCACTACTGTAGACTGGCCCTCATAGATGATGCTCAATACAGAGTCCAAATTAAAGAGGATGATATCCTGAGAGATGGATAGATCTTCTAGGTGCTCCTATTTGTAGATGACACTGTCGATTCCAGCAAGCCCTATAACATTTTAGAATCTCCTAAATAAGAACTATAAATCAGTAAATTGTTTAGACTAACTATCCAATACACGAAAAAGAAATTGAACAAAGACTGCATATTGTCCAAGCTATGACATACAGTTGTATGGACTGGAGTATTAGTACATATTATCTTGGATAGACATCAAGAACGTACAATGAATTGGGACAAGGACTGAAGAAGAGGGTAGACTAGATTATCTTTGAGAAACTAATCAGTGTTTTTATTCATACCACGCTTCTCCCTGAAATCTTTCTTCTTAATATCATTATTTCTTTTGGTGATCCTATCTACATAGCTTCAAGTCATGAAACATTATAGTTTCTAAAGAATTAAAGTTTCAGGTCACTTGAAGGAGCAATCAAGTAGAGTAAAGACACGATCAGGGTACAACAGATTATTAATCAGTACTATGCAAAAGAAGCATCTTAAAGGATTATCAATGGACAGATGTATTACTTAAAAAGAAGATGAGCCCATCCTATACCATGATTTTAGTTTTTATGCAATACCAAGCTATCTAGATCTAGCAGGGAGCCCTGTGAAAGATTTAAATTAAGATATGAACAAGAATATGAAGTAAGAAAGGGGATAAATGGGTTAAGTCCCACATTGATGAGATCACAGATTTTGTGGAGAGTGATAGTGACATTATAATCTCTATTGGTACTGTTATAAAAAGGGTTCTCACCATAGGATAGGAATAAAAATCAACTCTGGTTAGGATTAAAATAGAGGCCTAGTACAAAGTCCTATTCACAAAAATTATGTTAAAAAATGTGTAATTTATTTTAAAAAGAATTTTAGAGAGGTAATTATATTAATAAGTCAAGTTCGAAAAGTATTTTAATAGCTGAATGCTTCTAGAGTATAGGGCCTATTTCGTCTCTATCCCTATCTTAGATTTGTGTGTTCTTCACAAGTTGCTTGACATTTAAGATTCCAATCCATCTTTTCTGCTTTATTTCATACACGGTCCTCCCAATTCTTTATTTTCTGTCTCAGAGATAATTTTTTGTTGTGTGTTCTTTAGTCTTGGCTTGCCTTCATCTTCTTCTTAGCTTTTTAAAAAAAATTGAGTATTTTATTTTCCCCCAATTATATGTAAATCTTAGCTTTTTAATACAAAATCCTTCATTCCCAGAACCAGATCCTATACCATTCCTATATTACAGAAATCTTTCTCCAAGGCTAACTTCAGTTATCACTTCATGCATGAAATCTTCTATAACCTCTCTAGCCAGAAGAAATAGATTTGGGTTTCTTTGAAGATCTCTTCCAGCTTAGACTCTAAATTTGTGATCTTTACTGGCTGGAAACAATTCCTTACATAGAGTAGGTACTTAATTATTTATTGAATTGTTGGATTTTAGTTAGTTCAGCTGTTTCAATT